>NC_084775.1:703243-1406486 GCF_028858725.1 Colius striatus | reverse complement strand
ATTACGTATATAATTTTTCCATTTAGAGTGAAAGTGAGTCTCAGTATGGTACAGAAGGGGCCAAGAGCTCACCAAATATTTGGGAGCCAAAGAAAAATTCACCTTTAAAAAAAGTCAACAGGTGGTTTTCCAGGGAGTTTTTTTCATTATCAGGCTACCAAACTTTCTGGGTCTGAATTTCAATCCCCATATGATGACAACATCCATATCCTCCACCCTTACCAAATTCAGCCAGATGGTGTTTCCACTGTCCCACATTTTTTTGTGTGTGTGTTTCTTTGATATTCAACTTGCATGTAAAAAAGTCAAGAGAATTGGAGGGTGGATCTGCCCTTGTACAGTATTTACTCTCCATGGTAATCACAGGCTTACAACATTTTAACAACTTGCTCTTTACTGTAAAAGTGTCTTCAGTAACCTAAAGCAATTAATATTGAAGACAATCAATATTGCAGCCAATACATTTTTTCCAGGTACTGTAATAGCTATTGTGCTGGTAGCATGGAGCTTATTTATATCATAATGCATCATCCAAAACCCATTACAGTCTTTGAACTGGACTGTAAAACAAGGACTCCTTTCCTTTTACATTTAAATGTGAAATGTAGGGTTAGATTTCCCTGTGATGAGTTTAGGGTGTTACATTAGTGGGAAGCACATGTATTTCCCCACTGTATAACATTCCAAATATCCAAGGAAATCTGAATGGATGTCATCAGTGAATATGAAATAAGAGAGTTCAAGTTACTGCCCTGTCCTTGCTGAAAACAAAGTGTTATTTGTCACCACATCCTGTGGTCTGGAGGTTTTCCCTGAGTAGAGAAGGCTTTTAATCACAAAATGACAGGAGACAGGAGAGCAAACCTGAAATGAGCACCCTGTCACCAGAGTGCACGATGACTCAGGCTCAATATCAACTCTACTGAAATCAAAACGTGTGATGAAGATTGCAGACAGGTGTAATTACTCAGCAAAACGTTTTTGTTGGTCACAGATTTCAGACTCACAAAGAGGGTTTTCTGTCGTAAGGCAAGTCAAGGTCCCCGATGAAAACTCCTCTGGCACAGTCTTTATGTTAGATTTTGAAATGACCTCTGGATGTTTGGTTCTGGGGAATTTCAAGACATATTGAAAAGTGATGAATTGAAAAGCACCTGAAACTCTACCAGACTTATTTTGGATTTTGCATTTAATTGAATTTTATCCTGCATTGTCCCAAAGTGTCACTGAGATATGATGTGTCTTTTATAGCTTCTGTGAAGTGTTATCTTCCTGGAAGAACAGAAAGTGCAAAGAGACACCGAGATAGGCTGTGTGCAGACACATTATTAAAAGCTCACTGTGCTTTCTGATCTATGTGCACTTTTACACGTGGATGGGAACACCGGTCCTTCAGCCCATTCCAGCACTGAGTCCACTGCCAGTCACAGAAGTTTAAGAAGAGATAGGAATTTCATTCAACATGAAGGCAATTCTCTCAGAGAGAAACACGACATTTTATGTCCTCCCTGTGACCAGAATGAATATGTGGGTAATACCCTTCTGGGGCATTACAGTCGAGTCTTTGTGCTGAAGGGGGTTAGGAAGGCCAGGGAGGTAGGAGGCTGCTTTACCATTCTTCAACCTTTTCCCTTTCTTGGGTGTCCTGTGCAATGTCAATAGCTGCACATCAGGAGCAGAGCAAATGGATCACTTTCTATTGTGAGAAGATCTATTCTATTATCTTCTGTTCTATTCTGTTCTATTCTACATCTATTTCTATTTGGGGATGATTTTATTCAAAAGCCCTGTTAGTGATAGCTGAGCTGTTAGCCCCTCTTCCATAGCATAATAGGCAGCAGCCAGAAAAAGAAATCCCGTTTGCTTTCTAAAGACATCAGCATGATTTTTCAGCCACCATGTGAAGGGGAGCATAGGGAAGACACATCCTCATTCCCACGTGTTTCTAGCTTGCTCCAGTTGAAGGCACTCAGGTCTCAGCCAGGTGAGAAGCCAGTTCTCCAGCGCCTGGCATTTGCGAGCTGTTTGCTGCTGGCAGCCATGAGGACAGGTCAGTGTGGGGCAACTTACGCAGCAAGCAGCTTCTGTGAACAGGAGTTGTGCCTTGGCTGCAGAGGATTGAAATCACAGCCACATCCCCAGTAGAGCTGCTGCCAAAATGTCATTTCTAAAACAGACCCCTGAGCTCCAGAAGTAAAAAGCTGCATTGGTTGTTCTGGGGAGCAGTGGCAAGGACTGGCAGAGCTCTTGGGACCTGCTGCCAGGGAAGCAGCGGTTGGAACGCTGCCCTGACACTGGTGATGGCAGCTCTGTTAACCTCAGGCACTGGGCAGAGGGGGTTGCAGATTAGGGACTCTCCCCCCAGAGGGAGGTACGAGCAAACTACAGCTCACACGCCTGGGACCATGCAGCACCCATGGTGTGTCTTGGTCCCAGACATGTGCTGGACCTCCCTGGGAAGCAGATGTGTGAGCAGCAGGGGGAAGCTGGAGGGATTTGGGCAGATGGTGCATGGGGGGCATTGCCATTGCCTCACAGATTGAGCAGGAGGTGAGAGACAAGTCCTGGCTGGGAAGAAGACCACCAGCAATCAGCAGTACTGCCAAGGAAAATTCACAGCTCCTCTCCAGAAAACACACTGTCTTGAAGTTTGTTCTGTATTCAAAGGCACACACACACATCCACACCTCATGATAGAGAAATGCTGCAGAGAGGCCAGCACAGAGCTACCAAGATGCCGAGGAGACTGGAACAGGAGGAAAGGCTGTGAGACATGGGGTAGAAGCCTGGAGAAGAGAAGGCTCAGAAGGGACGTTATCAATGCTGATAAATACTTAAAGGGTAGGTGTCAGGAAGATGGGGCCAGGCTTTGTTCTGTGGTAGTCAGTGACAGGACAAGGGGGAACAGGCACAAGCTGGAACGTAGGAAGTGCCACTGGAGAACAAGGAGAAAGTCCTTTGGTGCTGAGGTGAAGGAGCCCAGGCCCAGGCTGCCCAGGGAGGGTGTGGAGGCTCCTTCTCAGGAGATTTCCAAACCCATCTGGACACATTCCTGTGCCCCCTGATCAAGGAGAACCTGCTTTAGCAGGGGGTTGGGCTGGGTGAGCTCTGCAGGGCCCTCCCAACCCCTACCATTCTGTCATCCTGTGGTACCCTGTTGCCCTGTTCAGTTCCTTTCCTAAGCATTGGCTCTGCACAGCTCCAGGCCTCAGTGCTGAGAAAGAAGCTGGTGATGCAGGCTGGGTCTCCCCAAACCTGCCAGCACTCCCACTACCCAGTAGGTTCCATTGGACCAAGGCAACTTTGACCATTGTGTGTGAGGTTTCCTCCCTGTCCAGATCACAAATGTGCTGTACAGGGCAGGGTGAGGGGAGCAAAAGCTACAGCTCTTGATACAGGCAAAAAAAAATCCAAAACAGAGAAAGGTCTGCATGCAGTGAAAGGAAATAGGGGAAACAGCTAGAGAGAGACACAGCACCCAGTTCCTTTTGGAGACAATGGAGGCCTCAAGCATGGCATGGGAGAGGCAGTGATGTACAGCTCAACACATCCTTCATCATCTGTGGTGAATCACATCCTAAACTCCACAGAGCACAGTTCCAGAGGTGCCATTGACTATAAGACAATCCCAGGATGGTTAGCTCAGAAGTAGACATCTCCAAAACAGACACCTGAATTTCATACCCTTAGAGCCAAGGCCCACATTAAAGGATGAGCAATTCAACACCAAAACCCTCAGCTCAGCCCAGTTGTGGGGTGCTCACAAGAACCCAGTGTTTTAAGAGCAGAAGCTAGGGATGCCACTGCTCCAGGATTGTATGTACCTTCCTTTCCTGAGCTCAATCCACATGATCCTGCTGCTGCTGCACATTCCTGCCCTGCCTAAAGATCATGAAATAAAGCTTTAGTAACCAGTTCACTTCCTCCAGACAAATAATAATAATAAACTGGAGTGCAACACCTTCCAGAACATTCTTTTTGTTCCAAACAAAGCTCCTGTTCTCAATGAACAAAGCCAAATCACAAAGGATTATCTTCCTTCTCTTGCACCGTATAAACATTTTTTCTTCCTAGTTTGTCGCATGCCAGTGTCTGAAATTCTCTTGGCATTACTCTCACCAGATGATTGACTGCATCTCATGGGGAAGGAGTTCCCAGTCAGAAATACATGTCTGTTCTTCCCTAAGAAGCTGGTGATTGGATGTTTTCCTGGTTGTCTGAGCTGAAGTAAGAGATTCTTTCATCACAAAAGGCCCTATTCAGCCTGGGCTGAGCACACAAGAGCTCAAGAATATTTTTAATTATTTAATTTTCCAGATCAAGAATATTTTTAATTGCTTCCATTTCAAAAATTGGGCTTAATTCTTATTAATTTCCCTGATAGCAGACATGGACTTCTTTTGATGTGCAAATTTTAAACTATTTTTTCCCCCACTCAGCATAGATAAGAATCTTTGGGAAATGAATATCACACCAGCACAGAAGGAAAGGAGGAATGGATAGGGAGGAACAGGCACAGTGTAAGTGTCAGGAGGAGAAGAAAGGATGCATCAGCCAGGAAGAAGATGACTGATGACTGTTTTAGAAATAAAAAGAAGATAGCTATAGCCATGAGGACTTTTGGCACATGCTGGGGCAGGAGGATCCCTATAGTACTCAGAGGTGCCCAGAGATGCTGCAGCCATGAAAGTGTTGTCTGATGGCTGCAGCCACACATGGTTAACCCATTCCTGCAATATCTGTCAACAGCAGCAGCTCCTGCACCCCTGAGTGTCTGCCCAGTCCATCATCAGCATGTCATGCCCAGAGGTATGGTCAAGGCTGAATGGTAGTCACTGATTTTAACTGGAGCTCACTCCTCGCTCTCCATAATGGAAAAGAAAATAAGCTATTTTACCCATGAATTTAATTTATCAGTATTATTTCAGTCACCACCTGGAGGTCAAAGTTACATAAGTGTTTCTCCTAATGAGGTCTTAGCAAAGCCCTTTCATCATGGAGTTCTGGTTTTGCACTTGTCCATGTCCCTGCCTGCACTTCACTGGTTCAATGAGAGAGGAAAGACTGAAGAGGCCGAAGTGTTCGAAGTCCTCCCTCTCCTCCCTCTCTTAGCCTTACCTTCACACATGTATAGCTGCCCAGATCCAAACAAGTCCTCAGTTGTGTAATGTCTTCAGGAAATGCTCTGATCACTATCATAGGGCTCTTAGAAATCCACTAGGCTCACCACAGTCCTACCAGCAAAACCTGTCTGCAGTAGGTCCTTTAGCCTGGAGGGGATGTCACAGAATCACGGAATCTCAAGGGCTGGAAGGGACTTCGAAAGCTCATCCAGTGCAACCCCCCTGCCAGAGCAGCACCACCTAGAGCAGGGCACACAGGAACTGTCCAGCTGGGTTGGGATGTCTCCAGAGAAGGAGACTCCACAGCCCATCTGGGCAGCCCCTGCCAGTGCTCCCTCACCTCAACAGGGAAGAAATTCTTCCTTGTGTTTCTTTGGAACCTCTTCTGTTCCAGCTTGTGCCTGTTGCCCCTTGTCCTGTCATTGGCCATCATTGAGAACAGCCTGGCTCCAGCCTCCTGACACCCACCCTTTATGGATCTGTAACCATGAATGAGGTCCCCCCCCAGTTTCCTCTTCTCAAAGTTAAAGAACCCCAGCTCCCTCAGCCTTTAATCACAAGGGAGATGCTCCACTCCCTTCATCATCTTTGTGGCCCTGCACTGAACTCTTTCCAGCAGTTCCCTGTCCTTCTGGAACTGAGGGGCCCAAAGCTGGACAAACAGAAGAGAGCTACAGAATGTCTACAGGAGAGAACATCTCTCTATGACACCAAGGTCACTGGGTGCTCATGGAAAGCTTGTGCTTGTGTAATTTTCCACCAGCTCTGAGAGACATCCAGAAATACCAAGGAGTTGACACCAGCACCACCTGAAGCAACGACAGCATGAGCTCTGCCCTCACCAAACACAAGCACTCAGGCCAAAGAGTGAGCTTCTTCCTGCTGTGTTCAGTGATCTGGTTTCATGCATCCTTGGTGCTGCCTGGGAGTCACTTGTGGCTGAGCTGCAGCACCTTTCAATGCTCTATGAACACCCAGCATGGCAGGAAGAGGCTATGGAGGAAGGGTGCTTCTCCCCCATGGTGTCACAAGGGAGGAAATACATAGTGTTAAGTCAACAAGACACACTGATGTATGACAAGTTCACACTTGCATGAGCCCTCTCTTCCCTCTATGCATTGAAGACACAACTGAGCTTGCATCTGTGTGATCTGCATGTGAGGCAGGTCTGACATCTGGCAATCACTTAAGCAGATGTTCAGGCACAAGCAGAGGCACAACTATGCAAGTACTCTCGATGCTTTGAGGGGCTAATAAGCTTCTGAGACATGTACCTGTGCACAAACTTTTTGGCTGCTGCAGCGTTTCCCCAAGGAATCCAGCAACAGAAACATTTAGTTTTTCAGATGAGTCTTATCTGAAGCAACAGCTCCAGCAGTCAAAAGCTGATAGGAAATTCCTGTTTTGGTCACTTCTTCAGGAGAAAGAAATGTCATCTTCTGTGAAGAAAGAAACTGAAGAAAACTCATTTAGAGGCAATGAATGACCATTCAAATATGGGAGCAGGGATCTTCCAAAACTCATCAGCAATTCATTTGTCTTTCTTTTAGTGGCTGAGTTGTTGTCAATAAACTAAATTAGCTGTAAAACATTCTCTGTGACACCATCCCTGGTTTTCCCTGTATCTCATTGCAACTGCTTGTTGCCAGCCTGCATCTGTATGGACTACATCATCTTTGCAGTGCACTGCACGCTCACTTGGTTCTCACCAGCACCCTCACATCCATCTCATGTTTTGTTCACTGCAGGGTACAGCCCCTTCACTTCACTTTCTGGAAATATAGTCTTCCATTTAGTAATATGAAAATACATGGGCACTGCAGGTCCTATTGTCGAGTAATTCAGATCATTCTGTAAAAACTGACTTGTCCCTGTGCACCAATTTGTGTCACCTGCAAAATTCATGTGATGATTTAATGTATGCCAGACTCTGAATCACTGACAAGGATTAAGACTTTCACAGCACCCTCCCAGGAGCTAGTACCAACTTTGCAGAAGTTTATGACCTTTTGGGAATGTTATGTCCCCAGCAAACTATTTCAGTGAGGGGACTAGAAGATATCAAAGGATTATATATCAAATCAACTAGAAAGAAAAGCGATGCAATTTGGGAAAGGCATATCCAGCTTGACTATGAAAATTACTTCTGTCAGTTCTGCCTAGTATGAATGAAGGTCCCTAAATGGTAGAGAAGCCATCCCCTGTGAGACTCAGTCCTCTCAGAAATATGTTGAAAGAATGCCACTTGAAATTTATCCTGTACAGAAACTTGATAAATGGAGAGCAATGCAATGGACCTAACATGGAGAACTCAAGCTTGACCATAGTATGGAACTTACATGAAAAACAAAGGAGAGGATAATAAATGTGAAATGGAAAGAATTAGTTTTTTGGTTCAGAAGTTTTGCTTTAGGACAAAACACAGATGCCCAGCCTATCTCAAAAGAAACTTTATCTAATCCCACTCTGCAGTCATCCTGCTCCACTGATGTCTCTGTATGGTCACATCCATGGCTCTGCATGTGGGGAGTTTTGCATGTGGGGGCAGGAGACCCTGCAAACCCAGGCAGGTGATGGGCATTTCCCATGCAGTTTCCCCAATCCAGGTCCCAATTCAGCAGAGATAACTGTCTGACCACAGAGCTGAGACAGAGGGGCAACAGGTAGGGTGTAAATAAAAGGCAGCAGGGAAAGGTTACAGTAGGAGACACAAGTGCTCAGGAGGGACTTTCTCTTCCCAGGCTGCTTGGAAGGATCTTCCCCATCCACTTTCCTCTCTTCGCTCTCCTGGATGCCAGCACAGCTAAGATCTGGCTGCACACCTGCAGAAACAAAAGGGAAGAATATTTCTAGCAGGTGCTTTGCTCCATTGCATCTGATAGACCGACTTCAAAAAGGACATTTCCAGCAAGCTATGTGAATAACCTGCTGGTGGGAGTAAAAAAGAGTGACAGAAGAGTCAGATGCTTCTGATGTTAAGAAAAAAAACCATCTTCCCATCGTTGCTAGAAGGCATAACCGTCATCAAGTACACTCCCCATCCAAGCCTCAATGGGGGGCTTCAAAGCAAAGAAAGCCACCAAGAATTGCCAGTGCTACCCAGGGAAGCCCCTCAGGAGTCATGTTCTGCATGGCCAGAGAAGCTGGAGCCATGGCCATGGTGGTCTGGATGTTTCTCCCAGTGCAGTGTCCCCAGAGCTGCCCACAGGGCTAGAGAGAGCCATGGGAAGTACTGGGCTGAAGGTGCTAAAGCTGGCCAGAGTAGGTCTCCTTGGCCAGACTCATGTGCTTGCATTCCTGCTGCTGAATGAGGAGGTTCTCAAGGAAGAGGCATTCCCAAGGCATTCCCAGGGAGGAATTTGTTGCCAAATCTGACAGCTCCTTGCTGATGCTGATGAGACATCATCATCAGGCCTTACCAAGACAGCTGACAGGGAGGAAAACCCACCAGAGGTTTATCATTAGTGCCTCACACTTTCACTGCCTTCTGTTTTCGAGTTGACCTGGGGTAGATTTTAATGTTCTACACTTTAATGTTGTAATCCAAATTTTGTGCACTCACAAAATCCCCTGCACTCACGTCCTGTGAATGATGAAATGCAGAGGCTTTGTTTGCAACTTTGACGTGATGCCTGTGCAAGTTGTTGGGGGTGGATTTTAGTACACAGAGAGGAGGTACAGTCATCTTCAACCAAATGTTTTTAATCAGGATTGCTGAGAAAGGCAAAAGAATCAGCTCTATTTCTCCTCATAGCAACTCATTCTGGGTTGCTGGAAGCACAGAAAGTGGAGGAGTGGCAAATTTATCAGAAAAATTATACCCTGGGATGAGACAGTGACAGAAGTAGTTGTTCAGCTATTGATCTTCTACCAAAATATGTGGGAGAACATTAAGCCCAGACCGAAAGTACCTAAAATAGATTAATTTACAACTGGGATCTGCCGTCACCTGCAGACAGCATGGGCATGGACCAATGTCCACAGCAGATGTTTTCATCCCAAAGTAAGTAACGAGCCCCAACCAAAGCCCCACTGTTCTCCCCAGGGGTGGGGACATGGGATGCTAATGGGTAAGGATCAATCCTGAGCTGGCTCTGTGAGGTAACACAGCTTGGGTGGGGACATGGGAAAAAATTTGTCCATTAAAATATGAAAAGTATGAAAACTCTAGCTCTGAACTTAAGATTTTGTTGAGGATAGTGGGAAGAAAGAAGGAGAAACTATCACTAATAAGCATTTAAAACTTTCCTATATCTTAACTGAAGCTAAAAAATTTAAGAGGAAAGTCCTGTTCCCAAAAATTCAAATTAGGTATTAACACATAATACCCATTAAAAGTTCATACATTTTAACAAGAGCACAGAATACTCAATATGCCTGAAATATAAGCTACCTGTGTGAACAGGACAGCAATGGCACATCTTCCATCAGCTCCCTGCCCTGTCGCTGGCACAACACTCTTAGCAGATGGGAGTGACTGGATGTTCTGAAGGAAAAGGCTGAGGGAAAAGGCTGGGGGTGACCTGCTGGAGAGCAGCTCTGTGGGGACGGACTTGAGAGTGCTGGTGGGCAGAAAATTAAACATGAGCAGCAACGTGCCCCCATGGGCAAGAAGCCAATGGCAGCCTGGGGGCATCAAGAAGAGTGTGGGCAGCAGGTCAAGGGAGGTTCTGCTCCTCCTCTACTCTGCCCTGCTGAGGCCTCATCTGGAGTCCTGTGTCCAGTTCTGGGCTCCCCAGCTCCAGAGGGACAGGGAACTGCTGGAGAGAGGCCAGTGCAGGGACACCAAGATGATCAGGGGACTGGAGATCTTCCTTATGAGGAAAGACTGTGGGACCTGGGGCTTTTAAGCCTCAAAAAGAGAAGGCTGAGGGAGGACTTTATTAACACTTACAAGTACATAAAGGGTGGGTGTCAGGAGGATGAGGTGACACTTTTTTCTGAACTCTCAAGTGACAGGACAAGTGGTAATGGACATCAGCTGGAACACAAAGAGCTCCACTTAAACACAAGTTGAAACTCTTTCGGTGCAGAGGTGAGGGAGCCCTGGCCCAGGCTGCCCACGGAGGATATGGAGGCTCCTTCTTAGAAGGTTTCCAAACCCACCTGGACACATTCCTGTGTAACTTGAATGAGGGGAACCTGCTTTAGCAGGGGACTGGGCTGGATGAGCTCTGGAGATCCCTTCCAATTCCTATCATTCTGGAATATTGGGATTCTGTGAAACCAACTGACACAACCAACTGGCAACCAAAGGGGTTTGAGTGGCTCCAGAGACCCAGGGCACAGCCAGAACTTCCCGAGAAACCACCAGCAAAGTAGCTGGAAAGATGGTGGGAGCTTTGCAAAGTGTAAAGATGTGTCTTTCACAAGGACATACATTGTCTGAGAGATGTAAACACATGTCAACACTTTTAAGAATTGCAGTTTGTGAAATCAAAAATCCTCACTTGGCAAAACATTGCCTACTTATCTGGTGCATTCACCACACATGGTCATTGCCCCAGACCACAGTAAACACCTTCAGGACAGCAAAACGCTGAGAGGAGCAGGCCTATAGCAAGCCTAAGTTGTAAAAAAGTAGCCTGGAAAGTATGAAGGGATAAAGGGTAGAATTGTTTCCTACCATTTGATTTACAATTTCTCCATATGTCCTAGCAGAGGAACTCTACCCAAGAGCTGTGGTTATTTCTTTTTAACTCCACATATCACTGCTTTTCGGGTGGCCGAGTCGAAAGGGAACTGTTTTTCAGAAAGTGCCTAAGCCTTATCCTTGAAGTTCAACCCCGTTGAGTTATTGAAGCAGCCGGAGCAGCAGTGGCATGAGGCCACTGCCAAGGCCTGAATGAATTTTTAAAAGACAAACCTTCTAATAGAGGAGCAAGTGTTGAAAGGAAAAATGAGACATATTGCTGGAGCCAGGCCATGGCACAAGACTTTTACAACAATGGAAGTGTGTCTGTGGGGGGATGCCCCTTTTTTTCCTGGATGTTTGCTTGCAGAAACTGTTTGCCAAAGCACCCTGTGCCACCACCCTTGGCTCGATGGGGCAATCCCTGGCTGCCCTGAGCATCTTGTGGGCAAGCGAGACTGTTCTTCAAGCACAGCCATAAAAACGCCTCTGCCATCAACAGCCACAGTGTGACAGAGTTCATTCTCATTTGCAGCAGTTAATCCTGCTTGGATGGCACACATTTGAATAAATACACTGGGATCCCTGGATCTCTCAAGCAGTCACCATGTAAGCAGCACTTCAGCCTAATGCAGAGTGAACGTCCCTGGAAGCACAGCTCTGGGCACACTCAGCCACCAAAGACCTCCAGGCTGAAACAGGTGGGGACCCCAGAGCTTCCAGGTCACAGGGTGAGATGGGGAAGGGCACATCCATACTGTGTTGCTTTCCTAACAGCAAAGCAGGTTTGGGACCTGCAGTCCAGAATCACAGAATCATAGAATCAATCATAGAATCATAGAACCATAGAATCACAGAATGGTGGGGGTTGGAAGGGCCCTGCAGAGCTCATGCAGCCCAACCCTCCTGCTAAAGCAGATTCCCCCCAATCAAGGGGCACAGGAACGTGTCCAGGTAGGTTTGGAAACCTTCCGAGAAGGAGCCTCCACACCCTCCCTGGGCAGCCTGGGCCAGGGCTCCCTCACCTCAACACCAAACAAATTTTCCCTTGTGTTTAAGTGTAACTTTTTGGGTTCCAGTTTATGTTTATTACCCCTTGTTCTGTCACTCTCTGACAGTGCCCCCAGGCACAATGTGCGGCTGTGAACACGGGAGCTGCAGAGGCCATGGGACCACACAACTCAGCCCTGCTTTTCATTTCCTCCATCTGGAGGTGATGCTTGTGTACTCTTGATGCTTGTTCCCTTCTCGGGGGGATTCTCCCGAGAAGAAAATAGCAAGTAAAAATAAACACACAAGGCTTAGATTCGACTTGAAAGTGATACTGCAGGCTGAATGGATTGATGCTCTTGTAAAGTAACAGTGGAGTTTGACATCTGCTTGAGAAAAGGTTGTGCTAGGCAAACACTGCACCGTGGTGGGGATGTCACAGGTCTTGTGCTTCACCCATCCCAGCAGCCAGGTTTAACAAAGATATTTTTGGCAGATGAGATGCTGATTCCATCTCTTAAATCTTTAAGGCTTATCAAAGGGTTGGGTTTTTTTTTTTATTTTCCCATTTTCAGCCCTGTATAGTCTTAACCACAGAGATCTTCTTATGTATAATAAACACAAAAATGCTTCTCTTCTCAGCTTTGCTGCTAAAGCCAAGATGATTATAAAGTTAAATCCCTGGCATATGGCATGGGTGCTGTTCTTGCAAACTTGACTCTGCGTCTTGCGCTGAAGAGCAAGTTAACCCTTGATAAGCAACAAGTACTGTCACCCCACAGGTACCTGTGCCAGGAAGGGCACTGGGGGAAACCAGCTGTCCACAGCATGAAGCACAGGGCAGTGGGACACACACAGTGCTGGTAGCATTTTCTCCTGTGCAGTTTCACACACAGGAATTGCCTCGGTGAGCAGTTCCCCATCATGGGATGGTCAATAGGAGGAAGAAGAGTGGAGGGACAAAGACAGGGGATAAGTATATGTAATCCAAGCACCGAAATGGCTCAAGAATTTTGATTCTGCCTCTCTGAAAACTGGTGCAACTTGGAGCCATGCAAAGCTGAAGCACTGCTCACCAGGCTGCTGCGCTGGCCTTCAGCTCAGCATGCTGCTGGGATTTTGTAAAGCCTGAGAAGAGATGAGTGAACAGGGCTGTCCAAGGAGAAGTGAGATCTTGCTGCTAAGTCCAGAGAAGGACTTACCTTAACCCCTTGCACCATCCCCTCAAACTGGGTGCACCACAGTGAGCTAAGCTGCTCCAAGCCCAAATCAGGTGTGCCAGGGGTTATTCCAAGTCACTTTGAAGATGTTCCTTACTGAAGCCAGCTTCTGAAAACAGACATCCCCCAAATAATGATTGGCTCAGCTGCCTTCTACACAAGTATGGATGGACAGCAGGAGAACCTCAACCTGCACCCAAATAGGTAGCAGAGATGCAACTGGCTAGTGTCCAGAGAGGGTTACCAACTGTGGGAAAAAGCCTGAGGCACTGCAATGCAGAACACACCTCGAGGGGGTCAAAAAGAGCTGCAAACTAGGGATGTGCTTGTCACAAAATGCAGCTGCAGGAAGGGCCCAGCCAGCCACAGCTGTGGCTCAGAGACGTCTTTCCATCAGGAGGGATAACAGCCCCACTGTGTGGTTCCAGTGAGATTAAGCTCACACACACAGTGCAAGAGCTATGAACCTCAGCATAGAGCAAGGGACAAATTCAGAGCCTAAAATGTGTGAATGAAGACAAAGCAAGTACACTGAGAAGATTGCAGGTTTTCTTTTTTTTGTGTGTTTGTAGTTGAATATTCAGGCTTTCTCTCATATAAATTCCAAGCTTTGTAAAGTTTTTGTATTTCTCAAAAATACTTTTTTTTTTTCCAATGAAGAGGAGATTTGGGTTATTTTTAAAGTTATCTTTCACCCACTAGTTGGACTTCAGATGCCAGTCCAGGTATTTTTATAATGAGAAACAGAATGGGCTTCACAGATCCTTCAAAACAGATAAAATGTGTGCTTACTTTACCTTTAAAGTTATGCTAGTCTCTAAAGTTAGCTCTGAGGATGCTGCACTCTGTCAAGGGACAGCTCTAGCTTCCAAGGAAGGTAGCTTGAGACACCAGTGAGCAACCATTCACTGCTTCAACATGCAGCTCTCCAATGTCTTCTGATTTACGAGCTTCTCTCACATACAAGGCAAGAGCAAGAAGATAAGTCTGCACTTCAGAGAGAGCTCAGGAAAATAACAGGGGAAAATCATAACTGGAAGGAGATTTGAGGGAGGAGAGGAGAGTGGGGTGCTTGTGGGTACAGCAGGAAATCATGGGTATTAGATAAGACTGAGTATATGTGCCATGAGCAACAACACTACCTTAACTTACCTGCTGGATGAATACAACTCAGATGTGTAATCATTGATGGTACCAATTGCAAAACAGCAAAATGGACAGTTCAGCAGGTGCTCCAAGGCTGGGGAGAAGAGCTTCTCCATAATCGTGTAATTCTTATCCAGGTCTCTGCTTAAGCGAAAGGCATAAGGAAGGCAGAGCAGGCTTCTAGATGCCCAGAGTAGAGGAGTTTTCTCTGAAGAGCTCCCACAAATTAACCACACTGTGAATGGATGGGGACAGAGATTGAGTTTGAATCTGTACCACTGCAAACACACTGTGGTCAAACCTCAACACTCCTTCTTTATGTATGACTTTCCAAGGAGCAAAGCAAAGAACAAAGCTACAGCATTGAGCAGTGTCAACATCAGGCAGTTTACATGCTTGATTTGCAAGGAGAAAAACTTCAACTCAAAGTCACTGTTAAGGCTCTGCCTATTGCAGTTGTTAATGATGGAATGGATGATTGCACAGGTTCAAATGTGCTTTTTTGATCACATCTCAAAGAAAAGGTACGTGTGGTCAGCTGAAGTTGTCTGACAGAAGCTCACACATGGCACCATAAATCAAGCGGGCACCATAAATCAAGCAGTTTTGAAGGCAGTTCAGAGCCAGAGGGCTTCATCTGAATGTATTCTTGAGTTTCAAAAGCAGGAGGCTGCATACATATTAAAAAAAAAACCCAAAAAAGCTTTTGCCTTCATTCCTTAGGGACCCTTTACCACTCTGTTCACTGAATACGTTGTGTGCATATCATCAATGTATCACCTAGATGAGTGCTTCTGACAACTCTTTGAACAGTGGACACATTTTGTTCCATGGGTTTCCTTCAAATGTGTTTTAATCATGGATGATGATTAATAAATGACTTGGATATATAAATGCTTTGGAGAGTTCCCTCGCTTACTGGCACATATCTCTCCACAGCTCTTGACCCCTGGGCCACTGCAGTGTAACGTAGCCTAGCAGAAAGGCTTTCAGCAGTCAAAAATCCTTGTCCTGAGTGCATAAGATTAACAGAATAATGTCAGCCATCCTCCATGCTCTGTTTTGATTACTTTCCATCTTCATGGACAAGATGGAAACCCAAGATTTAACCCTTGTTAACTGGTACTTGGAGTATCTCAAAACACAAAAAGTCCTGGAGAACTGCTGTCTTTGAGAAGATGGAGGAAGTGCTGCAATACCTGGAAATCAGTTCTCTGGCTCTGGAAAAGGCTTTCAGCAAGATCTTTTACAGGCAAATTGTCACTTCGTAAAGAAACACCTAGTTCAAGAATTTCAAAGGAGCCATTAATATCTCAACGGGGGGAAAAAAATATGAAACACCTTGCAGGTGGAAACAGAGGTCACTCAGGCATCCACTTACAGAATGTTCAGTCCAAACAGAGTTCCTTTCATGTCTTGCAATATTATGTGTTAGAGCTTTATTCCTAATTGCATCACCAGCGCTCTTCCCTGTTGAGCCGTCTGTCTGCACAGGCAGCTTTGCTTCCCTTCAGAGCCAAGTGCTCTGTAGAATCTCCTTTGACCTCCAGTGAGAGTCCATATTCTGCAGCAAATGACTACTGAAATGTTATAAAGAGGACGTAGTAACCCATCAGGCAACAAATTAAGCAGCTCAACCTGCAGCATTACACTGTCCTGTGAAAGATGACCCGGGCCAGAACAAAATTTGTGGTCATCAGTCTTTCATCTGATTTAGTACTTCAATATCACTCTTTAAAAAGTGACTATATTGAAAATGAAATCAGCTGAACAGAGAACCAAACAACACAGTGGACAATGCTGCAAACTGGTTTTGGAAGAGGAATGTGAGCCTAAATGCTATAAAATTATGAGGCATGGAGAGGAAGACAGTGCATAGCTCTTGGGATGTCAGATATGAACAGCAAAAAGAGGCCTGTACATCACAGGGATGTAATCACCAAGCAAATCTGGGAGAAGAGCATGTTAGTGAGTCATTGTGACAAGAGGCCTCCCAAACTAGCTAAACACGGAGGAAGGTCACTTGTAAGTGAGCATCTCAAGCATCAAATGGGTCATCTATGTTGGTAACACATCATGTGTTGCCTCTTTGAAAGCCTTGTAGAAAATTGTAAGGTATCCAATCAACAGAAAATGCTGTTTCACCGCTATATAAATCTATGGCTTGGACATCACTTGGTTTCTGCCAGCAGTTTTGGTCTCCTCATCTCAGACATACACTAAAGCTGGGAAAACATCAGAGGAAAAAGGGTGATCAGACATCTGGAACAGCTTTTGTAGGATGAAAACTGGAAGACAAGACTCTTAAGCATAGAAAAGAGATTGCTGTAAGAGATATATGAAAGAAGTCAACAAAAGACTCCTGTGAGGGGCAGTAAATTTGACCAGCAGGAACCAGGCTTAAAGCAAACAAAAAAGAGCTTATTCTTCATGCACCAGGTCTTGCTGACCTCTTTGCCAAGGAAAATTTCAAATGCTAAAACCTCGCGTAGGATCAAGTGGAAAAGGATTTGGGAGAGAGATTCACCAGGGTCTATTAAATACCCCAGCAGGCCTCAGAAATCTGCAAGACATCTCTGACACACACAAAAAAAAATGGTCCCACTAAAGGTTTGTAAATCATTTGGGATGCCATAAGAGAAGGTCTTTATAGATAAATGTGTCTAAAAAGCATGAAGCAATGACTGGAGTAAGTTTCTGGAGTGCAAGGAGGTGGCTTTTTAAAGGGATCTCTACTGAAGGCAGGATACTTACACATGAGCTGCCAACAAAATGGATAGAAACGTAACACAATTTGCTGAACTGAGTTACTGAAGGTAGTAAAGGCAAGGGCTGACTGCAGAGAGTTTCAGGAGGAGCTCATAATATTGAGAGAGTGGATGACAAAATGGCAGATGAAATTCAATATAGGTAAATGTAAAGTGATGCACAGAGAAAAAAATATCCTAACTTCAGATGTACCATAATGGGCTCTGAAAAATTGCACTCAGGAACAAGAGCTCGAGTTATAACATGCTGTTCTGTGAAAATGTCAGTGCAGCTCTCTGCAGTGGTCAGAAAAATGAGAAAATTGAATGTTGGGAACAAACAGAATGAAACAGAAACTATTGTAAAACACTGAGGTTCACCTGTGAGTGGAAAATTGTCATCATGCCTGTCCCCATCCCAGATTCAAAAGGCACACAGTAAAGTCATAGAATTTACTGAGAAGAGCAGTACAGAAGGAAAATTAGACTTTATTTTTGCCAATAACTACTGAGAGGTTAAACGGAGTCCCAACATGGGCTGTTGGAGCCAAGGAAATCACATCTCTACAGGCTGACACTTTCAGCTTTCCCGAACACTGACCACTGTGTGTCCAGGTCAGTAGATCCAGGACAGGACTCTGCTGGGATGATGCCTGTGGCCAGCCCACAAAGCAGAGGTGTGGAGCCATCAGGGATGTACCAGCTCCAATGTGTGTGGTCAGTGGGCTCTCGTTTCAGTCTGTCCTCTCTCGTGTGTGTAGCCTCTGTGTCTCTTGACCTCCTCTTTTCTTCAGGATGCCCCAGCTGTATTTTTCATAGGCTAAGAAATGCATATGCTGTCCCAAACTGGGACTGTTTTCATCGTTCAGTTGTGGGCCCAGCCTGGAGCCTGGGTTTTTCAAACATTATGAAGGTCACACCTTGTGAAACTCATCACCATAAAGGTTGACCTCACCCTCATTCCCTCTGTTTCCTAGTCTTTAACCTGATGCATCCCTGGAAACCCTTCCTTCTCATTTCATAGTGACTTTGGGATCCTCTAAGATTTCTTACAGCTTCTTTTGTTAGAGAACTTATTAAAAATCAATAGGAAATCCAAGCAGAAAACGTCAACTGAATCTCTGGGCTGCTTGATCCCCTGCACTTTCAGACTCCTTCAGGAACTTCTAAGAGTTCTTAACGTAGGGCTTCCCTTCACAAAAATGTTGCTGAATTTTCCCATAAATCATGTCTCACTTCTATGCTCCTTAATTCCCCTCTGTACTACAGTTTCACCTCATTTGAACATCAGTTTTGATAATCTGCTATTCCTGGATCTGCTTGGAAGCACTTTTAAAATCAAGGTCTTCCTGCTTTCTTTCCCTCTGATAGTGAGAAAATTTTAAGCAAAAAGTTTCACAGTAGACTTAATACAGTTAATATTTTAGCTATTTCATCCTTGAATTCCTTTAGACCTCTTGACTGAAAACCATCCGCTACTACACAACTGTTACCATTTATTTTGTCAAGTTGTTTTATAACTTCATCTACTAAAATATCACTTTGAGACACATTTTCTGACTCATTCCCCATAAAGAAGGGTTCTGGACTGGAGACTCCTGTAAGCTCCTCTGCATGGGCAGAAGAATATTTGCTTGGCTTCTTTGCTGCAGGTTTATCCTCTTCATTCAATGCTTCTGTATCCAGATTATTAGCTGTCCCAAGCACTGTTCTTAAGGCTTCATGCTCAGATATGGTTGAGAAGGAAAAGGCCATTGGCATGCAACACCTGAGCCACCAGTGGGTACTGAAGGAATGAGTGTGACCTTACAGGTGGGGTG
The DNA here is from genome assembly GCF_028858725.1 of Colius striatus. Classification (NCBI taxonomy): domain Eukaryota; kingdom Metazoa; phylum Chordata; class Aves; order Coliiformes; family Coliidae; genus Colius; species Colius striatus. Next base: position 1,387,808 of record NC_084775.1, on the reverse strand, counting down.
GATGATGATGTTGGAAAGTTACCTCTTGCCCCAGAGACAGTAAACCTCATATTTTTAAAGACAAAAGTGAGCATTTGTGGTGGTGGCTGTACTATCTACCAGTTCATATGTGCCAACTGCACTGGGGGCTGCTCAAAGGGCTGTGCTGCCAACTCCCATTGGACAGCTCTGCTCATGATAGAAGATCATAGAATCATAGAATGTTGGGGGTTGGAAGGGATCTTTAGACATCACCTAGCCCCAACCCCTTGCTAGAGCAGGTTTCCCTCAATCAGGGGGCACAAGAACATGTCCAGATGGGTTTGAAACCTCCCAAGAAGGAGCCTCCGTACCATCCCTGGGCAGCCTGGGCCAGGCTCCCTCACCTTAATACCAAACAAATTCTCTCCCTGTGTTCCAGTGAAACGTCCTGTGTTCCAGCTTGTGTCCATTACCCTCTCACTAGACACTACAAAAAGAAATGTCACCTCTTCCTCTGACATCCACCCTTTAAGTCCTTATAAGTGTTAATGATGTCTCCTCTGAGCCTTCTCTTCTCTAGGCTGAACAGCCCCAGGTCCCACAGCCTTTCCTCACAAGAAAGGTGCTCCAGCCCCCTCAGCACCTTGTTAGCCCTCCAGTAGTTCCCTGTCTCTCTTGAGCTGGGGAGATCCAGGACCTGAAACCATGTCGCTATGAGCCACTCTCTTCTGCTGCCAGCCCTTCTACTGCCTGCCTTCCCCACTTCTACTCCCTGCCTTCCCTCTCTGCCAGGCAGCTCCATGTTCTTCTTTTCCTGTAAGAGCCTCAGCTGTGCTCCCAAAATCTCCCTCCACCTGGCCCAAGGCTGCACATTGCTCTGCAGCCCCTCACAGCTCAGAGCTGCATCCTTTCTCCAACAGCTATAATTCAATTACAGCCTCTTCAAATATTTCAGTTAGGCTTTGAACTGTTTGGTGGAATTTGTACCTAGCAAAACCTGGATTTGCTTCTCTATTATGGGTACTTCCTATGTATGAGGCTGAGTCCCTGCTGCATTAGCATTCTAGTCACCCTGTCACCACATACAAAAGGTGCCACAGCTTTTTTAAAGCCTTCCTCTCCCTGCTCTAGAGAATGAATCAGCCTCCAGTTTCTCCTTTGGGTGTGCTCCGTGCAGAGCCTCCCAAGCAAACTACAAGTGCCAATGATGATTGTGATTCATAACCAGAGTTTTTAATGAATGATTTTTTTCCCCTCAGACAGTGCAGTTTAAGTGTACAGGAGCTGTTTGCTGCTGGAAAGGTTTGGTGCTGCTGTAGAGAAATATCTTCCATCTGCTTTACAATTGAGAAGCATAATATAGCTCCTCATCCCAGCTGCTTGCTTTGACTCTGAGTGTATGATTGAGTCAAGTGAAAACAGTCTGTCCAGGCAGCAGTGGCCCAAGAGGGCAGGTTGCCAACAAGGACAAGATGAACATGATGTAGAAGAACATGCTCTGCTCTAAAACTCCCTTGACTCTAGTGAGGTTGTAAGTGTAAATATACTGGTTTATAGAAGAGCTTTTTATCCACGTTACTCTAGCTGTGTAGGCAAAACCCATGTGAAGTTTCACTGAAGAAGAGAATATTCTTTGAGACAGATCTCCTGCTCTGCTCAAGCCCATTTGTGATGTTGGCCAAAGTTTCTCTGCTTGCAAGTAGTGAATGGTGTGACCATTGCAACTGGACAGAAAGAGATCTGCATGGGGAAAGACAGCATGTGTCTGTGGCGGGGTAACCGTTTCTCATTCCTCTTCTGGGGTGTTACATATAAGCCCAAGACATAGGTGTTGGATTTTGGGTGCTGAACCCAAGGTTTGGATTTTAGAGATGGCATGTGAGAAGGGTACTGTGCGATTTGCATTCTGTCAGGTGCCATGTCAACTCTCATGCTCTTGCAGAGGTCAGTCTTCTCTCTGGACATCAGTAAAAAACCCAAAGGTCAGTGTTTTGGAAACAACAGTCTTCTGAGACTGATACACTCAGGATGCAGCCAGCCACAGGTTAATATTGAACTGTACAGTCTATTGTCTCAGAAGGAGTAGGTACATCCCTCTTCACTAAACTGCAGCCTGGTGCTCTCATCAAAAACAAAACCCAGCTTCACCTAGATGTGCCACAGGTGCCCAGTGACAGGACAAGGGGTAACAGGCACAAGCTGGAACACATAAAGTTCCACTGGAACAGGAGGAGAAACTCCTTTGGTGCTGAGGTGAGGGAGCCCTGGCCCAGGCTGCCCAAGGAGGCTGTGGAGGCTCCTTCTCGAGAGGTTTCCAAATCTACCTGGACACATTCCTGTGCCCCCTGATTGAGGGGAACCTGCTTTAGCAGAGAGCTGGGTTGTATGATCTCTAAAGGTCCCTTCCAATCCTCACCACTCCGGGACCTGCTGCCTTTCTGTAAGTCATTTGCAGATTGTGAGCAGATGAGCGGTGCCGAGCATCGGGCTCGTGTTCTGCAGAGCACTTTTGCCATCTAGTGGATGAGAGCATCTCTGCAGAGGCTGGTTCATCTGCACCAGTCACCAAGGTGGGATTTCTCTCTTAACGAGTATCATCTAAAAGGAGAGCTTCCACTTTGGGGTGAGAACCTTCCCATGGTGAGTGGTGCAACTGCTCGTCTGTTAATTTCAAAGGGATTGGATGCACAGTTGTATCCTGAAGCTTGCCTTTATCCCACTAATGTTAGATGGATTCTATGTGCACAGCTACAGGTAGCAAAAGGCCAAAAGGTACCATCCTGGGGATTTACCATCTGTTTGTAGCTTTCTTTTGGACCCTGGCTGCAACTGGAGCTCCAGTGCAGGATTCAGCAACTGCAGTGATTTTCTTACTGCTTGCCAGGTTGTTGTATTGTTCATAGTTCTAAATAAATTGAGAACGTCGTGTATTTCCAATAGCCATTACATGCATCTGCTGCAGGCAACTGGAGGAAGGGAGGGAGGGAGGGAGCAAGGAAGGAAGGAGAGAGAAAGAAAGAAAGAAAGAAAGAAAGAAAGAAAGAAAGAAAGAAAGAAAGAAAGAAAGAAAGAAAGAAAGAAAGAAAGAAAGAGGGAGGGAGAGAGTGTTAGGGTTTTTAGACAACTCCTAGAAATCAGCAGGGCACAAAGTGTTTCACTGCAGCATTATACTAGGTCCCCTCTGTTAAACACCCACAAATGTGCACAGTCTGCAACATCATGGAGTGGCGGTTGCTTCACATGGATCTTCTGTTGACTACCCCTAATTCTGAGAGCATTTGGCAGATGCTACTGCCCTCTGGTATCAAGTTTTGGTTGCAGAAGCTGCAAGGGCAGGATTTTATCACCCAAGGAGTTGTGCAAGGTTTACCTAGCAGTAATACTTGGACAAATCAGGAGTTACTGTGCAGACAGAAGCTCTCATCTGCAAACTCACGGGCCATTTGCTCTCCATTAAACATGAAGGCCGGTTTGAAGTGCAAGGTGAAAGAAGCCCTTCTCACACCGCAAGCATGAAATACGTGGGTGTCAGGTTATTACTGGCTCTCACCTACCATAGAAACAACTCTTGAAAATCATTTAAATGTTTCTATTAAAGTTGCAGAAAGAATAGGAAAGCCAGTTAATGTGTTGGAATATTGAGCGATAGGGCTCTTCATTTGATGGCAACCGTTATTCTCATTCTCTTGAGCCTTGAAGAGCTTTTATGGCCAAGAACCTTCTGTTTGACACTTTCAGATGTGAAACCATTAAATGTGAACCAAGCAGGGTTAAGAGAATTAGCAGTATAAATAATCAAGGGGTAAAGGGCTGACAGAGTGGAAGGCACTTGTCCTTCTTGGGCATGGGGTGAAGACCCTACAAACAAAGGAGAGATCCTGGGGTCTTTGCTTTTCTAGACCAGTGTCCTATATATGGGTTTTTTTATGGGCTGATCCATCTCTGCATTTCTCCATGATAGCCTTCCCATGGCAAGGGATGTAGCATTCCAGGGCTGCTTTTTGGTAACAAGATCACAGTGTGTGTGCCTCAGTTTCCCTATTCCAAGCCTCTGAGCTGGTTTGCACTGGGGGTGATGGAGCTCGTCCCACATAAGGAGCAATCTGGGGGAAAGTGGATCATTTTTACTCAAGTGGTGATTCTTATTTATATTTTGTTCTTTTTCTCTTTTTCCTTTCTTTAAATTGTTTTTTCCCCTCTGAGGACTGAATTGTCATAAACTTCCTTTTATTTTTCCTCATTTGGATTGTTTTGGCTGGTTTGTCCCACAGGGAGAAGTAGAGGCATGTGCATTATCTCATCCACCAGTATGGACAGATGGTTTTCTGTCTGCATTTTCCCACATCTCCTTTCTCCCCAGGAGGGCCAGGTTGCACCTCTTTATTTCTTTGTTTCTTCTCCATTTTCTGACAGCTTCCTGTTTTGATCAAAAGGATTTAATATTTTTTTTTCCCTCGGCATTTTTCATACCTGATGGGGAAAAAAATCATAGAATCATAGAATGGTGAGGGTTGAAAGTGACCTTTAGAGATCATCTAGTCCAATCAGGTTTACCTAGATCAGATCACATAGGAACATGTCCAGGCTGGTCATGAGGACCTCCAAGGTCCTGTTTGTTTTTTTCTTTATCAAAAGATCAACTTCCATTAACATGGTTTTTGTCTCACTTGTACAGTATTTCTAGTTGATTGTCTGTTTTTTCCTTCTTCACACTTTCTCTTTTTTTTTTTTCTGTGAAGCATGGTGGAATTTTTTCATCACCTTTTATTTGCTTTTGCTTTGGGGCGAAGTGAAGAGATTTTTTTTCCTATTTCTTCACACTAGGGCCAGAAAGGAGGGGATTTCCCCTGCACTACTGCTCCCTGTGTGGCAAATTCCTAAACTACAGCAGCTATTACCTCATTTCTTATCATTCCCACTTCCTGGACAAAATGGTGGTAAATACTGTTTCTCACTTTTATCATTTCTTTCCCATCTTTTTTTCATGTGATTCCTCCAGTGGAAAAACATAGTAGTGGCTTGTGGGTTTTTTCTTTAATTTTCTATCCAGTTTCTCATGTCACCCAACAGGTTTTTTTTGCTCCCACTTGAGTGGGTGGTTGTGGTTTTCCATTTTTCTTTTCTTTTCTTTTCTTTTCTTTTCTTTTCTTTTCTTTTCTTTTCTTTTCTTTTCTTTTCTTTTCTTTTCTTTTCTTTTCTTTTCTTTTCTTTTCTTTCTTCACAAGAGATGAAACAACAATCTTCCTGATGGGAGAAAATCCACAAACTTGAACAAGAATGGGCAAGGAAAAGGCAGGGTTTGCTGCACATTTGTAAGTACTTTCAAGGGGCTGGTAGGATGGGTGTTTTACTTTTCTCAAAATGTCTTAGGCCTTCTTATAAAAGAAAATTAATCAGCCTTTTTACAGTTATTTATGGATAAATGAATAAGAGTAGGCCTCACTTCCCCTAGCTCTCTAGGAAGAAGTTGTGGCACACAACCAAAGGCTCATGACAACCCAGTGTTTTCCAGAAACAGGAAAGAAATCAGTAGAAAGAATAAGAAGTTCTGAACACCTATCTTTTCCCAGATCTCTGAGGGACCAGCTCAACAAGGGTTAGCCAGGAGAACTTCTCTGGCTCTTCAGCTTTCTCCAAGGATGTGGGGAATTGCCAATAGCAACATAGCAATGTCTGTTTGTCCATCATAGAATGGTAGGAGTTCGAAGGTGTTGCCACTACTGGCAACATCACCAGGCCGCCCACATGGATCACTCAGTGCAGGGTTTCTTTTTCTTTGTGCAGGGGTTCTTCTTTGTTGCATGAAACGGGAGCGACCAGACACCAATCTGATGTGCATCAGCTCCATTTTATTGTCACATAATCATCACTTATGTACCCTTTCCAAATGCTGTAACGTGCTACATCTCATGGCAGAAAGTTAATACCAAGCATCATGCGCTATGCAGAAGGCCTCAAAGTTTCATTTTTGTAACAACTTAAACACCACCCTCATTGTGTAAAAACACCATCCTTATTGTGCTTAAAACATCAGCCTTATTGTGTCTAAAATATCACCCCATCTGTTCGGCCTTCAGTTAGTTTCTCTCACACTATGGTTATGCTTACCTTACATTTAGTTAACTTTATATTATTGTTAGTTATATATGTTACAATTTGTTAGTCAGGTGCAAGCAATCACACGATGCTAAATTGAATGCTCTATTCAGTCTTCTAACAGTGCTTAGTTTAATGCTCTGTCCTGTCTTCTTGCTTTGACCTTGTTTCTGTTACAATCTGCAGTTTGGGTTTTCCCCTTGCTCACGCTTGCTATCACAGAGGAATTCCTTTCTGTACTTTTCTGCTGCAGAAGGTGATTCAAAGACAAACTGCTGACTTTCTCTGTTTCTGATTGACTCCATAACATTCATTATAGCCCAGGCCCCAACAACTCAGCCCATCCCCGCTGAGGGGACAAGATCACTACATACACAGTATGGATGATGCTTTATTCCAACTAATTGTTTAAACCATGTGCTTTTATCTGCTAAGACGAGCACCTCCTTTCATTCCACCCCGTGCCCACCTCTTCTGTACCCTCCACCTCTCGCATTACAACCTCATGCAGCTCCTTCACAACCTTTGTTTCTAAGGGAGCCCATTCCTATCTGCCCCCATCAGTCACTGAATCATAGAATCATAGAATCATGGAATCATAGAACGTTAGGATGTTAGAATGTTAGAATGTTAGGGGTTGGAAGGGACTCCCAGAGATCACTCAGTCCAACCCCTCCTGCCCCGCAGAAGCAGGTTCACTCTGACCAGGTCACATAGGAACATGCCCAGGCGGATCCTGATGACCTCCAAGGGAGGAGGCTCCACAACCTCCCCCAGGCAGCTTGTTCCACTACTCCCTCACCCTCACAGTGAAATAGTTTTGTTTTGGGTTTTTTTTTGTTTTGGTGGGGGGTTTTTTTGAGATAAAAGCAGTTTAATAAAGAAACAGCAAAGCCACACGGGCGAGAAGCGAAGCAAAAGCAAATAAAGCTGTTACTCTCTACTTCCCATCTGCAGTGATGTCCGGCCACCTCCCCATACTCTGTCCCCTCCTCCTCCAGGCATCATCTTTGGTGGCCAGTGACGCAGCTGATAATCCTCATTTCTCCGGCCCCATTTCCTTCAGGTGCCATCTTTGGTGACTCGTGGCGCAGCTGATATTTCTTCCCTCTCAGCATCACCCACCGCGGCGCCGTCCCCAGCACTGCCCACCCCGGCGCTGGCAGTGCAGTTGGTATTACTCTCTCCTGCGTTTTCTTTGTCTCCCCTTGCATGCCCGATGGTGCCCAGTCTAACACAGAGTCATGACCCCTGACTCTCCCCTGATCATCCTGCGCCCGACTCCATCCGCTTGGCATTCCCCAACCGTATCCTCAGCAACTCATCCCAGGGGTAACCAGGCGGGCTGGGCTCAACTGGGAAGCAGCTCTCCTGCAGGGGCTCTGCTATGGGGCCGCACCCCTCTCTCTCCTCCTCGCTGTCAATTTTATCACATTGCGTATCCCCACACAGTGACGGACCCGTCTGCGCCCCCAGACTCTCCACTTCCATGCTCCTTTGAGCCTCCTGATCATTACAAACTCTCTCCTCTGTATGCACTTTCCACCCCTCCCCACCAGACAGCTTCCTGCGCTGACAACCAGAACTATTTCTCCTCTGCTGCCTTAGACTGAGTCCTCTTAATCTCTCCCCCACACTTTAAGATACTGGTCCATCCCCTTGGTCCCCCCTAAGGCAGCGTGTAACATCTCCTCCTCCACCACTGTCCAATTCTGGACATTTAATAACCCTGTGGGTGCCCATACCATACCCCGCCTCCGCATCCATAGGATGCATACAGCAGTGGGTGTGCGATTAGTCTGCTTGCCCACCTCTAGTGCCACTGCCTCGAGGACCTTAATCACCTGTTCCAACTTTGCCATGGCCACATATGTCCTGCGTTCCGCTGATCATGTCGGGGTCACCATATGTTGCTGCTATTGGCAACATCACCAGGCCACCCACACGGATCACTCAGCCCACCCCTGCTGAGGGGACAAGATCACTGCATACTCAGTATGGATGATGCTTTATTCCAACTCATTGTTTACACCATGTGTTTCTATCTGCTAACACAAGCAACTCCTTCCACTCCATCCCATGCCCACCTCTTCAGTACCCTCCACGTCTTGTGTTACAACCCGAGATCTTCCGGGCACCTACTACAGAAGGGACCTTTAGAGATGATCCAGTCCAATCCCCCTGCAGAAGTAGGTCAACCTAGATCAGGTCATATGGGAGCGTGTCCATATGGGTCTTGAAGATCTCCTATGAAGGAGGCTCCACATCCTCCCTGGGCAGCCTGCGCCAGGGCTCCCTCACCCTCATAGCAAAAGAGTTTTTTCTTATGTTTAAATGGAACTTTTTGTGTTCCAGTTTCATCTCATCATCCCTTGCTAGATACCATGGAAAAAAGTGCTGCCCCAACCTCCTGACACCCACCACTTAGATACTTTTAAATATTAATGAGATCCCCCATCAGTCTTCTCTTCTCCAGGCTAAACAGCCCCAGGTCCCACAGCCTTTCCTCATAAGGAAGATGCCCCAGTCCCCTGATCATCTTGGCAGTCCTGCATTGGCCTCTCTCCAGCAGTTCCCTGTCCCTCTGGAGCTGGGGAGCTAGAACTGGACACAGGACTCCAGATGAGGCCTCAGCAGGGCAGAGCAGAGGGGGAGCAGAACCTCCCTTGACCTGCCGGCCACAATCTTCTTGATGCCCTCAGGATGCCATTAGCTTCTTGCACATGAGGGCATGTTGCTGGCTCATGGTTAGTTTATTATCAACCAGAACTCCCAGGTCTCTCTCCTGGAGCTGCTCTTCAGCAGGCCATTCCCAGCCTGTCCAGGTGCACGGGGTTGTTACTTCCCAGGTGTGGGACTCTGCACTTGTCCTTGTTGAACCTCATGAGGTTCCTCTCTGCCCAGTTCTCCGGCCGGTCAAGTTCCCTCTGAATGGCAGCACAGCCTCTGGGGAATCAGCCAGTGCTCCCAGTTTGGTGCCAGCAGGGAACTCACTGAGGGTCCCTCTGTCCCCTCATCCAGGTGGGTGATGAAGATGTTGAACAAGATGTTGATCATCAGCTGCAGCTGAGCACCATCAACATCGTCTGGGCAGCAAAATTACTTCAGATTAACCAGCTTATTCTAGGTGGTGTGGGAATTTATACAATAGATAAGAATTAATGTAATACATAAGAATTAATATAAATAAGAACATTCACTACACTATGACCATGTTTCTGAAAGAAGTGGGGTACGTGAGCATTATGAGCAGAAGAGCTCTTGTTAGCCGGTATTCTCTGGCACCAGCAGGATTTAATTGCCATAAATCAAACGTGTTCAGTTAATTACTGTCACTTCCTCAGGGATGGTGGAAATTATTAGGAAAACATCTTTGCTTAATCTCCATTACCTAGAAGTGATGGGAAATCTTTGTTAAAAACCTCTGATGCCTCTGCTCAGCCACTGCTACCCATGATGCACTATGACAAGGGTCATGACCCTAGGAAAAAAATATCTTTGCTGAAATTCATCAGAAAGCTGAGAAATTGCCACTCCAAGGTAAGTGTGGCTCATCATCACTCTCATTGCTCAAAATTGCCAGGAATAAAGAGTGCCTTATACAGAGTAAAAACAGATATCCTGACCCCCTACAGAGATGATGGCATTTCTCACCAGAAATTATATGTATTTCCACTGCATGCAGCTGCCTCAGAGTAATTTGCCCTTGCAGAAAGTCATTGTTCTCTCCAGCACACTCCTGCCTTCATGGCAGTCAACCAGCACACAATGAAACTGGTTTCCAGTCACAACCATGTCCTTACAAATGCCGGGAACTGAGTAAATTAAGTTGGCTAGAGTTCCTAGGGATGCTGGGAAATAATCAGTGATGACAAATCTACTCCTGATCAACCATCATTAGCTACCATTTCTTCTGGAAAGGGGAGAATTACTCACCATGTGCACAAACTGCCTCCCATTAGCTGACATCATCCACAGAGAATGGGAACAAAGCAGCTTGAGATGAATTTGGCACCAGCTGACTGCCAGTGCTCTGGCCATAAATAATAAGGGGAGCTGAAATTAAGAGAATTAATCATCACAAGATAAGCCTTGCCCTGCTGAACAATATCATCAGCCATTCCATGGAAGCGATCAAATTGTGCTTCATCAACAAAACATGTTCCTGATGAGGCATCCTCAGGGATGGTAGGAGCTGATCACAGCAACCAGACAAATGGAAAGACATAGGAACAAGCAGCACACTATTGAATGGGCAGATTTCTTGAGGTCAGAGGGGGAGTTTTTGTCACGGGATAAGCAGGTCTCATCACCAAAACTAAAGCCTCCTTCCAAACAGAGTTACCCTCTTTGAGCAAAATAGCTTTGCTACTTGTGACTTTGAGCTATTTAGTAAGTATATGTGTTAAGTGAGCAGCTATAGCTCATCCAGATCATCACAAACACCCTAGAAATAGTACAGGCAAAAAAAATGCTGCTGATTAAGTAGCATTCTACAGAGATTATTGGAATTAGGTAGTAGACAGTAAATATGTCTTTAGCCAAGCACTACTGCAAACTGCATTACTGTGTGACACTAATAACTGACCAGAAGGGAAAAAAAAGAGATGTCTTCTGCAGTCTGATATTGCTTCAGAATAGTAGAAATTAATCAGCAGATGGTAAATGTGCTTCCATAAAAATCACCATGCTCCACACTCACTATTGATTGGAGTTCACCATGATAGTCGAAGGAATATAGCTGATTAACCAGTATTGCCCAGGAAGAGCAGCAATTACTTAATTAGCATGGGGCAGGTATGCTTTCATTTAGCCAACGCTGAGTGGGAGCTATGAGTGTTTCTCATCATAAGCAGAAATTGTCTGCTTACCTGGCACTTCCCAGGAAGCTGCTGCAATCAAATGTGACTAAAATTAACTGCCACCTCTGAAAACAGCAAGAGCACCAGACTGTATCAGCATAAAGTAAATATATCTTAAATTAGCCATTAGCTGTAATTCGTACAAATGATGGGAGTCTTTGCCATAGCCCCAAATGGCTCTGATTAATCAGCATGGCTTAAGAATCAGGTTAACTAATGAATAGGAAGCAAAAATATCCAATATATATATTTAAGCACCCTTTTTCTCTGTTCCCTGGGATGCTTTGTTTTCCTACAGTCATCTTTTCCTCGGTCCAGGTGCCCAGGATGAGATTAAAGCTTCTACTGAGCCATGCTGGATGAGACCAAGGTGCATTGTTGCTGGTCCATGGCAGCAGCTTGCTCACTTTGTGAGGACCCATCCTGGACAGATCAGACTCATTTCCATCACTGGCTCTCCAGTCTTCAAGTCCACCCTTGCAAATGCCTTTGCCCACCCACCCCACTCAAACTCTTATACCCCTTTTTTCATCTCTGGCCGGGTCCAGCACTTCCAGATAGCTGGTGGTGCCAGACCAGCCCCAGGCCCATCTGAGAACTTCAGCCTTTTGCTGAAGGGGCCTAGGCCAATCTTCCTGGCCTGCCCAGCAGAAACACCCTGGGTACACAGTTATATGTTGTCATATTATTATTACATTATCGTATGTTCTATATTGTATAACTTTTATTGTGTATGTATAGAAAGTGTTACGTTATACATTATATGACATTATGATACATTATCGTATTGTTATATTACTGCAGAATATACATTAATACATCATATTATATTATATTATATTATATTATATTACATTACATTACATTACATTACATTATATTATCACTGGAGAGAAATAACCATTTCTGTGTTCCAGGCCACACATTTTTTGCTTGGCATAAAAGCCTCTCAATGCCACCCACAGCTCTTTTATTACTACCGAGAATACTCAAACATCTTTGGCTGCTGGGGGTTTTTTTATATCTTTTCAAAATTGTATTCAGATATAAATCAGCATTTACTTCCAAATTGCAGGTCACACATCACCATTTCCAGGAGTTCAGGAGTTGCCAGGGTGCTGTGTTTTCCAGAAGCAAAAGTAGAGGCTTTGGGATGAGGATGGAGGCGTATTTCAAGCACTGACACTGATGCAGACAGGCAGAGACCATACACAGTTCTTCCTTCCTGTTTTCCTCCTTTTGCTTCTTTTGGCTGCCAGCATGTTGCATTTATAAGGCGAAAATAAATGGAGTTTCACAGGTAGCTGCTGATCCAGAGACCTGAATTTCTGGGGTAACACTTAGTCCTTGAAGTAGAATAGCTTTGGCTGGAAAGGGAAACAGAGTTCAGCACAGTCCTGTGAAGAAACACTCCAAAAACCTAAAAAAACCCCCACCCAAGAATGAAAACTTAACTTAATCACTCCCATACATGCACAATTAGCTAACACACAGCAGGGACAGAGCAAAGGTTTGCAAGGTAATGATAACATTGAAAGACAATAAACAGCTTTTGTCTGTAGAAAGAGAGGATTTTCTCTTTTCTGTGGCCTTCATTTACTTATCAGAGGGTAAAAAGGCTTGTGAGACAAAGCTGCAATTTGCAGTCTTTGCAAAAGCCACATTATTACCGAAGATTTTCAGATACCCAGGCAAACTGTAGACTTACAAGGGCTGTCTGAGAGGCACCTTTTAGAATCTCCATCAGTTCCTACCCAGGCAACATAAAAGACAGGGAAAGCTAGAGAAAACAAACAGAACTAACTGTAGCATGTACACCCTTGTAGAGTGTGAGCCCTACAGCAGAGATTTGTGCATCTCTGCAAAATTTACCCTGTCAGGAAAAATGAGGAGTCCAGTGCATCTTTAGGCCACTGGAAAATGAAGAAAGACTTGGAGCCCAGTCAGCAGGAGAAATATAGTTGAGTAGAAAGTTTTGTACATGTAAATATAGCTCTAGGGTTGGTGCTGCATGCTCAAGGGCTGTAACAGTACAAGCCATTTGGTCCTGGACAGGTTTTGAAGCAGAGAAAAGCCCAAAAGATGAAATGTGCTGCTGGCACTTGTTGCAGTAGGATGGTTTGCTTGAGCTGAACCATCAGCTGAGCCGAACCATCACCTGAGCAGAGCCACTGTCCAAACTGAACCATCACTTGAGCTGAACCATCATCTGACACATCCAACCCTCAAGTGTGGAGAAGGTACAGCTGGTCTCCAAATCATAACAGGAGCACAGGGCTTAAGACATCACATCTCTACCTGAATTTTTTATTATCTGCAAATATGAAAGCGTTTTCTTTTTAAACCTCCACCAAACCAAAAAGTTGCCTCAAATACATGGCTGAAGCCTGGAGTCCTGCTAGGTTTCACTTACCTGAGGATTTCCCTTGCACTATGAGAATTGGAAAGTTAATGTTTCTCTTTTTTTACCACAAAAATATTGACTGATTCATAAGAATCAGCCTGCAGCATCCCTGGTAAGGGGAAAATCTGCAACCACACACCCATGATCACCATTATCACAGTAAAAATAGTGACAACTGCTGGAACTAGTGTCCTTGATTAAAAATACCACTTATTCTTGGCATTCTCCTTGTGCTGCGGGGCTTCTCCATTGTGCTTTTATTTCCTCTTTATATATAAAGTACAGGTGAACTTTGTAGTGTGCGTTTTCATATCTCTTCTTCCTAACATAAAGAGCACAAAAGAAATCCCCATCCTGATTAAAATGAGTTAGGTCACAAAAAGGAAGATTTGATGTCATTTTGTGGCAGGTGCTGAGAGTGAGCAATGGCCCAGACTGCCCGGGGAGGGTGTGGAGGCTTCTTCTCAGGAGGTTTCCAAACCCACCTGGGCACATTCCTGTGCCCCCTGATTGAGGGGAACCTGCTTTAGCAGGGGGTTGGGCTGGAGGAGCTCTGCAGGGCCCTTCCAACCCACATCATGCTGGGATTCTGTGATTTTCACCATTTTGTGCACTTCACAACCAAATCCATTTGCTGCCTCTTACTGTACTTTTTCACCCTACATTTCAGCCAAAACCTTGGTTTCTCCAATGTCATATCTCCACTTTAATCACACAGTTTCAACGTCACTGTACCTTCATTTTCAATCTCACTACATCTTGTGCATTACATCAACATTGACATCTCACCCACAACACTCGCACAGCTCAGTGGGCAGGCTCAGCTGCCCATCTCTTCTTGCACTGCCCCCGTCATGAGCGCACATCACCTGAATTAATGCATTTAGCTCTAAAAACCAGGGAAAGAGCCTCATGGTTACTGTTGTGGGAGCCCAGGCTGGGGCACCTCACCTCTGCTTCCAGCAGTTCCTTCTAGCTCAGGGGAGCTACATGTCTCCCCAGCCCAGGAAAACTAGGGACAAATGCAAGCAACTATTTCAGACTCTCAGGGACATGAGCATCTGCACTTGGGGCTCTGTTGTGTCCTGATGGATCCCTTGCACCCTCCCAGGTGCATAGGACCTATCCTGTGGCTGTAAATCACATTCCCATTGTGTGTTCCAGCAAATAGGGGAGAATTTCACCCACTTGATGGACCCGAGAACACCACCAGACACCTCAGTCTGGTGTACTCTTTCCAAAGGCTATGGAGAAGCTGCTTCTGGATAACAGCCTTGGCCTCAGCACAGCAGCCGCTGCTCCTTTTTGCGCAAGAAAATGCTGCATGGAGGCAGGAGAGGTGTGAGATGCTGCCGGTCCATCATCTCAGGCATTTGTCTCTGCAGTGACAAATCTAGAGGACACCCCTCAGCATGGTTAAATGCTCTTACATCCTGAACAGCTCTGGTAACCAACAAGTGGACTGTGACCTGCAGTGCAGGAGCTAAAGGGAATTACTGAGTATTTTAAGGAGATTCATGACTCAACTGGACATTAGTAGGTGTCAACTTCAACTTTTTCTTTTTCTCCCTTCTAAACAATCCATTTCCTGCAAAGCTCTACATTGCTGGTGAGCAACACTGTTATTTACTGATGATGCTGGAGACAGAGACCAAAGCCCTATCCACAGCAGGGCTGTGCCTTCTGTCTGTATAGCAGCACGCTCACTCTGATTTCAGTCACAGCACCTACACCTCATTTTGTCTGCACAGCTACAGTCTGGGAGGCAACAAAGCACAAGACTGCTTGTGGTTAACAAATTCTTAGTCAGCAGCAAAGCTGGCACTGACCTGCAGGACTTGGCTGAGCCCCAGCACCTTTTAGGTGGGTCAGGAAAGCACTAATACCCAACACCATGCCCTAACATTTCAGAAACTCCCTCTTTAAAGAATCACAGAATGGTGGAGGTTGGAAGGGACCTCTGAAGATCACCCAGCCCAACCTCCTGCTAAAGCAGGTTCCCCTCAATCAAATAACACAGGAACATGTCCAAGTGGGATTGGAAACCTCCTGAGAAGGAGGCTCCCTGGATAGCCTGGATCAGGGCTCCCTCACCGCAACACCACAGGAGTTTCTCCTTGTGTTTAAGTGGAACTTTTTGTGTTCCAGTTGATGTCCATTACCCCTTGTCCTGTCACTTGAGACTACAGAAAAAAGTGCCTCCCCATCCTCTTGACAAACACCTTTTAAATACTTGCAAGTGTTGATGAGGTCTCCCCTCAGCCTTCTCTTCTCCAGGCTAAAGAGCCCCAGTTCCCACAGCCTTTCCTCATAAGGAAGATGCTCCAGTGCCCTGATCATCTTGGTAGCCCTGCACTGGATTCTCTCCCTTTCCCTGTCCCTCTTGAGCTGGGAAGTCCATAACTGGTCACAGGACTCCAGATGAGGCCTCAGCAGGGCAGAGTGGATTACCATTAGAGTACCACATAGTTTTGAAACCACCCTGCAGCTCAGGTGGGAAGCAGTTTTAATCTGTCACACAGGAGCTCAGTGCAGCAGTGGGAGATCACTGGGTTTCCCAGCTTTGCACTCACTCACTCATGGTTCTGGGAGTATGTTCCCAGACAAACATCTCCTGCCACCTCATTCCTGCCTTTTGTCCTGGATGAGGCTTCTCTCTACTAATAAATGTTAGACCCGGTGTTTCCTCTGTCCTTCTCTCCTCCTAGCCACTGTGGTTGTAAGGTTTCTCTGTGGTGAACCGGAGAGAAGGCATTTCCCACCCACAGAGTCAACACCCCCTCAACTTTCACAGTCCCTGCTCTGATAAGCAACGCTTCAGGGGCTCACTGCAGGAGTTTTCCTTGCCTTGAGGATCTGCCTGGCCCAGCCTCCCAGGCCCTTTGCTTTCTGTCTGAAGAAGAGACACCATTGAGGAATTAACTTGGGATCTTCCTGAGGAGGAGGATGCAGTTCCTTGTTGTAGCCCCCGACTTGACAAAAAGCAAATCCAGACATTACATGGACATGCAAAGGACCTTGGACACACAAAGGCATGCTAAGGATTACCCAACTGTTTTGAGAACAGAAATGGTGCACTTTAGATATTTTATAAGCAGCAGTAATGCTTTGCTGGGGTTAGCTTGGCAACCATCAATACCAAGACAAAAGAGCCTCTATGAGCCCAGCTGCTTCTGCGGCTGAAGGGGGAAAGATAGTTGAGCTTCTGAAACCAATGAAATGCTCTCTGTGTTCTCAGAGCTCATCCTGCCATGGGGTCTCTACAAGTCTCACACTTGTACCTACCAGTGGTACAAGTGTAGGTGTACAATCACATGGACACTGCTGAGTTTCAAGACATCAGGGTCTTTTGGGGAGAAAATGAATTCTTCTGCAGAGCAGAAAGGATAAATCTGGCACAAGAAAAAGGAGGAGAAAGAGACTGTGTTGGATTCCAGACAGTGGCAGTTAAGCTCTGGAGATGTTCTACTGGAGAAGAAATGGGAGCAGAGAGAGATGAAAAGGGCTGACTTGGCATCCAGCTCTAGCAGCACCAAACAGCACTTGTATATGTGACTTGCAGCTTCATTCCAGCTTCATTCCCAGAGCAAACATTTTTCTACATAGGAGGGGAGGTACAAAGCCATCAAAATCAAAGAGTCAAAGAGCGATGTGAGGTCAAGAAGCTGCCAACAATATCCTCAATACATTCCAGGGGCATGAAACAGAAACCAATCATCTGAGCACTTTGAGCAGGAAAATATGGGCTGTTTCTCAAGCTCTAGGTTGGGGTTTGCCTCCATAAGCAGTCAAAACTAAGCAGAGGTCTGTACTAGGAGCACTGTGTGAACAGAATAGCCCAGCATCAGGGCTGACTGGACAATCTGTGGTGACAAACCAGCTCCCAACCCCATCTATTCTTCCTGCTCCTTGATAGTAAAGCATCTTCTCCCTGCTAACCTCTGGATGGCTCCAAAGTAAAGCAGTCCAACTTGCTGAAGCTCACAAGGAGCAATGGGGACAGCATTAGCCTCCTCCCAGCCCAAGCAGGAGCTGCAGGCATCAGTGTTGATGGGAAAAAAAATTGGGAAAAAAAGTAAATCCATGAATATTTCAGAAGACAGTTGCTACAGTCCAGCTCCATCCACCGCCTCACACCATTCTTTAAAGGCTTCTCCCAGACAAAGTGTTAAATTGACTGCAAACCCCAACATCACTACAGGACTGTGAGCACTAAGTCTTCGCGTAAAACTCCATTGCAAGAGTATTTACAGCTCAGTCCCCATTTGAGAGGAGACATCCCACTCCACAATCAAATACAATAAAGAGATCTCAATTAGACCTGCTGCTCACACTCTTCTTGATGCATCCCAGGATGCCATTGGCTTCTTGCCCATGAGGTCATGTTGCTGGCTCATGTTTAGCTTATTATCAATCAGGACTCCCAGGTCTCTCAGCAGTTCGACCCCCAGCCTGTACTGGTGCATGGGGTTGTTCCTTCCTAGCTGCAGGACTCTGCATTTGTCCTTGTTGAACCTCATGAGGTTCCTCTTTGCCCAACTCAAGCCAGTCGAGATCCTGCTGAATGACAGCACAGCCTCTGGGAAATCAGCCAGTCCTCCCAGTTTGGTGTCATCAGGGAATGTGATGAGGGTACACTCTGTCCCCCCATCCAGGTCATTGATGAAGATGTTGAACAAGACTGGCCCCAGAACCCATGCCTGTGGAACTTCACTGGCCACAGGCCTCCAACTCCATTCTGTGCCGTTGATCCCCACCCTCTGGGCTCTGTCATTCAGCAGCTCTCCATCCACCTCACTGTCCACTAATCCAAGCTACACTTCCTGAGCTTTTTGATGAGGATGTTATGGGAGACAGTGTCAAAAGCCTTGCTGAAGTCAAGGCAGATGACATCTGCTGCTCTCCCCTCATCCATGCAGCCGGTTATGCACTCATAGAAGGCATCAGGTTGGTAAAACAGGATTTCCCCTTGGTGAAGCCATGTTGACTCCCTTGATAACCATCTTGTCCTTCATATGTTTAGTGAGGGGGTATGAGCTGTTCCATCACCTTTCCAGGAATGGAGGTGAGGCTGACCAGTCTGTAGTTTCCTGGGTCATCCTTCCTGCCCTTGTTGCAGCCTGCAGTGACATTGGCCTGTCTCCAGTCCTCAGGCACCTCACCTGTCCTCCATGATTGTTCACCCTTTAGTTCCTTTAGAAGCCTTTTTTTTTTTGAAGCATTTTGGGTTGAGTCCCTAAGGAGTTTTGTGGTGTTTGCCAGGGCTTCTTGAAAAGAAGCATCTTGCCTTTGACCTGCCCAGTGATGGGGGAGGACCCCAAATTTCCCCCCCCCCCGAGAGCTCTAATTTCCCCTCCTGCCCCCGAGGCCAAAATCCTCCCCCAGTTGTTGAACCCTTTGGAGAGGATGGTTTGGGCCTTTTGAGGCCTTTTGAGTTGTTTTGAGCTCTTGAAGAGTACTAGTGGTTTGGGAGTTTTTTGGGGTGTTTTGGGGTTCTCTCCTCACCCTGAGCCCCCTCCCCAGTGTGGAATGTGTTAGTTCCAGAGCAAAAGCTGAGTTACTTGAACTGGCCCAGTGACCCGAGTACTTCATGGATGGCATTTCTGTGAACCACGGTTACAGCACTGATCTCGTTCAGATGGGGTTTTATTTCTTGAGAACAGTTCCCCTTCTCTTTGTTTTTGACCAGGTGTATCAGCACAGATCACCAGGTCACCAACAAGGCTGACGTTCTTGTAGCCTGTCGTGTGCCCTGGCATCTCTGCATCACATTTCTAGGGAGAATCTTGCCATAAGCTAATACAACTGCTTCTTGCTTCCAAATTGGAGTCCTGTGTCTGGTGCCCAGATGTAATACCAGGGGTGTACAGACTGGCTGAAACTGTCTTCCTCTTCTAATGGCTGATGGTTCCAGCAAGAGCTGTAGTCCAGGCTTCATCTTTGTAGTACTCGTGTAGCAGAGACCAAATACCTGAGGCTCCTGCCCTGTTCTGTTCTCTCACTGCAACTCTGAGAGGAACTGGCGACAAAGTAGAAATGGGAAGTTGAGCGGGGTTCAGTTGCACTGAATGTACTCGGAGAGAGCAGTTTCTGTGCAGGGATGGATTTGCACAGAAGCCCTCAACATTTCTGCTGCAGTCAGGGAGCAAGGGCTGCAAAGCGAGAGGATGGGTTGAGAGTGAGCGCAGAGCCAGGGCAGCCAGGCTGTGCCCTGCCTAGTGTCCAGCGCCCTGTTCCTGCCCCTTTCTGCCCGTCCCCTGTGCGCCTGCACAGCCCCAGCCCCTGCTGAGAGCAGAGGGATCCCCCTCACACCACTCCGTGTCTCGCCCTTGCTCAAGCTCTCAGCCCCCCACGGCCAGCAAAGGGCACTGATGGCTCATTTCTCCTGCCCGGCAGCACTGTCTGTGCCTGAGTGTGTCTGTGCTCTCTGTGGGGCACTGACACAGCACAGAGATCACAGCCAGAGTTGTTGTGGCCTGAGCCAGAGGCTTCCTCAGCCCCGAGCCACGGGGTAGCCCCAAGCCCAAAGGCAGAACTCCTTACCTGACAATGGCTGCCCACAGGGGAGCCAGGGCCCGGCACAGCCAATGGCAGCGCAGCAGGCTGGACGTGTGAGCACAGCCAATCAGAGGCCGCGGCGCCTCAGGGAGGGCGGGCCCAGCGCAAGGCGGTGACAGGCCTGCAGCCAATCAGAGGCGGCGGAGCCTCAGGGCGGGCTCTGCAAAGCCCCTGAGCCACAGGCAGAGGCAGGGCGAGAGAGAGGGGAGCTGCTGGACACAGGCCCCCAGGGGTGAGTGCTGAGGGGCCGGCACATGGCTGTGGGCAGCAAAGGCTGCGGCCCTGCAGAGGAGAAGGCTGAGCTCAGGGGGCCCTTGTCAGTGCGGAGGGCTCCCTGCAGGGCAGGGGGCGAGAGGCCGGGGCCGGCGTGTGCTGTGTGGTGGGCAGGGACGGGACGCGGGGTGCCGGGCACACGCTGACACAGGGGAAGCGCCGCTGGAACAGCAGGAGAAGCTTCGTGACTGTGACACAAGGCCCTGAGCTGTGGATGGGCACACTGAGCTAAGGACTGCGCCTCACCCAGCACCAGAGACCCCCAGAGACCCCCCCTCGAGCGGTTTGGGGCTATCGGGAGGCTCTGTGGGCTACTGGGAGGAACTGGGTGTTAGTAGGTGTGACTGGGAGTTACTGGGGGGGCTCTTTGGGAGGCGCAAGGGGCTACTAATGAGTGAACTGGGAGTCACTGGGCTGCCCTGGAGGCTACTGGGAAGTACTAGGTGTTACTGGAGGTGAACAGACTTACTGGGGAGCTATTTGGGGCTACTAAGGGATGAACTGGAGGCTACTGGGAGACACTGGGAAGTACTGAAAGATACCAAGTGTGAACTGGGAAGTCCTGGGTGTTACTGGGGCCTATCTGGGGCTTCCAGAGGCTACTGAGAGGGACAAGGGGCTACAGAGAGATGAACTGGGGGGAACTGGCGGCTACTGGAAGTGAACTGGGAAATACTGGGGAGCACTGGGAGTTCCTGGGGGAAAACTAGGGAACTATTAGAGCCTTCTGGACACTACTGAGAGGCACAAGCGACTCCTGAGGGGTCAACTAGGATCTTCTGGGAGGCACTGGTAGCTCCCGGGCTGGTTTGTGTGGGGAGGGGTCCCCTGTGTGACCCCCACACACACTCTCTGCCCCCCCAGTCTCAGCACTATGGGACCATGTCCCTGGGCACTCGCCAGCCTTTCCGAGCTCTGAGTGCTCTCAGAGCGCTGCTGCCACTCGGACACGCCGCCTTGCGCATGGGAGGGGGCAGGTCTGGCGTGGCGAGGTGTCGGCTGGCTGGCCAAGACCCCCCCCTTAATGTAGGACCCCCCCAAGCCCAGGGTTGCTGTCCTGCTATCGGCCGGGGCTGCCCCGCACCCAGCAGCCCAACGGCAGCACCTTGAGCATCAGCTGCAGCAGCGGCAGCATGAGGGGCTTCCTCAGCCAGGACCCGCTGATGGTGGGGAGGGGGCACAGCAGGGGAGGAACATGGAGGAGGATTTTGCCACAAGCATTTTGTGGCGTGGGGAGGGACTTCTGGGGCTTCATAAGCCAGAAAAAACTGACTGGGGGAAGGAGGCATTTTGGGGTGTTTGGGGATATTGAGGAGTCTTGGTGGGTTTTGGGTCCCCTTCTCACCCTGAGCCCCTCCCCTGGTGTTAAACGTGTCGGTGCCAGAGCAAACGCTCAGCTTTGAGTGGGGGTTTGGGGCCTTCTGAGTTGTTTTGAGACCCAGACGAGTCTTGGGGAGTGTTTTGGGGTGTCTAGTGGGGGTTTTAGGGTGCCTCCTGCCCTCAGTTTCCCCCCAGGAGTTGAACATGGGGGTGCTGGAGCAGTCATTGGCCGAGGCCCTGGAGCTGCAGGGTTTCGCCTTTGCTGCCGCCCATTTCCATGGGCTGTTTGGTTTGGCCGTTCAGGCGGTGCCAGCCTGTGTCAACACGATGTGCCGGCGCTTCCTCAGCAGTAATGTTTTTACCTTCTGCCTCCAACGTACGGAGGGGACCCCAAAATCCCCCCTCCTTGAGCAGGACACTCATGACTTGCTGCTGACAGGGGCAGCCCACGGTTGAGTGCTGTGGCCTGTCGTGCATCTACACCTGGTCTCAGCACTTTTGCAACTGCATCCTGACACAGATGGGCTCAGGAACAAGCGCTGCTGCGCTGCCCTGACATGGGGCCATTTTTATCCCACCTTCAGGGCCCTTTCAGTGGCACCAACCCCGGCAGCAGCAGCAGTGGGCAGGTTTGAGCCCTGCCAGTTCCCCATCCAGAAGCTGCTGGTTTCGTTAGTTGTGTCCAGCAGCTGCTGCAGGCTCTGATGGGAAAAGCGGCTGGAGCAGCAGGACTCTGCAGCAGAGCTGGGCTCTGCCCCTCTCCTTCACTGCAGGGTCTCAGCAGCAGTCATCAGGCAGCAGTGAGGAGCAGCCGCAGTTATAGCAGCGTGTCTTTGCCTCGTTGGACTGTGTAAGATTGACCAGAGGCTCCTGTTATGTTTTGCAGCTCTGGGGCCTCTGTACTGGTGCTGCACAACTGCAGTTTTACGTGTGCAATGGAACCTCTGCAATGGAAAGTTAGTGACAAAGAATTATAAGCAATTCCAAAGAGAAAACAAAAGCTGGGGGCTTTCGGGTGTTCCTCAGTGTCCACCCTGTCCCCTGAATCTCTCTTGGCTGCATCTGGGCTTTTTCAGTCTGGCCTGAGCAGCTTAGAAAGAAAAGACGGGTGCCCTGCACAATCCTTTCTGTTGCTGTGTCGTGGTGTTTTTTCCCTGCGGTCCCTGTAGGATGCCCTGTGGTCAGCACCATCGTTGCACTGGAGCCCACGCGCAGCGCGGCGGGTGCAGCCCTGGTGATGTCAGTGCTGAGAGAAGGTGCCCGAGAGCGTGGATGGGCCAGAGAAGGTGGCGCTGTCACAAAGGGCCCGGCCCCAGCAGCCCTATAAAAGCGGGCCGGGGGCAGGGAGCCGGCAGTGCGGGCAGCGGCTGAGCAGCACGCTCGGGCAGCGGCAGCATGGCCCGGGCCCGGAGCCGCAGAGCGCGCAGCAGGAGCCGCAGCAGGAGCCGCAGCAGGAGCCGCCGCTCCCGGGGCCCACGCCGAGCCAAGAGAGCCCGCAGGGCCGGGCAGCCCAGGCGCCCGCGGCCCGTGAGGAGCCGCCGCCGCCGCGAGACGCGCGGCCGCCGCCGTGGCTGAGCCCGGCCGGCTCTGATCCGCCACGCGGCCGCTGGGCCTGAGCCTCCCGGCCGCCACGGCTCCTGCAATAAAGACGAGCCCATGACGCAGCCCTGGATTGGTCTGATATTCTGATTGTTGTCATCCTGTTCCCTTTGCTTCTCTGGAGCAGGCCTTGTGTCCTGCTTTGTCCAGGACAGCTCCATCTCCAGGGTGGCACAGAGCACAGTCTGCAGAAGGGCCCTTTGCAACAGGACTGTCCTGCTTGACTTACGGACCAGATGCTTTTTGAGAAGTTACTTGTGTGTCAAGTCATCTTCAAGGCAGCACAAGGGAAAACACAGGGCAGAGAGGAAAAAGACTAATGGGCACTGCAGCTCTCCTGACTGCACTAAGGCACAGAGAGGAGCCCTTTCCACGTCCTGTGCCAGGATTCCTCCAATTTCCAGTGATAAAAGTGAGTTCTATCCCAAAAAAGAGCAGCGCTGACACAGAAAAGCTGACTCCTCAGCAGCACGGGAGCAGAGCTCCTGCCCCTCACAGACAACACACAGCACAGTAGAGAAATGCATTTCAGTGGGAGGGTAATTACCTGAAGAATGGACTGGCTTTGCTCAGAGGAGTCTGTCTTCTATTTTCTCTGCACTTTGCTGTTTTTAAAAGGCTCTCCTTCAAAGGAACAACAAATGCCCAACAGCAGCTGCAGCAGCCAGCTCCTGCTCCTGCCCTTGGCAGACACGGGGGAGCTGCAGCTGCTGCACTTTGGGCTGTGCCTGGGCATCTCCCTGGCTGCCCTCCTGGCCAACGGCCTCGTCATCAGCGCCGTAGCCTGTGACCACCCCCTCTACACTCCCATGGACTTCTTCCTCCTCAGCCTCTCCCTCTCGGACCTGGGCTCCATCTCCACTACGGTCCCCAAAACCATGGCCAGCTCCTGCTGGGACCATTGAGACATCTCCTGCTCTGAACATGCTGCCCACACATTGAGGAGTCTCCTTTTCATTTCAGGAGAGTGTTATCTTCTCACCATCATGTGCCTCGGCCGCTCCCTGGCCATCTGCCCAGCCCTGCACTAGGGGCCGCCCTGGACAGCAGAGCCTGTGTCCAGGTGGCAGCAGCTGCCTGGGGCTCTGGCTTTCCCTCAAGTTCCTGTACTTTACTTTCTGTCAAGTTTCCTTTGTTTCCCGTGTTTTTCTTTGGCAACATTAGACTTTATTTTGTAGGGCATTTACTACAATTACTACTATTTACTACCATTTCCTACTATTTCCTCTTCTTTTTCTCTGCTGCAAGTGCTTGAGGCGTCTGGGACTTTGCAGTCCTAGGGACAGAAGGACGTGTCACCGGTGCAGGGGGATGCAGAGGGTAGATGTTGTCGAGACATAGGTGTTTGAACCTGCTGCCAATCAGGCTCAGCGCTCCTTCAATTTCATGGGAGAGGCCTGGAAGACAAGAATCCCACCCAAGGTCAGCAGCACAGGTAGGCTGAGGACACGTCCAGCCCTGCCATGGGAAGCAACCCAGCTGCCAGAAGCCTCCTGAGCTGCATTGACCCAACTCACTGACAGACACTTTTCAGCCCCAATTGATCCAACGTCCTTCCCAGTCAAGATGCTGAGAAGCATCCCCTATCTGCTGCTTCAAGCCCAAAGGGATCCTGCAAAAGGGGCTGGTTCAGCTCCAGCAGCCAAAGCTGCTCAAATGCATTCTCAGCCCTACAACAGAGGCTGCACGTGCCCAGGCCCAGGCCACTTGCCACATCTCTCTGCTTGAACAGCCCTGAGCAGAACATTTTGGTAAAAGCCGTGGCCTAGCCAAGCCACTGAATTCATTTCTAATCTAATTCAAGGCCCCCAAGCTACGCTCTACACTCTGAACAAAAAGGCTCCTCTTACCTTTGATGTGACAGACTTCGTAGTCATCGACATCAGGGAGCGCTAAGAGAGAAATTTTGGCCCCAGACTCTCTCCTCAAGCTGTTAATAAACTGTCCTTGTTTGCCAATCAGACGTGTAACTATCAACTTGATGAAAGACAAGAAAGCAAGAGTCAAGGAGAGAAATGCAGATCAAACACCACTGTGCTCTGGGGCTCGTTTTGCCCATCTTCCTGGTTCCTGCAGCTGATTTGGAGGTTGGGTTTGGACAGGCAGCTGGAACGTGACGCTCCTGCACAGGGGAAAGCACCACAACTCATCCCCTGCTCTTAGGAGCTGTGAGCCCTCAAAGCCTTCTGAGGGCTTTCAGAGCATCACCCTGACAGATATGGGTGGAAGGTGCTGGAGAAGGACTCCAGCAACCACCAGCCCTGGGTGTCTCCCTAACATGCCTCTTCTTTCCATCTCTGCACCTCTTCTTCCTTCCTATTGGGTCCCCACGGTACCTGAAAGCGTCTCCGCAGGGCAGGGCAGGAGGCACGAGCAGGACAGTGGCTGCTTACCTTTGGCACCTCTATTGCCCAGACAACCACTTTGGATTTTCCCCTTTGGCCACGCTTCTTTCGGGTCACTGTCTGCCACTCGGGACCGTCTGTGTCCTCCGAGTCCTCGTCAGAGCCATTTACACCTGCAAGACAGGCGCACAGGTCAGCATTCAGACAGCCCACACAGTGCAGCTGCCACACAGCAGGCCAGGCAATGAGATCCTTTCCTAGAGAGGTGACACTAAGCACTTGCTACGCATTCCATGGGGATGCTCCTCCATCAGGTTCCCCAGGATGTCACGAAGGGTCAAATCCCATCACACACCCTTGATGCCTGGGGAGAAACCAGCCCACCTCTGGCAATGCAACAGGAGCAGGCCCAAGTTCAGCAGCAGCCCCTCAAACACAGTGACCCTTTCCCCAGCGGCAGAGGCAAGACAGTCCTGTCCAAGTGCTGACCAAAACTGCCCCAAGTGGAGCAGCAGCCGTTTCTCTTGGCCCCAGCCCAGCCAGGTGCCGAGCAGCCCGGCACAGCCCTTACCTGCCGCGCCACGCGCATGGCTGCCCGCCGCCAGCAGCCCCGCAGCATCCCTGCTGGCAGCCGTGTGCTCAGCCGCTGCCGCCGCCTCCGCCAGCCCCCGCTCAGGGGCAGCAGCGCCGGCCGCCTGCGGAGGGGCATCAGCTGGGGCGGCTGCAGCCGGGCAGAGCCCAGCGGGCACATCCCGCGCGGCACCCGGCAGCGCTTCCTCAGCCCGGGGCTCTGCCTGCGGGGATGGCGGCAGCGCAGCGGCGCTCTGGGCACTGCTCGGCTCCTGCCCGGTTCCTGTTGGTGCCAGCGCTGCTGACGGCCGCTGCTCTGCGTCACTGCCTGAGCCTGAGGCCTGTGCGGGGCTGGCTGCAGCGCTGTCGGGACACTCTGTGCTCTGCACGGGGACAGAAACAGCAGCAGGGACGCTGCTTTCCCCTGCACATCCTGTTGTCTCTTGTCTCTCAGCGTCATCCTCCAAGGTGCTGGGCTGAAATGTCATCGCTGACACCTCTGGAAGGTCAGCCTCTGGCCATTCCTCTTCCAACGAGGAACACAGACTCTGAGGGACACAGGCTTCCGTCTGGGGCCACGATTCCTTCTCTGGGCCTCCTTCCTCCAGCGCTTCCTCAGCAGCAGTGGCCGGTTCCTCATGGTCGCTGGCCTGCGCTTTTCGGGAGGAATAGAGCCACCAGCAGCCCAGCAGTGCCAGCGCTCCGGGCACGGCGTATGGGATCACGCTGCAGAAGCGCAGAGACATTGCACACAGCCTCAGCAGCATCTAGCAAGGACACACAGACAGCACGTTCAAATAGACACAGGGAACGAAACAGGAAGGCAAAAGTTTCAGAAAAGCCTTGAGGCTCCTGTTTGGGCCCAAACCCTCCTCTGTAGCTCCCAGTGCCTCCTTTTTGGGCCACAAT
The DNA here is from genome assembly GCF_028858725.1 of Colius striatus. Lineage (NCBI taxonomy): Eukaryota > Metazoa > Chordata > Aves > Coliiformes > Coliidae > Colius > Colius striatus. The sequence continues at coordinate 1,360,911 of NC_084775.1, read as the reverse complement.
CAGAACTAGCACAGAGCAACACTACTCATAGCCCTGGCCAGCCTAGAGAGGTGCAAGAGTTCAGCCTAGAGATGGATCACGAGGTATAGAGTTGGGACACCAGCACGGAGGCTGGGACAGAGCGGAGACTCTGTGGGCAGGTCCGGTGAGCTCTTGCAGAAGAAGGGAGCTGCATGGTACTACAGAACTCTCCTGACAACACAAACATACAGCTTGTGAGTTCCAAGTGCCAATCAGGACTCAATAACCAGTGTGACTTTCAAGCAGGGATTCTTTTTGGCAGCGCTGGGCACACAGGGGATGGCTCCACCAAGTGTGTGCCCTGCTTAGAGCAAAACTTTCTATGTGTGCCCAGACTAGATCTGCATATTCATTGCACTTCTTCATGACTTTCCCCCATTGTCCTGCCTCAGTCTGCCCAGGTCACTGACGACTTATTTGATAGAGACTGATGTCACTCACCCACGTCAATGACGGCAGGTGGTTCTCCTTCACTCAGCTCCAGAGAGTAACCTCCAGGGGCATCTCCACTCAGGGAATTACCAGACATACCGCAATTGCCCTGGGCCCATGGCTCCAGCCTGGCCAGGGCCCCCTGAAGAGCCTTCCTGCCCTCAAGCACATCTACACACCTGCCCAGCTTGGTGGGATCATCATACTCCCTGAGGGTGGTGGTTTAGCCCTGACTGGGTGCTAGATGCCCACCAAGTTATAACTTTCACATGATTCCACACACGTTCTTCAGCATCATTCCCCATCTGAAGGTCTTTCATCAGTTTCAGATTTCCTTAAAAATGACCTTGATCTCGTAATTCTGGAGACAAAAACTGACCAATACTCACAAAAGCCACCAGTCTGCAGTCTGGGTGAAAGTCTCTCTGTGCTTTTACACGAGATAGACCAAAGAGGAGATGAAGACCATTTCTCTCACTGATATGCTCCAAAGTGCTTTGGGGTAATGCTTACCCCAAATCAGAACAGGGAGATGCAGAAAACCCAGCACCTACACCTTTTCACTTTCTCTCCTCCTCACGCCTGCCAGGAGGTGAACGGTGTCTTCACAGAGAAGATTTAGTCAAGAGACACCTGCTCCTGAGCAACTGCTGCCCCATTACAACTGTCAGCCAGCTCTCACCTCTGCCACACTGGAGCTACTCACCTACACAAGATTCCTAAGGCTGTCAATCCTAAAATCAACCCAGACACAGATACATGAGCACATCCCACTAAAGGCTGATAAGAATGACTGGTCACCCAGAGCAGCTGCATTCAAAGCACTTGAGTGTTAACAGCCCATCGGAAAGGGAGGCAGTTGTGTGGAACAAGCGTGACCTGAACTGGCCACATTGTCTGTAAGGACCTGTCAGCTTCTCTAACAACAGATCATGGCCTGGAGAAGCCAGTTGGGCCTCAGCCCATTGAGCCTTGCCTAAGGAGACCTCAGTGAACATTTCCTTCCCTTCCAACTGGCTTTTCCTCCTTCTTCCGAACCTAAGCTGCCCTGGGGAGAGGGAGGGTGGGGAAAGAGAAACATTAAAGACTGGGAAAGGAAAAGTCATCCTCTCAGACTAGTAAAATCCCTTTCTGACAGCTGGAAATGCATGGAATGAATCCCACCTCTGCTCTGGAAGAGGGTCAGTGCAAAATGCAGGCTCACGAGGAGTTTAGTCTCCGAGTCATCACATTTTAGAGAAGGAGGAAGTCTTTGTAACAGCTTCTGCAAAAGGAGCCCTATGACAGAAAACCACAAGTGCTCCCCATCCCTTTCTCAAACAGCCACTCTTGTCAGCACACAGCAGCACCTGCTCAGTTCAGAGCAACAGCACAACTTCAGCCGGTTTCACACGTGCCATCTGATCAAAGGCAGAGGAAATCTCCAGCCAGCAGCCAGTGGTGAAAGTTGACAAGAAGCCTTTGAAACTTAAACCAGAGGCAAAAGGAGCTTTCCAAGAGAAAGACTCCCCAGGAACAGCACTGAACTCTTGGTCAGAAATGCAGGTTCTGGGCACACTACAAGATGAAGCAACTTCCAGGGGCACCAACAGCAGGACTGCACTGTCTTCATATTGGAACGGAGGACAGATGGGAAGGTTGAGATACATTGACACTGCTGCCTCCCTCACAAGGACAGATGCTGGCCCGTCTCTCTCTCACACACACACACATGGTTCCTCTCGCTCACTCTCTGGCCAGTCCAATTAGCTCCCCACTTACGCATTACTGGCTGGGATGGCGTATTTCCCGTCGCTCGTCAGCATCGCGCCCTTCGTGTTGGGATCATCCACCTCCACCATGAAACTCCTGGGCATTCCAGTACTCCTTTTCATTCTGGGAACAGCATCACAAGGGATCAGAACTTCAAATGAAGCACTTGCAGCTAGACTCTAAAGCCTGAACATCAAAATGCTGTGTTCTCAGAGTCCAATGACTGTGGAAATCTCTCTGTGCACAGACACTGCTCTCTCGTGGTACATTCAGTGCAGCTGAAAGGCTTTCAGCCCAAAGTCCTGGGACTCAGGAGCCCTGTAAAGAAAAACCAGAACAACTCATCAGGCTGCTGTCTTGAAAACCAGCAAGAACAAGCCCAAGCGCATCATCTGAAAGCTTCCCATTGCTGTGGTTTGCACCCTACGTCCCGGCAGGCCTAAAAGTGTAACTGCTGTGGGTCAGCTCCATTCACATCTACTCCATGGTAAGAAAAGCTAACAGCAGCTGGAAGGAGACAGACAGAATCTGAGTGCCTCTGCAAACCAACAGCCAGGAAGAAAGGTGAACATACTGAAACCCCTCCCAAAGAACGTGATGTTTCTTGGATATTCACAGAGCAGACGTTTGGCTGGTGGCTTTAACTCCTGCAGGTGGCATTCTTCTGTCTATAACCGATGAGTTCTTAGGGATCAAGGCATTCTCATTGGTGTATTCTGAAAGCAAAGGCAGCACAGAAAAAGCTGTCAGTCAGTTTGTGAGCAAGTGTCTGAATGTGGAGTGTCAGAGCCCTTCAGAGAACCCCGCTACAGACAGGACAGCCCCATGTTACGTCTAACATCGTGCACTTCTCATCTCAACACACGAGCTGCAGGCTGCAAGACATCTTCAGGTCTGGGAATCAAACACAAGCAGCAAAACCTTCATTTGTCCCAAGAGATGAGCCCCAAAGAGCAGGGCCCTGAGGCCCCGCGCCCGCCGCCCCCAAAGCACTCACTAGAATAGAAAGAGAACAAAACTGCAACAGACCCAAAAGCCTCACACACCCACGTGTGGCAAGAGTAACTGACTGCAATCCCACTTAGAGGGGTGCACCCTAAACCAGACCTGCAATAGAACAGGTTGTTGTCATACAAACAGGTACTGAGGAGAATTGAACTGGACTAGAACTATGAGCTCATTTCACAGATACTAAAGCACTGCTGTTGCACAGGAAAGGTCCCTCAGAACAGGAGATTACTGTCTTGTGCATTACCAACTGAAGAAGGGAAACCAAGAGCAAGCAGGTGTCTTGCTGAAGACAGCAGACCACATTACAAGGATCACAAGTGCATCTTGAGGACAACGGCTGGTAATGCATCTGTGACACCTCTGTCTCTGAGAGGAAAATCATGTCTTTGAAATCCTTAGGAAAAGCTCTCCAGAAACTCATTTCCACCATGGGTCAAATCCCTGCTCCTGAAGCCCTGCATTTCATTCTAATGGTTTACACACTGACTAAACACCCAGGAGCAGGAAAAGTAAAGAAAATAGCGTCCCTGTTTTAAATTCACCTTCATACAACAAGCTGACACAAGACATGCCAGGGGATTTAGATGCACTAGACAGAAAACAGCAAGGCTGCTGCTGACTTTGAGATGAATGTCATGATGGCATTGAGCTAGATCTTTGCCTGGCATGGAGTGCTTCACCACCGAGGCACTCTCAGCAGAAACACTCTCTTTGTAGAGAAATGGAGAGAAGAGGCAATCACAAAAGGACAGCTGGAGACTGCCAACACACAAACAGTAACCCAAAAGTACTTCAGACTGCCGCTCAGTCATGGGCTTTGGAAGGCCTTTGCAGTAGTTCTCCACACAGTGCTCTGTATTACACCTTGGTAGTTTAGACTTGGCTCTGCAGATGAATTACCAGCCTGGCTAAGAGCTCCAGCTGCACTGTGCCTCACCACTACTACCTTGTCAAGTCTGGATGTTGGCTCACACACACAGGAACTGGACTGACCCAAAAACCACAACCTGGGCTCTGCAGCACCGATGATCCAAGTGAGTTCAGGTGGAAGCACATTTCTGAGCCATGCTCCTCTCTCCAAGACTATACGTCCCAGTCAGAGACAAACTCAAACAGGCTGTGCACGCATCCCAGGAAGTCCATCCTACGAATACATCAAGCACTTCTGACTTGGCTGAATCTTACCTCCTTGTTTTAATTGTGGTTACTCACATCTCCTGAGGTTTCCTGCACAAGCTCAATGGAACACAAACAAAACACTCCCAACAGAGCTGACTGAAATTCCCCAAGGTTAGGAAGAGACGCAGCACTACCAATGCCATGTCGAAAGGACGTGAACAGTGATCATGAGAAAAAGATCCAAAAAGGAACAACAGGAAAGTTGTAAAGATCATTTCCGAAAATCAACTGCTGATGCCTCTTATGACCGTGTTTACAAGGGCATGTGTCCCCCATCTCCCTTCCGCAAATGCACAGCTGGATTCCACACACCACACAGGAGAGTCACTGGGCTGCTGGGATCAGTCACACACATGACTGAGGGAAACGAAGGCACCCGAAGGAAGGGATTTGACCAAGGGAACCCAACACAGACAAAAACATCCCCTGTGTTGCTTTCACCAGCAAACAGAAACCATATTCTCTTTCTCTAGCGTGGTGGGAACAGCAGCTCAGCAGCTGCACCTCAGGGCAGCAGTCAGCACGGGCTGAACTGGAAATGTCTGCTGAAATCCCAACAACTGCCTATGAAAGGTCACATCAATCCCAGAGATACCAGAACAACAACCCCCAGCCAACACTACACTGTGTTTTTCACTCCTGAAGAACATCAGGTTGGCGTCACAGCCAGGGTCCCTACCTGGGTCTGTCAACTTGCCTCTCTGCAGCCAGCAAGGCAGAGCTTTTGTCCCCTCCTACCCTGCGGCGGCTGCCAAAGCAGCGGCACAGCCAGGACGGCAAGGTCCCGGCCGGGCTGTGCCTGCGAAACCTCTGGCCCAGCACCTGTGGGGAGAAGGGAAATGGAGTGAAAGCCCTGCCAGAGTGACCAGCACCACACACTGCTGCTGTCAGACTGAAATGCTGGGGCGGCTCCGGGGGCTCTGGCAGCTGGGGTACCCGGGGCCTGTGCCCGGGGCCTCTGACTCCATCTCCTGCCCCTCCCCAGCTCTCGGGTCACCCCCACGGCTCTCCCAGCCAGGCCCAGCTCCAGCTTGGAGCGCCCATCACCAGCCCTGGGTGGGCAGCAGGCAGGAGACACCCCCACAGCTGCCCAAGGGCCTGGCTGGCCTGAGCCCTCACCTCAGCCAGGCCACAGCTGGAGCAGGAAAGGGATGGAGCTTAAGGAGACAGGGAGTGCAGGAGGAAAAAGAACACTAAAGAGCAGGAAAGAGGGACAGAGAGAGGATTGGAAGGGCAGAAAGGAGGACATGCGATACACAGACACAGGCAGGGAGAGGGACAGGGGGGCAGAGAGACAGAAAAGGCAGCAGGAGAGTGGAGTGCCAGAGAACTGGGACAGGGATTAGGACAGAAGGGAATAGGGAAGGACAGAGAAAGGGAGGGGAGGAAAAGCAAAGCATCCAGAGAGAGCAAGGACCAGAGGGATGTGGATCAGCAGAAGGAGGCGCAAGAGGGTGGAACAGCGATGGCCTGAGAGAGTCAGAGGAAGAGCTAAAAGGGGGTGAGGAGCAGGATGGAGGCCCGGAGAGAAGAGACAAGTTCCAGCCAGCTGAGCAAGAGAGATGGGGAGGAAAGTGGGGACAGGCTGTGGGGGAGAGAGGGAAAGTAAGGCCAGGAAGCACAACGTGGTGATAGAAAAAGGCAAAGGACAGGGAGCAGGAGAGGAGAAAGGAAAAACAGCAACAGGATGTAGGACACACAGGGAGGGGTTAGAAAATACAGACAAGGAGTCCTACAGAGAAAGAGAAAGAAAAAAACAGTGATGGGCTAAAGACCGAGAGGGAGGAGGTGAAAGATGAGGGCAGGGAGCCAGACCGAGTGACGGGGGGACACCAAAACTAGCAATTATGGACAAGTGCCCTCATTTCTTGAGCAGTGCCCAGGAACTGCACTAGCAGGAGCCTCCAGAAGTGTGGTGCCTGCAAAAGGCCTGTCCTGGGCCCAGCCCTGCACCCTGAGAGTGCTGCCGGCCATCACCTTGCAGAGTGGCCAGCACTGGGGAAGGGAAATCACCCAGCTGTTTCTTTGGGGTTTTATTGTGATGGTTTTGCTTTCAAAAAGCAACTGTGTATGCTCTAAATAGCACCTGCAAGGAAAAGGGAAGCAGGCTTCCCAGGTGGGACACCTTTAATGCCTGAACCAGGTACCAGACTTGAGAGATTTCACAGAATCATAGAATCGAATCAGAGAATGGTGGGGGTTGGAAGGGACCTTTAGAGATCATCCAGTCCAAGCCCCTGCAGAAGCAGCTCCCACCTAGATCAGGGCACACAGGAACATGTCCAGGTGGGTCTTGAAGACCTCCAAGGAAGGAGCCTCCCCACCCTCCCTGGGCAGCCTGGGCCAGGGCTCCCTCACCTCTCAGTAAAAGAGTTTTTTCTTTTGTTTCAGTGGAACTTGTTGTGTTGCAGCTTCATCCCGTTACCCCTTCTCCTGTTGCTAGCCACAACAGAAAAAAGAGATGGCCTGACCTCCTGATACCCACCCTTTAGATATTTGTCAATGTTAATAAGGTCTCCCTTCAGTCTCCTCTTCTCCAGACTAAACAGCCCCAGGTCCCGCAGCCTTTCCTCATGAGGAAGATGTTCCAGTTCCCTGATCATTTTGTGGTCCCTGTACTGGCCTCTCTGCAGAAGTTCCCTGGAGCTGAGGAGCCCAGACCTGGACACAAGACTCCAGATGAGGCCTCACCATGGCAGAGTAGAGGGGGAGCAGAACCTCCCTTGCCCTGCTGCCCACACTCTGCTTGATGCCCCCAGGATGCCATTGGCTTCTTCTCCACGAGGGCATGCTGCTGCCTCATATTCAGTTTCTTACCAGCCAGCACTGTCAGGTCTCTCTCTGCAGAGCTGCTCTCCAGCAGGTCAATCCTCAGCCTGATCTGGTGCAGGGGGTTGTTCCTTCCCAGCTACAGAACTCTGCACTTGTCCTTGTTGAACCTCAGGAGGTTCCTCTCTGCCCAACTCCGGGGAATCCGAAGGAAGGGATTTGACCAAGGGAACCCAACACAGACAAACCCATTCCCTGTGTTGCTTTCACCAACAAATAGAAATCATATTCTCTTTCTTTAGCGTGGTGGGAACAGCAGCTCAGCAGCGGCTTTGTAGGCACAAATGTGACATGGACCAGCCAGCTTGAATAAAGATGGTAGGGACAAGTTAATGCAACTGGCAAGCTACTTCCAATTATCAGAAACAGCTGCTTCAAGGCAATCAACTGGGCCCTGGGTGATCACAGGGGTGAAAGCAGCATCTAAGGAAGTAGCTAGCAAAGGAAGGGTGGGTTTGAGTCAACACTGTTGGTGGCATTACATTGCCCGTGTATGTCTCTGCACGTGCATTACCTAGCTTCTCTACATCTTGGGATGAATGTTGCTTGCACCGTTACAACAGGCCTGGAGCAGCTGCCAGAGCTCCCAAGGCACAGCCAAGCCCCAGCTGTGTGTCCCCCAGCTCCCCTCACCCAGCTCCAGGCCCCCAGCACGGCTCCGGCCGGCTGCCCCTTGCTCACCATCGCGGGTTCGTGGCAGAGGGCGATGACGGCTCTGAGCACCAGGCACCGCATCACGCTGCTCTCGCTCCCCAGGTACCTCGGTTCCAGCTGCAGGGCGCGTTCATCACAGGGCTCATGTCAGGGCAGGCCAGGAACTGAAACACACCGAGTACTCACCCTCTGCCCCACTGACTGCTCTCCCCCCCTATCTCCTCCCAGCAACCAGGCTCACCTCGACCAGGAACGCCGTGGCAGGGACCTCCCAGCAAGGCTGCTCCCTGCTCAGCAGATTCACCAGGCAGTGAATCAGTTTCTAACATGAGCCCCTCGCGGCACCACACATCTCTCGGGCAGGTGGTGGGGGGAAAAAGGGCACCGCTAACCCCAAGCAAGGTGGGCAAGGCCCTGGACTGACTAGCTGAGGGCTGGACTTCTCAGGAGAAAGGTAGTGCCCAAGACCAGCAAAAAGCACCCTTCCTGCCCCAAAGCCTCCTGACGACACTCTTTTGCTGCCCACGGGCCAGTCGTCCCCCCGGCTCTGTCTCTGGCCCTCTCTGCATCCTGCCTGGCCCTGGGACGGACGCCCCATCCCGAGCCCTCAGCCCAGGCCCCACGGGAGGGGACGCTGGTGCTTTGGGGGGTGTCTGCTCCTGGGCACCCGCCTCTGCCAGGCTTCTCCAGTCTGCCGGGCCAGCCCTTGGTGACAAGCCCCTCTCAGCCAGCACCAAGGGCATTTGCGGGGGTGTCCTGTTTGCAGGGGACAACTGTTGGAGGGAGCAGAGAGAAGGGGGCTCTCACCTGGCCAGCAGCCCCACGGCACTGTGCCGGCTCTCAGGGTCGAGCAGTGCTTCCCAGCCGTGCTCGCGCTCGAATTCACGCACCTCGGCCTCATAAGCCAGGTAGTACAGCAGCTTCCTCAGGGTCCGCATCGCAAACCCGCGCCCAGGTCACACTGGGAGCCCCTGGCCTCAGCTCCAGAGCCGTGTCAGGGATGGCAGGACCGGCACGGGGCACCTGCCGGGGACGATGGGAGAGCGGCCTTCCTGCTGCCATTCTCAGGGCCCAAAGCGTCACGGGCAGCACCCAGCCCCTCGTGCCCCTGCACACAGCCTGCGCTTGAGGCCCAGCAGCCCCATGCTGAGGGTCCCAGCCGCCTGCTGCGGCCACAGGAGCCCTCAGAGCCCGACAACGGCTGCCCAGAGGGGAGCCAGAGCCCCGCACAGCCAATGGCAGCGCAGCAGGCGGGCACGGCCCTGATGGACGTGTGAGCGCAGCCAATCGGAGGCCGCGGCGCCTCAGGGAGGGCGGGCCCAGCGCAAGGCGGTGACAGGCCTGCAGCCAATCAGAGGCGGCGGAGCCTCAGGGCGGGCTCTGCAAAGCCCCTGAGCCACAGGCAGAGGCAGAGGCAGGGCCAGAGAGAGGGGAGCTGCTGGACACAGGCCCCCAGGGGTGAGTGCTGAGGGGCCGGCACATGGCTGTGGGCAGCAAAGGCTGCGGCCCTGCAGAGGAGAAGGCTGAGCTCAGGGGGCCCTTGTCAGTGCGGAGGGCTCCCTGCAGGGCAGGGGGCGAGAGGCCGGGGCCGGCGTGTGCTGTGTGGTGGGCAGGGACGGGACACGAGGTGCCGGGCACACGCTGACACAGGGGAAGCGCCGCTGGAACAGCAGGAGAAGCTTCGTGACTGTGACACAAGGCCCTGAGCTGTGGATGGGCACACTGAGCTAAGGACTGCGCCTCACCCAGCACCAGAGACCCCCAGAGACCCCCCCTCGAGCGGTTTGGGGCTATCGGGAGGCTCTGTGGGCTACTGGGAGGAACTGGGTGTTAGTGGGTGTGACTGGGAGTTACTGGGGGGGCTCTTTGGGAGGCGCAAGGGGCTACTAATGGGTGAACTGGGAGTCACTGGGCTGCCCTGGAGGCTACTGGGAAGTACTGGGTGTTACTGGAGGTGAACAGACTTACTGGGGAGCTATTTGGGGCTACTAAGGGATGAACTGGAGGCTACTGGGAGGCACTGGGAAGTACTGGAAGTTACTGAGTGTGAACTGGGAAGTCCTGGGTGTTACTGGGGCCTATCTGGGGCTTGCGGAGGCTATTGGGAGGGACAAGGGGCTACAGAGAGGTGAACTGGGGGGAACTGGCGGCTACTGGAAGTGAACTGGGAAATACTGGGGAGCACTGGGAGTTTCTGGGGGAAAACTGGGAGCTACTGGGGAACTATTAGAGCCTTCTGGGGACTACTGAGAGGGACAAGCGACTCCTGAGGGATCAACTAGGATCTTCTGGGAGGCACTGGGAGCTCCCGGGCTGGTTTGTGTGGGGAGGGGTCCCCTGTGTGACCCCCACACACACTCTCTGCCCCCCCAGTCTCAGCACTATGGGACCATGTCCCTGGGCACTCCCGAGCCTTTCCGAGCTCTGAGTGCTCTCAGAGCGCTGCTGCCACTCGGACACGCCGCCTTGCGCATGGGAGGGGGCAGGTCTGGTGTGGCGAGGTGTCGGCTGGCTGGCCAAGACCCCCCCCTTAATGTAGGACCCCCCCAAGCCCAGGGTTGCTGTCCTGCTATCGGCCGGGGCTGCCCCGCACCCAGCAGCCCAACGGCAGCACCTTGAGCATCAGCTGCAGCAGCAGCAGCGTGAGGGGCTTCCTCAGCCAGGACCCGCTGATGGTGGGGAGGGGGCACAGCAGGGGAGGAACATGGAGGAGGATTTTGCCACAAGCATTTTGTGGCGTGGGGAGGGACTTCTGGGGCTTCATAAGCCAGAAAAACCTGACAGGGGGAAGGAGGCATTTTGGGGTGTTTGGGGATATTGAGGAGTCTTGGTGGGTGTTTTGGGGTGTCTAGTGGGGGTTTTAGGGTGCCCCCTGCCCTCAGTTTCCCCCCAGGAGTTCAACATGGGGGTGCTGGAGCAGTGGTTGGCCGAGGCCCTGGAGCTGCAGGGTTTCGCCTTTGCTGCCGCCCGTTTCCATGGGCTGTTTGGTTTGGCCGTTCAGGTGGTGCCAGCCTGTGTCAACACGAAGTGCCGGCGCCTCCTCAGCAGTAACGTCTTCACCTTCCGCCTCCAAGGTACGGAGGGAACCCCAAAATCCCCCCTCCTCCAGCAGGACACTCATGACTTGCTGCTGACAGGGGCAGCCCACGGTTGAGTGCTGTGGCCTGTCGTGCATCTACACCTGGTCTCAGCACTTTTGCAACTGCATCCTGACACAGATGGGCTCAGGAACAAGCGCTGCTGCGCTGCCCTGACATGGGGCCATTTTTATCCCACCTTCAGGGCCCTTTCAGTGGCACCAACCCCGGCAGCAGCAGCAGTGGGCAGGTTTGAGCCCTGCCAGTTCCCCATCCAGAAGCTGCTGATTTCGTTAGTTGTGTCCAGCAGCTGCTGCAGGCTCTGATGGGAAAAGCGGCTGGAGCAGCAGGACTCTGCAGCAGAGCTGGGCTCTGCCCCTCTCCTTCACTGCAGGGTCTCAGCAGCAGTCATCAGGCAGCAGTGAGGAGCAGCCGCAGTTATAGCAGCGTGTCTTTGCCTCGTTGGACTGTGTAAGATTGTCCAGAGGCTCCTGTTATGTTTTGCAGCTCTGGGGCCTCTGTACTGGTGCTGCACAACTGCAGTTTTACGTGTGCAATGGAACCTCTGCAATGGAAAGTTAGCTTTCAGTGGGCTCTGTGTGATGGGACTTGACCCTTTCTGACATCCTGATGCAGGAGCATCCCAACAGAATGCGCAGCGAATGCTCGATGGCATCTCTCTACAAAAGGATCTCTTCTCCTGGGCTGGTGTGTGGGAGCTGCGTTGTGTGGGCTGTCTGAATGCTGACATGAGCGCCTTTCTGTCAGGTTTAAATGCAACTAACATAGACTTGGAGGACACAGACGGTCCCAAGGGGCAGACAGTGAGTTGCCAGAACCGTCACCGAAGGAAAAAATCCAGGCAGTCCAATGTCCTTGTGTGTGAAATAGAGGTGCCCAAGGTAAGCAGCCACTGTCCTGCTCGTGCCTCCTGCCCTGCCCTACACAGCCATCTCCTGCTTTTTCCATCTCAGGGCCACCCCAGGGAGATACAGAACCAGCCAACGAGGGTTTCAGCGTTAGGGCTACAGCCTGGGATGGTTGCTGGGGTCCTTTTTCTCCATCCCTTCCCACCCTGATCTGTCAGGGTGATGCTTTGAAAGCCTTCAGAAGGCTTTGAGGGTTCACAGTCCCTGAGAGCAGGGGATGAGTTGTGGTGCTTTCCCCTGTGCAGGAGGGTCATGTCCCAGCTCCCTGTCCAAACCCAACCTACAAATCAGCTGCAGGAACCAGGAAGATGGGCAAAACGAGCCCCAGGGCACAGTGGTGTTTGAGCTACATTTCTCTCCTTGACTCTTGCTTTCTTGTCTTTCATCAAGGATACAGTTACACACTTTATAGGCAAGCAAGGACAGTTTATTAACAGCTTGAGGAGAGAATCTGGGGCCAAAATTTCCCTCTCAGCACTCCATGATGTCGATGACTATGAAGTCTGTGGCATCAAAGGTAAGAGGAGCCTTTTTGTTCAGAGTCTAGAGCGTAGCTTGGGGGCCTTGAATTAGATTAGAAATGGATTCAGTGGCTTGGCTAGGCCACGGCTTTTACCAAAATGTTCTGCTCAGGGCTGTTCCAGCAGAGGGATGTGGAAAGTGGCCTGGGCCTGGGCACGTGCAGCCTCTGTTGTAGGGCTGAGAATGCATTTGAGCAGCTTTGGCTGCTGGAGCTGAACCAGCCCCTTTTGCAGGATCCCTTTGGGCTTGAAGCAGCAGATAGGGGATGCTTCTCAGCATCTTGACTGGGAAGGATATTGGATCAATTGGGACTGAAAAGTATCTGCCAGCCAACTGGGTCCATGCTGGAGGCCAAAGCCATTCCAAGTGGGGCCTGGGGCTCTGAGCTGCTCACGTTGGTTGGATATCAGGGTCTGTGTCCAATCTGTTCCAACTGAACTTTTCAATGCAGCTCAGGAGGCTTCTGGTAGCTGGGTTGCTTCCCATGGCAGGGCTGGAGGTGTCCTCAGCCTACCTGTGCTGACCTTGGGTGGGATTCTTGTCTTCTAGGCCTCTCCCATGAAGTTGAAGGAGCGCTGAGCCTGATTGGCAGCAGGTTCAAACACCTGTGTCTCGACAACATCTACCCTCTGCATCCCCCTGCACTGGTGACACGTCCTTCTGTCCCTAGGACTGCAAAGTCCCAGACACCTCAAGCACTTGCAGCAGAGAAAAAGAAGAGGAAATAGTAGGAAATGGTAGTAAATAGTAGTAACTGTAGTAAATGCCCTACAAAATAAAGTCTAATGTTGCCAAAGAAAAACACGGGAAACAAAGGAAACTTGACAGAAAGTAAAGTACAGGAACTTGAGGGAAAGCCAGAGCCCCAGGCAGCTGCTGCCACCTGGACACAGGCTCTGCTGCCCAGGGCGGCCCCTAGTGCAGGGCTGGGCAGATGGCCAGGGAGCGGCCGAGGCACATGATGGTGAGAAGATAACACTCTCCTGAAATGAAAAGGAGACTCCTCAGTGTGTGGGCAGCACGTCCCGAGTGGGAGATGTCCCAATGGTCCCAGCAGGAGTTGGCCATGGTTTTGGGGACCGTGGTGGAGATGGAGCCTATTAAACACAGCAAAGTGCAGAGAAAATAGAAGACAGACTCCTCTGAGCAAAGCCACTCCATTCTTCAGGTAATTACCCTCCCACTGAAATGCATTTCTCTGCTGTGCTGTGTGTTGTCTGTGAGGGGCAGGAGCTCTGCTCCCGTGCTGCTGAGGAGTCAGCTTTTCTGTGTCAGGGCTGCTCTTTTTTGGGATAGAACTCACTTTTATCACTGCAAATTGGAGGAACCTTGGCACAGGACGTGGAAAGGGCTCCTCTCTCTGTGCCTTAGTGCAGTCAGGAGAGCTGCAGTGCCCATTAGTCTTTTTCCTCTCTGCCCTGTGTTTTCCCTTGTGCTGCCTTGAAGATGACTTGACACACAAGTAACTTCTCAAAAAGCATCTGGGCCGTAAGTCAAGCAGGACAGTCCTGTTGCAAAGGGCCCTTCTGCAGACTGTGCTCTGTGCCACCCTGGAGATGGAGCTGTCCTGGACAAAGCAGGACACAAGGCCTGCTCCAGAGAAGCAAAGGGAACAGGATGACAACAATCAGAATATCAGACCAATCCAGGGCTGCGTCATGGGCTCGTCTTTATTGCAGGAGCCGTGGCGGCCGGGAGGCTCAGGCCCAGCGGCCGCGCGGCGGATCAGAGCCGGCCGGGCTCAGCCACGGCGGCGGCCGCGCGTCCCGCGGCGGCGGCTGCGCGTCCCGCGGCGGCGGCGGCTCCTCACGGGCCGCGGGCGCCTGGGCTGCCCGGCCCTGCGGGCTCTCTTGGCTCGGCGTGGGCCCAGGGAGCGGCGGCTCCTGCTGCGGCTCCTGCTGCGGCTCCTGCTGCGCGCTCTGCGGCTCCGGGCCCGGGCCATGCTGCCGCTGCCCGAGCGTGCTGCTCAGCCGCTGCCCGCACTGCCGGCTCCCTGCCCCCGGCCCGCTTTTATAGGGCTGCTGGGGCCGGGCCCTTTGTGACAGCGCCACCTTCTCTGGCCCATCCACGCTCTCGGGCACCTTCTCTCAGCACTGACGTCACCAGGGCTGCACCCGCCACGCTGCGCGTGGGCTCCAGCGCAACGATGGTGCTGACCACAGGGCATCCTACAGGGACCGCAGGGAAAAAACACCACGACAGAGCCTGTTTGCTGTCAGGACTTGTGAGCCTGTGATGGATCCGGGCTGGAGCAGTCTGTCCCTGAAGGACTGCTCTCCTGATGTGTGACCCTCGCTGGGGCAGGGTGTGAGGAGCTGCCCCTGTGGCAGGCCCCAGGCTGGAGCAGTTGGGGAGGAGCTGCAGCCCACGGCAAGGAGCCACGCTGGAGCAGTTGGGGAGGGACTGTCTCCCGTGGGAGGGAGCCCACAGTGCAGCCATGGCAAGTGTCAGGAGGCCTCCCCCTGAGAAGCAGCAGCATCAAAGTGCATCTGTAATGAACTGACCCCAACTCCCACTCCCCATCCCCTGCGCTCCTGGGGGGGGAAGGAAGGAGAGTCCTGGGAAGAGGAGGGGTGGCAGGAGGTTTTTTTAAGACGGTTTTATTTCTCACCTCCCTGCTCTTATTGTTCCTTTAATAAATCACACCTTTTTCTCCCCAAGTTGTTTCTGTTCTGCCTGTGATGCTCATTGCTGAGTAATCTCTGCATCCTTATCTGAACTCACAAGCCATTTGTTATCTCTCTCTCTCTCTCTCTCTCCTGTCCAGTTTGGGACGGGCAGTGATTTTATGACTTGGTGGGCCCTGGGCTAAACCACCACCCAATGCCTCTTAGTAATGAGTCACCCATCATGAGCACCTGTCGCTTCTTTCTACGGTGCCCATTACCTGTTGCTGGTGGAGCAGCTGATGGTGAATTGTTTGCTGGGGTTTCGCTTTCTGGAGCTTGCTCATCCAAGTCCCTTGCCACCAGTGCCTCACACTTATTTGTAGTTACACGGAATCTTAAGGGTCGGAAGGGACCTCGAAAGCTCATCCAGTCCAACTCCCCTGCCAGAGCAGGACTAACTAGAGTAGGTTACACAGGTGGGTTTGGAATGTCTCCAGAGAAGGAGCCTCCACAGCCCATCTGGGCAGCCCCTTCCAGTGCTCCCTCACCTCAACAGGGAAGAAGTTTTTCCTTGTGTCTCTTTGGAACCTCTTCTCTTCCGGTTTGTAGCCATTGCCCCTTGTCCTATCGTTGGTCATCACTGAGCACAGCCTGGCTCCATCCTCCTGACACTCACCCTTGATGGATTTGTAAACATTCCTGTGGTCACCTCTCAGTCTCCTCTCCTCCAAGCTGAAGACACCCAGCTCCCTCAGCCTTTCGTCACAAGGGAGATGCTCTACTCCCTTCATCATCTCTGTGGCCCTGTGCTGAACTCTCTCCAGCAGCTCCCTGTCCTTCTGGAACTGAGGGGCCCAGAGCAGATACAATATTCCAGATGTGGTCTCACAAGGGCAGAGGAGAGGGGGAGCAGAACCTCTCTCCAACTACTGCCCACAGCCCTTCTAATCCACCCCAACATGCCATTGGAATTCTTGGCCACGAGGGCCCATTGCTGGCTCATGCTCATCCTGATGCCCACTGGCACCCTCAGCACCCTTTCCCCTACACTTCTCTCCGAGTTCATTCCCCAACCTGTACTGGTACATGGGGTTGTTCTTGCCCAGATGCCAGACTCTACACTTGCCCTTGTTGAACTTCATGAGATTTTTCTCTGCCCAACCCTCCAGCCTGTCCAGGTCTGCTTGAATGGCAGCACAGCCTCTGGGCTGGCAGCTACTGCCCCTAGTTTAGTATCGTCAGCAAACTTGCTGACAGTGCCTCTGTTCCCTCAGCAAGGTCATTAATGAAGAGACTGAACAGTACTGGTCCCAGCACCGACCCCTGCGCGACTCACAGGCCTCCAACTAGATCCTGACCTGCTGATCACCACTCTCTGCCTTCTTCCCTTCAACCAGTTCACAACCCACCTCACCACCTCATCATCCAGCCCACACTGTCTCAGTTTTGCGGCCAGGATGCTGTGGGAGACGGTGTCAGATGCTGGACTGAAATCATTGCCTGCCCGTCCTCCCTGCTCGCCCTGCCTGTGCCGCCTGCCGCACAAGCTGCTGTGCCAGGCCCTGGCTGATGCCCAGGCTCTGTTTGCCCATCCTGGTCACTGAGCTCCCTGGGGAATGTTTAAAGCCCTGTGGTTGCAGCGGCTCCAGCACTCACCAGGAGCATCCCCTCGTGAGACCTGCTGGCTCCTGGCGGGGCTCCTGGTTTCTCCTCCGTTCCCTGCGCTCCAGGAACACCCAGATACCCTCAACCGGCCGCTCAGCCGCAAAGAAACGAGCCTGGCACTGCCGCGTGTCCCTCTGATACAATGCCATCTCTGCCAGAGAAGTGTCATTGCTACATTCTTCCTCAATTCTTTCCAGTCATCATTGCACAGGGAGTGGTGGAACAACTTGGTAGGCACCAGGCAGCCAGTCAGGGCAAAACCATCACATGAGCCCAGAAGCCAAGCAATTTGCAGCTGAGAAAGATGTGCTTGGTAGTGAGAGACACAAGAAAGGTCCCAGCCTCAGGTTTCCATCTCCTTAAGAGAGGTCCCAGGGTTGCCTGTCAGCCAGCAAAGTTCGACCTTCCCAGCCCTACTGCTGTGGGAGCTCTCCTCAATGGTACGCAGGGAGTCTGCTTAACCCCAACTGAAAAAGCCAGGCTGCAGCTGAGAAAGAGATAGGATAGACTCCGAGGGAAGGTAACAAGGCCCCAGCCTCAGGTATCCCACTCCTGTAGAGGGCAGCCGTTTTTCAGTCTGGGCTGAGCAGATTGAATGCATACGAATGAGGAGAGCTCCTACAGCAAGAGTAGGATGAAGGCGGAACTTTGCTGGCAAGACAGGCTGCCATGGAACCTCTGCAAAGTGTGAGAAAGCTGGGGCTGGGGGCTTTGGGGTGTCCCTCAGTGTCCACCCTGTCCCCTGAATCTCTCTTGGCTGCATCTGGGCTTTTTCAGTCTGGCCTGAGCAGCTTAGAAAGAAAAGACGGGTGCCCTGCACAATCCTTTCTGTTGCTGTGTCGTGGTGTCTTTTCCCTGCGGTCCCTGTAGGATGCCCTGTGGTCAGCACCATCGTTGCGCTGGAGCCCACGCGCAGCGCGGCGGGTGCAGCCCTGGTGACGTCAGTGCTGAGAGAAGGTGCCCGAGAGCGTGGATGGGCCAGAGAAGGTGGCGCTGTCACAAAGGGCCCGGCCCCAGCAGCCCTATAAAAGCGGGCCGGGGGCAGGGAGCCGGCAGTGCGGGCAGCGGCTGAGCAGCACGCTCGGGCAGCGGCAGCATGGCCCGGGCCCGGAGCCGCAGAGCGCGCAGCAGGAGCCGCAGCAGGAGCCGCCGCTCCCGGGGCCCACGCCGAGCCAAGAGAGCCCGCAGGGCCGGGCAGCCCAGGCGCCCGCGGCCCGTGAGGAGCCGCCGCCGCCGCGGGACGCGCAGCCGCCGCCGTGGGACGCGCGGCCGCCGCCGTGGCTGAGCCCGGCCGGCTCTGATCCGCCGCGCGGCCGCTGGGCCTGAGCCTCCCGGCCGCCACGGCTCCTGCAATAAAGACGAGCCCATGACGCAGCCCTGGGCTGGGTGTCCTTGGTGCTGGGGCTGGGCCGGGGGGGACACGCCCTAGGGAAGAAGCCTGAAGCCGGCAGCTCGGCACTTTGGCACTTTGACAGTTGCATGGCAAGGGGATGGGGCGGGATGGGAGTGCCCAGGGAGAGCCCCAGGGCTGATGGACAAGAGCTGAACACAAGTAGTCTCACCGAAGGAAAAGCCTCTTTAGAGGAAGGCTGAGGGAGCCCTGGCACAGGCTGCCCCAGGAGCCTGTGGAGGCTCCTGCTCTGCAGGTTCTCAGGCCCGGCCTGGACACCTTCCCGTGTGACCTGATCTAGTTGGGAGCTTTAGCAGAGGGCTTGCCTAGATGATCTCTAGAGGTCCCTTCCAGCTCCTACCACTCTGTGATTCTGTCACAGCTCCCACATCACAGGAGCTGGCAAGGGAGCACTTTGCTGGCTGACAGGCTCCCCTGGGACCTCTCTAGAGGAGTAGGAGAGCTGTGGCTGGGGGCTTTCTTCTGATCTGGGGCTCTTTAGTCTGGAGGGGACTGAGGGGGGATCTCATTGATAGTTACAAACGTCTACATGGTGGGTGTCAGGAGGCTGGGCTTTCCCTTTTTCCTGGTGTAGGCAGTGTCAGGACAAGAGGTCATGGAAAGAAGCTGGAACAACAAAAGTTCCATTGAAATGTAAGGAAAACAATGTTTCCCTGTGAGGTGAGGGAGCCCTGGCCCAAGCTGCCCAGGGAGGATGTGGAGGCTCCTTCTTTGGAGCTCTCTGAACCTCTATGGACACGTTCCTGACAGAGATGGACCTGCTTTAGCAGGGGGGTTGGACTAGATGATCTCTGCAGGTCCCTTCCAACCCCACCACTCTGTGATTCCGTGATTCCCTGACCATGGCCAGCTTTGAAGAATGGCTTGTTCACGTCAAAGCTGGCATCACAAACCCAGTCACAAGGTGTCCATCCTACTCCTGTAGAGGGGTCCCAGGGCAGCCTTTATTTGAGTCTGGGCTGAGCAGACTGACTGCACACGAATGAGGAGAGCTCCCACCTTCGTTTTTCCTGTAGAATAAGCGTTCCTACTCTCCTCTCTCGGTCAAGCACTGGAGTCTGTTTTGCTCAGGACCGTCACTGGCAGCGATCCCTCCCTGCCCTTGTCTCCATCCACAACAACCTTGGTGATCTTTTTACTGCCCTTTCGCTGGGGCCTCTGCCATCCTAACGAGGGTGGGGGTGGATGTGGGCACCGAGCAAGAGATTGTCGTGCTGCTGCTGGGCTGGTTGGGCCAAACCACCACACACACACCCCCCCCCCCCACCACTGCTCTCACCAGTTGCCCCCAACAGAGAACACTAGACCTGACGACTTGTAGTTCCCACTCAGATGCATCTGTTCCTGTGTCAGCGTGTCCTGTGTCAGGACAACTCCCCTGACAGAGCCTTGTTTTTATTGATCACAACTCTTCTGAAAACTAAGCACAGCGCCATGTCAGGGCCAGATAAGAGTAAGAGGAACTGAGAGAATTAGTTACTGAATCCAGAGGTCACAGCACTGAAACTATTAGAAGCTGTACTTTTCTAGATGAAATTCTAATCTTGATCAAGTTTGCAGAAAATGCTTATAATGATGAAGAACACCAGCGTGATCATCTCACTCAAGGATGAAATACCTTTTCTGGGAGACTGGAACAACTAGCTATTTGCAGCAACTCTTTTGTAATTTCTGATTTCAGATAAAATGAGTTTATTGTTAAAAGCCTCTGAAAACACAGCAGCTACTCTATAAGATACTGATTTTTATTTGGAAAGCACAAGCACGTAGTGAGTCAGGAGCAGATTAGGACAATATTCTGCAACTATTATAGGCATCTTTTCTGGGTGACTTTCCCGTGCGGGTAAGGAAGCTCCAGCTGCAGGAGCTCCTCAAGTAATGACATTTGTTACAGGAATCACTTAAGTGACACCATTTGCACTTTAGTTTTTCAGGTATGAAATACAGTATACTGTAAACTTCTGTTTGTTTATCTCAATCATCAATCAGTGGTCCTTATACTTAAAGAAGATTATTTATTGTTTGAGTTTGAGTTTTTCTTATTTTTACCTATAATGTTTTGTGCTTGTGGAGGGTTAACCCTGGCTGGCTGCCAGAAGCCCCTCAAACCAATCTCTCACTTGGTTTCCTCAACGGGACATAGGAATAAATTAAGATGAAAAAGCCTGTGGGTCAAGATAAAGACAGAGAAATCACTCACCTGTTACCAACATCAACAAAACAAACTCAACATAGGGAAGGTCACTTTAATTTATCGTCCATTTAAAAGTAAAGCAGGACGGTGAGAAACAAAGAGAAAACTAAAACCACCTTCCCCTCACTGCACACCCCCCCCTCCCTGGCCTCTTCTTCCAAAGCACTCCTTCATTACCAGCTCTTCTACATCCTTTCCCTGGCCCCAAGCAGAGCAGCAGAATGGAGTTGTGCTCACTCCGCAACACATCCTCTTTGCTACTCCTTCCTTCCCAGCGTTTTCCTTTGCTCCTGTGTGAGCCCTTCCCACAGGATATGGTACTTCAGTAATTGCTCCAATGTGGGTTCCCCCTGGGCCACAGGGCCTGCCAGAAAGCTTGTTCCTGCATGGGCTTTTCTCTTGCAGTGATACTACTCATTCGTGCACTCTCCACAGCCTGCAGTTTCCTTCAAGGCAAGTCCACCTGCTGTGACACAAGGTCCTAAGTGGCCTGCAAAGGATGCTCTGTTCCAGCATCTGGAGTACCTGCTCCTCCTCCTTTTCTGACCTTGGTTTCTACAGGGCTGTTTCTCTCACGTTTCTCAGTCTTCTCTCACAGCCGCTGCACATTTTTTACTCTTCCTTAAACACATTTCCACACAGGCACCACCAGCTTGGCTGAAGGGTTCAACTTTGAGCAGTGGTGGGTGGATTTTGGAGCCAGCTGGAAGCAGGTCTCTATGATGCAGAGGCTGCCGCCCACAGCACCTCTCCACCTCCCACTGTCAACACCTTGCCCCTAAACCCAATGCAGTAGCATTTGGTGCATTTCACCAGCAAGAAATCAGATCTTGGTTTGGTTTTAAGAGGGGAACTGCTCAGGAGTCAAGCTCTGAAAAACTCCTTCAGCTGAGTACAGCATGTACTTACTAGATAGAAGTGCACTAGAGTGATCACACACACATTATTCCTGACAAAGACTAAGTTAATCTTGAGCTACACAAACCTAAGATTTCACTAAACTAAATTCATATTTCCCTGCAATAAAATGTGTACTAATGTATCTGTGGGTAAAGAACTGTAAGGAGTTATCATGAGGCATTATAAATAGGTCTTTGATTCTTACAGTATTTAGCAAAAACCAGAGATTGCCCCTGCCTTCTATCTCCTGTACTCAGTAGTTTGTAGTCTTTTGAAGCTTTGGTAAAAGATGGAGGAAGGCATTCCTTTTGTATGAAAGGAAACATAGTTTGCACAGTTTGATGCCAGAAAATGAGTCAGCAGTAAAGAGTTAAGAGCTGCAAAACAGTATCTAGTTACTTCACTGCCAAAGTCCAGCATTTGGAAACTGTCTGTGCAAGACCATAGATCCATTCACATTCATTATCATATCAGGAAGAAGTTATTCTGGAAATTAACAGAGACAACGTGCAAAGCTACCATTTGGTTTTTATTCATGGACATCGTTCCTTAAAATTGGCACCACACATCAGAAAACATTGCCATCACTAATACCCATTCCTAACCCACCTGCATTTTCATAGTTAGACTACTGAGCTTGAAAACTGTGAAGTGGTGAAATACTACCTTTTCCCTTCAGCAAAACGGCAATCCTCATGTTCATAAACATCTTAGCTGCATATATGACAACACAGGGCAGAGAAAGCAGTGATAAATTCTAAACTCCACAAGAGTACTTACTGATACATAACTGAAGTGGTATGTTAATGATATTAATACTTCCAGTAAAACTTGAGTCATCAAAATACACCTTGTACTTTGGTTTAAAACTTTGTTTTTAATTAAAGAAGCTTGTGTCTTTAGTTCCAGTGCTATCTCAGGAAGATGTATGCTGAAATGATTTAGAGTTGTAATTCTGGTCAGTTAAATGTGATAATATGTAGTTATCTTCACAGTTCATGTTCAGAATCACCAACATTTCCTAAGTTGTGTACACCTACCTCTCTACTCAGGAAAAACCCTTACAGCTCAAAATCCTATTTTTCTTTCTTTTACTTTTCTGACCTACTTTTCTGTAGGAAGGCAATTTAGGATGTTTCCTAGACCATATTCCAAATGGTTTCAGGAATTTAGACCTTGCCTTTCTCCCTCCCCGTGGACAGAAGAGCTTGTAATTATTTCTCTCCTGAAAGAATAGGGAGGTGCAATAAAGCAACAACTTCCTTATGAAAGGAAGGAAATGAAGTAATGATAAATCACATACACAAAAAAGCTACTGGATTCTTCATTCTAGTCACAAAGAGAGCAACTTTTTTTTTTGCCTGCAGAACATGAACAGTGCCTAAGTCAACAAGATCGAGTACTTCAGTGAAAATTCCCTTTTTGGTAACTAGAGTATGCCTTGGAGCGTTGCTACTAAGTCACGCAGAACAACAGGCAAAAGGGGCCAGTGCAAGCAAAAGGGCTAAATATGTTTCACACCTTCAACAAACCACTGCTGCCAGCCTTGACTGCAACAGTAACAAGTGCAGGTTAACTGAGTTTATGGAGAGAAAAATTAACGCTAAAAACGCCAAGCAGAATAGCAAGCTTCTTAACTACATACCTGCAGTTAAGAGCCTGTGCTTCGTTTTGTCTGTTGCTAGATATTGTACAGGAAATGTATATAACTTTCTGAGAGGCAGATAATGCTGAAGTTATTCTTTGCTGTGTAGCACACACAGGTGAAGTAAAAGCTATGCCTCCTAAGCAGTCTGTAAAAAAAGCAAAAATCAAACCACTTCCAACTCAGACAATGACAAACTACTTCAGTTTGACTCTAAGCCAAAACTTTATCTCTGTAAAGAAGCTGCTACAGCAGCAAATCTCATTCCCTAGGCCTGTGGCAAAACACAGATCTGGAAGCAACGGAACAATTTCAGACACAACTTCCATGTTGTGTCTCCCATAATGAAAACATCAGAGCTGAGTTACTTTGTTCAGTTGTTTGCATTTTGAATTAGAGGGAGATGCTCTGAGATGGAGACTTCACAGCTCACAGGACCTGCAGCAGCTGAAGTTTTAAGCCTTAAGCTGTCAAAGCAGCAGCTGTTAACATTTTAACTGTTTAACTGTTACCAAGTTAAAGTTTTAGACAGAGCCACTGAAAACTACAGAATGCAGTTTTGAGACCTACACAGCTCAGACCCGCAAAAGTTTTTGTATTACAGATGTTGAAGAGGCAATTCACACAACACAATACTGAACTGTGCAAGTTAGCTGGGTTTACTGTTGGTTCTCCCGTCATTAGCAACAAAAATATTCTTAGCAGCATTACATAGTTTGCTTTCAAGAGATGTGCTTGTTTTGAGAGAAAAAGTGGTGCTTAAAAACTAAAAGAATTCTTGACATGTCCTTGCACTCTATCAGTTAAACACAATTCCTTGAAAGGGGCAGAAAGACTTTGGCCAACCGTTACGGCAACAATCATTTGGGAGTGGGTGTGTGTCAAAACCAACACAGATTAAATATAAAGCTTCCATTTTAATATAACCTCTCTTATTACTCACAGAACAGTTTAATACTTTCTTCTGAAGGGAAACTGACAGTTCTGCAAGCTATAGGCTTTCTTCCCCACGAGAAATTAAGAAAGAATGAGTCCTCCTCTTGTCTGGAGCAGTGTGCCCACCCCGCTCCTCCAGCAAATACTCAGAAGTAGATGGGAAACAATAGAAACCAGGAAAATCCACGCTTTTTCTTAGTGGTCAACTTATTCAGAATACCATTACTGAAGAAACGTGTGCAGAGACCTGCTGAACTTACATCCATCAGTTCCTTTAACATTTGGATTTAGGCTGCTTTTTATCATAACAGTGATTTGAAAGATGCAGCTCAAAGATGGCTAAGTCACTTCCATAAAGTGAAGGTAAAAAATAAGCATATAAAGGTGAAATTTGCAGACAAAAGTGAGATCAATATTCCTACATTAGTGACATTTAAGTGAACAGACCCAGTTGACAGATGAGAAGAGATCTCATCAACCATGATGCTTGGTCTTTTCAGTCCAACTGATGCTCTTTTAGCAGAGCAAGTTTTCCTACAATTGATTAGTGCAGCTGATGCACACAGTTAATGGCATGTCTGCTGAGATAGGTATCCAAGCACTGTGGGGCCTACGCTGGTCTTTTTCCTCTTGCTCCCACTGCTTTTTTTTCCCCTGCCCTGCTTGTTTGGGTTTTGTCATCAGAGCTTCTCTTCCTAGGTGGCACCTACTGTCAGGTCAGACACATTTACCTGTATTTGTTGTTTCCTTAACAGCTTTCAGTCTTAAGCGAGAATATAACAACTTGCTAAAATTTTTCACAAGCAAGCAAATGAAAACCTCAAGAGCAACACCTATGAGCAACCAAAGTTGGGCTTTTTTCCTTCAGCAACGGGAGTTTGAATTTTGACACAGGATACCTAACATGGTTTGTTTTCCAGTCTCCTATGCTGTTTAGGAAAACCTTCCTGGAAGTTGGTCCTACTAACAGTTCTCTAAACTGAACAGAATACTACCGAGAATTCTACCTAAGGATTAAAAACTTTGCCCTTTAATACAGCTTGACTTGGGAGACTAAAAATCATGAATAACCAGTTTAAAGCATATATATACATTACACAAGACTAGATAGTGTCCTGCTGCTCTCCCTGACCACAGGAACATCAAAATCCAGCATCTACATGCACCTCAAGTACATCTTGGGATGTAGCATCATCTTGTAACTGAACAGTAAACACTACAGAAGTGAAGGTTCAAATCTTGAAGGAAGCTTCAGCAGGTTGCCTGTAAGCCAGACTCAGGAAACCATAGCAAATAATTCATTACTTCAGGCAGAACTGAATACCAGACCCATTAAAGAAATAAATCCGATTCTTCAGTTGGTATGAGCTGAACAAATCTGAACTTTCTGTAGATTTGAAGGAAAATACAAGTAGTTAAAAGGAAACATTTTCCATTGTTTTAAGGAAAGTAAGGCTAAATTTTAAGCTTCTGCTTAGTAGCTGCACTTTCTCCAATTAGACTTCATGAGAGCAGGCAGTCACCGAACCAAGACTCAGTTGTATTGTGTAGTTCCATTGTTAGCAGGAGCAAAGCAGTACACTTCACCCTTTTGTATCTCTATGTGAGTCGGGCACTAATACCAGAACTGTTAAGGATTAAAAACAAGAAAAATCCACAGTGTCCACGTCCCCCACCTCAGTCTCTTCTGAAGGCCACTCAGATAGCCATGAAAAACCAATCCAACTATGTTTTGATCGGTGCAAGAAATTCCACTGGTTACAAAGCATGCAAGTTTCCAGGTAAACTTATTCTCCATTTTGAGTTACTGGGGCAAAAAAATTGCTCTCCCTCCTTTTGCTGAATTCACAGACATTAGGCACCCATTTTTCCTCTGTGTTAAGAGCCTGTGAACACCACACACTTATTTTATTACTAAGGCCTGCAAGCATTCCCAAATAGGAAAAAAAAGTTAGTTCCCACCAGTAGATATCCCCCCCTGCTGTAATTACAATCAAAACTGGGCAAGAGAATGTCTTTAAGCAAAAGGATCCGACATCCGAAGTGCAGCTGTGCTCACTACTCCCGCCTTGATCTCGTGCACGTGCCGTCTTCGTCGTATTCACCCATCAGCTGCAACATCTATGTTCCAGTATAGAGAAGAAACTGTCCAGCTATCTGTGCTGCATGGGACATTAGCTGAAGCACCTTCCTAGAAAGAAAACCGTTTGTTTAAAAAATAATCACCAACAGGATGACATTACCCCTTTCCATTCCCACAAACAACCTTTAGGTTGAGTTAGGCAGATTTATTTAAGAACTCTCTCACTCCTTCTCACTTCTGAGAAGACAGTCATTTTTATACCAGCTTTAGAAAAAATACTTTTGTAGCCATTGATTAACAGAAAACTATTGCCATGGTATCTGAACTGGAAAACACTCTTGATAAAGCAGGCTGTTGTCCCGTTAGAGATTTTACAGGCCTCCTGCTGAGTCATCACTCAAACTACCAGAGAACCACTGGTTAAAACTTTGCCTGGGAGAGCCCAGCAGCATTCCTGCAGCCCGAATCCACTTCATGTCTCACCTTTAGGCCATTCACTAACACAACACTTCACGTGTCCCCAAGCTGCAGCTCAAATTTGATTAGCTCTGAAGCTGAGCAATCGCATTACAACGGGTACTCAACGGCAAAAAATGTGAAGCCAGGCAAATTAATGCTGTTCAAGCTGCAAGCCTTAAGAATTCTCAGTTAACAGCTATTCCATTTTTATTGAAGATTTTTAAAGTATTCACATTGAAATACGGAACACTGTTTGAGAATCCATACAGATCCATAAACTAAGATCAGGTAAGCAAAGGTATACGATATAAATTGCGGCTCACCACAGGATCACAGAGGAATAGAGACTGTAATATTTGAATAGTTACTTATTCAACTTGATTATAGCTGCATCTTTCTTCCATTCTCCAAGAAACAATAGGAACAGTACTAAGAGCTATATTCAAGCCTCATTCCCCAAAAGCTAAGTAGGCCCTCACAAGTATGAAGCTGAGGCATTGGGGAAGTGGTATGCAAGAACTGGAACCATTCCAAAACTGGAAAGGGATCAGTTTTTGAAGACACAGAAATGAGCCTGGCCTTTGTCTTCTGTAAGAGATGAGGAAGACTTTCTGAGTTCCTGAGATAAACACAGCTGTGAACTCTCTGCTGCTGTTCCTTTCTCCTTTGAGCTCTAGCAAAGGAAACCAAGTCTTCTTGCTACAAATTCTCCTTTTCCTCACTGGGATTAAAGAAGGTTTGCAGTCAAAAGCCGATGCTTCAAAAGAGTAGAATACTCTGTACTTAGAGCCTGGGAAGCCTTTAGGAAAAAAAAAAAAAGAAAGACCACTGTACCCTTACTCATGCTTTCCACACACACGTCATTTCAAGTGTGCCTTTCCCTCCACCAGATAACACAGGCCACGGAGCTTTACAGTTGTAAAGAAAGCTGCAGCTGGTACTGGGCTTTTGAGCAGCTGCAGTGTGTCACTTGCACACAAGACCAGTTGTCACTTAAGCCATGGAACAAGTTCTTTGTTGAACCGAACGGTTGATCCTTCAGTTGGACACTACAGGGAGAAACAGGGGAAATGCATTAATCAGATCTGGCATGCTTCGAGCCCCTCCCACTGAACAGCATTTTAAAGTTCTTTCCCCTTCACACTCTGCAGGTAGGCCACCTCACTGTTGTGTTCAAGAGTGCAGAAGGTTCTCTCTTCTGTCACCCCTATTCTTTGCTAGCAGACTGTTTTCCCACTGTGACGCTTATCATAGAATGATAGAATGTTAGGGTTGGAAGGGACCTTTAGAGATCATCTAGTCCAACCCCCCTGCAGAAGCAGGTCAGCCTAGATTGGGTCACATAGGAACATGTCCAGGCAGGCTTTGAAGACCTCCAAGGGAAGAGACTCCACACCCTCCCTGGGCAGCACTTCCCTTGCAGCTCAACTCTGTAACAAAACAGTGCTTCCAGAAGAACTCCACAGCTACTTCAGCTGTTTGCCAGTGTCATTTCTTCCTCATCAGCTGTACTGTGCCGGCAGGGAGGCAGAGCTGTCACTTCAAACTCTCCTTAGCAGTGCAAGTTCCAGTGCTGATACTTGCCTCCACAGCACACAGCCAGAAATAAAAGTTTGTTTCTGCCTCAAGAGACTTGACAAACACAGGAGCAGGAGGAGTGCAGCTGTTCAAGAGAAAACCTTTGCTTTGAAGAAACCCTGATGAAGCCATTGCTACAGCTGAATAATCACCACAGCACAGACAGAGTAATGAGTCTCATCTGCAGCCATGATAGTTGTGGCCTCAAAGATTAAAGGAGGGACCACCTAAATAGGGTGGGAGAGGTCAATCAGACTGAAAGACAAGCAGCAAGATTAGTATTACAAAGTTTAATAGCTTTATCATGAAACAAGGTACTACTTGAACACTTCAAACTAAAGACTACCTATTGCTCAGTGAAAGTGAAAACTCTATGGCATATAATCTGTTCTGTACAGAACAGATCTGGTCCTCAAGAAATGAAGCACAGCAACACTATACTGTTGTGTCTCAACCAGAATTTGAAAGGTCGGGTAGAGGAATTCAGGGCCGCAGCTTGAACATCTGTCCAAGTATGGCACCTCTGTAAAGGTGTCTGAACAGAGAAGAAGTTTTCCTCAACCAGGGCAGGACACAGCTGCTTTTGACAAGGCACCAGCTTTCACCACATTGTTGAGAGCAGTGGACAGAACAGGTATTATTTTGCCCCTACGTAAGCCAGTATTTCTCAAAAGCTAACTTTACTAAAATCACAACCCACCACAGTGTGGGTCGTGTCACAGTCCTGCAAGAGACAGCAGTCCTTGTAGAACCATTACAGTTGGAAAAGACCTTTAAGATCAGAGTCCAATTGTTAGCTTGCTTAGAGACCAGTTGGCTTAAAAACGGTGGCAGCATTTTGCAGATGGTCAATTCCCATTAAGACAGCAGAGAGTGTTATATCTCTCCCATTTTCCTTTGAATCCATATAGCTCACGTGGTGAATTCAGCAGCCAGGTATTGAAAAGCTTGGGCGAGCTATAAGACCTCTGCCATTAGATCTCAAATTCCTCTCATTTTGTGCTCTTAAAACCCCTCCTTTAAGCAGTCTGATTCTTCTTCCTAGGCCTCCTGCATTCTTCAAACAAATCAAAGAAGCCTGAGGAAATTCTCTCCAGAAACAGAGACTGTATCTAGAGCCTAGTAGTAAATACAAGCTGATAAGATTTTTGCTTTAGGGGAAATTTAAAATTCCACCATAAAAAGCTGTAGTAAGTTTTTACAAGTCAGCTATTCACCTTACAAAGAAAGATTCAGTGTATTGGCCAGTATGTGAGAATTAATACAAATACTACAGCTGCTTCCTGAGACCAGTAAGCAAGCACAGATTTTCCATTAACATGTAAACCTGATCAGGAGTGGGAACATACTTACCGCAATACACTTTTTGCTCCCATACGTTTGATGTCATACGAGATAGAGTACATCTCCTAGAACGCTGCCTTGATGTTGAAGCAGCCAATAACATCCTTAGGGTTCAGCTTGTACAGATCAAATGTGACGTCAGCTACTCCCATTTTCTTCTTTTGTCTCACAGCAACACCATTTTTTCTCTAATTTAAAAAAAGTGAGAGACGGTTTGTACCAGGAGCCAGGAAATTTCAGCAAGATAATAGTTAACAGTGTCGAGGAGTGGTTAAGGGAGAATGGACATGGATCCCAGGGTATAATGTTAGGCCCGACGGGGCAAGACAATCTGAGTTCTAGTTATATGAATTTAATGCACAATCAAGACCAGAGTCAGAGCCATGGTTAAAACAGTTGCTGTCACGTAGTCAGTGCAGACAGCAGGCCACTTTCTGCTCCTTCAGGGTCGGGCTGTTTTCAGCTAACGAGCTAATAGCTCAAGGTCGGGCTGTTTTCAGCTAACGAGCTAACAGCTCAAGGTCAGGCTGTTTTCAGCTAACGAGCTAATAGCTCAAGGTCGGGCTGTTTTCAGCTAACGAGCTAACAGCTCAAGGTCAGGCTGTTTTCAGCTAACGAGCTAACAGCTCAAGGTCGGGCTGTTTTCAGCTAACGAGCTAACAGCTCAAGGTGGAAAACAACTTCGGAGAAAAACAAGATGGGAAAATGTGAGGGAGCTTGCTTATGGCAGAAACCGCAAGTAGGATGAACATGAGAATGTAATCTATTAGCTGCTGTTGCTGAGCTAGCTTTGAAGCTGCTGTGTATATAAGTTAGAGCCTGCTCTCAATAAAGAGAAGATTTCTGCTATCACTCATATTGAGTAGGACTGATTTCTTCCTACCCAGCTGAGAATCGGACCCTGGGTTGATCGCCGCATGAAGTAGGCTTGGAGCTGGTTGTTCAGGCTTCGAGCCTGGGTTTTTCAGGCTTTGAGCCTGGGTGTTTCAGACTTAGAGTCTGGTTTCAGACTTAGAGTCTGGTTTCAGGCTTCGAGCCTGGTTTCAGGCTTTGAGTCTGGGTTTTTCAGGCTTCGAGCCTGGGTTTCAGGCTTTGAGCCTGGTTTCAGGCTTCGAGCCTGGGTTTTTCAGACTTAGAGTCTGGGTTGCAGACTTCAAGTCTGGTTTTTCAGGCCAAGAGCCGAAAACTTCACGGCATATGGCGCCCGAACAGGGACATCACTGGGTGTTACCGGGTAAGGAGCCTGCCTGCGGGGAGCTGAGACTTGAAAATCCGGAGGCAGAGGCAGTCGTCGGAGGAAGCCTGCCGGACCCCAAGCAGAGGTTGCTGTACCCGGGGGAGTGACTACAGGTTGCGGTGAGACGAGGAGCCGGCACCATGGATAAGGAGGCAGCACTCTCACTTTTACATCGCTTTTTAGAAAAGCGGGGGGTGGACTTTAAACTGACCGATTTGTCTGGTCTACTTGTACATGGTAATTGTAAAGGCTTTTGTAAGGACTCTGAGAAATATTTTGATGAGGAGGAGTGGAGAGCATATGGGACTTGTCTTTGGGACTTGGTTATAGATGAAGATAAGACTGCTCGGAAACTGATAAAACCGTGGAGAGAAGTAATTAACTGTTTGAAAAAGTATAAGTTGGAAAAGGATTTGGCCGCTGCTGTAACTCAGCGGCTTGATGTGCCTGAGACTGCAGCCGAGCCAACAGCTGGACGGTTTGGTATCGGGACTAATTATGTCTCACCTCCCTTTTCTGGTGAGTGGGGAGAAATTGGAAACCTTCTCTGGGAAGCCACTATTAGTGGTGATAAGGACAATAGTAAGATCAGTAAAGATCTAGGTCTCGTTTGGGGACACGTGCTAAATACTTTAAAAGAAATGCAAGCAGAGCAGCGAATGGCCATGGCTGCAGCCCAGGCGTTGACCCTTGCACCGAGGCTGAAGGAGACAGACAAGGGAGCGGACAGGTTCCTGCAGGAAGTATTAAAGAAACTGGAGCGACAAGAGACCATGGAAGCACAGCCTGTCGCCACTGGAGGCCAGCCCGGTGCGCGGCCTGTACCGCTGTAACACAGCCCGGTGCGCAGCCTGTACCGCTGTGACACAGCCCGGTGCGCGGCCTGTACCGCTGTGACACAGCCCGGTGCTGCAGCCTGTACCGCTGTGACACAGCCCGGTGCCGCAGCCTGTACCGCTGCAACACAGCCCGGTGCGCGGCCTGTACCGCTGTAACACAGCCCGGTGTCGCAGTCTGTACCGCTGTGACACAGCCCGGTGCCGCGGCCTGTACTGCTGTGACACAGCCCGGTGCGCAGCCTGTACCGCTGTGACACAGCCCGGTGCGCGGCCTGTACCGCTGTCAGACAGCCCGGTGCCTCAGCCTGTACCACTGTGACACAGCCCGGTGCGCGGCCTGTACCGCTGTAACACAGCCCGGTGCCGCAGCCTGTACCACTGTGACACAGCCCGGTGCCGCAGCCTGTACCGCTGTGACACACCCGGTGCGCGGCCTGTACTGCTGTGACACAGCCCGGTGCCGCAGCCTGTACCACTGTGACACAGCCCGGTGCGCGGCCTGTACCGCTGTGACACAGCCCGGTGCTGCAGCCTGTACAGCTGTGACACAGCCCGGTGCCGCAGTCTGTACCGCTGTGACACAGCCCGGTGCCGCAGCCTGTACCACTGTGACACAGCCCGGTGCCGCAGCCTGTACCGCTGTGACACAGCCCGGTGCGCGGCCTGTACTGCTGTGACACAGCCCGGTGCCGCAGCCTGTACCACTGTGACACAGCCCGGTGCGCGGCCTGTACCGCTGTGACACAGCCCGGTGCGCGGCCTGTACCGCTGTGACACAGCCCGGTGCCGCAGCCTGTACCGCTGTGACACAGCCCGGTGCGCGGCCTGTACCGCTGTGACACAGCCCGGTGCCGCAGCCTGTACCACTGTGACACAGCCCGGTGCGCGGCCTGTACCGCTGTGACACAGCCCGGTGCTGCAGCCTGTACAGCTGTGACACAGCCCGGTGCCGCAGTCTGTACCGCTGTGACACAGCCCGGTGCCGCAGCCTGTACCACTGTGACACAGCCCGGTGCCGCAGCCTGTACCGCTGTGACACAGCCCGGTGCGCGGCCTGTACTGCTGTGACACAGCCCGGTGCCGCAGCCTGTACCACTGTGACACAGCCCGGTGCGCGGCCTGTACCGCTGTGACACAGCCCGGTGCGCGGCCTGTACCGCTGTGACACAGCCCGGTGCCGCAGCCTGTACCGCTGTGACACAGCCCGGTGTGCGGCCTGTACCGCTGTGACACAGCCCGGTGCCGCAGCCTGTACCGCTGTGACACAGCCCGGTGCGCGGCCTGTACCGCTGTGACACAGTCTGGTGCGCGGCCTGTACCGCTGTAACACAGCCCGTTGCCGCAGCCTGTACCGCTGTGACACAGCCCGGTGCCGCAGCCTGTACCGCTGTGACACAGCCCGGTGCGCGGCCTGTACCGCTGTGACACAGCCCGGTGCCGCAGCCTGTACCGCTGTGACACAGCCCGGTGCGCGGCCTGTACCGCTGTGACACAGCCCGGTGCGCGGCCTGTACCGCTGTGACACAGCCCGGTGACGCAGCCTGTACCGCTGTGACACAGCCCGGTGCGCGGCTTGTACCGCTGTGACACAGTCTGGTGCGCGGCCTGTACCGCTGTGACACAGCCCGGTGCCGCAGCCTGTACTGCTGTGACACAGCCCGGTGCGCAGCCTGTACCGCTGTGACACAGCCCGGTGCGCAGCCTGTACCGCTGTGACACAGCCCGGTGCCGCGGCCTGTACTGCTGTGACACAGCCCAGTGCGCAGCCTGTACCGCTGTGACACAGCCCGGTGCCGCGGCCTGTACTGCTGTGACACAGCCCGGTGCGCAGCCTGTACCGCTGTGACACAGCCCGGTGCGCGGCCTGTACCGCTGTCAGACAGCCCGGTGCCTCAGCCTGTACCACTGTGACACAGCCCGGTGCGCGGCCTGTACCACTGTAACACAGCCCGGTGCCGCAGCCTGTACCGCTGTGACACAGCCCGGTGCGCGGCCTGTACTGCTGTGACACAGCCCGGTGCCGCAGCCTGTACCACTGTGACACAGCCCGGTGCGCGGCCTGTACCGCTGTGACACAGCCCGGTGCTGCAGCCTGTACAGCTGTGACACAGCCCGGTGCCGCAGCCTGTACCACTGTGACACAGCCCGGTGCCGCAGCCTGTACCGCTGTGACACAGCCCGGTGCGCGGCCTGTACCGCTGTCAGACAGCCCGGTGCCTCAGCCTGTACCACTGTGACACAGCCCGGTGCGCGGCCTGTACCACTGTAACACAGCCCGGTGCCGCAGCCTGTACCGCTGTGACACAGCCCGGTGCGCGGCCTGTACTGCTGTGACACAGCCCGGTGCCGCAGCCTGTACCACTGTGACACAGCCCGGTGCGCGGCCTGTACCGCTGTGACACAGCCCGGTGCTGCAGCCTGTACAGCTGTGACACAGCCCGGTGCCGCAGCCTGTACCACTGTGACACAGCCCGGTGCCGCAGCCTGTACCGCTGTGACACAGCCCGGTGCGCGGCCTGTACCGCTGTCAGACAGCCCGGTGCCTCAGCCTGTACCACTGTGACACAGGCCGGTGCGCGGCCTGTACCACTGTAACACAGCCCGGTGCCGCAGCCTGTACCGCTGTGACACAGCCCGGTGCGCGGCCTGTACTGCTGTGACACAGCCCGGTGCCGCAGCCTGTACCACTGTGACACAGCCCGGTGCGCGGCCTGTACCGCTGTGACACAGCCCGGTGCTGCAGCCTGTACAGCTGTGACACAGCCCGGTGCCGCAGCCTGTACCGCTGTGACACAGCCCGGTGCCGCAGCCTGTACCACTGTGACACAGCCCGGTGCCGCAGCCTGTACCGCTGTGACACAGCCCGGTGCGCGGCCTGTACTGCTGTGACACAGCCCGGTGCCGCAGCCTGTACCGCTGTGACACAGCCCGGTGCGCGGCCTGTACCGCTGTGACACAGTCTGGTGCGCGGCCTGTACCGCTGTAACACAGCCCGGTGCCGCAGCCTGTACCGCTGTGACACAGCCCGGTGCGCGGCTTGTACCGCTGTGACACAGCCCGGTGCCGCAGCCTGTACCGCTGTAACACAGCCCGGTGCCGCAGCCTGTACCGCTGTGACACAGCCCGGTGCGCGGCCTGTACCGCTGTGACACAGCCCGGTGGCGCAGCCTGTACCGCTGTGACACAGCCCGGTGCGCGGCCTGTACCGCTGTGACACAGTGTGGTGCGCGGCCTGTACCGCTGTGACACAGCCTGGTGCCGCA
This sequence comes from Colius striatus, assembly GCF_028858725.1. Classification (NCBI taxonomy): domain Eukaryota; kingdom Metazoa; phylum Chordata; class Aves; order Coliiformes; family Coliidae; genus Colius; species Colius striatus. Next base: position 1,326,342 of record NC_084775.1, on the reverse strand, counting down.
GCCTGTACTGCTGTGACACAGCCCGGTGCGCAGCCTGTACCGCTGTGACACAGCCCGGTGCGCGGCCTGTACCGCTGTCAGACAGCCCGGTGCCTCAGCCTGTACCACTGTGACACAGGCCGGTGCGCGGCCTGTACCACTGTAACACAGCCCGGTGCCGCAGCCTGTACCGCTGTGACACAGCCCGGTGCGCGGCCTGTACTGCTGTGACACAGCCCGGTGCCGCAGCCTGTACCACTGTGACACAGCCCGGTGCGCGGCCTGTACCGCTGTGACACAGCCCGGTGCTGCAGCCTGTACAGCTGTGACACAGCCCGGTGCCGCAGCCTGTACCGCTGTGACACAGCCCGGTGCCGCAGCCTGTACCACTGTGACACAGCCCGGTGCCGCAGCCTGTACCGCTGTGACACAGCCCGGTGCGCGGCCTGTACTGCTGTGACACAGCCCGGTGCCGCAGCCTGTACCGCTGTGACACAGCCCGGTGCGCGGCCTGTACCGCTGTGACACAGTCTGGTGCGCGGCCTGTACCGCTGTAACACAGCCCGGTGCCGCAGCCTGTACCGCTGTGACACAGCCCGGTGCGCGGCTTGTACCGCTGTGACACAGCCCGGTGCCGCAGCCTGTACCGCTGTAACACAGCCCGGTGCCGCAGCCTGTACCGCTGTGACACAGCCCGGTGCGCGGCCTGTACCGCTGTGACACAGCCCGGTGGCGCAGCCTGTACCGCTGTGACACAGCCCGGTGCGCGGCCTGTACCGCTGTGACACAGTCTGGTGCGCGGCCTGTACCGCTGTGACACAGCCCGGTGCCGCAGCCTGTACTGCTGTGACACAGCCCGGTGCGCAGCCTGTACCGCTGTGACACAGCCCGGTGCGCGGCCTGTACCGCTGTGACACAGCCCGGTGCCTCAGCCTGTACCGCTGTGACACAGCCCGGTGCGCGGCCTGTACCGCTGTGACACAGCCCGGTGCGCAGCCTGTACCGCTGTGACACAGCCCGGTGCGCGGCCTGTACCGCTGTGACACAGCCTGGTGCCGCGGCCTGTACTGCTGTGACACAGCCCGGTGCGCAGCCTGTACCGCTGTGACACAGCCCGGTGCGCGGCCTGTACCGCTGTCAGACAGCCCGGTGCCTCAGCCTGTACCACTGTGACACAGCCCGGTGCGCGGCCTGTACCGCTGTAACACAGCCCGGTGCCGCAGCCTGTACCACTGTGACACAGCCCGGTGCCGCAGCCTGTACCGCTGTGACACAGCCCGGTGCGCGGCCTGTACTGCTGTGACACAGCCCGGTGCCGCAGCCTGTACCACTGTGACACAGCCCGGTGCGCGGCCTGTACCGCTCTGACACAGCCCGGTGCTGCAGCCTGTACCGCTGTGACACAGCCCGGTGCCGCAGCCTGTACCACTGTGACACAGCCAGGTGCCGCAGCCTGTACCGCTGTGACACAGCCCGGTGCGCGGCCTGTACTGCTGTGACACAGCCCGGTGCCGCAGCCTGTACCACTGTGACACAGCCCGGTGCGCGGCCTGTACCGCTGTGACACAGCCCGGTGCCGCAGCCTGTACCGCTGTGACACAGCCCGGTGCGCGGCTTGTACCGCTGTGACACAGCCCGGTGCCGCAGCCTGTACCGCTGTGACACAGCCCGGTGCGCGGCCTGTACCGCTGTGACACAGCCCGGTGCGCAGCCTGTACCGCTGTAACACAGCCCGGTGCCGCAGCCTGTACCGCTGTGACACAGCCCGGTGCGCGGCCTGTACCGCTGTGACACAGCCCGGTGCCGCAGCCTGTACCGATGTGACACAGCCCGGTGCGCGGCCTGTACCGCTGTGACACAGTCTGGTGCGCGGCCTGTACCGCTGTAACACAGCCCGTTGCCGCAGCCTGTACCGCTGTGACACAGCCCGGTGCGCGGCCTGTACCGCTGTGACACAGCCCGGTGGCGCAGCCTGTACCGCTGTGACACAGCCCGGTGCGCGGCCTGTACCGCTGTGACACAGTCCGGTGCGCGGCCTGTACCGCTGTGACACAGCCCGGTGCCGCAGCCTGTACCGCTGTGACACAGCCCGGTGCGCAGCCTGTACCGCTGTGACACAGCCCGGTGCCGCAGCCTGTACCACTGTGACACAGCCCGGTGTGCGGCCTGTACCGCTCTGACACAGCCCGGTGCTGCAGCCTGTACCGCTGTGACACAGCCCGGTGCCGCAGCCTGTACCGCTGTGACACAGCCCGGTGCGCAGCCTGTACCGCTGTGACACAGCCCGGTGCGCAGCCTGTACTGCTGTGACACAGCCCGGTGCCGCAGCCTGTACCGCTGTGACACAGCCCGGTGCGCGGCCTGTACCGCTCTGACACAGCCCGGTGCTGCAGCCTGTACCGCTGTGACACAGCCCGGTGCCGCAGCCTGTACCACTGTGACACAGCCAGGTGCCGCAGCCTGTACCGCTGTGACACAGCCCGGTGCGCGGCCTGTACTGCTGTGACACAGCCCGGTGCCGCAGCCTGTACCACTGTGACACAGCCCGGTGCGCGGCCTGTACCGCTGTGACACAGCCCGGTGCCGCAGCCTGTACCGCTGTGACACAGCCCGGTGCGCGGCTTGTACCGCTGTGACACAGCCCGGTGCCGCAGCCTGTACCGCTGTGACACAGCCCGGTGCGCGGCCTGTACCGCTGTGACACAGTCTGGTGCGCGGCCTGTACCGCTGTAACACAGCCCGGTGCCGCAGCCTGTACCGCTGTGACACAGCCCGGTGCGCGGCTTGTACCGCTGTGACACAGCCCGGTGCCGCAGCCTGTACCGCTGTAACACAGCCCGGTGCCGCAGCCTGTACCGCTGTGACACAGCCCGGTGCGCGGCCTGTACCGCTGTGACACAGCCTGGTGGCGCAGCCTGTACCGCTGTGACACAGCCCGGTGCGCGGCCTGTACCGCTGTGACACAGTCTGGTGCGCGGCCTGTACCGCTGTGACACAGCCCGGTGCCGCAGCCTGTACTGCTGTGACACAGCCCGGTGCGCAGCCTGTACCGCTGTGACACAGCCCGGTGCGCGGCCTGTACCGCTGTGACACAGCCCGGTGCGCGGCCTGTACCGCTGTCAGACAGCCCGGTGCCTCAGCCTGTACCACTGTGACACAGCCCGGTGCGCGGCCTGTACCGCTGTAACACAGCCCGGTGCCGCAGCCTGTACCACTGTGACACAGCCCGGTGCCGCAGCCTGTACCGCTGTGACACAGCCCGGTGCGCGGCCTGTACTGCTGTGACACAGCCCGGTGCCGCAGCCTGTACCACTGTGACACAGCCCGGTGCGCGGCCTATACCGCTCTGACACAGCCCGGTGCTGCAGCCTGTACCGCTGTGACACAGCCCGGTGCCGCAGCCTGTACCACTGTGACACAGCCAGGTGCCGCAGCCTGTACCGCTGTGACACAGCCCGGTGCGCGGCCTGTACTGCTGTGACACAGCCCGGTGCCGCAGCCTGTACCACTGTGACACAGCCCGGTGCGCGGCCTGTACCGCTGTGACACAGCCCGGTGCCGCAGCCTGTACCGCTGTGACACAGCCCGGTGCGCGGCTTGTACCGCTGTGACACAGCCCGGTGCCGCAGCCTGTACCGCTGTGACACAGCCCGGTGCGCGGCCTGTACCGCTGTGACACAGCCCGGTGCGCAGCCTGTACCGCTGTAACACAGCCCGGTGCCGCAGCCTGTACCGCTGTGACACAGCCCGGTGCGCGGCCTGTACCGCTGTGACACAGCCCGGTGCCGCAGCCTGTACCGCTGTGACACAGCCCGGTGCGCGGCCTGTACCGCTGTGACACAGTCTGGTGCGCGGCCTGTACCGCTGTAACACAGCCCGTTGCCGCAGCCTGTACCGCTGTGACACAGCCCGGTGCGCGGCCTGTACCGCTGTGACACAGCCCGGTGGCGCAGCCTGTACCGCTGTGACACAGCCCGGTGCGCGGCCTGTACCGCTGTGACACAGCCCGGTGCCGCAGTCTGTACCGCTGTGACACAGCCCGGTGCGCAGCCTGTACCGCTGTGACACAGCCCGGTGCGCAGCCTGTACCGCTGTGACACAGCCCGGTGCCGCAGCCTGTACCACTGTGACACAGCCCGGTGCGCGGCCTGTACCGCTCTGACACAGCCCGGTGCTGCAGCCTGTACCGCTGTGACACAGCCCGGTGCCGCAGCCTGTACCGCTGTGACACAGCCCGGTGCGCAGCCTGTACCGCTGTGACACAGCCCGGTGCGCAGCCTGTACTGCTGTGACACAGCCCGGTGCCGCAGCCTGTACCGCTGTGACACAGCCCGGTGCGCGGCCTGTACCGCTGTGACACAGCCCGGTGCTGCAGCCTGTACCGCTGTGACACAGCCCGGTGCCGCAGCCTGTACCACTGTGACACAGCCAGGTGCCGCAGCCTGTACCGCTGTGACACAGCCCGGTGCGCGGCCTGTACTGCTGTGACACAGCCCGGTGCCGCAGCCTGTACCACTGTGACACAGCCCGGTGCGCGGCCTGTACCGCTGTGACACAGCCCGGTGCCGCAGCCTGTACCGCTGTGACACAGCCCGGTGCGCGGCCTGTACCGCTGTGACACAGCCCGGTGCCGCAGCCTGTACCGCTGTGACACAGCCCGGTGCCGCAGCCTGTACCGCTGTGACACAGCCCGGTGCGCGGCCTGTACCGCTGTGACACAGCCCGGTGCGCAGCCTGTACCGCTGTAACACAGCCCGGTGCCGCAGCCTGTACCGCTGTGACACAGCCCGGTGCGCGGCCTGTACCGCTGTGACACAGCCCGGTGCCGCAGCCTGTACCGCTGTGACACAGCCCGGTGCGCGGCCTGTACCGCTGTGACACAGCCCGGTGCGCAGCCTGTACCGCTGTAACACAGCCCGGTGCCGCAGCCTGTACCGCTGTGACACAGCCCGGTGCCGCAGCCTGTACCGCTGTGACACAGCCCGGTGCGCGGCCTGTACCGCTGTGACACAGCCCGGTGCCGCAGCCTGTACCGCTGTGACACAGCCCGGTGCCGCAGCCTGTACCGCTGTGACACAGCCCGGTGACGCAGCCTGTACCGCTGTGACACAGCCCGGTGCGCGGCCTGTACCGCTGTCAGACAGCCCGGTGCCTCAGCCTGTACCACTGTAACACAGCCCGGTGCCGCAGCCTGTACCGCTGTGACACAGCCCGGTGCGCGGCCTGTACTGCTGTGACACAGCCCGGTGCCGCAGCCTGTACCACTGTGACACAGCCCGGTGCGCGGCCTGTACCGCTGTGACACAGCCCGGTGCTGCAGCCTGTACAGCTGTGACACAGCCCGGTGCCGCAGCCTGTACAGCTGTGACACAGCCCGGTGCCGCAGCCTGTACCGCTGTGACACAGCCCGGTGCCGCAGCCTGTACCACTGTGACACAGCCCGGTGCCGCAGCCTGTACCGCTGTGACACAGCCCGGTGCGCGGCCTGTACCGCTGTCAGACAGCCCGGTGCCTCAGCCTGTACCACTGTGACACAGCCCGGTGCGCGGCCTGTACCACTGTAACACAGCCCGGTGCCGCAGCCTGTACCGCTGTGACACAGCCCGGTGCCGCAGCCTGTACCACTGTGACACAGCCCGGTGCCGCAGCCTGTACCACTGTGACACAGCCCGGTGCTGCAGCCTGTACAGCTGTGACACAGCCCGGTGCCGCAGCCTGTACCGCTGTGACAGAGCCCGGTGCCGCAGCCTGTACCACTGTGACACAGCCCGGTGCCGCAGCCTGTACCGCTGTGACACAGCCCGGTGCCGCAGCCTGTACCGCTGTGACACAGCCCGGTGCCGCAGCCTGTACCGCTGTGACACAGCCCGGTGCGCGGCCTGTAGCGCTGTGACACAGCCCGGTGCCGCAGCCTGTACCGCTGTGACACAGCCCGGTGCCGCAGCCTGTACCGCTGTGACACAGCCCGGTGCCGCAGCCTGTACCACTGTGACACAGCCCGGTGCGCGGCCTGTACCGCTGTGACACAGCCCGGTGCCGCAGCCTGTACCGCTGTGACACAGCCCGGTGCGCGGCTTGTACCGCTGTGACACAGCCCGGTGCCGCAGCCTGTACCGCTGTGACACAGCCCGGTGCGCGGCCTGTACCGCTGTGACACAGCCCGGTGCGCAGCCTGTACCGCTGTAACACAGCCCGGTGCCGCAGCCTGTACCGCTGTGACACAGCCCGGTGCGCGGCCTGTACCGCTGTGACACAGCCCGGTGGCGCAGCCTGTACCGCTGTGACACAGCCCGGTGCGCGGCCTGTACCGCTGTGACACAGTCCGGTGCGCGGCCTGTACCGCTGTGACACAGCCCGGTGCCGCAGCCTGTACCGCTGTGACACAGCCCGGTGCGCAGCCTGTACCGCTGTGACACAGCCCGGTGCGCAGCCTGTACCGCTGTGACACAGCCCGGTGCCGCGGCCTGTACTGCTGTGACACAGCCCGGTGCGCAGCCTGTACCGCTGTGACACAGCCCGGTGCCGCGGCCTGTACTGCTGTGACACAGCCCGGTGCGCAGCCTGTACCGCTGTGACACAGCCCGGTGCGCAGCCTGTACCGCTGTAACACAGCCCGGTGCCGCAGCCTGTACCGCTGTGACACAGCCCGGTGCCGCAGCCTGTACCGCTGTGACACAGCCCGGTGCGCGGCCTGTACCGCTGTGACACAGCCCGGTGCCGCAGCCTGTACCGCTGTGACACAGCCCGGTGCGCGGCCTGTACCGCTGTGACACAGCCCGGTGACGCAGCCTGTACCGCTGTGACACAGCCCGGTGCGCGGCCTGTACCGCTGTGACACAGTCTGGTGCGCGGCCTGTACCGCTGTGACACAGCCCGGTGCCGCAGCCTGTACTGCTGTGACACAGCCCGGTGCGCAGCCTGTACCGCTGTGACACAGCCCGGTGCCGCGGCCTGTACTGCTGTGACACAGCCCGGTGCCGCAGTCTGTACCGCTGTGACACAGCCCGGTGCCGCGGCCTGTACTGCTGTGACACAGCCCGGTGCGCAGCCTGTACCGCTGTGACACAGCCCGGTGCGCGGCCTGTACCGCTGTCAGACAGCCCGGTGCCTCAGCCTGTACCACTGTGACACAGCCCGGTGCGCGGCCTGTACCACTGTAACACAGCCCGGTGCCGCAGCCTGTACCGCTGTGACACAGCCCGGTGCGCGGCCTGTACTACTGTGACACAGCCCGGTGCCGCAGCCTGTACCACTGTGACACAGCCCGGTGCGCGGCCTGTACCGCTGTGACACAGCCCGGTGCTGCAGCCTGTACAGCTGTGACACAGCCCGGTGCCGCAGCCTGTACCGCTGTGACACAGCCCGGTGCCGCAGCCTGTACCACTGTGACACAGCCCGGTGCCGCAGCCTGTACCGCTGTGACACAGCCCGGTGCGCGGCCTGTACCGCTGTCAGACAGCCCGTTGCCTCAGCCTGTACCACTGTGACACAGCCCGGTGCGCGGCCTGTACCACTGTGACACAGCCCGGTGCCGCAGCCTGTACCGCTGTGACACAGCCCGGTGCCGCAGCCTGTACCACTGTGACACAGCCCGGTGCACGGCCTGTACCGCTGTGACACAGCCCGGTGCTGCAGCCTGTACAGCTGTGACACAGCCCGGTGCCGCAGCCTGTACCGCTGTGACACAGCCCGGTGCCGCAGCCTGTACCACTGTGACACAGCCCGGTGCCGCAGCCTGTACCGCTGTGACACAGCCCGGTGCGCGGCCTGTACTGCTGTGACACAGCCCGGTGCCGCAGCCTGTACCGCTGTGACACAGCCCGGTGCGCGGCCTGTAGCGCTGTGACACAGCCCGGTGCCGCAGCCTGTACCACTGTGACACAGCCCGGTGCACGGCCTGTACTGCTGTGACACAGCCCGGTGCCGCAGCCTGTACCGCTGTAACACAGCCCGGTGCCGCAGCCTGTACCGCTGTGACACAGCCCGGTGCGCGGCCTGTACCGCTGTGACACAGCCCGGTGGCGCAGCCTGTACCGCTGTGACACAGCCCGGTGCGCGGCCTGTACCGCTGTGACACAGCCCGGTGCCGCAGCCTGTACCGCTGTAACACAGCCCGGTGCCGCAGCCTGTACCGCTGTGACACAGCCCGGTGCCGCAGCCTGTACTGCTGTGACACAGCCCGGTGCGCGGCCTGTACCGCTGTGACACAGTCTGGTGCGCGGCCTGTACCGCTGTGACACAGCCCGGTGCCGCAGCCTGTACCGCTGTGACACAGTCTGGTGCGCGGCCTGTACCGCTGTGACACAGCCCGGTGCCGCAGCCTGTACTGCTGTGACACAGCCCGGTGCGCAGCCTGTACCGCTGTGACACAGCCCGGTGCGCGGCCTGTACCGCTGTGACACAGCCCGGTGCCGCGGCCTGTACCGCTGTGACACAGCCCGGTGCCGCAGCCTGTACCGCTGTGACACAGCCTGGTGCCGCAGCCTGTACCGCTGTGACACAGCCCGGTGCCGCAGCCTGTACCGCTGTGACACAGCCCGGTGCCGCCCGGCGCTGAGCGGGGCGTGCTGAGAAAAAAAAGAAAAAAACGAGTTCTTCTCTACACAGGAGTTTTTACAAAGTCAGAGAGGCGAAGGGGCTTCGGAGCAGAGCCCCCGCGGGAGAGCTGCTTCCCATTCGAGCCCAGCCCGCCGAGTTACCCCTGGGACGACTCGCAGGGCAATGCCGAGCGGGCGGAGTCGGGCCGGGGTGCGGCGCAGGATGATCAGAGGAGAGTGGGGGAGCGCGACCCCGTGTTAGACTGGGCACCATCGGGCACGCGGGGGGAGACAAAGAAAACACAGGAGAGAGTAATAGCGGCTGCGCCGCCGGCGCCGGGGCCGGCACGGAGTGAGCCAGACCCCCCCCGCCCCTTCCATCCGCAGCCGCCGCCGCGCAGCCGCTTCCCGCGCCCGGTCGGTGTCTCCGGTGTCCCCCCCCACACATCGCACCGACACCGCCGGCCCCGGCCCTCACGGACCGCTGGGCTCGTCCTTTCCATCCTCAGTCCCTTGCCTCAACGAGTGTAAAAACTGTTGGTCGTGATGTTATGCCTTTTGCTGTAAATGTGATAATGAATAGTGGTTTTCTTACAGTGGAAACTTTCTGAGGTGTTTTAGGTGTCAGGAACAGAACATTTTGGCATTGAGAAGCTAAAAGGTGGTTTGTGTTTTAGACTCAGTGGTGAAGGATTTTTTTTTATCAGAAGTAAAAAAAAAAAGGATTTTGTCACACTGTTGATGCTTCAAATGATTGTGGTAAATGGTTTTAGGCAATTTCAGCAACCCAAGCAAAACATGTGGCTTACACTGGCCAAAGCAATCACTCAGTCTACAATATGTTTATCAATGGCCTCTCCAGATAATCCTTTTTCTACCTGTTTGGTGGGAGTTCCATCAGATGTGGCACAATGGCCTGTACCAAATGCATTAAAAACAAATCCCTTAGTTAAGGGTAATGGCAAAGTTGACAGCTGGGATTTGATCATTTCATGGTTGCCAATAATGACAACAGAGCCACAGGAGTTAGAATTATTGGGATCTATAAAGATGGATTTTTGTGTTATGTTTAATTTTACCGGCAATACCAAAACATTTGGGACAGAATGTGGATCCCATCCTGGGCGTGTATAAGAGCACAACATCTTGCTGCAATTATACTTCACCAAAAAGACCCAGGTCTAGTCTTGTGCCTGTACAGTTACCAAAGGGAATGTTTCTGATCTGTGGGGACCAGGCATGGCCTGGAATATCCTCGAGATTACAAAGGGAACCACGCAGTTTGGGACAACTGACGATCTTGATGCCTAATCACACAATGATTTAGAAACATCATTGTCCAAAACAATTTGTGCATGCATTTACTGGCGAATGTGATGACCGTGTTACCTTTGGTCTCCCTCAGCAATAATAGCAACTAGTATATTTGCTCCAGGTGTAAGAGTATCTGCTTTATTAACTCAGCTATGCAAATTAGGATGCTGGCTTAGCAAACAAAGTAACCAAACCTCAATGACATTAGAAGGCTTGATTAGTGATGTAAGTAGTATTAGACATGCACTTGTGTATCATTGTATGCATGATATCCTCATTGCTCAGGAGGAGGCATTTACTGTAGATCAAGAGAGAGATCTAGAAACCATGTTATTTAGGGAAACTAACTTTGTTTGTTCCTCGACAGCAGGACTGGTTAAAAATTACCAAGTTACAGAAAACAAGAAACACCCACAACTTAAAAGGAGATTGTGATGGTAAAGTACAATTGTGGTCCATTACGGCGAATGTATTTGTTTCAGCATTTGTACCTGGGCTGGCTGCAGCCCAGGCCTTACGGCAGTTAGAAAAGCTAGTGTGTTGGTCGGAGCAGCAAGCTAATGTTACTACTGATGTTATTGAAAAATTGTTAGCAGACCAGAAAAGCCTTACACATGCCTGATTGCAAGATCGTGCAGCTATTGATTTTTTGCTATTGGCACAAGGGCACGGATGCCAAGACTTTGAAGGCATGTGTTGTTTTAATCTTTCTGATCATAGTGAATCTATTCACAAAGCTTTGGCATATTTAAAGGCTCACGCTAAGAATATTACGGTGGGTTATAACCCTTTTGATACTTGGCTTCAATCAGCTTTTGGGGGTTGTCACCTTGGTTGACTATGTTAATCAAAGAAGGGTTAAGATGGATTTTGGTTATTTTGCTTTTGCTTGTAATGTTTAGAATAGTATATAGTTGTGTTATGAAGACAGTACACACATTGACTGACTCTGTCTTGATCATGCAAAAACAAAACGGGGGATTTGTGGAGGAGTGGTTAAGGGAGCATGGACATGGATCCCGGGGTATAATGTTAGACCTGTTGGGGCAAGGCAATCTGAGTTCTAGTTATATGAATTTAATGCACAATCAAGACCAGAGTCAGAGCCATGGTTAAAGCAGTTGCTGTCATGTAGACAGCAGGCCGCTTTCTGCTCCCTCAAGGTCGGGCTGTTTTCAGCTATCGAGCTAACAGCTCAAGGTCGGGCTGTTTTCAGCTATCGAGCTAACAGCCCAAGGTGGAAAACAACTACGGGGGAAAAACAAGATGGGAAAATGTGAGGGAGCTTGCTTATGGCAGAAACCGCAAGTAGGATGAACATGAGAATGTAATCTATTAGCTGCTGTTGCTGAGCTAGCTTTGAAGCTGCTGTGTATATAAGTTAGAGCCTGCTCTCAATAAAAGAGGATTTCTGCTATCACTCACATTGAGTAGGACTGATTTCTTCCCACCCAGCTGAGAATCGGACCCTGGGTTGATCGCCGCATGAAGTAGGCTTGGAGCTGGTTGTTCAGGCTTCGAGCCTGGGTGTTTCAGGCTTTGAGCCTGGGTGTTTCAGACTTAGAGTCTGGGTTGCAGACTTCGGGTCTGGTTTTTCAGGCCAAGAGCCGAAAACTTTGCGGCACTTAGTTGTATTTAAACATTCTTCACACAGTCAATACTTCATATTTCTTGTGAAAAAAGCATCACACAGAATTTTATGTTATCGTCAGTAAAAAACGTTTTTCATTGCAAGAAATATATGTAAGATTATTTAAAAAAATATTTAGTTTGTATGTTCTAAGCAGATATTTCAACATGTTTACAAAGTCTACACATGCAGTGTATAAAGTTAAAAACTTTTAACCAACTTGCTTTTTGACTCATTCCTCTATTTAATTTGCATTCTTGCAAAAATTAAGTACCCTTTAACTATTTTTTTAAATAAGAATATAGAAGTCATTTAATCTCAACTGCTTTTCTGGACACACTTGTATATTCCATGTGCTCATAACTTAACAATTAATATGAACAGAAATGATCAACTGGGAATTAACATCAATGCTAGATACGAGGATGGACAGCAACTGTGTATTTAGGAAATGTATGTAACTGATTTTACACATTTCTCTAATCAAAAAGTGTGATTACGACTTTGTGAGAAAGGGCATGTGATTTACAACTTTTTTTCAAGCATATCTCATATTTTTAATAACTTGCCTGTAATTTGTTCAAATCCTGCTGTTCTGCTCCAAGTTGCTCCAAAATCAACAGCTCCTTGATACTGTGCTCTATTCTGTTGGCCTACTATTGCGTGTTGTAATTAATATTGTGAACAACTCAGTGGAGTTGATATTCCTGGTTTTAACTACAATTACTCTATGGTAGTAAGAGTTCAAAGGTTTAAATATCTTACAGAGGCCTGTAGGACAGTATGGTTTATCCCAATGCAGAGGGATGAAGGGAAACAAGAACTACCTGGACAGTTTGTAAAATCATGACACGTTTTTCATGATCAGCTCTGTTATTTGCCATTTGGACAGCCCCCACCAAAACCACCTAAACAACCTATGCTCTTTACCTGAAAATAACTTCAAATATTAGCTTTCTTCTAAGCATTCTCTACATTGCTGTGAGCATCCAAGACACCGATATGTATATGTATACATGCATATACGTGTATAGGTGTGTATCTATACACACACACATACACACAGATATACATGGATGTACATAAGTGTTGACTGACAGCTGTTTGAACATGATCCAGCAGTATGCCCAGGTGGCCAAGAAGGCTAATGGCACCTTGGCCTGTATCAGAAATAGTGTGGTCAGCAGGACCAGGGCAGTGATTGTCCCCTTGTACTCAGCACTGGTGAGGCTGCACCTCAACTACTGTGTTCAGCTCTGGGCCCCTCACTACAAGAAGGACATGGAGGTGCTGGAGTGTGTCCAGAGGCTGGCAACGAAGCTGGTGAAGCGTCTGGAGTACAAGTCTTATGAGGAGAGGCTGAAGGAGCTCGGGATGTTTAGCCTGGAGTAAACGCGTCTCAGGAGACATGATCACTCTCTACAACTACCTGAAAGGAAGTGGTAGTGAAGTCTGGGGGTTGGTCTCTTCTCCCAAGTAATGAGTGATAGGACAAGAGGAAAAGGCCTCAAGTTGCACCAGGGAAGGTTTAGATTGGATATTAGGAGAACCTTCTTCACTGACAGGCTAGTTAAACAACAGAACAGGTTGCCCAGGGAGGTGGTGGAGTTCCCATTCTTGGAGATATTTAAAAGATGTGTAGATGAGGGACATGGTTTAGTGATGGGCTTGTCAGTGTGAAGTTAGTGGTTGGACTCCATGATCTTAAAAGACCTTTCCAACCAAAATGATTCTATGATATACATATATATGGATATATAGCTATGACAGTTAGGAAACAATAACGTCACTTTTATTGCATTCTTAAGCATCAAAGAACGAGGGTATTATAGGCACACATTTTCAACTACTTGTCCTTACTACAGTCCTAAAGCTCGTTTACCTGAGATCTGCATCTGTAAAAATAAAGTTCCATTTTTAGCTGCGTGTTACAAAAGACTAAATATCAGCCCCACAGATATGAAATGATAACTTCATTTTGAGACTAATTTACTACAAGTAAAATATGCTATCTTATAAAAAAGATACTGCTGAAAGAGATACATATTCAAAAGGAAACAAGATTCTTAGAGGTTTAAAAATCTCCCTATGCCTTTCCACATAGTAATAAATTTATTAAAAATATTTGACACAGACAATCTCCACAGAAAGCATCCTGCTGAAATCACGTACCATTTAAGCCACCCATCTTGCAAAGGTTAACATAGTTTAGGAGAGTAGACTCCATAGCTAAGTATTTAGTTTTCATCATCCCGTCTGTAGTGAATGGTTTGTAATTCCTGAGCTGTGAACACAGCCATCTCTCTGGTGCCCGCAGCAATCACTCGGCAGGACATAAGATCCAGCGGTCCCCCTGAGAACAAGGGGATTCATGAGAACTGTCTTACACGATGTAAAAAGGCAATGTGTTCTGAAATAGAAACCATGTTGTCATTCAGGAGGTTCAGAAACACTGAAACAATTTCATACGTGGCTCTTTTTGGGGTGGGAAGGACAATCTTATTCAGCAACTCCTATCTGGAGTCACCAGTAAACAATTACTGTGAGATGTGTACTGTCTAAATGAGTAAAATAATAACCTGGAATCATCCTTTCTCAGGAGGATGTCTCCCCAAATCTGTTTGGAATCTGAATGCATCTACCATTCTCCTGGGCTAGTTCTTCACTGTAAATCTGATACTTTAAAGGAATTATTCAGTCATCAAAATAGAGTTTGACTCAGAAGATCTTGATGTGATGAAACCCTGTGCTGGAATTACATCACTGTGTCATGAATAATCAGCCAGACTCTAGTGGAGAGTACAGACATTTCTACAGGATGCTGCTAGAAATGAGGTAGAGCCATAGGAAGACTGTATTGAGTTAACACAAGTTGCCCCAAAATAGCCACTCGGTCACCCAAAAGTCAACAGAGACAATGATATTTGACTCACCTGAAGTGTCTATCACGGTGCCACCTGCCTCTCTAATAATGACAGTGGCTGCTGCCAAGTCCCAGCAGTGTAACCCAAACTGGTAATAGGCGTCTGCAGCACCGGACGCCAAATGGCACAGGGCCAGGGTTGAGCTCCCGATCACACGGACCCTAAACCCCACGAGAAGGACACATGGTAATGGAAAGCAGAAAGGGCCTTTGATTTCAACCTATGTGTCAAGATTGCAAAACATGCCACATACTTGTCTGGGTTTTGCTTTCAGGGGGCGGGAGGGAGTGCTTTTAATGACTTTTGGTCACTAATGTGAGACATATATGGTAAAATATCTTACCCGTGTGCTTGGGCCTTGAGCAATCTCTCAATGTTTCCAAGGAACAATTTCAAAGTCGCAGGGTCACGTTTTGGACCAATTTCTGTTAAAATTAAGGCCTTCGAGATATCTGCAATGTAGGCAGTTGCTTCCAGTAATTCAACAGCTTCCAGGCAGATTCTAGAAATTTGTTTTTAAACACAACACTAATGGACTTTTCACAATAAAACAGTTTTCATGCCCAAATTTTATACCTCTAACTCTTTCATAGGATAAGTGACAGCTTTGCATAAAAATTCAAGCAAGACCAGATTTCTCATACCAAACAGTCTGATCTAAACAGATATTTTTAAAACCAGAACAGAAAGATTAAAAAGAAGTATGCCTTCTTACATTCCTTCTCTTTATACACACCATTTGATTTCATTGACCGGTCAGCTTTTGGCAAATGTACTAACATTAGCGGTCAACTAAAAATAAACGGGGGACCCAGCATAATAAAATAAACGAGGGATTAGCAATGATTTTAATCTAATTATATTTGAAAACAGGATTTCATGAATAGGGAACTTCAATGAAATTTGTTAATAAACTATTTGGGAATACAGTAAGAGCAAAGGAAACTTTCTACCTAAACCACCAGTCATTCAGTAATAGCTCCTCCTCATTCTGACATTTCAGAGACTGACGACACCTTATGACTGAGAAGAACCCTTACCTATTACAAATGAAAGCAGTATCTTAATTAAGAAATACTAATATGAGTGTTATTTCTGTATTGCATTCAGCAAGGGCAATTCTGCCCCACAGCAGATGAGGATGTCAGCCTTGTGTACAGTCAAAGGAAAGACCCACAGTGACTTGCAAGGTGTTGAAGTCGTCCACCTCTGAGATCTGCATACTGCTAGTCTATAACAAGCGTATGCCAATGCAGATGGAGATGGTTCATCAAATGCCAAGTGTCTCTGCTTCTGTTGTGCCAGCTGAACTTGGAGGCATTAAAGGCATGACAAAACTCAAAGGTTTAGCCGTTCATTACTTAGTAACTAGGCTGTGTCCAAGTGTCAGCTGTCACCTCTACTGTGGGTTAAAGGCGAGGCATTCATTCCGCTAGAGAACGGCTGCCTGCTTATTACAGCTAATTGCCTAAGTTGAAAATTCTTAGCAGAAGTAGCAAGGGGGTTTTCAAACTCAAATTAGGCTGGAGACATCATTTAATTAAACAGGCTAACAATGAATTTAGTATTGCAGAAGTAGAGTATGGATTCTAGCAATGCGGTAAACGGTTGGTGAGCAACAGGTACGTCATTAGATTGAAAGATACAAGATATCACAAAGCATAACTGTAGGAACACAGATTTAACAATCACTTTTTAAATTATCGAATTCAAATACAGTAACACCCATCCAGGCACGCTGCAGGGTATTCATTGTTTAGCCATCAGTGAAAACTCTGGATGGTGAAAGCAATTTGCCTCAGATAATTTTGCATAACAGGCCCAAGTTATAATTACAGAATATCTAAAGCACGCCTCATTGCTGAAATGCACCAAGCATTCATACCACACCAGTCACAGCTAGGTCATGACTAAGTTGTTCTTCTGAGTTCTAAAATGAATTTCTAACAGATAAGTGGCTCTCTTCAGTTTTCATAAAGGCCATAGGTAGAAATTAGTTGAAGAGACTAAGAGGGAGGTCTCTGTTTAGGAAAATGAGCTGGCTGATCAAGTATCAGTGAGGTTTCACGAATTCAGGGTACAGGAGAAAATTTACAGGCTACTCCTTACATTAGTACAGGCCAGAAAAATAAGGAGGCTTGGTAGAAGAGATTTAATGGTGATACGGATAGATTTATGAGGAAAAGAACAATTCTGTTGACCACAGAAGCACATACAAGGCCTGACCTGAACCTAAGCATGAGAAGAAACACCATTCAAGATCAAAGGGAAGATGGATCCTTCATTTAGGTGCATCCTGATGCCTGGACTCCCATACCAGACCTCTACAAAATTTGGCATTGACAAAGAACAGTGTTTGCCTGGACTGTGATTTCAAATGATTAAATGTGAATAATAAATGTATAGCGCAGATCAATGTTATCCAACAGTCACATTTCCTAGAAACAAAAGGCATGAAGTAACGTGACAGCCTAGACCTCCAACACATCATGCATTGCTGAAGGCTGCTTGACTTCCAGTGGTGGGCATAGGGAAACACACCCTCTCTTCCAGGGCTGGTTTATTTCACTGAAGCCACAGTCCTCACAGAAGAAGAGCAACTGTGATTTTATATACTTAAAACATCAAAAGAAGTGAGACTAAAGAAGATCCATCTTCACTAGTGAAATTGGCCACCACCAAATTATGTCTCTCAAAACAAAGGCAAATTTCAAAGCACTTGCAAGGGCAGAAGGTCCACTTCCTTGCTTTGTTCTAGATTTGGATGTCCAGAGAAAGGAAGACAAAGTGGCACGTGCCAAAACTGTTCCTTGCCCATCTGGAAACCAGAACTCTGACTGCAAAAAGGAGTGAGGCCATTTCAAAAGTGGCTCAGCCAGCCCAAATGGGAGCACATGTTTTTAGTCTCTGCCAGCACGGGCTTTTGTGGAACATGAGATATTCAAGCACTGAAAAAAAAGGTGTTATATAATCAAGGATTAAAATCTTAGGGGTCATTGACATTACAACTCTCCAAATAGGGAGATCCAGCTCATAATTAATCCAGGTGAATAGTTAAACTTCCCAAATTTCAGGGAAGTTTTGAGGGTCTGCTTGAGGCACTACAACAAGTCTGTATGTTCAATTGCTTGAATTTACTGTGTTTCAAATTCACGATATCTGGTTTTGGGATAAATTTTTTATCACCTCCTGTGTACAACGATGTACATTTTTGGCACATGTCTGCTTCTGTCTGTTCTCATCTGCATTTTGATTGATTAAAAGAAAACTTCACTACATACATGTGATTATTGTTATCTGTTATCCTTAGGCAAACAGATAGATCTGTAACATGGTTTACCAATAAAATAATTCCATGAAAATGTTGATGAAGTATTGCTAGCTATTTGCATATTGAAACATACCGCACACAAAAGCAAGCTGTTAAAGAACCCCTAATGAAGCTCTCATCCTTTAGTTTACAGTTAGCATGTGTGCCTACAGGCATAACACACTTCACAGCCGACACAGTACTCTGAATTTGATTCACCATTCCCATTGCATCTGGCAAGGGGTTTTTTTGAGGAAGACACTATTAATAGACTCTTTCCCTGAAGACATTTGCAGGAATTTCTTCAGTACCATTCAAGGCTTACATTCAGGTCAGTTCCCCTGTGTGTACTTTGGCTCCTTTTCAGCTTAATACTTTTTTCTGCTTTTCCCGTTTGTTTACTGAGGGAGATTTAACATCATTCTTTATTTTTGTTTCAGCTTTGTTCAGTTTACATAACCCAAATTATGCAGCATCAAAATCATGATGGTGTTCTAGAAAACATAAATATTAGAGAAAGCTGTCTGGTAATAATATGTAGTATTTAAAAGGATCTTTGGGAATGAACAAACTTCAGAAAAGCATGGAAGTGTTTCTCTGCAGATTCCATGTTTGAAAAGTCTAACTAGAGAAGTACAGAACATTGTGCTGTTTAAACCAGTAACAGGCACTAGCGCACCTGAAAACTATGTTGTTATTGCATGGAACTCTTGGTGGCTTCACTTACAGCTATACATGTATTTGAGATCATGCAATTAGTCTGAAAAAGGTACATTCCTTTGAATAGCTCCTTCTTCTGTATATATCAAACTGTAAGCTGACAGCATACAGAGAAAAGGCAGTAGCGTGATCGGGTATAGCTAGGAGACTGAAAATGGCACATATGAAGGCTGGATACTTAACACACCCCCACCCCCCCACCAATAATCAAGCTCTCCTGGGAAATACACTTATTCTCCATGTTAAGAAAACCATAAAGGTAGATTAAATTAACTAGGCCCATAAGTTCAGAGAGGTCTTAACAGAAATCAGTTCTGAATTGCCTCATAGCAGCAGTTAGCCTTCACAGATACCGCTTGTAGGAAAGAAGCAATAATGCTAATATAAGAACACTGGGAGATGTGTTTCAATTACAAATAGGCAACACTATTATTTAACTCACTACGGTTTTGTCTTACAAAACCTTGCCCACGTCAGTACTCTCTTTTTTCCCCACATAAATCCTATAATAATATTTATAATAATTTGTAAGAATTATCTTTCAATTGCCAGTTTGCACAAGTAGGTTTTGCAGGACTATCATTTTAGACTAGTAGAGTATGACCACATGAATTAAAAAAGGGTGGAAAAACCTGAGTAGTGGCTAGCTTCTTTCTAAAAGTATTTTATTGAAAGTTCCCATGTGATTTTGAGGGTTCTACCCACATCTCAGACACTCATCTTAAAGAACATACTTCATACCTCTTTGTTAACAGCAAATCCAATGCTCACTGCCACTGTCGGAAATCTGTGAAAAATAAGAAAAGACCCATCACTAATGAAAAATCTCTTGACTTACTCGTTATGCAACTCCCTCAGGCAAAAAAAACCCACATGGAGCTCTGTGGTTTTACTTGTGTCAAAATGCTCCTGGCATTGTACTATTTCTCCTTTGTTGTCCTCTTTGTCAGTGTCGTTAAAACTGAATTTACTATTGGAGAAGGCAAGAAATAAGCACAGGAAGATACCAGGCTTTTTACACGAAACGCGTTGTATATTTTAGTGATCTTTTTGCCTTAGTGTAATTGAATTACCCAGTATAAAATCATCACTGTTGTTATAACAAGTCATCACTTTAAAGAGCACAATCTGTTCAAGTTCAAGCATCAGAGATAGCAATCCAGCTGCACAGATACCTTGCTGCTGACATCAACGTACGGAGAAACCAGTTCCTCTACCCTCTCTTTCATCAGTCACCATCATGTATTTAATTTGCTCCTTTTGACTAAAGTATAATTATTACACTTTAAACAATGAAAGGAATTCATTTCTTAAAAACAAGTTTTAAAAAGAGTTGTGAAGGCAAGGCTCAGGAAATATTGCTAGTAAGAGAAAATGTCACTTGAAGAAAAGCACATGACATCCCTCCACCTCCCCTTGAATTCTAGGGAATTGCACCAACAAGTTATTTTGTTCTCATTTAATGAAAACTGCAGTTATGTTACATCACAAAGTACAAGGCAGAACATATTTTAAGCAGAAGTATTACAAGCAGTCATTCATTTACAACTTCTAGGACTTAAATGATGAATTAAAGGTTTTGCACTTCTGTGAGAACGAGCCCTAGATTTACTTTTGCAGAGCAGTATTCTGTAAGTCTAAAAACAGTATCTATGTACAACTTTGTTTTTTCTACTTTACATATGTGCAAAGGTTGTACTTCTTAGGAAAACTGAAGCACTTGTATTTGAAAGGGAGAAAACGTCACCACTACAAGGAATAGGTAACAACCACATAAGGCGTTAGGCCAAATGTCATCATAGCACAGCCTTGTTCCTCCAGTTCAGCTCAAGCCTCTGCATGTTCATGTGCGGTTATATATAAACAAGCTGTGAGTCAAGAGCTGTGGGCCATTAAGCAATCAGCAGAAACTTTAGCTTACCTTTAGATAACAGTATAGAGCTCTCCCCAGCACAAACACACACTCCCTCAGATACACTAAGGGAGCTACAAAAAGATAAAGGCATGTGTTCTGGTTTAGCAAGGAGCAGCTTTTGGCTTAGTAACAGGGGGAGCGGGTTGCAGTGAAGACCCGGTAAAGAGTTTGCGGACTCTCCCCCGGCTCCTGGGTTCACATCCACCTCCGGCCTGGCTGGGCCAATCTGGCGCCTCTGCGATCACTATTTAGGGGACGGGAATTTGGAATGCGGGTCGGGAGGTGTAAGAGGGATACAAGATGGAGGCGACCACGCGGACCCTTCAGCCAGAGGAGGAAGGAAGGAGGAGCAGTAGACCGGAGACCCTTCTGCAGGCCGTGGCGAGAATGCAAGCTGTGCCCCTGAAACCTGTGGAGATCCATGGCAGGACTGAGAGCCACCAGCAGCTCCATGTGAGTGAGCCCGGACGGGCGAGGGACTGTGTGGGGAGACGGCCATGGCCCAGGCCGTGTTGGAGAGCCTGCACGCCGTAGAGCAGCCCCACAAGAGAGGCAGAGAGGAGCTGCAGCCTTTGGAATGGGTGCACGTCGGAGCAGCCCGTGCAGGGCTGCCATGCGTGTGAGTTACCCCACGGACTCGCAGGGAGGACTGGTGTGGAGTTCACCCGTCCTGAGGAGGGACAGACAGCAGAAGCTATTGGGAGCAGACTGACTGAGACCTCCACTGCCTGCCCCCCCCGAACCGTTCAGGGTGGGGGGCAAGGTAAAAACCCCGGGATCAGGGCTCTGAGCCCGGGAAGAGGGGAGGTGTGGCGGGAAGGTGTTCTTAAAAAGGCTGGTTGGACTCTTCATTGACGTATTCCTCTGTGTTGTTTCGTTTTGGTTATGTTTTGGGTTTTTGTGGGTATGTTTTAGTTGATGTTGCATTAAATTATTTTCTGTTTTCTTCCCCAAACCGAGTAGCCTGGTCTGTTTTGTCCTGGACCTTAAGCAGCAATTAAGCCCTCCCTGCCCTCGAGCAATTCTCAGCCTCTTCGGTACTTGAGGCTAATCGTGGTCTTTGTTCCCTGATGGGCCGAAACCAGGACAGCATGACACCTACTTACAAGACAAAGGAATAAATCTACCGTGGTAAAACATTTTCAAGAAGAAGAGAGGCTTTGTGAGAAGCTACATTTTGCTCTTTTATGTACTTCCCAGTTCACTGTCCACTTACCTGTGCACGAAGTTGCACGTTCCATCAACAGGATCAATAATCCAGGTCGGACTGTCAGTGAGGACACATTTTGAACCAGCAGCAGTGGACTCTTCTGCAATAAACCTGCATTTGGTGTGGAGTAAAACAAGTGTGGTTTAGAGATGTGACGTGAAAAGACAAATTCCATCTTTCTCTTTTTGAAGAGATACTTAATTTTTAATATCTGTATATTTTAATTAATTTTTATATCTATATCTATATGTATAAACGTACATACTGCTTTTTCTTCTCGGAATAAGGAGCTTTCATAGAAACTTTGAAGGAGAGTTCTCAAATTCATAGCACACTATTTTGCATGGTAAAAAGGGACTCCATTTATGTTTCCCAAAATATAAAAAAGTCATGAAAATGAATACAACAATGGATCTAAACTGGCACCCCTGGAACTTTAGAAGGAGTTTTTTAATGCAGAATGTCATTTTATGGGTTAGGACTGTCTATTGCAGTAAGTAAGATAAACTGCAAACTGTAGCTGCTTCTCTTCTGCAGCCAAATTCAGTCATTAGGAAATAACACACTCTTAGAAAATCCACAATCTCACTCCTACTTGAATTTTTTACAGTAGACTGACTCGAGAAATGAGGTTTACAAAGCTAAACTTTCTTTTTCCCGTGACCTAGAGAAAATCAACAAGTTATTGGTTTTTTGTTGTTTGGATGCAGAAGGCACAAATTGAAATCTGAGCTCATCTTCTGTTCTGTTGTTCTGTCCAAATTTCTTTCAGTAGATATCCTTTTCCTTCAGTAGATACCCTCCTTTTTCCCTGGGAAATGAACATCCAGTTCTGGTACACTTCCTGCTGACCTTAATTATCCCTGCTCTCCCATGAACTGCTCACGGCCTGTTTCTTTAAGTGCTGTGCAGCTGTCACTCTCAAAGATCTGAATTAAGTGCTGCATGTACAGAAGGTGCAGAATCAGACTGCTAGCACTCAATCTTGCTTTTGGTTTCTCATTCAAATAGCTGGTAGTGGTATTCAGAATCTCCTCCAAACAGTTGAAGATGAAAAAACTCCTCTTGATGACACAAAGAGAAAAAAAAAAAACAATAAAATAAAATAGCTGCTTGCCCAGGGCTAGAGTAGCAGCTATTTTTTCTTGTGCTCTCAACAAGTGCTGCATGATGCCACATAGCACTTGCAATTGTGAGCTTAAAATGTTCCGCAGACAACACAGGAGGAGACTTTGTGAACTTTCCAAATGCTTTCCCTGAGTAAAAAAAGTACTGTTTTGATGGCATTATAGGCCCCTAGTTGGTATGAAGAGGGAAGAAGGAAATGTTTACTAGGATTTTCATCTCTATTAAAGCTGAAGGAAAAGTCTTGGTGTGGAACTGAGAAATGAGAAAGACTAGAACAAGCGTTTGGAATTCTTTCAAACGTAATATTTTGCAGACTGTTTGCTGTAAATATTTCATTATTTTGTCATGGTGCTGTATAATTTTGACAAATGATACAAATCTTTTACAAATCTTGTAATTAGCATATAAACCCAACCACACACTTTGGCTGTGCTACTGGCTGCAGAGGAAGCTCATCTTCTTGCAGATGGAGCACATTCTCAGACTGTCCACCTTCTCCATAAATTATGCTTCTGCTTCAACCCTCTGCCAACCCCCACAGCCAAAGCCTGAACTGTAGCTGTTTCCTTGCCAGTTCAAGACAGATGAAATGGTAACCTCTTTAAAGACAAGACTACTTCTGTGTGAGTTGTTTTGCTCTCAAGTATTGTAAGTCTGTTTCTCACCTTTTCCTGCACTGGGATGTGACGCTGCAGTCCTCACATACAGAAATGCTAACATGAAGCTGAGGAACAGCAGTGCCATTGATACAGTCTTGATGTCCAAGAATATTTTTTCCAAAATGGATGCAGGATAAATTAGCTACACATTTAATGAAATTTGGGCTAACAGTTTAAAGTAAGCCCCTTGCTGTTATACAACACTAGGAACTGTGACAGTTGCTCAAGGTCAACGTGAGATGTGTTGTTCTATGGCTTCCTGTCCTGTAAAAATATGCAAACTAAGCAAAACACTTGGCTTGAAATACTGGAGACAAAATTTTATGAACAGCTTGAGAAGCAGGAGGTATAGCCATGTTATCACAGTAGTTAATTTGACAGCCTATGAGCTCTCCTTAAATCTGGATTAAAGTTTTCTCCCACTGAAAATGAGTCCAGTGATTTTAGCCAACTCTCATCATACATCTGTTCTTACCATGGTGCCACTCTGAAACTCATTGTTGGAACAGCAGGGAAACCTGTAGCATAGTAAGTGCTGAAACCTGCAGCAAGAGTGTCATCCAGTAGAATGCAGGAGGTTCAAGCCAGGGCTGTCCCCTCACCTATCCCCGTATGGAGGCCTGAGAGCAGAAGGCCAGGAAGCTAGTGCTGGACGTCACTCTCTATAATGACTGTGTCGTGGTTGTAATGTCTACAGGATTAAGGCCACAATTAAAACTGAAGATGACAACTTGTGTAACAATACAGCCTTTCAGGCTGTGCCTATCCACAATTCAAAGATCTATCGGAAAAATCCCCTTTTGAAAAAACTCACTTGAAGGATGTCAGAGTACCAAAGGGTGGTGAGAGATGAAAACTTGGATGAAGTGTGAATGAGGATGATACATATCACTGAACCAAGTGGAGAGAAGAAGAATGAAACGTGGGACAGAATTCTCTTTTTCACATGTTTTCCTAATACTTCTCTTTACTTCTGGGTACACTTCCAATATCTCAAGACTCATCACTGTCACAGTGCAAATGGCACAGATTCTCATGAGAACCCTTTTAAATTTTTAATGTATTGTAATTTTTTTTTACTTTTTAATGTTCCTCTTAAGGTACATTTGTTGATTCAGAGAACATAAGAATCAAGAGAGAAGAAGTAGCAGAATGCTTCCAACAGCAAGATTAAGTAACAGACTAAACAAAGTGTGCACGATCTTTTGAAGTTTTTGTTTTACTTGAATTTAAACCTTGATTGCTACTGTGGACTCCTCATTGCAAATGTTTTAATCTAGTCTAGTTAAATCTAGTTTAATCAATTGTTTAACATAAATGCATTTACTGTCTGAACAAACTCTAATCAAACCCAATAACCAACATCAGCAAAATACTGAAGAAATAGCAATTCCTTCATTTGCCTATAAAGTCAGAAGCTAACTGTACAGAGTTAATAAAGTCAGGGATTTTTCAGTTTCTAGGTCTTACACTGACCTTAAAACTTTTGTTCCCATTCTGAGTTCAATTAAGCACTTCTGATGAATCTTATTTTATGTGTATGTTTTATGTTCTCTGGCAGACTGTTCAAGGCAAAAAAACCCCACAACACAGGAGTGGAGATGAGAAAGGAGCACAGGCAGCAATAGTCGAAGGAATATTACACAAATAATAGGCTCGTAAAGCCTGGCACTCTCTTGAGAATGGTGGCCAAGAACCACACATTGTGCTGCACAGTACTGCTTCAGGATGTGATCACACACAACACGTATTTAGAAAGCCATATTTAGTATACAATGTTTTTTCTGTTCCTTCTTATGGTGGGGTGTTGGGTTTCTTTTTCCTAGCAGCATTGTCGATAATCAGATTAGTAGCTGAGCCCTCCAGATTTTCATCTTTGTTGATTTCTGCACAGTGCTGGAGTGTAAGGCTCATCTCTGTCAGAGATGCACACAGTTAGAAAGAAGTCATACAGCATTTAAAGGATACACAGGCTCTGCACTGGCTCTGCAGGAAGATTCATTTTATCCATGTAGACTGAAGTCAAATGTTTGATGCAGACCCTCTGCATCAAACCAAACCCAGACAACTCATAGAATCTCTCTCTATTCTGCA
The DNA here is from genome assembly GCF_028858725.1 of Colius striatus. Lineage (NCBI taxonomy): Eukaryota > Metazoa > Chordata > Aves > Coliiformes > Coliidae > Colius > Colius striatus. The sequence continues at coordinate 1,300,922 of NC_084775.1, read as the reverse complement.
CAGGTGCTAGGAATGGTTATTTTTCAAATTGACCATAATAATTCAAGAGAAGCCAATAATTTGATCTCTTTTTAAAACCTTGGGTTGACACCCCATATACTAATTTATAATCTCTTCATGTACATGCATCAAATGATGACGATAAACAACTCTGCTCCTCACTCATTTTAGGATTCCATACAACACAGGGTGGATGTGATTAAATACGGTACTTGTCCTGATTTGGCAAATGCTTACCTATCATGGCAAAAGAAAGCAGAAGAAAGGTCTGTAGGACAGGACATTTGCTATCATTAATTTCAACTATATTTTAATAGATACCCTTGGAAGAATTCTTATACACTAGAGGATGGATCAGTGGAGATCCACATGGAACCTTTGTACATGATACCCCTAGAGGGGAAACACGACTATTCAATATATATCTTAAGAAACATAAAGATAATAAAATATAAAGTACTACGTATAGGGAAGTAATACTTCTTAAACAAAGGAGTCCTGTGAAAATGTCCAACAGCAATAGGTTAATATACATGAGAAATAGATAGTTTTAAAATTCCCTTGAAGTGCCAGTCAGATATTTAGCTCTTAAAGGAAAAAAAAATCATTTCATAGGCACTCACCTGTGGGAAGGAAATTTCTCTTTCAGAACAGAAATAATTCAACTTTCCACAAAATGATCAGTTTCTGTTACAAGATCTGCAGCAGATGTCTTTGTGGACACTTGTTTTTCCTCTGTTAGAGCTTTCCTAATAATCTGAAACAGAAGTTCACAGACCATAGTTGTTGGCCATTCATCCAGTGCACACTAAAATAATATATTTACTGAAAAATTATACCTAATCCTGAAAAAACAACTGTAAGCCTAATTCTACCAGAGTGTGTTCTCATTCTTCTGACTTTTTAAAAAAGTCCTTCTGAGCTAATGAGTAGTCTTTGGAAACACACCATTTTGAATCATTCTGTGAGAACCACTCTTGACAGTTCAGAAAGGGACTGAGGAACGGAACGCAACTAAGAGAATAAAAGGATGATGGCAGTTGTAGCCAATTAGGAAATTACAAAAAATACATGTAAGATAAGAAAGAGCCTTAACACTCAGGAATTTTTCATGGAAACTCCCTCTGCTTCTTTTCTTTTCTTTAATTTACAGGGTCAATACCCCACTGCTCTCTTACTTTAAAAGACATGCAATAAGGCAAACCCCACTTGTTTCTTTTTTTTTTTTTTTTTTTGCCAGTGAAAACACACAAAGTTTATTTTATCTCGAGTATATGGGTTTTTGGAACTTCAAGAGCTGACCACCCACTAATTCCCAAAGAATTTCTATGTCTTTAATAAAACAAAAAACTTAAGACTTTTCCCTAGGTATGGAACCAGTGATCTAACCCTGGACTCTTCTAGAAAAGTCTTTGACATGTTTTATAAGGATTTAGCTGTTATAAACTCAGAACTAAACCACATCAACTGCAAATGCACATATGGGAAAACAGTTAAAAGCTTTCTTCTAGTTTTCCCATCTTATTTCTGGTTTTTTTCTGTTCTTTCATTAAAATAAGAAGGCAGGATGCAAATGGAGCTGACTTATTTTTATAACCAGTGAAAACGATAAACTATTTGAAATTAGGAAAACAAAAAAAACTCCCAAACATTAAACACCTCTTATTTGTACAGAATTATATTAACTAAAACTGGCAGCAACAAGACCAATATTCCAAGTCCCTTCCAAAACTTTCAAATATTTCAATTGTTTAACTAATTTTCCACTATCCACTACTATTCCAAATATCAAAGTAGTTTTAAAGTGTTGAGAAATGCTTGATGACCAAAGAAAACAGTTGTGCTGCATGGGAAGGGGAACCAGCAACTCCCAAATTTCATTCTCGCCTCTTGGTTTTCATAGTAGAAAATACTGTGTTTGAAGAGTGTGCTGATTGTTCTGCCAAGTAATGGATATGGCCAACTGTTGCTTTAGTACAGAAGGTGTCTAATGAAGGTATTCAAAACACTAGTTATGCCTATTTACTGAGCTTGTGAAGGCAGGTTAAAACTTTTCAGCTTGACGTCTTGCAGAGCTTCACTATTGTATATAAAAATATTAACTACACTTACTTCTTTTACTCCCCTCAATGCCCTCCATGGTTTTCTTGAAGGTTTTGCTGTAGGAGCATAAAAGCACAACTCTAGGAATGCCCTCGAGCTCCTCTTCAGTACAAAGTAAAATTCAAAACAATACAGCCATCTTGGTTGTGTATTCTAAAAAAATGCTACTCTGTTACAATTTAATTGTTCTTTACTTTTATACTGCCTGTACACAAGTAAATGCCCTGCTTAGAACAGGGCTCAGAACTCTGCATAGTGAAATAGATGAGGAATACGCTCCTTTTAATAGAGAAGATTTCAACAACTTCTTAGCAGTGCCATGGTTTTGACTTCTACTCAGTTTTAATATAAGATTAAGGAGATTTTTGTAGCCATTTAAATCAGTATGTGCTCAACGAGGGAGTGAGATCACACCTGAGCCTTGCTGCAAAAACAAGAGAGGTGCAAGCTCTCTGCTGTGGTTGTTCTCTGCAGTCAGTTGCTCTTCACCCTGTGATCCAGCACTTGATCTCTCCCTTTTTAACACAATCCTTTGCACCTCTCAGCACTGAATTTATTATTTTTCATTTCTGACCCTTTCTCCAATTGCTCCTGACCATTTTTAACTCTGTTTCTCTGTTGATCTGCACGTGCCAGCCTGAAGCTCCAGTCACTTTGGAGGTGGGACTTATGCAAGGCTGTGACTGATCAGAAGCAGTGTCTGATGGCCTTCTCACCTCTCTTCCTCTGCAGACCTGTGCTGAGGGGCTGTGACACACATTACCCAGTCCTACGATGTGCTGCTTCTCCCTGCCTCTTGTGTAACTGATGTGTCAAGGGAAGAGCAGAAGAAGGGAAGTCACAATGCTATGCTGAGGTCATCAGCTACATATGGGCACCATCTGCATCAGCTCACCTGTGGTGGTGCCATGGGATGGATTCATCCCTGATAATTCTCTGCATTCTAGGAAGGGTCTGACAAAAGGGACTCATATGCATTTGCATCAGCTTGTATAGGTATGCAATCCAAGCTAGTGTCCCCCACAAAGACCACATTCCCTGCATCATTGGGGAAACAGCTTTATTCTTCACAAATTCATCAAATAGCTCAGAGTAGTCCAGAATTCAGCTTATGTTGGATAATCCCTAAAAATCATCTACCTACAGAGTATTACAGCCCGGGGCCTCAGACTACTCCAACAACATCACTCAGCTCCTTTCCTTGCAGAAGCCTTACAACAAGGTTTGAAGACACCTACTGCAATTGCCTGGTCTTCCCAGCTGGGCGTGAAGCTCCAGAAAAGCTTCTCTCTTTCTAACAGACAATAGGTAAGTGAAAGATCTACAGGTGAAGAACTACAGGTTGATGAAATGAAAACTGCTGATTGTTCCTTATCACTATTGTACAACAAAACTGGCAACCAAGATGCTGTATTTTGTCTGTAAATGTCTTTTATACTCTATTATAGGTTGTATCTAGACTGGAAATTTTACAACAATTTCTAAGCAGCTGGTTTTTGGGAGTGTGGTTATTTACAGCAGAGCCACTTAACACTTATCCCATGCTGCCTTCCCTCTAACAAAGAATTGCCTAGATCTTATCCTAATACCCTGTCTGGGAGCATTTGGGGGGGGGGGTTATGCAAAGTGATGGGCATTTACATCAAGCAGTACATGCACGAAGACCACATCACAGAGCAAGAGCGAAGTTGTCCTTCTCCCTTCTTCATTTCCCACGGAGCAGGGCACAGTGCAGTCATGGTCCTGGACTTCTCCTTTCCTAACACCTTTGTGAAACTAATTCACACAAAGGAGAATGAAGAGGACAGAGGGAAAAGACGCCTTCTCCCCCAGTACCTGCCAGGACAGCCACCTCCAGTGAGGTCCTTGTGGTAAGTATTTTATCTCACCTTATCCTGGGAATTCCAAGTTGGTTTTACTTGCCTGCAACATTGTCCTGAAATATTTGCCCAAACACATAATTAAACATCTAGATAAAAAGGATAACTATCTGCAAACAATTTAGGAAATATCAATCCAGTTTGTTAAAAAAAACTGTCTGTGTTCCATAGACAACAGCCTAACAATATCCCTTGGGTGCAAATATGGGGGAAAAAGACTTTGGCTTTTTAGAATCAGCGGATATGCCTTTTTTTTCAGTGGGATTCTGTGAGGTCTCTTATGCCTCACAAAAATATCCTCTGAAAAAAAGAGTCAAAAAGTACTTAGTGTGGACTGAATGTGATGGCTTCCAGTCTGAGTTTCTTACCCTTTTTTTCACCCATATGTACATCACTCATTTTGGTGAAGTTTCTCTGACTGTAATCTCAGAGAACTCTGCAAATATTACTCAGTGCTCTCAACACCATCAAGGATGCTGGTTTTTTTTAAGCAAAAAGTCATACTAAACCAACAAGCACAGTCTCATGAATACAGCAAGCAGAGCATACTCATAGAAGACCTTGCAGAAGAATGGTTTCAAAAAGTGCAATTACATGTGGCCTCACAGAGCAGGTTTTGCATCATTTTCATGCAGGTCAATTACCAAGGTTACAAAACCATGGCCACTCTCATTATGAAAAAGCCATACGTATTAAATGAGAGTCTGTGATCATTCATAAAAATAATGAAACTAAGTAAGAGGATGGGCGAGAATGTCACAGTTTTAACCTGGGAATAGAAGTTATTCCAGCAACACAACTTTTGACAAATATTCAAGCAATCACTTCTTTAATGGCCTTTGAAGTTTAGAAGAAACTATACCAAAGCATAGATGTCGATCTATTGGAACGAAGATACATTTTACTCCAACTCATGAAATATAAACCAAACAGTCATGTTTGGGGACAAAAGGGGACACCAGGAAATTGTATTACCGTCTACATTTCCCTAAAAATTCAAAATCTTGACCTGCATGCCTTTCTTTAGGTTGGCCCCTGCACCAAGTCTCTTTTAGAAACTTTCTAATGATTCCAAGCCTTCCTAACCTGCCATGGTCCTGAAAAATGGAGGGCCTTAAAAGCAAGGCTAAAGTGGTGACATTTCAAGCAGGCATGGAAACAGGAGGCAGATCTGGGGAGAAAGAGTGCAAGCAGACTTCTAGCAATGGAGGCAAAAGTGGAGAGCTCTGAGGGGTGGGAAGAGAAGCAGAAGAACAAGATGAACATGACCAGCGGAATCGACTATTTTTGGTGACCCATTTGATCAGTCAATTTTCAACAAAAATCCAGTCCTATCAAACCTATATCACACTGCATTTTGTGTTCTTGTCTCTAGACTCTTTTGGGGACAGCTAGAAGTGGATTGACACTTAAATAAAAGATACAGCCCTATTTGCACCTTTTCCTCCACAAGAATCTCTGATGGGTTTTGGAACTAAAAACATACCTTAACGTTACAAAGTTAATAAAGACACAGTTCCAAAGTCCTACTTAAACAATATCTTTGACTGGTTTAAATTTGGGCTGCCGATGAATTGGGCATTTCCTGCCAGTTGCACTGTAGCGATGGCAAATTGTGAGCTAAAAAGATACCAGGATGAATTTTCTGGCATGTTTATATCTTCCAGGAAGAGGTATTCAGCTGTGGTCTTCTAGGCAATTTAAATGTCTGGAGATGGTTATGGCTGTGAGCAAGTCATGAGTTTCTCCTGTGAAATGGCTGGCAGAATGAGTATGCTGGAGACACTGCTGTTTGGAGAGCCTGTGAGAGCATGACCTGTCATCCCAATTTGGATTACCCACTTATTCCCTTGTATTACTAAAACAAGTCTCCTCTCCTCTGGCATTCTGTTCCATCTTTGTGTGTGTCTTTCTACTAAGGAGAAAATACATTTAATAACACACATTAAGGAAAAGTTACAGGTCCTAAACTCAAGATAGAAAAGGGAGGCTCTTAAATCATAGTGTACAGATACAACGTGAGTTTCAAAATAGAGCAGATGGAAGCAGAAGAGAAATACATGTTGCTGAGGTTTGTGTTTTACTCAGTTTCTCATCTGAACAATCTGCTGATCCCATTTCTTGGCTCTGGTAGAGTTGGTGCAATTTTTGCTGCTGCGCACAGTGCGGCCAGGATGTCTCCTGAGATGACCAACCTTCTGCTGTGGCGAAACACGGATCTTAACTAAGCTAACGGAGATCTGTGCAAGGCCACTGCCGATTTATCCCCAGCAAGTGAAATTCAGTTACTCTGAAGACACCGGTATGTAAAAGAAGAAGAAAAAGCCTCCCTGACACGGGCATTTTTTCTCTGCACGAGCTGCTCAAAACTAAATGCTGGTCCTGGAACGTGCACATACACAACATTCTGGATAAAGGCATCACAGCGTAAAGCTTCAGTTATACACAAATTCAACCTTAACATCACCACACACTTCAAAACGTGACAGTAATAGAATAAACGCTCGGTGTACATTTGAAAAAGTTACTAAAACCACCTTCACGCTGACAGTTCTTTCCACCGTATTATTGAAGTGAAATCAGAATACTTCCACTTACAAAATAAACCAGCCTTCACTTGAAGGGGCTCCTCGTCCTTAGCTGGACGTGACCCCCGCGGCCGAAGGGGGCGGCCGAAGGGGGTGGCCGAAGGGGGCGGCCGGGGTCTCCGGCAGCGGGGGCCTGGCCCGCTTGCCACCTACCCGCCAGCTCTGCCCCACCAGCCTAATGCCCACACGGCGCTTCCTCAAACCGCCCGCCTCTAGCACAATTCTTTCTTTCATTTCGAAGCGCAGCCGGTACGGCCGCCTGGGAGAAGGATGCTCCAGCCGCAGGGCAGCCTGCTCCGCACCCCCAGCCTCTCCGCGCCCCTGTCCCGCCGCCGGGCAGCGCTCCGCGGCGCGGGCGGGGAGCGATCCTCTCACCTGTCCGGCGCGGAGCGCCAGCTGCACCGCCGCCTCCGCGCACTCCTTCCAGGGGTCCCCGCCGCCGGCCGCCGCCCCCATTTCCTCCTCCTCCTCCTCGCACGGCTTCCTAGCGGCGGCGACTCCGCTGTCCGGGCCGGGGCAGGGGGCCGCGGAGGGCCCGGCTCCTCGCCGAGGAGCGGCCGCGGAGGAGGGCGGCCGGCCCACGCACCGCCGCCCGCTCGCCCGCCCGCCCGGTGCGCCGCAGCCGCCGCTGTCACTCCGCGCCGTGGCGCCTCCCCGCTGGGGGGAGCGGGCCGGAGGGAGGCGGCCCGGCGGCTGCCGCCATCAATGGGAAAGGCGGGGCTACAACGCGGCGCCTGCCTGCTGGGCGCTGACTGGAGCTGAGCCCCGGGGCCGGAGAAGGGCCGGGAGAGGCGGGGAGGGGGCCTCCGAGAGGAGCGCCGAGGCCGCGCCGAGCCGCCGAGGGCAGGATGTGGCGGAGAGGCCGCCGGCCCGGCCTGCCCCGCACCGCCGCCATCAGCACTGCCGCCGCCACCGCCATTGCCGTGGCCCAGCCGCCCCTCGCCCGACATGGCACAGCGGCCGTTACCGCCGGCCAGGCTGGGCTCCCCAGTCTGGGGCTGGGGCTGAGGCGTTAGTTTCCTCCGAGATAACGAGCCCCTCTTCCCGCAAGCCCGAGCGCCCCTCGGGGGTACCAGCGCCCCGTGGCTCCTGTGAGCCGGGCCCGGAAGGCCCGGGGCCCGCTGGTGTGCCGGGGCGAAGGGCGGTCCCAGGGAACGGCAGGCCGGGCGCCAGCGTTATCGCCGCTCGGAGGGAAGAGCTGGCGGCTGGCATCGCCCATCGCGAGAATGAACGGGAAAGGTGGGAAAAGTGGCCCGGGCAGCGGAAGGTGTGAGGAGAAGGAGACAGTGTAGCAAACTGTTAGGTTCAGCAGTTTGTTGGTGCTTGGGAACGGAAACGGATGCTGACAAATACATTGCCCTTCAGATTATCCATTTCTCTTTGTATGACATTTTGGATTTGTCAATAAGAGAATTAAGAACCTATTGTTAAAACAAACACATAAGCCAAATTATCATTAGTTGGAGCCAGCAGAGCAGGGGGGACCAGTGGCAGACAGCTGAGAGATTCTGAATCTACATCTGTTATGGACAAAAAAGTTGTCACATCTGTTTTCTTCTATAAAGGAATTTATTAATTAATGTTTAACATAAAATAAAGACATTTAGCAAGCGGCAAATGAGCAAAACAGCGCTGGGTGACCGGGGAAACACAGTAGTTCCGCCACGGCACACTTTGGCCTTCTATTTCCCGCCTTATATAAGATTTCAATGCTGTCCACACGCCTGAACATAGTCCATGATTGGGTTCCGAAATGTCCAGCTTTTACGTCGGAGATCTTCATTGGTCATCCTTAGGATTTAAAGTTCTTTTTCCTCTGCATTTGCTGTAGATGGGATGTCCTGATATTCCCAATTTGGTCCGTATTCCTCTGCATTTGCTGTAGATCGGATGTCCCGGTATTCCTAATTTGGGCATTTTTGGGGTCCAGCAGTACTCCTGTTCCCTCTCGATTACTTATTTTTAAGCACTATCACAGTGTCCCCATAGCCCATTTTCACGGTCCACCCCTAGATATCTATAAACAAACAGAACTGAGAGCTGACCTTATCTCTCTCTAAAACACTTATCTCTCTAAAACACTCCATATTAAGTTTGTCACACCTAACACATATTTTTCTTAAACTCTTATTATTTTAAATACTATATTTATTATGATCAATAAACACTCTATATTATGGTCAATACACACTCTATATTATGATCAATACACACTCTGTGTTATTTATTACACCAGCATGGCCGTGGCAACTCAGGATGGCTGCTGCTGCCTCGCGGATCTTGCCATGGGATGTGTAGGAAAGGACCAAACCAAGGCAAAGGGTGAGATCAGGTGGTTTCTGGAGGAGCAGAGGTGGGAAAACAGAGAGAAAAGGGGTTGAAAGAAGCAGGTCACACGTACACAGGGGGCTGATCAGTCCACTTCTGTGGCCTTGCCTTGCAGCTGATCACCACAGCCTGTCCTGCTTTCCCAATACCTGCACATCCAAGTGCTTTCTAGGGCAAGGGAGCTCTCTTCTCTAGGCACAGATGGAGGTCCGAATGCCAGAGCATCTGAGTGGGAACTACAAGTCCTCAGGTTTAGTGTTCTCTGTTGGGGGCAACTGGTGAGAGCAGTAGGGGGGGTGTGTGTGTGTGGTGGTTTGGCCCAACCAGCCCAGCAGCAGCACGACAGTCTCTTGCTCGGTGCCCACATCCACCCCCACCCTCGTTAGGATGGCAGAGGCCCCAGCGAAATGGCAGTAAAAAGATCACCAAGGTTGTTGTGGATGGAGACAAGGGCAGGGAGGGATCGCTGCCAGTGACGGTCCTGAGCAAAACAGACTCCAGTGCTTGACCGAGAGAGGAGAGTAGGAACGCTTATTCTACAGGAAAAACGAAGGTGGGAGCTCTCCTCATTCGTGTGCAGTCAGTCTGCTCAGCCCAGACTCAAATAAAGGCTGCCCTGGGACCCCTCTACAGGAGTAGGATGGACACCTTGTGACTGGGTTTGTGATGCCAGCTTTGACGTGAACAAGCCATTCTTCAAAGCTGGCCATGGTCAGGGAATCACGGAATCACAGAATGGTGGGGTTGGAAGGGACCTGCAGAGATCATCTAGTCCAACCCCCCTGCTAAAGCAGGTCCATCTCTGTCAGGAACGTGTCCATAGAGGTTCAGAGAGCTCCAAGGAAGGAGCCTCCACACCCTCCCTGGGCAGCCTGGGCCAGGGCTCCCTCACCTCACAGGGAAACATTGTTTTCCTTACATTTCAATGGAACTTTTGTTGTTCCAGCTTCTTTCCATGACCTCTTGTCCTGACACTGCCTACACCAGGAAAAAGGGAAAGCCCAGCCTCCTGACACCCACCATGTAGACGTTTGTAACTATCAATGAGATCCCCCCTCAGTCCCCTCCAGACTAAAGAGCCCCAGATCAGAAGAAAGCCCCCAGCCACAGCTCTCCTACTCCTCTAGAGAGGTCCCAGGGGAGCCTGTCAGCCAGCAAAGTGCTCCCTTGCCAGCTCCTGTGATGTGGGAGCTGTGACAGAATCACAGAGTGGTAGGAGCTGGAAGGGACCTCTAGAGATCATCTAGGCAAGCCCTCTGCTAAAGCTCCCAACTAGATCAGGTCACACGGGAAGGTGTCCAGGCCGGGCCTGAGAACCTGCAGAGCAGGAGCCTCCACAGGCTCCTGGGGCAGCCTGTGCCAACGATGGTGCTGACCACAGGGCATCCTACAGGGACCGCAGGGAAAAAACACCACGACAGAGCCTGTTTGCTGTCAGGACTTGTGAGCCTGTGATGGATCCAGGCTGGAGCAGTCTGTCCCTGAAGGACTGCTCTCCTGATGTGTGACCCTCGCTGGGGCAGGGAGTGAGGAGCTGCCCCTGTGGCAGGCCCCAGGCTGGAGCAGTTGGGGAGGAGCTGCAGCCCACGGCAAGGAGCCACGCTGGAGCAGTTGGGGAGGGACTGTCTCCCGTGGGAGGGAGCCCACAGTGCAGCAGTGGCAAGTGTCAGGAGGCCTCCCCCTGAGAAGCAGCAGCATCAAAGTGCATCTATAATGAACTGACCCCAACTCCCACTCCCCATCCCCTGCGCTGCTGGGGGGGGAAGGAAGGAGAGTCCTGGGAAGAGGAGGGGTGGCAGGAGGTTTTTTTAAGACGGTTTTATTTCTCACCTCCCTGCTCTTATTGTTCCTTTAATAAATCACACCTTTTTCTCCCCAAGTTGTTTCTGTTCTGCCTGTGATGCTCATTGCTGAGTAATCTCTGCATCCTTATCTGAACTCACAAGCCATTTGTTATCTCTCTCTCTCTCTCTCTCTCCTGTCCAGTTTGGGACGGGCAGTGATTTTATGACTTGGTGGGCACCGGGCTAAACCACCACCCCATGCCTCTTAGTAATGAGTCACCCATCATGAGCACCCGTCGCTTCTTTCTACGGTGCCCATTACCTGTTGCTGGTGGAGCAGCTGATGGTGAATTGTTTGCTGGGGTTTCGCTTTCTGGAGCTTGCTCATCCAAGTCCCTTGCCACCAGTGCCTCACACTTATTTGTAGTTACACGGAATCTTAAGGGTCGGAAGGGACCTCGAAAGCTCATCCAGTCCAACTCCCCTGCCAGAGCAGGACTAACTAGAGTAGGTTACACAGGTGGGTTTGGAATGTCTCCAGAGAAGGAGCCTCCACAGCCCATCTGGGCAGCCCCTTCCAGTGCTCCCTCACCTCAACAGGGAAGAAGTTTTTCCTTGTGTCTCTTTGGAACCTCTTCTCTTCCGGTTTGTAGCCATTGCCCCTTGTCCTATCGTTGGTCATCACTGAGCACAGCCTGGCTCCATCCTCCTGACACTCACCCTTGATGGATTTGTAAACATTCCTGTGGTCACCTCTCAGTCTCCTCTCCTCCAAGCTGAAGACACCCAGCTCCCTCAGCCTTTCGTCACAAGGGAGATGCTCTACTCCCTTCATCATCTCTGTGGCCCTGTGCTGAACTCTCTCCAGCAGCTCCCTGTCCTTCTGGAACTGAGGGGCCCAGAGCAGATACAATATTCCAGATGTGGTCTCACAAGGGCAGAGGAGAGGGGGAGCAGAACCTCTCTCCAACTACTGCCCACAGCCCTTCTAATCCACCCCAACATGCCATTGGAATTCTTGGCCACGAGGGCCCATTGCTGGCTCATGCTCATCCTGATGCCCACTGGCACCCTCAGCACCCTTTCCCCTACACTTCTCTCCGAGTTCATTCCCCAACCTGTACTGGTACATGGGGTTGTTCTTGCCCAGATGCCAGACTCTACACTTGCCCTTGTTGAACTTCATGAGATTTTTCTCTGCCCAACCCTCCAGCCTGTCCAGGTCTGCTTGAATGGCAGCACAGCCTCTGGGCTGGCAGCTACTGCCCCTAGTTTAGTATCGTCAGCAAACTTGCTGACAGTGCCTCTGTTCCCTCAGCAAGGTCATTAATGAAGAGACTGAACAGTACTGGTCCCAGCACCGACCCCTGCGGGAGTCACAGGCCTCCAACTAGATCCTGACCTGCTGATCACCACTCTCTGCCTTCTTCCCTTCAACCAGTTCACAACCCACCTCACCACCTGATCATCCAGCCCACACTGTCTCAGTTTTGCGGCCAGGATGCTGTGGGAGACGGTGTCAGATGCTGGACTGAAATCATTGCCTGCCCGTCCTCCCTGCTCGCCCTGCCTGTGCCGCCTGCCGCACAAGCTGCTGTGCCAGGCCCTGGCTGATGCCCAGGCTCTGCCCATCCTGGTCACTGAGCTCCCTGGGGAATGTTTAAAGCCCTGTGGTTGGGGCGGCTCCAGCACTCACCAGGAGCATCCCCTCGTGTCCCTCAGTGTCCACCCGGTCCCCTGAATCTCTCTTGGCTGCATCTGGGCTTTTTCAGTCTGGCCTGAGCAGCTTAGAAAGAAAAGACGGTTGCCCTGCACAATCCTTTCTGTTGCTGTGTCGTGGTGTTTTTTCCCTGCGGTCCCTGTAGGATGCCCTGTGGTCAGCACCATCGTTGCGCTGGAGCCCACGCGCAGCGCGGCGGGTGCAGCCCTGGTGACGTCAGTGCTGAGAGAAGGTGCCCGAGAGCGTGGATGGGCCAGAGAAGGTGGCGCTGTCACAAAGGGCCCGGCCCCAGCAGCCCTATAAAAGCGGGCCGGGGGCCGGGAGCCGGCAGTGCGGGCAGCGGCTGAGCAGCACGCTCGGGCAGCGGCAGCATGGCCCGGGCCTGGAGCCGCAGAGCGCGCAGCAGGAGCCGCAGCAGGAGCCGCAGCAGGAGCCGCCGCTCCCGGGGCCCACGCCGAGCCAAGAGAGCCCGCAGGGCCGGGCAGCCCAGGTGCCCGTGGCCCCTGACGAGCCGCCGCCGCCGCGGGACGCGCAGCCGCCGCCGCGGGACGCGCGGCCGCCGCCGTGGCTGAGCCCGGCCGGCTCTGATCCGCCGCGCGGCCGCTGGGCCTGAGCCTCCCGGCCGCCACGGCTCCTGCAATAAAGACGAGCCCATGACGCAGCCCTGGATTGGTCTGATATTCTGATTGTTGTCATCCTGTTCCCTTTGCTTCTCTGGAGCAGGACTTGTGTCCTGCTTTGTCCAGGACAGCTCCATCTCCAGGGTGGCACAGAGCACAGTCTGCAGAAGGGCCCTTTGCAACAGGACTGTCCTGCTTGACTTACGGCCCAGATGCTTTTTCAGGAGTTACTTGTGTGTCAAGTCATCTTCAAGGCAGCACAAGGGAAAACACAGGGCAGAGAGGAAAAAGACTAATGGGCACTGCAGCTCTCCTGACTGCACTAAGGCACAGAGAGAGGAGCCCTTTCCACGTCCTGTGCCAAGGTTCCTCCAATTTGCAGTGATAAAAGTGAGTTCTATCCCAAAAAAGAGCAGCCCTGACACAGAAAAGCTGACTCCTCAGCAGCACGGGAGCAGAGCTCCTGCCCCTCACAGACAACACACAGCACAGCAGAGAAATGCATTTCAGTGGGAGGGTAATTACCTGAAGAATGGACTGGCTTTGCTCAGAGGAGTCTGTCTTCTATTTTCTCTGCACTTTGCTGTTTTTAAAAGGCTCTCCTTCAAAGGAACAGCCAATGCCCAACAGCAGCTGCAGCAGCCAGCTCCTGCTCCTGCCCTTCGCAGGCACGGGGGAGCTGCAGCTGCTGCACTTTGGGCTGTGCCTGGGCATCTCCCTGGCTGCCCTCCTGGCCAACGGCCTCGTCATCAGCACCGTAGCCTGTGACCACCCCCTCTACACTCCCATGGACTTCTTCCTCCTCAGCCTCTCCCTCTCGGACCTGGGCTCCATCTCCACCACGGTCCCCAAAACCATGGCCAACTCCTGCTGGGACCATTGGGACATCTCCTGCTCTGAACATGCTGCCCACACATTGAGGAGTCTCCTTTTCATTTCAGGAGAGTGTTATCAGCATCATGTGCCTCGGCCGCTCCCTGGCCATCTGCCCAGCCCTGCACTAGGGGCCGCCCTGGACAGCAGAGCCTGTGTCCAGGTGGCAGCAGCTGCCTGGGGCTCTGGCTTTCTCTCAAGTTCCTGTACTTTACTTTCTGTCAAGTTTCCTTTGTTTCCTGTGTTTTTCTTTGGCAACATTAGACTTTATTTTGTAGGGCATTTACTACAATTACTACTATTTACTACCATTTCCTACTATTTCCTCTTCTTTTTCTCTGCTGCAAGTGCTTGAGGCGTCTGGGACTTTGCAGTCCTAGGGACAGAAGGACGTGTCACCGGTGCAGGGGGATGCAGAGGGTAGATGTTGTCGAGACACAGGTGTTTGAACCTGCTGCCAATCAGGCTCAGCGCTCCTTCAATTTCATGGGAGAGGCCTAGAAGACAAGAATCCCACCCAAGGTCAGCAGCACAGGTAGGCTGAGGACACCTCCAGCCCTGCCATGGGAAGCAACCCAGCTGCCAGAAGCCTCCTGAGCTGCATTGACCCAACTCATTGACAGACACTTTTCAGCCCCAATTGATCCAACATCCTTCCCAGTCAAGATGCTGAGAAGCATCCGCTATCTTCCGCTTCAAGCCCAAAGGGATCCTGCAAAAGGGGCTGGTTCAGCTCCAGCAGCCAAAGCTGCTCAAATGCATTCTCAGCCCTACAACAGAGGCTGCACGTGCCCAGGCCACTTTCCACATCCTTCTGCTTGAACAGCCCTGAGCAGAACATTTTGGTAAAAGCCGTGGCCTAGCCAAGCCACTGAATCCATTTCTAATCTAATTCAAGGCCCCCAAGCTACGCTCTAGACTCTGAACAAAAAGGCTCCTCTTACCTTTGATGTGAAAGACTTCGTAGTCATCGACATCAGGGGCGCTGACACAAAAATTTTGGCCCCAGACTCTCTCCTCAAGCTGTTAATAAATTGTCCTTGCTTGCCAATCAGACGTGTAACTATCACCTTGATGAAAGACAAGAAAGCAAGAGTCAAGGAGAGAAATGCAGCTCAAACACCACTGTGCCCTGGGCTCGTTTTGCCCATCTTCCTGGTTCCTGCAGCTGATTTGGAGGTTGGGTTTGGACAGGCAGCGGGAGCGTGACCCTCCTGCACAGGGGAAAGCACCACAGCTCATTCCCTGCTCTCAGGGACTGTGAACCCTCAAAGACTTCTGAGGGCTTTCAGAGCGCCACCCTGACACATCAGGGTGGAAGGTGCTGGAGAAAAAGGACTCCAGCAACCACCAGCCCTGGGTGTCTCCCTAACATGCCTCTTCTTTCCATCTCTGCACCTCTTCTTCCTTCCTATTGGGTCCCACGGTACCTGAAAGCGTCTCCGCAGGGCAGGGCAGGAGGCACGAGCAGGACAGTGGCTGCTTACCTTTGGCACCTCTATTGCCCAGACAACCACTTTGGATTTTCCCCTTTGGCCACGCTTCTTTCGGGTCACTGTCTGCCACTCGGGACCGTCTGTGTCCTCCGAGTCCTCGTCAGAGCCATTTACACCTGCAAGACAGGCGCACAGGTCAGCATTCAGACAGCCCACACAGTGCAGCTGCCACACAGCAGGCCAGGCAATGAGATCCTTTCCTAGAGAGGTGACACTAAGCACTTGCTACGCATTCCATGGGGATGCTCCTCCATCAGGTTCCCCAGGATGTCACAAAGGGTCAAATCCCATCACACACCCTTGATGCCTGGGGAGAAACCAGCCCACCTCTGGCAATGCAACAGGAGCAGGCCCAAGGTCAGCAGCAGCCCCTCAAACACAGTGATCCCAGCAGCAGAGGCAAGACAGTCCTGTCCAAGTGCTGACCAAAACTGCCCCAAGTGGAGCAGCAGCCGTTTGTCGTGGCCCCAGCCCAGCCAGGTGCCGAGCAGCCCGGCACAGCCCTTACCTGCCGCGCCACGTGCATGGCTGCCCGCCGCCAGCAGCCCCGCAGCATCCCTGCTGGCAGCCGTGTGCTCAGCCGCTGCCGCCGCCTCCGCCAGCCCCCGCTCAGGGGCAGCAGCGCCGGCCGCCTGCGGAGGGGCATCAGCTGGGGCGGCTGCAGCCGGGCAGAGCCCAGCGGGCACATCCCGCGCGGCACCCGGCAGCGCTTCCTCAGCCCGGGGCTCTGCCTGCGGGGATGGCGGCAGCGCAGCGGCGCTCTGGGCACTGCTCGGCTCCTGCCCGGTTCCTGTTGGTGCCAGCGCTGCTGACGGCCGCTGCTCTGCGTCACTGCCTGAGCCTGAGGCCTGTGCGGGGCTGGCTGCAGCGCTGTCGGGACACTCTGTGCTCTGCACGGGGACAGAAACAGCAGCAGGGACGCTGCTTTCCCCTGCACATCCTGTTGTCTCTTGTCTCTCAGCGTCATCCTCCAAGGTGCTGGGCTGAAATGTCATCACTGACACCTCTGGAAGGTCAGCCTCTGGCCATTCCTCTTCCAACGAGGAACACAGACTCTGAGGGACACAGGCTTCCGTCTGGGGCCACGATTCCTTCTCTGGGCCTCCTTCCTCCAGCGCTTCCTCAGCAGCAGTGGCCGGTTCCTCATGGTCGCTGGCCTGCGCTTTTCGGGAGGAATAGAGCCACCAGCAGCCCAGCAGTGCCAGCGCTCCGGGCACGGCGTATGGGATCACGCTGCAGAAGCGCAGAGACATTGCACACAGCCTCAGCAGGATCTAGCAAGGACACACAGACAGCACGTTCAAATAGACACAGGGAACGAAACAGGAAGGCAAAAGTTTCAGAAAAGCCTTGAGGCTTCTGTTTGGGCCCAAACCCTCCTCTGTAGCTCCCAGTGCCTCCTTTTTGGGCCACAATCAGAACTAGCACAGAGCAACACTACTCATAGCCCTGGCCAGCCTAGAGAGGTGCAAGAGTTCAGCCTAGAGATGGATCACGAGGTACAGAGTTGGATCATCCTTACCTTTGGAAGAGGTTGGAGAAGTGGGCAGCAAATGAGAGATGGTTGGAAGCAAGCAGGAAGGCGAGTAGCCAAAGAAGGAGCCGAGTCCTCCCGAGGGCAGCTCAGCCCAACTGGCTCTGGCTGTCCCGCTCTGAGGCTCTACAGCCCACCAAGTTATAACTTTCACATGATTCCACACACGTTCTTCAGCATCATTCCCCCTCTGAAGGTCTTTCATCAGTTTCAGATTTCCTTAAAAATGACCTTGATCTCGTAATTCCGGAGACAAAAACTGACCAATACTCACAAAAGCCACCAGTCTGCAGTCTGGGTGAAAGTCTCTCTGTGCTTTTACACGAGATAGACCAAAGAGGAGATGAAGACCATTTCTCTCACTGATATGCCTCAAAGTGCTTTGGGGTAATGGTTACTATCAGAACAGGGAGATGCAGAAAACCCAGCACCTACACCTTTTCACTTTCTCTCCTCCTCACGCCTGCCAGGAGGTGAACGGTGTCTTCACAGAGAAGATTTAGTCACGAGACACCTGCTCCTGAGCAACTGCTGCCCCATTACAACTGTCAGCCAGCTGTCACCTCTGCCACATTGGAGCTACTCACCTACACAAGATTCCCCTATCACTGCCCATCACCTTGGATCATCCCTCATGATCCAGGTGTGGAGTGGAACTCCTCCCGACTTCCCCACACAACCTGCTTCTCCACCACAGACGTGTCAGGCAGTTGGATAGCTTCTTTTCAGCCCTTCTGTATTCTATCAGTTCCTTTGCCAAATCCCTGCCACAGCAGGCACAGGTTCCCTGGCAGCCCGGCTGCCACAGATGCTGCACCAGGGCCCAACCATGGCAAAGCAGCAGCAGGCCAAGAAGCTGCAGAAGCTGGTGGGATGATGGGTGGATCCTGCTGGCTGGAAATGGTTGGCTGGAGAAGAGGCTGCAGGTTGTGTGTTCTCGCTTGTCTGAGGAGTGTGGCTGGAGGTGGAGGCAGCGGCAGCTGCTGCTGAGGCTGCTGCTGAATCTGCTGACTGCAGCCAATGTCATTCCTGAAGTTGTTCACAATCTGGAGGCACAAACACTGTTGGAAAAAGGCACCATGAAACTTCAGGAGAGTCGGGAACAAAAGCCTCCACAGAGGGAAATGATGGCTATCCCTGTAAGGGCTGTCAATCCTAAAATCAACCCAGACACAGATACATGAGCACATCCCACTAAAGGCTGATAAGAATGACTGGTCACCCAGGGCAGCTGCATTCAAAGCACTTGAGTGTTAACAGCCCATCGGAAAGGAAGGCAGTTGTGTGGAACAAGCGTGACCTGAACTGGACACATTGTCTGTAAGGACCTGTCAGCTTCTCTAACAACAGATCATGGCCTGGAGAAGCCAGTTGGGCCTCAGCCCATTGAGCCTTGCCTAAGGAGACCTCAGTGAACATTTCCTTCCCTTCCAACTGGTTGCAAACAGACTTTCCTCACAAACCCTCTCCACCCAAGCCATGGGGCTACCTTGCGCAGGACTTGTTGGCCTCCAAAGAGTCAGGAGAAATGTCTGTCTGACGACACGTTGGGCACTGATGTTCCTCAGGTTCCAGCAGTGCTGTTCTAATACCTGTGATGAATTAGAACCATCAGAATAGCTCTGAGCCAAACTAAGGAAACGTTTAGGCTTCAAGTCAATGATAATCAATTACAAAAGCATGTGGGTTAAATGCCTGCCTGTCTGTCTGTGGCAGACCCCAGTAAGTCACCAGAGCTGGCTGTACAGTTTTGTGGGAGACAAAAGGGCTGTGGGCAGCCCAAATGCCTTCCATATCCAATCTGGAATTCACCTGCACCATTATGCTCTCTTCTCATACTCCACCTTCTGCCTGTAGAGATCATTTAAGCAGAGACGTTCCAAGGGAAAAAAGAGCTGGCTGCCTTTGGTTTCTGTCTTTAGCACGAGAAGAGCCCTTTGCTGTTCTGAGGGTACTTCAGTTTTCAGTAGAACAGGTAACAGAGTCGCTGTGTCATCTCCTCTTTCAGCTTTCACAAGATCAATGTGATGTTTGGAGTTAACAAACATGGCAGTAACACTTACAGTCCTCACAGTCACCATTTTGACAGCAGGGAATAACAGCTGCGTCCGTCATTAACTCTTTACACAGGGGACATAACAGCTCCTCAGGAACAGGAACATCTGAAGAGGAGGAGGAGGAGGATGGCTCCTGTGGCAAGAAGGGAGGCTTTTCCTTCTTCTTCCGAGCCTAAGCTGCCCTGGGGGGAGGGAGGGAGGGGAAAGAGAAACATTAAAGACTGGGAAAGGAAAAGTCATCCTCTCAGACTAGTAAAATCCCTTTCTGACAGCTGGAAATGCATGGAATGAATCCCACCTCTGATCTGGAAGAGGGTCAGTGCAAAATGCAGGCTCACGAGGAGTTTAGTCTCCGAGTCATCACATTTTAGAGAAGGAGGAAGTCTTTGTAACAGCTTCTGCAAAAGGAGCCCTATGACAGAAAACCACAAGTGCTCCCCATCCCTTTCTCAAACAGCCACTCTTGTCAGCACACAGCAGCACCTGCTCAGTTCAGAGTAACAGCACAACTTCAGCCGGTTTCACACGTGCCATCTGATCAAAGGCAGAGGAAATCTCCAGCCAGCAGCCAGTGGTGAAAGTTGACAGGAAGCCTTTGAAACTTAAACCAGAGGCAAAAGGAGCTTTCCAAGAGAAAGACTCCCCAGGAACAGCACCGAACTCTTGGTCAGAAATGCAGGTTCTTGGCACACTACAAGATGAAGCAACTTCCAGGGACACCAACAGCAGGACTGCACTGTCTTCATATTGGAACGGAGGACAGATGGGAAGGTTGAGATACATTGACACTGCTGCCTCCCTCACAAGGACAGATGCTGGCCCGTCTCTCTCTCACACACACACATGGTTCCTCTCGCTCACTCTCTGGCCAGTCCAATTAGCTCCCCACTTACGCCTTACTGGCTGGGATGGCGTATTTCCCGTCGCTCGTCAGCATCGCGCCCTTCGTGTTGGGATCATCCACCTCCACCATGAAACTCCTGGGCATTCCAGTGCTCCTTTTCATTCTGGGAACAGCATCACAAGGGATCAGAACTTCAAATGAAGCACTTGCAGCTAGACTCTAAAGCCTGAACATCAAAATGCTGTGTTCTCAGAGTCCAATGACTGTGGAAATCTCTCTGTGCACAGACACTGCTCTCTCGTGGTACATTCAGTGCAGCTGAAAGGCTTTCAGCCCAAAGTCCTGGGACTCAGGAGCCCTGTAAAGAAAAACCAGAACAACTCATCAGGCTGCTGTCTTGAAAACCAGCAAGAACAAGCCCAAGCGCATCATCTGAAAGCTTCCCATTGCTGTGGTTTGCACCCTACGTCCCGGCAGGCCTAAAAGTGTAACTCTGCTGTGGGTCAGCTCCATTCACATCTACTCCATGGTAAGAAAAGCTAACAGCAGCTGGAAGGAGACAGACAGAATCTGAATGCCTCTGCAAACCAACAGCCAGGAAGAAAGGTGAACATACTGAAACCCCTCCCAAAGAACGTGATGTTTCTTGGATATTCACAGAGCAGACGTTTGGCTGGTGGCTTTAACTCCTGCAGGTGGCATTCTTCTGTCTATAACCGATGAGTTCTTAGGGATCAAGGCATTCTCATTGGTGTATTCTGAAAGCAAAGGCAGCACAGAAAAAGCTGTCAGTCAGTTTGTGAGCAAGTGTCTGAATGTGGAGTGTCAGAGCCCTTCAGAGAACCCCGCTACAGACAGGACAGCCCCATGTTACATGTAACATCGTGCACTTCTCATCTCAACACACGAGCTGCAGGCTGCAAGACATCTTCAGGTCTGGGAATCATACACAAGCAGCAAAACCTTCATTTGTCCCAAGAGATGGGCCCCAAAGAGCAGGGCCCTGAGGCCCCGCGCCCGCCGCCCCCAAAGCACTCACTAGAATAGAAAGAGAACAAAACTGCAACAGACCCAAAAGCCTCACACACCCACGTGTGGCAAGAGTAACTGACTGCAATCCCACTTAGAGGGGTGCACCCTAAACCAGACCTGCAATCGAACAGGTTGTTGTCATACAAACAGGTACTGAGGAGAATTGAACTGGACTAGAACTATGAGCTCATTTCACAGATACTAAAGCACTGCTGTTGCACAGGAAAGGTCCCTCAGAACAGGAGATTACTGTCTTGTGCATTACCAACTGAAGAAGGGAAACCAAGAGCAAGCAGGTGTCTTGCTGAAGACAGCAGACCACATTACAAGGATCACAAGTGCATCTTGAGGACAACGGCTGGTAATGCATCTGTGACACCTCTGTCTCTGAGAGGAAAATCATGTCTTTGAAATCCTTAGGAAAAGCTCTCCAGAAACTCATTTCCACCATGGGTCAAATCCCTGCTCCTGAAGCCCTGCATTTCATTCTAATGGTTTACACACTGACTAAACACCCAGGAGCAGGAAAAGTAAAGAAAATAGCGTCCCTGTTTTAAATTCACCTTCATACAACAAGCTGACACAAGACATGCCAGGGGATTTAGATGCACTAGACAGAAAACAGCAAGGCTGCTGCTGACTTTGAGATGAATGTCATGACGGCATTGAGCTAGATCTTTGCCTGGCATGGAGTGCTTCACCACCGAGGCACTGTCAGCAGAAACACTCTCTTTGTAGAGAAATGGAGAGAAGAGGCAATCACAAAAGGACAGCTGGAGACTGCCAACACACAAACAGTAACCCAAAAGTACTTCAGACTGCTGCTCAGTCATGGGCTTTGGAAGGCCTTTGCAGTAGTTCTCCACACAGTGCTCTGTATTACACCTTGGTAGTTTAGACTTGGCTCTGCAGATGAATTACCAGCCTGGCTAAGAGCTCCAGCTGCACTGTGCCTCACCACTACTACCTTGTCAAGTCTGGATGTTGGCTCACACACACAGGAACTGGACTGACCCAAAAACCACAACCTGGGCTCTGCAGCACCGATGATCCAAGTGAGTTCAGGTGGAAGCACATTTCTGAGCCATGCTCCTTTCTCCAAGACTATACGTCCCAGTCAGAGACAAACTCAAACAGGCTGTGCAAGCATCCCAGGAAGTCCATCCTACGAATACATCAAGCACTTCTGACTGTTTTAATTGTGGTAACTCACCTCTCCTTTCCTGAGCCATAGAAAAGAGCCAGAATGGCTGCTACAGTGAGTAGAAGCTACTAATTTGTTGTAGAAGTTGGAAATGTAATTATAGATGGTAATATGAAAAAAAAAAAACCACCTGAGATTTCCTTCACAAGCTCAATGGAACACAAACAAAACACTCCCAACAGAGCTGACTGAAATTCCCCAAGGTTAGGAAGAGACGCAGCACTACCAATGCCATGTCGAAAGGACGTGAACAGTGATCATGAGAAAAAGATCCAAAAGGGAACAACAGGAAAGTTGTAAAGATCATTTCCGAAAATCAACTGCTGATGCCTCTTATGACCGTGTTTACAAGGGCATGTGTCCCCCATCTCCCTTCCGCAAATGCACAGCTGGATTCCACACACCACACAGGAGAGTCACTGGGCTGCTGGGATCAGTCACACACATGACTGAGGGAAACGAAGGCACCTGAAGGAAGGGATTTGACCAAGGGAACCCAACACAGACAAAAACATCCCCTGTGTTGCTTTCACCAGCAAACAGAAACCATATTCTCTTTCTCTAGCGTGGTGGGAACAGCAGCTCAGCAGCTGCACCTCAGGGCAGCAGTCAGCACGGGCTGAACTGGAAATGTCTGCTGAAATCCCAACAACTGCCTATGAAAGGTCACATCAATCCCAGAGATACCAGAACAACAACCCCCAGCCAACACTACACTGTGTTTTTCACTCCTGAAGAACATCAGGTTGGCGTCACAGCCAGGGTCCCTACCTGGGTCTGTCAACTTGCCCCTCTGCAGCCAGCAAGGCAGAGCTTTTGTCCCCTCCTACCCCGCGGCGGCTGCCAAAGCAGCGGCACAGCCAGGATGGCGAGGTCCCGGCCGGGCTGTGCCTGCGAAACCTCTGGCCCAGCACCTGTGGGGAGAAGGGAAATGGAGTGAAAGCCCTGCCAGAGTGACCAGCACCACACACTGCTGCTGTCAGACTGAAATGCTGGGGCGGCTCCGGGGGCTCTGGCAGCTGGGGTACCCGGGGCCTGTGCCCGGGGCCTCTGACTCCATCTCCTGCCCCTCCCCAGCTCTCGGGTCACCCCCACGGCTGTCCCAGCCAGGCCCAGCTCCAGCTTGGAGGTCCCATCACCAGCCCTGGGTGGGCAGCAGGCAGGAGACACCCCACAGCTGCCCAAGGGCCTGGCTGGCCTGAGCCCTCACCTCAGCCAGGCCACAGCTGGAGCAGGAAAGGGATGGAGCTTAAGGAGACGGGGAGTGCAGGAGGAAAAAGAACACTAAAGAGCAGGAAAGAGGGACAGAGAGAGGATTGGAAGGGCAGAAAGGAGGACATGCGATACACAGACACAGGCAGGGAGAGGGACAGGGGGGCAGAGAGACAGAAAAGGCAGCAGGAGAGTGGAGTGCCAGAGAATTGGGACAGGGATTAGGACAGAAGGGAATAGGGAAGGACAGAGAAAGGGAGGGGAGGAAAAGCAAAGCATCCAGAGAGAGCAAGGACCAGAGAGATGTGGATCAGCAGAAGGAGGCGCAAGAGGGTGGAACAGCGATGGCCTGAGAGAGTCAGAGGAAGAGCTAAAAGGGGGTGAGGAGCAGGATGGAGGCCCGGAGAGAAGAGACAAGTTCCAGCCAGCTGAGCAAGAGAGATGGGGAGGAAAGTGGGGACAGGCTGTGGGGGGGAGAGGGAAAGTAAGGCCAGGAAGTACAACGTGGTGATAGAAAAAGGCAAAGGACAGGGAGCAGGAGAGGAGAAAGGAAAAACAGCAACAGGATGTAGGACACACAGGGAGGGGTTAGAAAATACAGACAAGGAGTCCTACAGAGAAAGAGAAAGAAAAAAACAGTGATGGGCTAAAGACCGAGAGGGAGGAGGTGAAAGATGAGGGCAGGGAGCCAGACCGAGTGACGGGGGGACACCAAAACTAGCAATTATGGACAAGTGCCCTCATTTCTTGAGCAGTGCCCAGGAACTGCACTAGCAGGAGCCTCCAGAAGTGTGGTGCCTGCAAAAGGCCTGTCCTGGGCCCAGCCCTGCACCCTGAGAGTGCTGCCGGCCATCACCTTGCAGAGTGGCCAGCACTGGGGAAGGGAAATCACCCAGCTGTTTCTTTGGGGTTTTATTGTGATGGTTTTGCTTTCAAAAAGCAACTGTGTATGCTCTAAATAGCACCTGCAAGGAAAAGGGAAGCAGGCTTCCCAGGTGGGACACCTTTAATGCCTGAACCAGGTACCAGACTTGAGAGATTTCACAGAATCATAGAATCGAATCAGAGAATGGTGGGGGTTGGAAGGGACCTTTAGAGATCATCCAGTCCAAGCCCCTGCAGAAGCAGCTCCCACCTAGATCAGGGCATACAGGAACATGTCCAGGTGGGTCTTGAAGACCTCCAAGGAAGGAGCCTCCCCACCCTCCCTGGGCAGCCTGGGCCAGGGCTCCCTCACCTCTCAGTAAAAGAGTTTTTTCTTTTGTTTCAGTGGAACTTGTTGTGTTGCAGCTTCATCCCATTACCCCTTCTCCTGTTGCTAGCCACAACAGAGAAAAGAGACGGCCTGACCTCCTGACACCCACCCTTTAGACATTTGTCAATGTTAATAAGGTCTCCCTTCAGTCTCCTCTTCTCCAGACTAAACAGCCCCAGGTCCCGCAGCCTTTCCTCATGAGGAAGATGTTCCAGTTCCCTGATCATTTTGTGGTCCCTGTACTGGCCTCTCTGCAGAAGTTCCCTGGAGCTGAGGAGCCCAGACCTGGACACAAGACTCCAGATGAGGCCTCACCATGGCAGAGTAGAGGGGGAGCAGAACCTCCCTCGCCCTGCTGCCCACACTCTGCTTGATGCCCCCAGGATGCCATTGGCTTCTTCTCTACAAGGGCATGCTGCTGCCTCATATTCAGTTTCTTACCAGCCAGCACTGTCAGGTCTGTCTCTGCAGAGCTGCTCTCCAGCAGGTCAATCCTCAGCCTGATCTGGTGCAGGGGGTTGTTCCTTCCCAGCTACAGAACTCTGCACTTGTCCTTGTTGAACCTCAGGAGGTTCCTCTCTGCCCAACTCCGGGGAATCCGAAGGAAGGGATTTGACCAAGGGAACCCAACACAGACAAACCCATTCCCTGTGTTGCTTTCACCAGCAAATCATATTCTCTTTCTTTAGCGTGGTGGGAACAGCAGCTCAGCAGCGGCTTTGTAGGCACAAATGTGACATGGACCAGCCAGCTTGAATAAAGATGGTAGGGACAAGTTAATGCAGCTGGCAAGCTACTTCCAATTATCAGAAACAGCTGCTGCAAGGCAATCAACTGGGCCCTGGGTGATCACAGGGGTGAAAGCAGCATCTAAGGAAGTAGCTAGCAAAGGAAGGGTGGGTTTGAGTCAACACTGTTGGTGGCATTACATTGCCCGTGTATGTCTCTGCACGTGCATTACCTAGCTTCTCTACATCTTGGGATGAATGTTGCTTGCACCGTTACAACAGGCCTGGAGCAGCTGCCAGAGCTCCCAAGGCACAGCCAAGCCCCAGCTGTGTGTCCCCAGCTCCCCTCACCCAGCTCCAGGCCCCCAGCACGGCTCCGGCCGGCTGCCCCTTGCTCACCATCTCGGGTTCGTGGCAGAGGGCGATGACGGCTCTGAGCACCAGGCACCACATCACGCTGCTCTCGCTCCCCAGGTACCTCGGTTCCAGCTGCAGGGCGCGTTCATCACAGGGCTCATGTCAGGGCAGGCCAGGAACTGAAACACACCGAGTACTCACCCTCTGCCCCACTGACTGCTCTCCCCCCCTATCTCCTCCCAGCAACCAGGCTCACCTCGACCAGGAACGCCGTGGCAGGGACCTCCCAGCAAGGCTGCTCCCTGCTCAGCAGATTCACCAGGCAGTGAATCAGTTTCTAACATGAGCCCCTCGCGCGCACCACACATCTCTCTGGCAGGGGGTGGGGGAAAAAAGGGCACCACTAACCCCAAGCAAGGTGGGCAAGGCCCTGGACTGACTAGCTGAGGGCTGGACTTCTCAGGAGAAAGGTAGTGCCCAAGAGCAGCAAAAAGCACCCTTCCTGCCCCAAAGCCTCCTGACGACACTCTTTTGCTGCCTACGGGCCAGTCGTCCCCCCGGCTCTGTCTCTGGCCCTCGCTGCATCCTGCCTGGCCCTGGGACGGACGCCCCATCCCGAGCCCTCAGCCCAGGCCCCACGGGAGGGGACGCTGGTGCTTTGGGGGGTGTCTGCTCCTGGGCACCCGCCTCTGCCGGGCTTCTCCAGTCTGCCGGGCCAGCCCTTGGTGACAAGCCCCTCTCAGCCAGCACCAAGGGCATTTGCGGGGGTGTCCTGTTTGCAGGGGACAACTGTTGGAGGGAGCAGAGAGAAGGGGGCTCTCACCTGGCCAGCAGCCCCACGGCACTGTGCCGGCTCTCAGGGTCGAGCAGTGCTTCCCAGCCGTGCTCGCGCTCGAATTCACGCACCTCGGCCTCATAAGCCAGGTAGTACAGCAGCTTCCTCAGGGTCCGCATCGCAAACCCGCGCCCAGGTCACACTGGGAGCCCCTGGCCTCAGCTCCAGAGCCGTGTCAGGGATGGCAGGACCGGCACGGGGCACCTGCCGGGGACGATGGGAGAGCGGCCTTCCTGCTGCCATTCTCAGGGCCCAAAGCGTCACGGGCAGCACCCAGCCCCTCGTGCCCCTGCACACAGCCTGCGCTTGAGGCCCAGCAGCCCCATGCTGAGGGTCCCAGCCGCCTGCTGCGGCCACAGGAGCCCTCAGAGCCCGACAACGGCTGCCCAGAGGGGAGCCAGAGCCCCGCACAGCCAATGGCAGCGCAGCAGGCGGGCACGGCCCTGATGGACGTGTGAGCGCAGCCAATCGGAGGCCGCGGCGCCTCAGGGAGGGCGGGCCCAGCGCAAGGCGGTGACAGGCCTGCAGCCAATCAGAGGCGGCGGAGCCTCAGGGCGGGCTCTGCAAAGCCCCTGAGCCACAGGCAGAGGCAGAGGCAGGGCGAGAGAGATGGGAGCTGCTGGACACAGGCCCCCAGGGGTGAGTGCTGAGGGGCCGGCACATGGCTGTGGGCAGCGAAGGCTGCGGCCCTGCAGAGGAGAAGGCTGAGCTCAGGGGGCCCTTGTCAGTGCGGAGGGCTCCCTGCAGGGCAGGGGGCGAGAGGCCGGGGCCGGCGTGTGCTGTGTGGTGGGCAGGGACGGGACGCGGGGTGCCGGGCACACGCTGACACAGGGGAAGCGCCGCTGGAACAGCAGGAGAAGCTTCGTGACTGTGACACAAGGCCCTGAGCTGTGGATGGGCACACTGAGCTAAGGACTGCGCCTCAGCCAGCACCAGAGACCCCCAGAGACCCCCCCTCGAGCGGTTTGGGGCTATCGGGAGGCTCTGTGGGCTACTGGGAGGAACTGGGTGTTAGTGGGTGTGACTGGGAGTTACTGGGGGGGCTCTTTGGGAGGCGCAAGGGGCTACTAATGAGTGAACTGGGAGTCACTGGGCTGCCCTGGAGGCTACTGGGAAGTACTGGGTGTTACTGGAGGTGAACAGACTTACTGGGGAGCTATTTGGGGCTACTAAGGGATGAACTGGAGGCTACTGGGAGGCACTGGGAAGTACTGGAAGTTACGGAGTGTGAACTGGGAAGCCCTGGGTGTTACTGGGGCCTATCTGGGGCTTGCGGAGGCTATTGGGAGGGACAAGGGGCTACAGAGAGGTGAACTGGGGGGAACTGGCGGCTACTGGAAGTGAACTGGGAAATACTGGGGAGCACTGGGAGTTTCTGGGGGAAAACTGGGAGCTACTGGGGAACTATTAGAGCCTTCTGGGGACTACTGAGAGGGACAAGCGACTCCTGAGGGATCAACTAGGATCTTCTGGGAGGCACTGGGAGCTCCCGGGCTGGTTTGTGTGGGGAGGGGTCCCCTGTGTGACCCCCACACACACTCTCTGCCCCCCCAGTCTCAGCACTATGGGACCATGTCCCTGGGCACTCCCGAGCCTTTCCGAGCTCTGAGTGCTCTCAGAGCGCTGCTGCCACTCGGACACGCCGCCTTGCGCATGGGAGGGGGCAGGTCTGGCGTGGCGAGGGATCGGCTGGCTGGCCAAGACCCCCCCCTTAATGTAGGACCCCCCCAAGCCCAGGGTTGCTGTCCTGCTATCGGCTGGGGCTGCCCCGCACCCAGCAGCCCAACGGCAGCACCTTGAGCATCAGCTGCAGCAGCGGCAGCATGAGGGGCTTCCTCAGCCAGGACCCGCTGATGGTGGGGAGGGGGCAGAGCAGGGGAGGAACATGGAGGAGGATTTTGCCACAAGCATTTTGTGGCGTGGGGAGGGACTTCTGGGGCTTCATAAGCCAGAAAAAACTGACAGGGGGAAGGAGGCATTTTGGGGTGTTTGGAAATATTGAGGAGTCTTGGTGGGTTTTGGGTCCCCTTCTCACCCTGAGCCCCTCCCCTGGGATCCCATCCCCCGAACCCAGAGGGACAGGCTGACCCCCCCCAAGAGGGTTTTCTCAGCAGCACGACCCCAGGGAGCCCCCCCGATGCTGAGGTGACAGCAAAGGCCTCCTCCTCACAAGAGAGAGAGAGAGAGAGAGACCTGTTTGGAGCTGTGTGAAGACAGAGATGTTACAGTCAGCTCAGCGCACTGACCAGATGCCCGTTTGCCATCATAGAACTCCAGTAACAGAGCCCGTGCAGCTGCTCTCCATTGCCTTTGTCCAGCTGCTGTGTGTGTTGCACTTCTGCCACTGAAGCAGGAGCCTTGTAATGCCTCGGACCCAAAAACTCTGGCTTCTGTCTGATACTGTGGCCCAGTCATATGCCAGGGGTCTCAGGAAACGGTATCATCTACAACTGTTCCTTCTCATTCCAGGGGATGTCCTCACCTAGCAGGGGGCAATTGTGCATCTTCAATCAGAGCCTTTGGGAGGCCTCAAAGGCTTCTTATTTCTGTTTGGTCCCCTGCCCAACAACCTTCTTCCTAATCAGTTTCTGCAAAGGGCACGTTAACACTGCCAGGTGTGGGGTCAAAGCCTTCCAATGCCCTAAAAGTCCCCAGAAGGTCTGTACTGGCTTCACTGTCCTTGGCACAAGAAAGCACTGAACTGTGTGCTACACTTTATTTGGTGTTGCTCTAGTCTGGCCATGCCAGCCTGTTCCCCAGAACTCCCCAGGAATACCAGGGCCCTGTGTTCTCTTTGGATTCATTGCCCAACCTCAGCCCTGTGAGTATGTTTTTGGTGATCCCGCAGCTATGGCAGCTTCTGGCTGTGAGTCTGACATCATCAGTAGATCATCAGTGTAACAGTCACCCTGATGGTGCCCAAGCCTAGAGCTGCATCCTTTGGTGTTGACCTTTGGTGGCAAAGGGGAGGAACTGTGTGAGTGGCCCTGAGCCAATACCTGGGAAGTCTATTGCTTTTGCTGCCAGGTAAAGGCAAACTGGTGCTGTCTTTCTGAAGCAATTGCAGGCAAGACAAGAGCTCTCATAGATAGGAGGGAAGCGGAGCAGGAGCTGAGCAGTGCCCAGAGCGCTCACGGGGAAGCGGCCACAGGCGCTGAGGAAGCGCAGGAGGAACGAGGGCTAGAGGAGGAATCCTGCCCCAAAGCAGCAGCCGCTGTCCCTGCTGGCTGTTCTGTCCTCCTGCTTCCTGAGAGCACAGTGTCCCAGGCAGGGCTGAGGCTGAGGTGCCAACCCAGCCCCGCGGCCGGCAGCAGCGCCGGCAGCGCCACAAGCGTGTGCGGGACCCCGCTGGAGCCGAGCAGTGCCCAGAGCGCTGCTGCGCTGCCGCCATCCCCGCAGGCAGAGCCCCGGGCTGCGAGCGGGGCCGTTGCCGGCTGTGGCACACGCAGCCCCTTCCCTACCGCTCAGCACACGGCTGCCAGGAGGGATGCTGGCGGCTGGATGCCGGCGGGCAGCCAAGTGGATGACACGGCAGGTGTGGGACGCTCGGCCCCATTGGTCTCTTTGGCTTTTGGCTTCAGGATCCTAGATGGTGTGTGCTGGAGAAGGGCTCACTATGTGTGAAGGGCTGCTGCTGAACTCGGGCCTCCTGTGGTGGCATTCCCAGAGCTGGGCTGGATGGTCCCCAGTCGTCAAGGGAAGCTTTCAGTGGGCTCTGTGTGATGGGACTTGACCCTTTCTGACATCCTGATGCAGGAGCATCCCAACAGAATGCGCAGCGAGTGCTCGATGGCATCTCTCTACAAAAGGATCTCTTCTCCTGGGCTGGTGTGTGGGAGCTGCGTTGTGTGGGCTGTCTGAATGCTGACATGAGCGCCTTTCTGTCAGGTTTAAATGCAACTAACATAGACTTGGAGGACACAGACGGTCCCAAGGGGCAGATAGTGAGTTGCCAGAACCGTCACCGGAGGAAAAAATCCAGGCAGTCCAATGTCCTTGTGTGTGAAATAGAGGTGCCCAAGGTAAGCAGCCACTGTCCTGCTCGTGCCTCCTGCCCTGCCCTACACAGCCATCTCCTGCTTCTTCCATCTCAGGGCCACCCCAGGGAGATACAGAACCAGCCAACGAGGGTTTCAGCGTTAGGGCTACAGCCTGGGATGGTTGCTGGGGTCCTTTTTCTCCATCCCTTCCCACCCTGATCTGTCAGGGTGATGCTTTGAAAGCCTTCAGAAGGCTTTGAGGGTTCACAGTCCCTGAGAGCAGGGAATGAGTTGTGGTGCTTTCCCCTGTGCAGGAGGGTCATGTCCCAGCTGCCTGTCCAAACCCAACCTCCAAATCAGCTGCAGGAACCAGGAAGATGGGCAAAACGAGCCCCAGGGCACAGTGGTGTTTGAGCTACATTTCTCTCCTTGACTCTTGCTTTCTTGTCTTTCATCAAGGATACAGTTACACACTTGATAGGCAAACAAGGACAGTTTATTAACAGCTTGAGGAGAGAATCTGGGGCCAAAATTTCCCTCTCAGCACTCCATGATGTCGATGACTATGAAGTCTGTGGCATCAAAGGTAAGAGGAGCCTTTTTGTTCAGAGTCTAGAGCGTAGCTTGGGGGCCTTGAATTAGATTAGAAATGGATTCAGTGGCTTGACTAGGCCACGGCTTTTACCAAAATGTTCTGCTCAGGGCTGTTCAAGCAGAAGGATGTGGAAAGTGGCCTGGGCCTGGGCACGTGCAGCCTCTGTTGTAGGGCTGAGAATGCATTTGAGCAGCTTTGGCTGCTGGAGCTGAACCAGCCCCTTTTGCAGGATCCCTTTGGACTTGAAGCAGCAGATAGGGGATGCTTCTCAGCATCTTGACTGGGAAGGATGTTGGATCAATTGGGACTGAAAAGTATCTGCCAGCCAACTGGGTCCATGCTGGAGGCCAAAGCCATTCCAAGTGCGGCCTGGGGCTCTGAGCTGCTCACGTTGGTTGGATATCAGGGTCTGTGTCCAATCTGTTCCAACTGAACTTTTCAATGCAGCTCAGGAGGCTTCTGGCAGCTGGGTTGCTTCCCATGGGAGGGCTGGAGGTGTCCTCAGCCTACCTGTGCTGCTGACCTTGGGTGGGATTCTTGTCTTCCAGGCCTCTCCCATGAAGTTGAAGGAGCGCTGAGCCTGATTGGCAGCAGGTTCAAACACCTGTGTCTCGACAACATCTACCCTCTGCATCCCCCTGCACCGGTGACACGTCCTTCTGTCCCTAGGACTGCAAAGTCCCAGACGCCTCAAGCACTTGCAGCAGAGAAAAAGAAGAGGAAATAGTAGGAAATGGTAGTAAATAGTAGTAATTGTAGTAAATGCCCTACAAAATAAAGTCTAATGTTGCCAAAGAAAAACACGGGAAACAAAGGAAACTTGACAGAAAGTAAAGTACAGGAACTTGAGGGAAAGCCAGAGCCCCAGGCAGCTGCTGCCACCTGGACACAGGCTCTGCTGCCCAGGGCGGCCCCTAGTGCAGGGCTGGGCAGATGGCCAGGGAGCGGCCGAGGCACATGATGGTGAGAAGATAACACTCTCCTGAAATGAAAAGGAGACTCCTCAATGTGTGGGCAGCATGTTCAGAGCAGGAGATGTCTCAATGGTCCCAGCAGGAGCTGGCCATGGTTTTGGGGACCGTAGTGGAGAGCCCAGGTCCAAGAGGGAGAGGCTGAGGAGGAAGAAGTCCATGGGAGTGTAGAGGGGGTGGTCACAGGCTACGGCGCTGATGATGAGGCCGTTGGCCAGGAGGGCAGCCAGGGAGATGCCCAGGCACAGCCCAAAGTGCAGCAGCTGCAGCTCCCCCGTGCCTGCGAAGGGCAGGAGCAGGAGCTGGCTGCTGCAGCTGCTGTTGGGCATTGGCTGTTCCTTTGAAGGAGAGCCTTTTAAAAACAGCAAAGTGCAGAGAAAATAGAAGACAGACTCCTCTGAGCAAAGCCAGTCCATTCTTCAGGTAATTACCCTCCCACTGAAATGCATTTCTCTGCTGTGCTGTGTGTTGTCTGTGAGGGGCAGGAGCTCTGCTCCCGTGCTGCTGAGGAGTCAGCTTTTCTGTGTCAGGGCTGCTCTTTTTTGGGATAGAACTCACTTTTATCACTGCAAATTGGAGGAACCTTGGCACAGGACGTGGAAAGGGCTCCTCTCTCTGTGCCTTAGTGCAGTCAGGAGAGCTGCAGTGCCCATTAGTCTTTTTCCTCTCTGCCCTGTGTTTTCCCTTGTGCTGCCTTGAAGATGACTTGACACACAAGTAACTCCTGAAAAAGCATCTGGGCCGTAAGTCAAGCAGGACAGTCCTGTTGCAAAGGGCCCTTCTGCAGACTGTGCTCTGTGCCACCCTGGAGATGGAGCTGTCCTGGACAAAGCAGGACACAAGTCCTGCTCCAGAGAAGCAAAGGGAACAGGATGACAACAATCAGAATATCAGACCAATCCAGGGCTGCGTCATGGGCTCGTCTTTATTGCAGGAGCCGTGGCGGCCGGGAGGCTCAGGCCCAGCGGCCGCGCGGCGGATCAGAGCCGGCCGGGCTCAGCCACGGCGGCGGCCGCGCGTCCCGCGGCGGCGGCTGCGCGTCCCGCGGCGGCGGCGGCTCGTCAGGGGCCACGGGCACCTGGGCTGCCCGGCCCTGCGGGCTCTCTTGGCTCGGTGTGGGCCCCGGGAGCGGCGGCTCCTGCTGCGGCTCCTGCTGCGGCTCCTGCTGCGCGCTCTGCGGCTCCAGGCCCGGGCCATGCTGCCGCTGCCCGAGCGTGCTGCTCAGCCGCTGCCCGCACTGCCGGCTCCCGGCCCCCGGCCCGCTTTTATAGGGCTGCTGGGGCCGGGCCCTTTGTGACAGTGCCACCTTCTCTGGCCCATCCACGCTCTCGGGCACCTTCTCTCAGCACTGACGTCACCAGGGCTGCACCCGCCGCGCTGCGCGTGGGCTCCAGCGCAACGATGGTGCTGACCACAGGGCATCCTACAGGGACCGCAGGGAAAAAACACCACGACACAGCAACAGAAAGGATTGTGCAGGGCAACCGTCTTTTCTTTCTAAGCTGCTCAGGCCAGACTGAAAAAGCCCAGATGCAGCCAAGAGAGATTCAGGGGACCGGGTGGACACTGAGGGACACGAGGGGATGCTCCTGGTGAGTGCTGGAGCCGCCCCAACCACAGGGCTTTAAACATTCCCCAGGGAGCTCAGTGACCAGGATGGGCAGAGCCTGGGCATCAGCCAGGGCCTGGCACAGCAGCTTGTGCGGCAGGCGGCACAGGCAGGGCGAGCAGGGAGGACGGGCAGGCAATGATTTCAGTCCAGCATCTGACACCGTCTCCCACAGCATCCTGGCCGCAAAACTGAGACAGTGTGGGCTGGATGATCAGGTGGTGAGGTGGGTTGTGAACTGGTTGAAGGGAAGAAGGCAGAGAGTGGTGATCAGCAGGTCAGGATCTAGTTGGAGGCCTGTGAGTCGCGCAGGGGTCGGTGCTGGGACCAGTACTGTTCAGTCTCTTCATTAATGACCTTGCTGAGGGAACAGAGGCACTGTCAGCAAGTTTGCTGACGATACTAAACTAGGGGCAGTAGCTGCCAGCCCAGAGGCTGTGCTGCCATTCAAGCAGACCTGGACAGGCTGGAGGGTTGGGCAGAGAAAAATCTCATGAAGTTCAACAAGGGCAAGTGTAGAGTCTGGCATCTGGGCAAGAACAACCCCATGTACCAGTACAGGTTGGGGAATGAACTCGGAGAGAAGTGTAGGGGAAAGGGTGCTGAGGGTGCCAGTGGGCATCAGGATGAGCATGAGCCAGCAATGGGCCCTCGTGGCCAAGAATTCCAATGGCATGTTGGGGTGGATTAGAAGGGCTGTGGGCAGTAGTTGGAGAGAGGTTCTGCTCCCCCTCTCCTCTGCCCTTGTGAGACCACATCTGGAATATTGTATCTGCTCTGGGCCCCTCAGTTCCAGAAGGACAGGGAGCTGCTGGAGAGAGTTCAGCACAGGGCCACAGAGATGATGAAGGGAGTAGAGCATCTCCCTTGTGACGAAAGGCTGAGGGAGCTGGGTGTCTTCAGCTTGGAGGAGAGGAGACTGAGAGGTGACCACAGGAATGTTTACAAATCCATCAAGGGTGAGTGTCAGGAGGATGGAGCCAGGCTGTGCTCAGTGATGACCAACGATAGGACAAGGGGCAATGGCTACAAACCGGAAGAGAAGAGGTTCCAAAGAGACACAAGGAAAAACTTCTTCCCTGTTGAGGTGAGGGAGCACTGGAAGGGGCTGCCCAGATGGGCTGTGGAGGCTCCTTCTCTGGAGACATTCCAAACCCACCTGTGTAACCTACTCTAGTTAGTCCTGCTCTGGCAGGGGAGTTGGACTGGATGAGCTTTCGAGGTCCCTTCCGACCCTTAAGATTCCGTGTAACTACAAATAAGTGTGAGGCACTGGTGGCAAGGGACTTGGATGAGCAAGCTCCAGAAAGCGAAACCCCAGCAAACAATTCACCATCAGCTGCTCCACCAGCAACAGGTAATGGGCACCGTAGAAAGAAGCGACGGGTGCTCATGATGGGTGACTCATTACTAAGAGGCATGGGGTGGTGGTTTAGCCCGGTGCCCACCAAGTCATAAAATCACTGCCCGTCCCAAACTGGACAGGAGAGAGAGAGAGAGAGAGAGATAACAAATGGCTTGTGAGTTCAGATAAGGATGCAGAGATTACTCAGCAATGAGCATCACAGGCAGAACAGAAACAACTTGGGGAGAAAAAGGTGTGATTTATTAAAGGAACAATAAGAGCAGGGAGGTGAGAAATAAAACCGTCTTAAAAAAACCTCCTGCCACCCCTCCTCTTCCCAGGACTCTCCTTCCTTCCCCCCCCAGGAGCGCAGGGGATGGGGAGTGGGAGTTGGGGTCAGTTCATTATAGATGCACTTTGATGCTGCTGCTTCTCAGGGGGAGGCCTCCTGACACTTGCCACTGCTGCACTGTGGGCTCCCTCCCACGGGAGACAGTCCCTCCCCAACTGCTCCAGCGTGGCTCCTTGCCGTGGGCTGCAGCTCCTCCCCAACTGCTCCAGCCTGGGGCCTGCCACAGGGGCAGCTCCTCACTCCCTGCCCCAGCGAGGGTCACACATCAGGAGAGCAGTCCTTCAGGGACAGACTGCTTCAGCCTGGATCCATCACAGGCTCACAAGTCCTGACAGCAAACAGGCTGTGTCATGGTGTTTTTTCCCTGCGGTCCCTGTAGGATGCCCTGTGGTCAGCACCATCGTTGCGCTGGAGCCCACGCGCAGCGCGGCGGGTGCAGCCCTGGTGACGTCAGTGCTGAGAGAAGGTGCCCGAGAGCGTGGATGGGCCAGAGAAGGTGGCGCTGTCACAAAGGGCCCGGCCCCAGCAGCCCTATAAAAGCGGGCCGGGGGCAGGGAGCCGGCAGTGCGGGCAGCGGCTGAGCAGCACGCTCGGGCAGCGGCAGCATGGCCCGGGCCCGGAGCCGCAGAGCGCGCAGCAGGAGCCGCAGCAGGAGCCGCCGCTCCCGGGGCCCACGCCGAGCCAAGAGAGCCCGCAGGGCCGGGCAGCCCAGGCGCCCGCGGCCCGTGAGGAGCCGCCGCCGCCGCCGCCGCGGGACGCGCAGCCGCCGCCGCGGGACGCGCGGCCGCCGCCGTGGCTGAGCCCGGCCGGCTCTGATCCGCCGCGCGGCCGCTGGGCCTGAGCCTCCCGGCCGCCACGGCTCCTGCAATAAAGACGAGCCCATGACGCAGCCCTGGGCTGGGTGTCCTTGGCGCTGGGGCTGGGCCAGGGGGGGACACGCCCTAGGGAAGAAGCCTGAAGCCGGCAGCTTGGCACTTTGGCACTTTGACAGTTGCATGGCAAGGGGATGGGGCGGGATGGGAGTGCCCAGGGAGAGCCCCAGGGCTGATGGACAAGAGCTGAACACAAGTAGTCTCACCGAAGGAAAAGCCTCTTTAGAGGAAGGCTGAGGGAGCCCTGGCACAGGCTGCCCCAGGAGCCTGTGGAGGCTCCTGCTCTGCAGGTTCTCAGGCCCGGCCTGGACACCTTCCCGTGTGACCTGATCTAGTTGGGAGCTTTAGCAGAGGGCTTGCCTAGATGATCTCTAGAGGTCCCTTCCAGCTCCTACCACTCTGTGATTCTGTCACAGCTCCCACATCACAGGAGCTGGCAAGGGAGCACTTTGCTGGCTGACAGGCTCCCCTGGGACCTCTCTAGAGGAGTAGGAGAGCTGTGGCTGGGGGCTTTCTTCTGATCTGGGGCTCTTTAGTCTGGAGGGGACTGAGGGGGGATCTCATTGATAGTTACAAACGTCTACATGGTGGGTGTCAGGAGGCTGGGCTTTCCCTTTTTCCTGGTGTAGGCAGTGTCAGGACAAGAGGTCATGGAAAGAAGCTGGAACAACAAAAGTTCCATTGAAATGTAAGGAAAACAATGTTTCCCTGTGAGGTGAGGGAGCCCTGGCCCAGGCTGCCCAGGGAGGGTGTGGAGGCTCCTTCCTTGGAGCTCTCTGAACCTCTATGGACACGTTCCTGACAGAGATGGACCTGCTTTAGCAGGGGGGTTGGACTAGATGATCTCTGCAGGTCCCTTCCAACCCCACCATTCTGTGATTCCGTGATTCCCTGACCATGGCCAGCTTTGAAGAATGGCTTGTTCACGTCAAAGTTGGCATCACAAACCCAGTCACAAGGTGTCCATCCTACTCCTGTAGAGGGGTCCCAGGGCAGCCTTTATTTGAGTCTGGGCTGAGCAGACTGACTGCACACGAATGAGGAGAGCTCCCACCTTCGTTTTTCCTGTAGAATAAGCGTTCCTACTCTCCTCTCTCGGTCAAGCACTGGAGTCTGTTTTGCTCAGGACCGTCACTGGCAGCGATCCCTCCCTGCCCTTGTCTCCATCCACAACAACCTTGGTGATCTTTTTACTGCCATTTCGCTGGGGCCTCTGCCATCCTAACGAGGGTGGGGGTGGATGTGGGCACCGAGCAAGAGACTGTCGTGCTGCTGCTGGGCTGGTTGGGCCAAACCACCACACACACACCACCCCCCCCCCACCACTGCTCTCACCAGTTGCCCCCAACAGAGAACACTAGACCTGACGACTTGTAGTTCCCACTCAGATGCATCTGTTCCTGTGTCAGCGTGTCCTGTGTCAGGACAACTCCCCTGACAGAGCCTTGTTTTTATTGATCACAACTCTTCTGAAAACTAAGCACAGCGCCATGTCAGGGCCAGATAAGAGTAAGAGGAACTGAGAGAATTAGTTACTGAATCCAGAGGTCACAGCACTGAAACTATTAGAAGCTGTACTTTTCTAGATGAAATTCTAATCTTGATCAAGTTTGCAGAAAATGCTTATAATGATGAAGAACACCAGCGTGATCATCTCACTCAAGGATGAAATACCTTTTCTGGGAGACTGGAATAACTAGCTATTTGCAGCAACTCTTTTGTAATTTCTGATTTCAGATAAAATGTGTTTATTGTTAAAAGCCTCTGAAAACACAGCAGCTACTCTATAAGATACTGATTTTTATTTGGAAAGCACAAGCACGTAGTGAGTCAGGAGCAGATTAGGACAATATTCTGCAACTATTATAGGCATCTTTTCTGGGTGACTTTCCCGTGCGGGTAAGGAAGCTCCAGCTGCAGGAGCTCCTCAAGTAATGACATTTGTTACAGGAATCACTTAAGTGACACCATTTGCACTTTAGTTTTTCAGGTATGAAATACAGTATACTGTAAGCTTCTGTTTGTTTATCTCAATCATCAATCAGTGGTCCTTATACTTAAAGAAGATTATTTATTGTTTGAGTTTGAGTTTTTCTTATTTTTACCTATAATGTTTTGTGCTTGTGGAGGGTTAACCCTGGCTGGCTGCCAGAAGCCCCTCAAACCAATCTCTCACTTGGTTTCCTCAACGGGACATAGGAATAAATTAAGATGAAAAAGCCTGTGGGTCAAGATAAAGACAGAGAAATCACTCACCTGTTACCAACATCAACAAAACAAACTCAACATAGGGAAGGTCACTTTAATTTATCGTCCATTTAAAAGTAAAGCAGGATGGTGAGAAACAAAGAGAAAACTAAAACCACCTTCCCCTCACTGCACACCCCCCCCTCCCTGGCCTCTTCTTCCAAAGCACTCCTTCATTACCAGCTCTTCTACATCCTTTCCCTGGCCCCAAGCAGAGCAGCAGAATGGAGTTGTGCTCACTCCGCAACACATCCTCTTTGCTACTCCTTCCTTCCCAGCGTTTTCCTTTGCTCCTGTGTGAGCCCTTCCCACAGGATATGGTACTTCAGTAATTGCTCCAATGTGGGTTCCCCCTGGGCCACAGGGCCTGCCAGAAAGCTTGTTCCTGCATGGGCTTTTCTCTTGCAGTGATACTACTCATTCGTGCACTCTCCACAGCCTGCAGTTTCCTTCAAGGCAAGTCCACCTGCTGTGACACAAGGTCCTAAGTGGCCTGCAAAGGATGCTCTGTTCCAGCATCTGGAGTACCTGCTCCTCCTCCTTTTCTGACCTTGGTTTCTACAGGGCTGTTTCTCTCACGTTTCTCAGTCTTCTCTCACAGCCGCTGCACATTTTTTACTCTTCCTTAAACACATTTCCACACAGGCACCACCAGCTTGGCTGAAGGGTTCAAATTTGAGCAGTGGTGGGTGGATTTTGGAGCCAGCTGGAAGCAGGTCTCTATGATGCAGAGGCTGCCGCCCACAGCACCTCTCCACCTCCCACTGTCAACACCTTGCCCCTAAACCCAATGCAGTAGCATTTGGTGCATTTCACCAGCAAGAAATCAGATCTTGGTTTGGTTGTAAGAGGGGAACTGCTCAGGAGTCAAGCTCTGAAAAACTCCTTCAGCTGAGTACAGCATGTACTTACTAGATAGAAGTGCACTAGAGTGATCACACACACATTATTCCTGACAAAGACTAAGTTAATCTTGAGCTACACAAACCTAAGATTTCACTAAACTAAATTCATATTTCCCTGCAATAAAATGTGTACTAATGTATCTGTGGGTAAAGAACTGTAAGGAGTTATCATCAGGCATTATAAATAGGTCTTTGATTCTTACAGTATTTAGCAAAAACCAGAGATTGCCCCTGCCTTCTATCTCCTGTACTCAGTAGTTTGTAGTCTTTTGAAGCTTT
This sequence comes from Colius striatus, assembly GCF_028858725.1. Classification (NCBI taxonomy): domain Eukaryota; kingdom Metazoa; phylum Chordata; class Aves; order Coliiformes; family Coliidae; genus Colius; species Colius striatus. The sequence continues at coordinate 1,261,317 of NC_084775.1, read as the reverse complement.
GGTAAAAGATGGAGGAAGGCATTCCTTTTCTATGAAAGGAAACGTAGTTTGCACAGTTTGATGCCAGAAAATGAGTCAGCAGTAAAGAGTTAAGAGCTGCAAAACAGTATCTAGTTACTTCACTGCCAAAGTCCAGCATTTGGAAACTGTCTGTGCAAGACCATAGATCCATTCACATTCATTATCATATCAGGAAGAAGTTATTCTGGAAATTAACAGAGACAACGTGCAAAGCTACCATTTGGTTTTTATTCATGGACATCGTTCCTTAAAATTGGCACCACACATCAGAAAACATTGCCATCACTAATACACATTCCTAACCCACCTCCATTTTCATAGTTAGACTACTGAGCTTGAAAACTGTGAAGTGGTGAAATACTACCTTTTCCCTTCAGCAAAACGGCAATCCTCATGTTCATAAACATCTTAACTGCATATATGACAACACAGGGCAGAGAAAGCAGTGATAAATTCTAAACTCCACAAGAGTACTTACTGATACATAACTGAAGTGGTATGTTAATGATATTAATACTTCCAGTAAAACTTGAGTCATCAACATACACCTTGTACTTTGGTTTAAAACTTTGTTTTTAATTAAAGAAGCTTGTGTCTTTAGTTCCAGTGCTATCTCAGGAAGATGTATGCTGAAATGATTTAGAGTTGTAATTCTGGTCAGTTAAATGTGATTATATGTAGTTATCTTCACAGTTCATGTTCAGAATCACCAACATTTCCTAAGTTGTGTACACCTACCTCTCTACTCAGGAAAAACCCTTACAGCTCAAAATCCTATTTTTCTTTCTTTTACTTTTCTGACCTACTTTTCTGTAGGAAGGCAATTTAGGATGTTTCCTAGACCATATTCCAAATGGTTTCAGGAATTTAGACCTTGCCTTTCTCCCTCCCCGTGGACAGAAGAGCTTGTAATTATTTCTCTCCTGAAAGAATAGGGAGGTGCAATAAAGCAACAACTTCCTTATGAAAGGAAGGAAATGAAGTAATGATAAATCACATACACAAAAAAGCTACTGGATTCTTCATTCTAGTCACAAAGAGAGCAACTTTTTTTTTTGCCTGCAGAACATGAACAGTGCCTAAGTCAACAAGATCGAGTACTTCAGTGAAAATTCCCTTTTTGGTAACTAGAGTATGCCTTGGAGCGTTGCTACTAAGTCACGCAGAACAACAGGCAAAAGGGGCCAGTGCAAGCAAAAGGGCTAAATATGTTTCACACCTTCAACAAACCACTGCTGCCAGCCTTGACTGCAACAGTAACAAGTGCAGGTTAACTGAGTTTATGGAGAGAAAAATTAACGCTAAAAACGCCAAGCAGAATAGCAAGCTTCTTAACTACATACCTGCAGTTAAGAGCCTGTGCTTCTTTTTGTCTGTTGCTAGATATTGTACAGGAAATGTATATAACTTTCTGAGAGGCAGATAATGCTGAAGTTATTCTTTGCTGTGTAGCACACACAGGTGAAGTAAAAGCTATGCCTCCTAAGCAGTCTGTAAAAAAAGCAAAAATCAAACCACTTCCAACTCAGAAAATGACAAACTACTTCAGTTTGACTCTAAGCCAAAACTTTATCTCTGTAAAGAAGCTGCTACAGCAGCAAATCTCATTCCCTAGGCCTGTGGCAAAACACAGATCTGGAAGCAACGGAACAATTTCAGACACAACTTCCATGTTGTGTCTCCCATAATGAAAACATCAGAGCTGAGTTACTTTGTTCAGTTGTTTGCATTTTGAATTAGAGGGAGATGCTCTGAGGTGGAGACTTCACAGCTCACAGGACCTGCAGCAGCTGAAGTTTTAAGCCTTAAGCTGTCAAAGCAGCAGCTGTTAACATTTTAACTGTTTAACTGTTACCAAGTTAAAGTTTTAGACAGAGCCACTGAAAACTACAGAATGCAGTTTTGAGACCTACACAGCTCAGACCCGCAAAAGTTTTTGTATTACAGATGTTGAAGAGGCAATTCACACAACACAATACTGAACTGTGCAAGTTAGCTGGGTTTACTGTTGGCTCTCCCGTCATTAGCAACAAAAATATTCTTAGCAGCATTACATAGTTTGCTTTCAAGAGATGTGCTTGTTTTGAGAGAAAAAGTGGTGCTTAAAAACTAAAAGAATTCTTGACATGTCCTTGCACTCTATCAGTTAAACACAATTCCTTGAAAGGGGCAGAAAGACTTTGGCCAACCGTTACGGCAACAATCATTTGGGAGTGGGTGTGTGTCAAAACCAACACAGATTAAATATAAAGCTTCCATTTTAATATAACCTCTCTTATTACTCACAGAACAGTTTAATACTTTCTTCTGAAGGGAAACTGACAGTTCTGCAAGCTATAGGCTTTCTTCCCCACGAGAAATTAAGAAAGAATGAGTCCTCCTCTTGTCTGGAGCAGTGTGCCCACCCCGCTCCTCCAGCAAATACTCAGAAGTAGATGGGAAACAATAGAAATCAGGAAAATCCACGCTTTTTCTTAGTGGTCAACTTATTCAGAATACCATTACTGAAGAAACGTGTGCAGAGACCTGCTGAACTTACATCCATCAGTTCCTTTAACATTTGGATTTAGGCTGCTTTTTATCATAACAGTGATTTGAAAGATGCAGCTCAAAGATGGCTAAGTCACTTCCATAAAGTGAAGGTAAAAAATAAGCATATAAAGGTGAAATTTGCAGACAAAAGTGAGATCAATATTCCTACATTAGTGACATTTAAGTGAACAGACCCAGTTGACAGATGAGAATAGATCTCATCAACCATGATGCTTGGTCTTTTCAGTCCAACTGATGCTCTTTTAGCAGAGCAAGTTTTCCTACAATTGATTAGTGCAGCTGATGCACACAGTTAATGGCATGTCTGCTGAGATAGGTATCCAAGCACTGTGGGGCCTACGCTGGTCTTTTTCCTCTTGCTCCCACTGCTTTTTTTTCCCCTGCCCTGCTTGTTTGGGTTTTGTCATCAGAGCTTCTCTTCCTAGGTGGCACCTACTGTCAGGTCAGACACATTTACCTGTATTTGTTGTTTCCTTAACAGCTTTCAGTCTTAAGCGAGAATATAACAACTTGCTAAAATTTTTCACAAGCAAGCAAATGAAAACCTCAAGAGCAACACCTATGAGCAACCAAAGTTGGGCTTTTTTCCTTCAGCAACGGGAGTTTGAATTTTGACACAGGATACCTAACATGGTTTGTTTTCCAGTCTCCTATGCTGTTTAGGAAAACCTTCCTGGAAGTTGGTCCTACTAACAGTTCTCTAAACTGAACAGAATACTACCGAGAATTCTACCTAAGGATTAAAAACTTTGCCCTTTAATACAGCTTGACTTGGGAGACTAAAAATCATGAATAACCAGTTTAAAGCATATATATACGTTACACAAGACTAGATAGTGTCCTGCTGCTCTCCCTGACCACAGGAACATCAAAATCCAGCATCTACATGCACCTCAAGTACATCTTGGGATGTAGCATCATCTTGTAACTGAACAGTAAACACTACAGAAGTGAAGGTTCAAATCTTGAAGGAAGCTTCAGCAGGTTGCCTGTAAGCCAGACTCAGGAAACCATAGCAAATAATTCATTACTTCAGGCAGAACTGAATACCAGACCCATTAAAGAAATAAATCCGATTCTTCAGTTGGTATGAGCTGAACAAATCTGAACTTTCTGTAGATTTGAAGGAAAATACAAGTAGTTAAAAGGAAACATTTTCCATTGTTTTAAGGAAAGTAAGGCTAAATTTTAAGCTTCTGCTTAGTAGCTGCACTTTCTCCAATTAGACTTCATGAGAGCAGGCAGTCACCGAACCAAGACTCAGTTGTATTGTGTAGTTCCATTGTTAGCAGGAGCAAAGCAGTACACTTCACCCTTTTGTATCTCTATGTGAGTCGGGCACTAATACCAGAACTGTTAAGGATTAAAAACAAGAAAAATCCACAGTGTCCACGTCCCCCACCTCAGTCTCTTCTGAAGGCCACTCAGATAGCCATGAAAAACCAATCCAACTATGTTTTGATCGGTGCAAGAAATTCCACTGGTTACAAAGCATGCAAGTTTCCAGGTAAACTTATTCTCCATTTTGAGTTACTGGGGCAAAAAAATTGCTCTCCCTCCTTTTGCTGAATTCACAGACATTAGGCACCCATTTTTCCTCTGTGTTAAGAGCCTGTGAACACCACACACTTATTTTATTACTAAGGCCTGCAAGCATTCCCAAATAGGAAAAAAAAGTTAGTTCCCACCAGTAGATATCCCCCCCTGCTGTAATTACAATCAAAACTGGGCAAGAGAATGTCTTTAAGCAAAAGGATCCGACATCCGAAGTGCAGCTGTGCTCACTACTCCCGCCTTGATCTCGTGCACGTGCCGTCTTCGTCGTATTCACCCATCAGCTGCAACATCTATGTTCCAGTATAGAGAAGAAACTGTCCAGCTATCTGTGCTGCATGGGACATTAGCTGAAGCACCTTCCTAGAAAGAAAACCGTTTGTTTAAAAAATAATCACCAACAGGATGACATTGCCCCTTTCCATTCCCACAAACAACCTTTAGGTTGAGTTAGGCAGATTTATTTAAGAACTCTCTCACTCCTTCTCACTTCTGAGAAGACAGTCATTTTTATACCAGCTTTAGAAAAAATACTTTTGTAGCCATTGATTAACAGAAAACTATTGCCATGGTATCTGAACTGGAAAACACTCTTGATAAAGCAGGCTGTTGTCCCGTTAGAGATTTTACAGGCCTCCTGCTGAGTCATCACTCAAACTACCAGAGAACCACTGGTTAAAACTTTGCCTGGGAGAGCCCAGCAGCATTCCTGCAGCCCGAATCCACTTCATGTCTCACCTTTAGGCCATTCACTAACACAACACTTCACGTGTCCCCAAGCTGCAGCTCAAATTTGATTAGCTCTGAAGCTGAGCAATCGCATTACAACGGGTACTCAACGGCAAAAAATGTGAAGCCAGGCAAATTAATGCTGTTCAAGCTGCAAGCCTTAAGAATTCTCAGTTAACAGCTATTCCATTTTTATTGAAGATTTTTAAAGTATTCACATTGAAATACGGAACACTGTTTGAGAATCCATACAGATCCATAAACTAAGATCAGGTAAGCAAAGGTATACGATATAAATTGCGGCTCACCACAGGATCACAGAGGAATAGAGACTGTAATATTTGAATAGTTACTTATTCAACTTGATTATAGCTGCATCTTTCTTCCATTCTCCAAGAAACAATAGGAACAGTACTAAGAGCTATATTCAAGCCTCATTCCCCAAAAGCTAAGTAGGCCCTCACAAGTATGAAGCTGAGGCATTGGGGAAGTGGTAGGCAAGAACTGGAACCATTCCAAAACTGGAAAGGGATCAGTTTTTGAAGACACAGAAATGAGCCTGGCCTTTGTCTTCTGTAAGAGATGAGGAAGACTTTCTGAGTTCCTGAGATAAACACAGCTGTGAACTCTCTGCTGCTGTTCCTTTCTCCTTTGAGCTCTAGCAAAGGAAACCAAGTCTTCTTGCTACAAATTCTCCTTTTCCTCACTGGGATTAAAGAAGGTTTGCAGTCAAAAGCCGATGCTTCCAAAGAGTAGAATACTCTGTACTTAGAGCCTGGGAAGCCTTTAGGAAAAAAAAAAAAAAGAAAGACCACTGTACCCTTACTCATGCTTTCCACACACACGTCATTTCAAGTGTGCCTTTCCCTCCACCAGATAACACAGGCCACGGAGCTTTACAGTTGTAAAGAAAGCTGCAGCTGGTACTGGGCTTTTGAGCAGCTGCAGTGTGTCACTTGCACACAAGACCAGTTGTCACTTAAGCCATGGAACAAGTTCTTTGTTGAACCGAACGGTTGATCCTTCAGTTGGACACTACAGGGAGAAACAGGGGAAATGCATTAATCAGATCTGGCATGCTTCGAGCCCCTCCCACTGAACAGCATTTTAAAGTTCTTTCCCCTTCACACTCTGCAGGTAGGCCACCTCACTGTTGTGTTCAAGAGTGCAGAAGGTTCTCTCTTCTGTCACCCCTATTCTTTGCTAGCAGACTGTTTTCCCACTGTGACGCTTATCATAGAATGATAGAATGTTAGGGTTGGAAGGGACCTTTAGAGATCATCTAGTCCAACCCCCCTGCAGAAGCAGGTCAGCCTAGATTGGGTCACATAGGAACATGTCCAGGCAGGCTTTGAAGACCTCCAAGGGAAGAGACTCCACACCCTCCCTGGGCAGCACTTCCCTTGCAGCTCAACTCTGTAACAAAACAGTGCTTCCAGAAGAACTCCACAGCTACTTCAGCTGTTTGCCAGTGTCATTTCTTCCTCATCAGCTGTACTGTGCCGGCAGGGAGGCAGAGCTGTCACTTCAAACTCTCCTTAGCAGTGCAAGTTCCAGTGCTGATACTTGCCTCCACAGCACACAGCCAGAAATAAAAGTTTGTTTCTGCCTCAAGAGACTTGACAAACACAGGAGCAGGAGGAGTGCAGCTGTTCAAGAGAAAACCTTTGCTTTGAAGAAACCCTGATGAAGCCATTGCTACAGCTGAATAATCACCACAGCACAGACAGAGTAATGAGTCTCATCTGCAGCCATGATAGTTGTGGCCTCAAAGATTAAAGGAGGGACCACCTAAATAGGGTGGGAGAGGTCAATCAGACTGAAAGACAAGCAGCAAGATTAGTATTACAAAGTTTAATAGCTTTATCATGAAACAAGGTACTACTTGAACACTTCAAACTAAAGACTACCTATTGCTCAGTGAAAGTGAAAACTCTATGGCATATAATCTGTTCTGTACAGAACAGATCTGGTCCTCAAGAAATGAAGCACAGCAACACTATACTGTTGTGTCTCAACCAGAATTTGAAAGGTCGGGTAGAGGAATTCAGGGCCGCAGCTTGAACATCTGTCCAAGTATGGCACCTCTGTAAAGGTGTCTGAACAGAGAAGAAGTTTTCCTCAACCAGGGCAGGACACAGCTGCTTTTGACAAGGCACCAGCTTTCACCACATTGTTGAGAGCAGTGGACAGAACAGGTATTATTTTGCCCCTACGTAAGCCAGTATTTCTCAAAAGCTAACTTTACTAAAATCACAACCCACCACAGTGTGGGTCGTGTCACAGTCCTGCAAGAGACAGCAGTCCTTGTAGAACCATTACAGTTGGAAAAGACCTTTAAGATCAGAGTCCAATTGTTAGCTTGCTTAGAGACCAGTTGGCTTAAAAACGGTGGCAGCATTTTGCAGATGGTCAATTCCCATTAAGACAGCAGAGAGTGTTATATCTCTCCCATTTTCCTTTGAATCCATATAGCTCACGTGGTGAATTCAGCAGCCAGGTATTGAAAAGCTTGGGCGAGCTATAAGACCTCTGCCATTAGATCTCAAATTCCTCTCATTTTGTGCTCTTAAAACCCCTCCTTTAAGCAGTCTGATTCTTCTTCCTAGGCCTCCTGCATTCTTCAAACAAATCAAAGAAGCCTGAGGAAATTCTCTCCAGAAACAGAGACTGTATCTAGAGCCTAGTAGTAAATACAAGCTGATAAGATTTTTGCTTTAGGGGAAATTTAGAATTCCACCATAAAAAGCTGTAGTAAGTTTTTACAAGTCAGCTATTCACCTTACAAAGAAAGATTCAGTGTATTGGCCAGTATGTGAGAATTAATACAAATACTACAGCTGCTTCCTGAGACCAGTAAGCAAGCACAGATTTTCCATTAACATGTAAACCTGATCAGGAGTGGGAACATACTTAGCGCAATACACTTTTTGCTCCCATACGTTTGATGTCATACGAGATAGAGTACATCTCCTAGAACGCTGCCTTGATGTTGAAGCAGCCAATAACATCCTTAGGGTTCAGCTTGTACAGATCAAATGTGACGTCAGCTACTCCCATTTTCTTCTTTTGTCTCACAGCAACACCATTTTTTCTCTAATTTAAAAAAAGTGAGAGACGGTTTGTACCAGGAGCCAGGAAATTTCAGCAAGATAATAGTTAACAGTGTCGAGGAGTGGTTAAGGGAGAATGGACATGGATCCCAGGGTATAATGTTAGGCCCGACGGGGCAAGACAATCTGAGTTCTAGTTATATGAATTTAATGCACAATCAAGACCAGAGTCAGAGCCATGGTTAAAACAGTTGCTGTCACGTAGTCAGTGCAGACAGCAGGCCACTTTCTGCTCCTTCAGGGTCGGGCTGTTTTCAGCTAACGAGCTAATAGCTCAAGGTCGGGCTGTTTTCAGCTAACGAGCTAACAGCTCAAGGTCAGGCTGTTTTCAGCTAACGAGCTAATAGCTCAAGGTCGGGCTGTTTTCAGCTAACGAGCTAACAGCTCAAGGTCGGGCTGTTTTCAGCTAACGAGCTAATAGCTCAAGGTCGGGCTGTTTTCAGCTAACGAGCTAACAGCTCAAGGTGGAAAACAACTTCGGAGAAAAACAAGATGGGAAAATGTGAGGGAGCTTGCTTATGGCAGAAACCGCAAGTAGGATGAACATGAGAATGTAATCTATTAGCTGCTGTTGCTGAGCTAGCTTTGAAGCTGCTGTGTATATAAGTTAGAGCCTGCTCTCAATAAAGAGAAGATTTCTGCTATCACTCATATTGAGTAGGACTGATTTCTTCCTACCCAGCTGAGAATCGGACCCTGGGTTGATCGCCGCATGAAGTAGGCTTGGAGCTGGTTGTTCAGGCTTCGAGCCTGGGTTTTTCAGGCTTTGAGCCTGGGTGTTTCAGACTTAGAGTCTGGTTTCAGACTTAGAGTCTGGTTTCAGGCTTCGAGCCTGGTTTCAGGCTTTGAGTCTGGGTTTTTCAGGCTTCGAGCCTGGGTTTCAGGCTTTGAGCCTGGTTTCAGGCTTCGAGCCTGGGTTTTTCAGACTTAGAGTCTGGGTTGCAGACTTCAAGTCTGGTTTTTCAGGCCAAGAGCCGAAAACTTCACGGCATATGGCGCCCGAACAGGGACATCACTGGGTGTTACCGGGTAAGGAGCCTGCCTGCGGGGAGCTGAGACTTGAAAATCCGGAGGCAGAGGCAGTCGTCGGAGGAAGCCTGCCGGACCCCAAGCAGAGGTTGCTGTACCCGGGGGAGTGACTACAGGTTGCGGTGAGACGAGGAGCCGGCACCATGGATAAGGAGGCAGCACTCTCACTTTTACATCGCTTTTTAGAAAAGCGGGGGGTGGACTTTAAACTGACCGATTTGTCTGGTCTACTTGTACATGGTAATTGTAAAGGCTTTTGTAAGGACTCTGAGAAATATTTTGATGAGGAGGAGTGGAGAGCATATGGGACTTGTCTTTGGGACTTGGTTATAGATGAAGATAAGACTGCTCGGAAACTGATAAAACCGTGGAGAGAAGTAATTAACTGTTTGAAAAAGTATAAGTTGGAAAAGGATTTGGCCGCTGCTGTAACTCAGCGGCTTGATGTGCCTGAGACTGCAGCCGAGCCAACAGCTGGACGGTTTGGTATCGGGACTAATTATGTCTCACCTCCCTTTTCTGGTGAGTGGGGAGAAATTGGAAACCTTCTCTGGGAAGCCACTATTAGTGGTGATAAGGACAATAGTAAGATCAGTAAAGATCTAGGTCTCGTTTGGGGACACGTGCTAAATACTTTAAAAGAAATGCAAGCAGAGCAGCGAATGGCCATGGCTGCAGCCCAGGCGTTGACCCTTGCACCGAGGCTGAAGGAGACAGACAAGGGAGCGGACAGGTTCCTGCAGGAAGTATTAAAGAAACTGGAGCGACAAGAGACCATGGAAGCACAGCCTGTCGCCACTGGAGGCCAGCCCGGTGCGCGGCCTGTACCGCTGTAACACAGCCCGGTGCGCAGCCTGTACCGCTGTGACACAGCCCGGTGCGCGGCCTGTACCGCTGTGACACAGCCCGGTGCTGCAGCCTGTACCGCTGTGACACAGCCCGGTGCCGCAGCCTGTACCGCTGCAACACAGCCCGGTGCGCGGCCTGTACCGCTGTAACACAGCCCGGTGTCGCAGTCTGTACCGCTGTGACACAGCCCGGTGCCGCGGCCTGTACTGCTGTGACACAGCCCGGTGCGCAGCCTGTACCGCTGTGACACAGCCCGGTGCGCGGCCTGTACCGCTGTCAGACAGCCCGGTGCCTCAGCCTGTACCACTGTGACACAGCCCGGTGCGCGGCCTGTACCGCTGTAACACAGCCCGGTGCCGCAGCCTGTACCACTGTGACACAGCCCGGTGCCGCAGCCTGTACCGCTGTGACACACCCGGTGCGCGGCCTGTACTGCTGTGACACAGCCCGGTGCCGCAGCCTGTACCACTGTGACACAGCCCGGTGCGCGGCCTGTACCGCTGTGACACAGCCCGGTGCTGCAGCCTGTACAGCTGTGACACAGCCCGGTGCCGCAGTCTGTACCGCTGTGACACAGCCCGGTGCCGCAGCCTGTACCACTGTGACACAGCCCGGTGCCGCAGCCTGTACCGCTGTGACACAGCCCGGTGCGCGGCCTGTACTGCTGTGACACAGCCCGGTGCCGCAGCCTGTACCACTGTGACACAGCCCGGTGCGCGGCCTGTACCGCTGTGACACAGCCCGGTGCGCGGCCTGTACCGCTGTGACACAGCCCGGTGCCGCAGCCTGTACCGCTGTGACACAGCCCGGTGCGCGGCTTGTACCGCTGTGACACAGCCCGGTGCCGCAGCCTGTACCGCTGTGACACAGCCCGGTGCGCGGCCTGTACCGCTGTGACACAGCCCGGTGCGCAGCCTGTACCGCTGTGACACAGCCCGGTGCCGCAGCCTGTACCGCTGTGACACAGCCCGGTGCGCGGCCTGTACCGCTGTGACACAGCCCGGTGCCGCAGCCTGTACCGCTGTGACACAGCCCGGTGCGCGGCCTGTACCGCTGTGACACAGTCTGGTGCGCGGCCTGTACCGCTGTAACACAGCCCGTTGCCGCAGCCTGTACCGCTGTGACACAGCCCGGTGCGCGGCCTGTACCGCTGTGACACAGCCCGGTGGCGCAGCCTGTACCGCTGTGACACAGCCCGGTGCGCGGCCTGTACCGCTGTGACACAGCCCGGTGCCGCAGCCTGTACCGCTGTGACACAGCCCGGTGCGCAGCCTGTACCGCTGTGACACAGCCCGGTGCCGCGACCTGTACCGCTGTGACACAGCCCGGTGCGCAGCCTGTACCGCTGTGACACAGCCCGGTGCGCAGCCTGTACCGCTGTAACACAGCCCGGTGCCGCAGCCTGTACCGCTGTGACACAGCCCGGTGCCGCAGCCTGTACCGCTGTGACACAGCCCGGTGCGCGGCCTGTACCGCTGTGACACAGCCCGGTGCCGCAGCCTGTACCGCTGTGACACAGCCCGGTGCGCGGCCTGTACCGCTGTGACACAGCCCGGTGCGCGGCCTGTACCGCTGTGACACAGCCCGGTGACGCAGCCTGTACCGCTGTGACACAGCCCGGTGCGCGGCCTGTACCGCTGTGACACAGTCTGGTGCGCGGCCTGTACCGCTGTGACACAGCCCGGTGCCGCAGCCTGTACTGCTGTGACACAGCCCGGTGCGCAGCCTGTACCGCTGTGACACAGCCCGGTGCGCAGCCTGTACCGCTGTGACACAGCCCGGTGCCGCGGCCTGTACTGCTGTGACACAGCCCAGTGCGCAGCCTGTACCGCTGTGACACAGCCCGGTGCCGCGGCCTGTACTGCTGTGACACAGCCCGGTGCGCAGCCTGTACCGCTGTGACACAGCCCGGTGCGCGGCCTGTACCGCTGTCAGACAGCCCGGTGCCTCAGCCTGTACCACTGTGACACAGCCCGGTGCGCGGCCTGTACCACTGTAACACAGCCCGGTGCCGCAGCCTGTACCGCTGTGACACAGCCCGGTGCGCGGCCTGTACTGCTGTGACACAGCCCGGTGCCGCAGCCTGTACCACTGTGACACAGCCCGGTGCGCGGCCTGTACCGCTGTGACACAGCCCGGTGCTGCAGCCTGTACAGCTGTGACACAGCCCGGTGCCGCAGCCTGTACCGCTGTGACATAGCCCGGTGCCGCAGCCTGTACCACTGTGACACAGCCCGGTGCCACAGCCTGTACCGCTGTGACACAGCCCGGTGCGCGGCCTGTACTGCTGTGACACAGCCCGGTGCCGCAGCCTGTACCGCTGTGACACAGCCCGGTGCGCGGCCTGTACCGCTGTGACACAGTCTGGTGCGCGGCCTGTACCGCTGTAACACAGCCCGGTGCGCGGCCTGTACCGCTGTGACACAGTCTGGTGCGCGGCCTGTACCGCTGTGACACAGCCCGGTGCCGCAGCCTGTACTGCTGTGACACAGCCCGGTGCGCAGCCTGTACCGCTGTGACACAGCCCGGTGCGCGGCCTGTACCGCTGTGACACAGCCCGGTGCCTCAGCCTGTACCGCTGTGACACAGCCCGGTGCCGCAGCCTGTACCGCTGTGACACAGCCCGGTGCACGGCCTGTACCGCTGTGACACAGCCCGGTGCCGCAGCCTGTACCGCTGTGACACAGCCCGGTGCGCGGCCTGTACCGCTGTGACACAGCCCGGTGCCGCAGCCTGTACCGCTGTGACACAGCCCGGTGCCGCCCGGCGCTGAGCGGGGCGTGCTGAGAAAAAAAAGAAAAAAACGAGTTCTTCTCTACACAGGAGTTTTTACAAAGTCAGAGAGGCGAAGGGGCTTCGGAGCAGAGCCCCCGCGGGAGAGCTGCTTCCCATTCGAGCCCAGCCCGCCGAGTTACCCCTGGGACGACTCGCAGGGCAATGCCGAGCGGGCGGAGTCGGGCCGGGGTGCGGCGCAGGATGATCAGAGGAGAGTGGGGGAGCGCAACCCCGTGTTAGACTGGGCACCATCGGGCACGCGGGGGGAGACAAAGAAAACACAGGAGAGAGTAATAGCGGCTGCGCCGCCGGCGCCGGGGCCGGCACGGAGTGAGCCAGACCCCCCCCGCCCCTTCCATCCGCAGCCGCCGCCGCGCAGCCGCTTCCCGCGCCCGGTCGGTGTCTCCGGTGTCCCCCCCCACACATCGCACCGACACCGCCGGCCCCGGCCCTCACGGACCGCTGGGCTCGTCCTTTCCATCCTCAGTCCCTTGCCTCAACGAGTGTAAAAACTGTTGGTCGTGATGTTATGCCTTTTGCTGTAAATGTGATAATGAATAGTGGTTTTCTTACAGTGGAAACTTTCTGAGGTGTTTTAGGTGTCAGGAACAGAACATTTTGGCATTGAGAAGCTAAAAGGTGGTTTGTGTTTTAGACTCAGTGGTGAAGGATTTTTTTTTATCAGAAGTAAAAAAAAAAAGGATTTTGTCACACTGTTGATGCTTCAAATGATTGTGGTAAATGGTTTTAGGCAATTTCAGCAACCCAAGCAAAACATGTGGCTTACACTGGCCAAAGCAATCACTCAGTCTACAATATGTTTATCAATGGCCACTCCAGATAATCCTTTTTCTACCTGTTTGGTGGGAGTTCCATCAGATGTGGCACAATGGCCTGTACCAAATGCATTAAAAACAAATCCCTTAGTTAAGGGTAATGGCAAAGTTGACAGCTGGGATTTGATCATTTCATGGTTGCCAATAATGACAACAGAGCCACAGGAGTTAGAATTATTGGGATCTATAAAGATGGATTTTTGTGTTATGTTTAATTTTACCGGCAATACCAAAACATTTGGGACAGAATGTGGATCCCATCCTGGGCGTGTATAAGAGCACAACATCTTGCTGCAATTATACTTCACCAAAAAGACCCAGGTCTAGTCTTGTGCCTGTACAGTTACCAAAGGGAATGTTTCTGATCTGTGGGGACCAGGCATGGCCTGGAATATCCTCGAGATTACAAAGGGAACCACGCAGTTTGGGACAACTGACGATCTTGATGCCTAATCACACAATGATTTAGAAACATCATTGTCCAAAACAATTTGTGCATGCATTTACTGGCGAATGTGATGACCATGTTACCTTTGGTCTCCCTCAGCAATAATAGCAACTAGTATATTTGCTCCAGGTGTAAGAGTATCTGCTTTATTAACTCAGCTATGCAAATTAGGATGCTGGCTTAGCAAACAAAGTAACCAAACCTCAATGACATTAGAAGGCTTGATTAGTGATGTAAGTAGTATTAGACATGCACTTGTGTATCATTGTATGCATGATATCCTCATTGCTCAGGAGGAGGCATTTACTGTAGATCAAGAGAGAGATCTAGAAACCATGTTATTTAGGGAAACTAACTTACTTTGTTCCTCGACAGCAGGACTGGTTAAAAATTACCAAGTTACAGAAAACAAGAAACACCCACAACTTAAAAGGAGATTGTGATGGTAAAGTACAATTGTGGTCCATTACGGCGAATGTATTTGCTTCAGCATTTGTACCTGGGCTGGCTGCAGCCCAGGCCTTACGGCCGTTAGAAAAGCTAGTGTGTTGGTCGGAGCAGCAAGCTAATGTTACTACTGATGTTATTGAAAAATTGTTAGCAGACCAGAAAAGCCTTACACATGCCTGATTGCAAGATCGTGCAGCTATTGATTTTTTGCTATTGGCACAAGGGCACGGATGCCAAGACTTTGAAGGCATGTGTTGTTTTAATCTTTCTGATCATAGTGAATCTATTCACAAAGCTTTGGCATATTTAAAGGCTCACGCTAAGAATATTACGGTGGGTTATAACCCTTTTGATACTTGGCTTCAATCAGCTTTTGGGGGTTGTCACCTTGGTTGACTATGTTAATCAAAGAAGGGTTAAGATGGATTTTGGTTATTTTGCTTTTGCTTGTAATGTTTAGAATAGTATATAGTTGTGTTATGAAGACAGTACACACATTGACTGACTCTGTCTTGATCATGCAAAAACAAAACGGGGGATTTGTGGAGGAGTGGTTAAGGGAGCATGGACATGGATCCCAGGGTATAATGTTAGGCCCGACGGGGCAAGGCAATCTGAGTTCTAGTTATATGAATTTAATGCACAATCAAGACCAGAGTCAGAGCCATGGTTAAAGCAGTTGCTGTCATGTAGACAGCAGGCCGCTTTCTGCTCCCTCAAGGTCGGGCTGTTTTCAGCTATCGAGCTAACAGCTCAAGGTCGGGCTGTTTTCAGCTATCGAGCTAACAGCCCAAGGTGGAAAACAACTTCGGGGGAAAAACAAGATGGGAAAATGTGAGGGAGCTTGCTTATGGCAGAAACCGCAAGTAGGATGAACATGAGAATGTAATCTATTAGCTGCTGTTGCTGAGCTAGCTTTGAAGCTGCTGTGTATATAAGTTAGAGCCTGCTCTCAATAAAAGAGGATTTCTGCTATCACTCACATTGAGTAGGACTGATTTCTTCCCACCCAGCTGAGAATCGGACCCTGGGTTGATCGCCGCATGAAGTAGGCTTGGAGCTGGTTGTTCAGGCTTCGAGCCTGGGTGTTTCAGGCTTTGAGCCTGGGTGTTTCAGACTTAGAGTCTGGGTTGCAGACTTCGGGTCTGGTTTTTCAGGCCAAGAGCCGAAAACTTTGCGGCACTTAGTTGTATTTAAACATTCTTCACACAGTCAATACTTCATATTTCTTGTGAAAAAAGCATCACACAGAATTTTATGTTATCGTCAGTAAAAAACGTTTTTCATTGCAAGAAATATATGTAAGATTATTTAAAAAAATATTTAGTTTGTATGTTCTAAGCAGATATTTCAACATGTTTACAAAGTCTACACATGCAGTGTATAAAGTTAAAAACTTTTAACCAACTTGCTTTTTGACTCATTCCTCTATTTAATTTGCATTCTTGCAAAAATTAAGTACCCTTTAACTATTTTTTTAAATAAGAATATAGAAGTCATTTAATCTCAACTGCTTTTCTGGACACACTTGTATATTCCATGTGCTCATAACTTAACAATTAATATGAACAGAAATGATCAACTGGGAATTAACACCAATGCTAGATACGAGGATGGACAGCAACTGTGTATTTAGGAAATGTATGTAACTGATTTTACACATTTCTCTAATCAAAAAGTGTGATTACGACTTTGTGAGAAAGGGCATGTGATTTACAACTTTTTTTCAAGCATATCTCATATTTTTAATAACTTGCCTGTAATTTGTTCAAATCCTGCTGTTCTGCTCCAAGTTGCTCCAAAATCAACAGCTCCTTGATAC
Source organism: Colius striatus (assembly GCF_028858725.1). Lineage (NCBI taxonomy): Eukaryota > Metazoa > Chordata > Aves > Coliiformes > Coliidae > Colius > Colius striatus. Next base: position 1,245,138 of record NC_084775.1, on the reverse strand, counting down.
TGTGCTCTATTCTGTTGGCCTACTATTGCGTGTTGTAATTAATATTGTGAACAACTCAGTGGAGTTGATATTCCTGGTTTTAACTACAATTACTCTATGGTAGTAAGAGTTCAAAGGTTTAAATATCTTACAGAGGCCTGTAGGACAGTATGGTTTATCCCAATGCAGAGGGATGAAGGGAAACAAGAACTACCTGGACAGTTTGTAAAATCATGACACGTTTTTCATGATCAGCTCTGTTATTTGCCATTTGGACAGCCCCCACCAAAACCACCTAAACAACCTATGCTCTTTACCTGAAAATAACTTCAAATATTAGCTTTCTTCTAAGCATTCTCTACATTGCTGTGAACATCCAAGACACCGATATGTATATGTATACATGCATATACGTGTATAGGTGTGTATCTATACACACACACATACACACAGATATACATGGATGTACATAAGTGTTGACTGACAGCTGTTTGAACATGATCCAGCAGTATGCCCAGGTGGCCAAGAAGGCTAATGGCATCTTGGCCTGTATCAGAAATAGTGTGGTCAGCAGGACCAGGGCAGTGATTGTCCCCTTGTACTCAGCACTGGTGAGGCTGCACCTCAACTACTGTGTTCAGCTCTGGGCCCCTCACTACAAGAAGGACATGGAGGTGCTGGAGTGTGTCCAGAGGCTGGCAACGAAGCTGGTGAAGCGTCTGGAGTACAAGTCTTATGAGGAGAGGCTGAAGGAGCTCGGGATGTTTAGCCTGGAGTAAACGCGTCTCAGGAGACATGATCACTCTCTACAACTACCTGAAAGGAAGTGGTAGTGAAGTCTGGGGGTTGGTCTCTTCTCCCAAGTAATGAGTGATAGGACAAGAGGAAAAGGCCTCAAGTTGCACCAGGGAAGGTTTAGATTGGATATTAGGAGAACCTTCTTCACTGACAGGCTAGTTAAACAACAGAACAGGTTGCCCAGGGAGGTGGTGGAGTTCCCATTCTTGGAGATATTTAAAAGATGTGTAGATGAGGGACGTGGTTTAGTGATGGGCTTGTCAGTGTGAAGTTAGTGGTTGGACTCCATGATCTTAAAAGACCTTTCCAACCAAAATGATTCTATGATATACATATATATGGATATATAGCTATGACAGTTAGGAAACAATAACGTCACTTTTATTGCATTCTTAAGCATCAAAGAACGAGGGTATTATAGGCACACATTTTCAACTACTTGTCCTTACTACAGTCCTAAAGCTCGTTTACCTGAGATCTGCATCTGTAAAAATAAAGTTCCATTTTTAGCTGCGTGTTACAAAAGACTAAATATCAGCCCCACAGATATGAAATGATAACTTCATTTTGAGACTAATTTACTACAAGTAAAATATGCTATCTTATAAAAAAGATACTGCTGAAAGAGATACATATTCAAAAGGAAACAAGATTCTTAGAGGTTTAAAAATCTCCCTATGCCTTTCCACATAGTAATAAATTTATTAAAAATATTTGACACAGACAATCTCCACAGAAAGCATCCTGCTGAAATCACGTACCATTTAAGCCACCCATCTTGCAAAGGTTAACATAGTTTAGGAGAGTAGACTCCATAGCTAAGTATTTAGTTTTCATCATCCCGTCTGTAGTGAATGGTTTGTAATTCCTGAGCTGTGAACACAGCCATCTCTCTGGTGCCCGCAGCAATCACTCGGCAGGACATAAGATCCAGCGGTCCCCCTGAGAACAAGGGGATTCATGAGAACTGTCTTACACGATGTAAAAAGGCAATGTGTTCTGAAATAGAAACCATGTTGTCATTCAGGAGGTTCAGAAACACTGAAACAATTTCATACGTGGCTCTTTTTGGGGTGGGAAGGACAATCTTATTCAGCAACTCCTATCTGGAGTCACCAGTAAACAATTACTGTGAGATGTGTACTGTCTAAATGAGTAAAATAATAACCTGGAATCATCCTTTCTCAGGAGGATGTCTCCCCAAATCTGTTTGGAATCTGAATGCATCTACCATTCTCCTGGGCTAGTTCTTCACTGTAAATCTGATACTTTAAAGGAATTATTCAGTCATCAAAATAGAGTTTGACTCAGAAGATCTTGATGTGATGAAACCCTGTGCTGGAATTACATCACTGTGTCATGAATAATCAGCCAGACTCTAGTGGAGAGTACAGACATTTCTACAGGATGCTGCTAGAAATGAGGTAGAGCCATAGGAAGACTGTATTGAGTTAACACAAGTTGCCCCAAAATAGCCACTCGGTCACCCAAAAGTCAACAGAGACAATGATATTTTACTCACCTGAAGTGTCTATCACGGTGCCACCTGCCTCTCTAATAATGACAGTGGCTGCTGCCAAGTCCCAGCACTGTAACCCAAACTGGTAATAGGCGTCTGCAGCACCGGACGCCAAATGGCACAGGGCCAGGGTTGAGCTCCCGATCACACGGACCCTAAACCCCACGAGAAGGACACATGGTAATGGAAAGCAGAAAGGGCCTTTGATTTCAACCTATGTGTCAAGATTGCAAAACATGCCACATACTTGTCTGGGTTTTGCTTTCAGGGGGCGGGAGGGAGTGCTTTTAATGACTTTTGGTCACTAATGTGAGACATATATGGTAAAATATCTTACCCGTGTGCTTGGGCCTTGAGCAATCTCTCAATGTTTCCAAGGAACAATTTCAAAGTCGCAGGGTCACGTTTTGGACCAATTTCTGTTAAAATTAAGGCCTTTGAGATATCTGCAATGTAGGCAGTTGCTTCCAGTAATTCAACAGCTTCCAGGCAGATTCTAGAAATTTGTTTTTAAACACAACACTAATGGACTTTTCACAATAAAACAGTTTTCATGCCCAAATTTTATACCTCTAACTCTTTCATAGGATAAGTGACAGCTTTGCATAAAAATTCAAGCAAGACCAGATTTCTCATACCAAACAGTCTGATCTAAACAGATATTTTTAAAACCAGAACAGAAAGATTAAAAAGAAGTATGCCTTCTTACATTCCTTCTCTTTATACACACCATTTGATTTCATTGACCGGTCAGCTTTTGGCAAATGTACTAACATTAGCGGTCAACTAAAAATAAACGGGGGACCCAGCATAATAAAATAAACGAGGGATTAGCAATGATTTTAATCTAATTATATTTGAAAACAGGATTTCATGAATAGGGAACTTCAATGAAATTTGTTAATAAACTATTTGGGAATACAGTAAGAGCAAAGGAAACTTTCTACCTAAACCACCAGTCATTCAGTAATAGCTCCTCCTCATTCTGACATTTCAGAGACTGACGACACCTTATGACTGAGAAGAACCCTTACCTATTACAAATGAAACCAGTATCTTAATTAAGAAATACTAATATGAGTGTTATTTCTGTATTGCATTCAGCAAGGGCAATTCTGCCCCACAGCAGATGAGGATGTCAGCCTTGTGTACAGTCAAAGGAAAGACCCACAGTGACTTGCAAGGTGTTGAAGTCGTCCACCTCTGAGATCTGCATACTGCTAGTCTATAACAAGCGTATGCCAATGTAGATGGAGATGGTTCATCAAATGCCAAGTGTCTCTGCTTCTGTTGTGCCAGCTGAACTTGGAGGCATTAAAGGCATGACAAAACTCAAAGGTTTAGCCGTTCATTACTTAGTAACTAGGCTGTGTCCAAGTGTCAGCTGTCACCTCTACTGTGGGTTAAAGGCGAGGCATTCATTCCGCTAGAGAACGGCTGCCTGCTTATTACAGCTAATTGCCTAAGTTGAAAATTCTTAGCAGAAGTAGCAAGGGGGTTTTCAAACTCAAATTAGGCTGGAGACATCATTTAATTAAACAGGCTAACAATGAATTTAGTATTGCAGAAGTAGAGTATGGATTCTAGCAATGCGGTAAACGGTTGGTGAGCAACAGGTACGTCATTAGATTGAAAGATACAAGATATCACAAAGCATAACTGTAGGAACACAGATTTAACAATCACTTTTTAAATTATCGAATTCAAATACAGTAACACCCATCCAGGCACGCTGCAGGGTATTCATTGTTTAGCCATCAGTGAAAACTCTGGATGGTGAAAGCAATTTGCCTCAGATAATTTTGCATAACAGGCCCAAGTTATAATTACAGAATATCTAAAGCACACCTCATTGCTGAAATGCACCAAGCATTCATACCACACCAGTCACAGCTAGGTCATGACTAAGTTGTTCTTCTGAGTTCTAAAATGAATTTCTAACAGATAAGTGGCTCTCTTCAGTTTTCATAAAGGCCATAGGTAGAAATTAGTTGAAGAGACTAAGAGGGAGGTCTCTGTTTAGGAAAATGAGCTGGCTGATCAAGTATCAGTGGGGTTTCACGAATTCAGGGTACAGGAGAAAATTTACAGGCTACTCCTTACATTAGTACAGGCCAGAAAAATAAGGAGGCTTGGTAGAAGAGATTTAATGGTGATACGGATAGATTTATGAGGAAAAGAACAATTCTGTTGACCACAGAAGCACATACAAGGCCTGACCTGAACCTAAGCATGAGAAGAAACACCATTCAAGATCAAAGGGAAGATGGATCCTTCATTTAGGTGCATCCTGATGCCTGGACTCCCATACCAGACCTCTACAAAATTTGGCATTGACAAAGAACAGTGTTTGCCTGGACTGTGATTTCAAATGATTAAATGTGAATAATAAATGTATAGCGCAGATCAATGTTATCCAACAGTCACATTTCCTAGAAACAAAAGGCATGAAGTAACGTGACAGCCTAGACCTCCAACACATCATGCATTGCTGAAGGCTGCTTGACTTCCAGTGGTGGGCATAGGGAAACACACCCTCTCTTCCAGGGCTGGTTTATTTCACTGAAGCCACAGTCCTCACAGAAGAAGAGCAACTGTGATTTTATATACTTAAAACATCAAAAGAAGTGAGACTAAAGAAGATCCATCTTCACTAGTGAAATTGGCCACCACCAAATTATGTCTCTCAAAACAAAGGCAAATTTCAAAGCACTTGCAAGGGCAGAAGGTCCACTTCCTTGCTTTGTTCTAGATTTGGATGTCCAGAGAAAGGAAGACAAAGTGGCACGTGCCAAAACTGTTCCTTGCCCATCTGGAAACCAGAACTCTGACTGCAAAAAGGAGTGAGGCCATTTCAAAAGTGGCTCAGCCAGCCCAAATGGGAGCACATGTTTTTAGTCTCTGCCAGCACGGGCTTTTGTGGAACATGAGATATTCAAGCACTGAAAAAAAAGGTGTTATATAATCAAGGATTAAAATCTTAGGGGTCATTGACATTACAACTCTCCAAATAGGGAGATCCAGCTCATAATTAATCCAGGTGAATAGTTAAACTTCCCAAATTTCAGGGAAGTTTTGAGGGTCTGCTTGAGGCACTACAACAAGTCTGTATGTTCAATTGCTTGAATTTACTGTGTTTCAAATTCACGATATCTGGTTTTGGGATAAATTTTTTATCACCTCCTGTGTACAACGATGTACATTTTTGGCACATGTCTGCTTCTGTCTGTTCTCATCTGCATTTTGATTGATTAAAAGAAAACTTCACTACATACATGTGATTATTGTTATCTGTTATCCTTAGGCAAACAGATAGATCTGTAACATGGTTTACCAATAAAATAATTCCATGAAAATGTTGATGAAGTATTGCTAGCTATTTGCATATTGAAACATACCGCACACAAAAGCAAGCTGTTAAAGAACCCCTAATGAAGCACTCATCCTTTAGTTTACAGTTAGCATGTGTGCCTACAGGCATAACACACTTCACAGCCGACACAGTACTCTGAATTTGATTCACCATTCACATTGCATCTGGCAAGGGGTTTTTTTGAGGAAGACACTATTAATAGACTCTTTCCCTGAAGACATTTGCAGGAATTTCTTCAGTACCATTCAAGGCTTACATTCAGGTCAGTTCCCCTGTGTGTACTTTGGCTCCTTTTCAGCTTAATACTTTTTTCTGCTTTTCCCATTTGTTTACTGAGGGAGATTTAACATCATTCTTTATTTTTGTTTCAGCTTTGTTCAGTTTACATAACCCAAATTATGCAGCATCAAAATCATGATGGTGTTCTAGAAAACATAAATATTAGAGAAAGCTGTCTGGTAATAATATGTAGTATTTAAAAGGATCTTTGGGAATGAACAAACTTCAGAAAAGCATGGAAGTGTTTCTCTGCAGATTCCATGTTTGAAAAGTCTAACTAGAGAAGTACAGAACATTGTGCTGTTTAAACCAGTAACAGGCACTAGCGCACCTGAAAACTATGTTGTTATTGCATGGAACTCTTGGTGGCTTCACTTACAGCTATACATGTATTTGAGATCATGCAATTAGTCTGAAAAAGGTACATTCCTTTGAATAGCTCCTTCTTCTGTATATATCAAACTGTAAGCTGACAACATACAGAGAAAAGGCAGTAGCGTGATCGGGTATAGCTAGGAGACTGAAAATGGCACATATGAAGGCTGGATACTTAACACACCCCCACCCCCCCGCCAATAATCAAGCTCTCGTGGGAAATACACTTATTCTCCATGTTAAGAAAACCATAAAGGTAGATTAAATTAACTAGGCCCATAAGTTCAGAGAGGTCTTAACAGAAATCAGTTCTGAATTGCCTCACAGCAGCAGTTAGCCTTCACAGATACCGCTTGTAGGAAAGAAGCAATAATGCTAATATAAGAACACTGGGAGATGTGTTTCAATTACAAATAGGCAACACTATTATTTAACTCACCACGGTTTTGTCTTACAAAACCTTGCCCACGTCAGTACTCTCTTTTTTCCCCACATAAATCCTATAATAATATTTATAATAATTTGTAAGAATTATCTTTCAATTGCCAGTTTGCACAAGTAGGTTTTGCAGGACTATCATTTTAGACTAGTAGAGTATGACCACATGAATTAAAAAAGGGTGGAAAAACCTGAGTAGTGGCTAGCTTCTTTCTAAAAGTATTTTATTGAAAGTTCCCATGTGATTTTGAGGGTTCTACCCACATCTCAGACACTCATCTTAAAGAACATACTTCATACCTCTTTGTTAACAGCAAATCCAATGCTCACTGCCACTGTCGGAAATCTGTGAAAAATAAGAAAAGACCCATCACTAATGAAAAATCTCTTGACTTACTCGTTATGCAACTCCCTCAGGCAAAAAAAACCCACATGGAGCTCTGTGGTTTTACTTGTGTCAAAATGCTCCTGGCATTGTACTATTTCTCCTTTGTTGTCCTCTTTGTCAGTGTCGTTAAAACTGAATTTACTATTGGAGAAGGCAAGAAATAAGCACAGGAAGATACCAGGCTTTTTACACGAAACGCGTTGTATATTTTAGTGATCTTTTTGCCTTAGTGTAATTGAATTACCCAGTATAAAATCATCACTGTTGTTATAACAAGTCATCACTTTAAAGAGCACAATCTGTTCAAGTTCAAGCATCAGAGATAGCAATCCAGCTGCACAGATACCTTGCTGCTGACATCAACGTAAGGAGAAACCAGTTCCTCTACCCTCTCTTTCATCAGTCACCATCATGTATTTAATTTGCTCCTTTTGACTAAAGTATAATTATTACACTTTAAACAATGAAAGGAATTCATTTCTTAAAAACAAGTTTTAAAAAGAGTTGTGAAGGCAAGGCTCAGGAAATATTGCTAGTAAGAGAAAATGTCACTTGAAGAAAAGCACATGACATCCCTCCACCTCCCCTTGAATTCTAGGGAATTGCACCAACAAGTTATTTTGTTCTCATTTAATGAAAACTGCAGTTATGTTACATCACAAAGTACAAGGCAGAACATATTTTAAGCAGAAGTATTACAAGCAGTCATTCATTTACAACTTCTAGGACTTAAATGATGAATTAAAGGTTTTGCACTTCTGTGAGAACGAGCCCTAGATTTACTTTTGCAGAGCAGTATTCTGTAAGTCTAAAAACAGTATCTATGTACAACTTTGTTTTTTCTACTTTACATATGTGCAAAGGTTGTACTTCTTAGGAAAACTGAAGCACTTGTATTTGAAAGGGAGAAAACGTCACCACTACAAGGAATAGGTAACAACCACATAAGGCGTTAGGCCAAATGTCATCATAGCACAGCCTTGTTCCTCCAGTTCAGCTCAAGCCTCTGCATGTTCATGTGCGGTTATATATAAACAAGCTGTGAGTCAAGAGCTGTGGGCCATTAAGCAATCAGCAGAAACTTTAGCTTACCTTTAGATAACAGTATAGAGCTCTCCCCAGCACAAACACACACTCCCTCAGATACACTAAGGGAGCTACAAAAAGATAAAGGCATGTGTTCTGGTTTAGCAAGGAGCAGCTTTTGGCTTAGTAACAGGGGGAGCGGGTTGCAGTGAAGACCCGGTAAAGAGTTTGCGGACTCTCCCCCGGCTCCTGGGTTCACACCCACCTCCGGCCTGGCTGGGCCAATCTGGCGCCTCTGCGATCACTATTTAGGGGACGGGAATTTGGAATGCGGGTCGGGAGGTGTAAGAGGGATACAAGATGGAGGCGACCACGCGGACCCTTCAGCCAGAGGAGGAAGGAAGGAGGAGCAGTAGACCGGAGACCCTTCTGCAGGCCGTGGCGAGAATGCAAGCTGTGCCCCTGAAACCTGTGGAGATCCGTGGCAGGACTGAGAGCCACCAGCAGCTCCATGTGAGTGAGCCCGGACGGGCGAGGGACTGTGTGGGGAGACGGCCATGGCCCAGGCCGTGTTGGAGAGCCTGCACGCCGTAGAGCAGCCCCACACGAGAGGCAGAGAGGAGCTGCAGCCTTTGGAATGGGTGCACGTCGGAGCAGCCCGTGCAGGGCTGCCATGCGTGTGAGTTACCCCACGGACTCGCAGGGAGGACTGGTGTGGAGTTCACCCGTCCTGAGGAGGGACAGACGGCAGAAGCTATTGGGAGCAGACTGACTGAGACCTCCACTGCCTGCCCCCCCGAACCGTTCAGGGTGGGGGGCAAGGTAAAAACCCCGGGATCAGGGCTCTGAGCCCGGGAAGAGGGGAGGTGTGGCGGGAAGGTGTTCTTAAAAAGGCTGGTTGGACTCTTCATTGACGTATTCCTCTGTGTTGTTTTGTTTCGTTTTGGTTATGTTTTGGGTTTTTGTGGGTATGTTTTAGTTGATGCTGCATTAAATTATTTTCTGTTTTCTTCCCCAAACCAAGTAGCCTGGTCTGTTTTGTCCTGAACCTTAAGCAGCAATTAAGCCCTCCCTGCCCTCGAGCAATTCTCAGCCTCTTCGGTACTTGAGGCTAATCGTGGTCTTTGTTCCCTGATGGGCCGAAACCAGGACAGCATGACACCTACTTACAAGACAATGGAATAAATCTACCATGGTAAAACATTTTCAAGAAGAAGAGAGGCTTTGTGAGAAGCTACATTTTGCTCTTTTATGTACTTCCCAGTTCACTGTCCACTTACCTGTGCACAAAGTTGCACGTTCCATCAACAGGATCAATAATCCAGGTCGGACTGTCAGTGAGGACACATTTTGAACCAGCAGCAGTGGACTCTTCTGCAATAAACCTGCATTTGGTGTGGAGTAAAACAAATGTGGTTTAGAGATGTGACGTGAAAAGACAAATTCCATCTTTCTCTTTTTGAAGAGATACTTAATTTTTAATATCTGTATATTTTAATTAATTTTTATATCTATATCTATATGTATAAACGTACATACTGCTTTTTCTTCTCGGAATAAGGAGCTTTCATAGAAACTTTGAAGGAGAGTTCTCAAATTCATAGCACACTATTTTGCATGGTAAAAAGGGACTCCATTTATGTTTCCCAAAATATAAAAAAGTCATGAAAATGAATACAACAATGGATCTAAACTGGCACCCCTGGAACTTCAGAAGGAGTTTTTTAATGCAGAATGTCATTTTATGGGTTAGGACTGTCTATTGCAGTAAGTAATATAAACTGCAAACTGTAGCTGCTTCTCTTCTGCAGCCAAATTCAGTCATTAGGAAATAACACACTCTTAGAAAATCCACAATCTCACTCCTACTTGAATTTTTTACAGTAGACTGACTCAAGAAATGAGGTTTACAAAGCTAAACTTTCTTTTTCCCGTGACCTAGAGAAAATCAACAAGTTATTGGTTTTTTGTTGTTTGGATGCAGAAGGCACAAATTGAAATCTGAGCTCATCTTCTGTTCTGTTGTTCTGTCCAAATTTCTTTCAGTAGATATCCTTTTCCTTCAGTAGATACCCTCCTTTTTCCCTGGGAAATGAACATCCAGTTCTGGTACACTTCCTGCTGACCTTAATTATCCCTGCTCTCCCATGAACTGCTCACGGCCTGTTTCTTTAAGTGCTGTGCAGCTGTCACTCTCAAAGATCTGAATTAAGTGCTGCATGTACAGAAGGTGCAGAATCAGACTGCTAGCACTCAATCTTGCTTTTGGTTTCTCATTCAAATAGCTGGTAGTGGTATTCAGAATCTCCTCCAAACAGTTGAAGATGAAAAAACTCCTCTTGATGACACAAAGAGAAAAAAAACCCAATAAAATAAAATAGCTGCTTGCCCAGGGCTAGAGTAGCAGCTATTTTTTCTTGTGCTCTCAACAAGTGCTGCATGATGCCACATAGCACTTGCAATTGTGAGCTTAAAATGTTCCGCAGACAACACAGGAGGAGACTTTGTGAACTTTCCAAATGCTTTCCCTGAGTAAAAAAAGTACTGTTTTGATGGCATTATAGGCCCCTAGTTGGTATGAAGAGGGAAGAAGGAAATGTTTACTAGGATTTTCATCTCTATTAAAGCTGAAGGAAAAGTCTTGGTGTGGAACTGAGAAATGAGAAAGACTAGAACAAGCGTTTGGAATTCTTTCAAACGTAATATTTTGCAGACTGTTTGCTGTAAATATTTCATTATTTTGTCATGGTGCTGTATAATTTTGACAAATGATACAAATCTTTTACAAATCTTGTAATTAGCATATAAACCCAACCACACACTTTGGCTGTGCTACTGGCTGCAGAGGAAGCTCATCTTCTTGCAGATGGAGCACATTCTCAGACTGTCCACCTTCTCCATAAATTATGCTTCTGCTTCAACCCTCTGCCAACCCCCACAGCCAAAGCCTGAACTGTAGCTGTTTCCTTGCCAGTTCAAGACAGATGAAATGGTAACCTCTTTAAAGACAAGACTACTTCTGTGTGAGTTGTTTTGCTCTCAAGTATTGTAAGTCTGTTTCTCACCTTTTCCTGCACTGGGATGTGACGCTGCAGTCCTCACATACAGAAATGCTAACATGAAGCTGAGGAACAGCAGTGCCATTGATACAGTCTTGATGTCCAAGAATATTTTTTCCAAAATGGATGCAGGATAAATTAGCTACACATTTAATGAAATTTGGGCTAACAGTTTAAAGTAAGCCCCTTGCTGTTATACAACACTAGGAACTGTGACAGTTGCTCAAGGTCAACGTGAGATGTGTTGTTCTATGGCTTCCTGTCCTGTAAAAATATGCAAACTAAGCAAAACACTTGGCTTGAAATACTGGAGACAAAATTTTATGAACAGCTTGAGAAGCAGGAGGTATAGCCATGTTATCACAGTAGTTAATTTGACAGCCTATGAGCTCTCCTTAAATCTGGATTAAAGTTTTCTCCCACTGAAAATGAGTCCAGTGATTTTAGCCAACTCTCATCATACATCTGTTCTTACCATGGTGCCACTCTGAAACTCATTGTTGGAACAGCAGGGAAACCTGTAGCATAGTAAGTGCTGAAACCTGCAGCAAGAGTGTCATCCAGTAGAATGCAGGAGGTTCAAGCCAGGGCTGTCCCCTCACCTATCCCCGTATGGAGGCCTGAGAGCAGAAGGCCAGGAAGCTAGTGCTGGATGTCACTCTCTATAATGACTGTGTCGTGGTTGTAATGTCTACAGGATTAAGGCCACAATTAAAACTGAAGATGACAACTTGTGTAACAATACAGCCTTTCAGGCTGTGCCTATCCACAATTCAAAGATCTATCGGAAAAATCCCCTTTTGAAAAAACTCACTTGAAGGATGTCAGAGTACCAAAGGGTGGTGAGAGATGAAAACTTGGATGAAGTGTGAATGAGGATGATACATATCACTGAACCAAGTGGAGAGAAGAAGAATGAAACGTGGGACAGAATTCTCTTTTTCACGTGTTTTCCTAATACTTCTCTTTACTTCTGGGTACACTTCCAATATCTCAAGACTCATCACTGTCACAGTGCAAATGGCACAGATTCTCATGAGAACCCTTTTAAATTTTTAATGTATTGTAATTTTTTTTTACTTTTTAATGTTCCTCTTAAGGTACATTTGTTGATTCAGAGAACATAAGAATCAAGAGAGAAGAAGTAGCAGAATGCTTCCAACAGCAAGATTAAGTAACAGACTAAACAAAGTGTGCACGATCTTTTGAAGTTTTTGTTTTACTTGAATTTAAACCTTGATTGCTACTGTGGACTCCTCATTGCAAATGTTTTAATCTAGTCTAGTTAAATCTAGTTTAATCAATTGTTTAACATAAATGCATTTACTGTCTGAACAAACTCTAACCAAACCCAATAACCAACATCAGCAAAATACTGAAGAAATAGCAATTCCTTCATTTGCCTATAAAGTCAGAAGCTAACTGTACAGAGTTAATAAAGTCAGGGATTCTTCAGTTTCTAGGTCTTACACTGACCTTAAAACTTTTGTTCCCATTCTGAGTTCAATTAAGCACTTCTGATGAATCTTATTTTATGTGTATGTTTTATGTTCTCTGGCAGACTGTTCAAGGCAAAAAAACCCCACAACACAGGAGTGGAGATGAGAAAGGAGCACAGGCAGCAATAGTCGAAGGAATATTACACAAATAATAGGCTCGTAAAGCCTGGCACTCTCTTGAGAATGGTGGCCAAGAACCACACATTGTGCTGCACAGTACTGCTTCAGGATGTGATCACACACAACACGTATTTAGAAAGCCATATTTAGTATACAATGTTTTTTCTGTTCCTTCTTATGGTGGGGTGTTGGGTTTTTTTTTCCTAGCAGCATTGTCGATAACCAGATTAGTAGCTGAGCCCTCCAGATTTTCATCTTTGTTGATTTCTGCACAGTGCTGGAGTGTAAGGCTCATCTCTGTCAGAGATGCACACAGTTAGAAAGAAGTCATACAGCATTTAAAGGATACACAGGCTCTGCACTGGCTCTGCAGGAAGATTCATTTTATCCATGTAGACTGAAGTCAAATGTTTGATGCAGACCCTCTGCATCAAACCAAACCCAGACAACTCATAGAATCTCTCTCTATTCTGCACAGGTGCTAGGAATGGTTATTTTTCAAATTGACCATAATAATTCAAGAGAAGCCAATAATTTGATCTCTTTTTAAAACCTTGGGTTGACACCCCATATACTAATTTATAATCTCTTCATGTACATGCATCAAATGATGACGATAAACAACTCTGCTCCTCACTCATTTTAGGACTCCATACAACACAGGGTGGATGTGATTAAATACGGTACTTGTCCTGATTTGGCAAATGCTTACCTATCATGGCAAAAGAAAGCAGAAGAAAGGTCTGTAGGACAGGACATTTGCTATCATTAATTTCAACTATATTTTAATAGATATCCTGGGAAGAATTCTTATACACTAGAGGACTGATCAGTGGAGATCCACATGGAACCTTTGTACATGATACCCCTAGAGGGGAAACACGACTATTCAATATATATCTTAAGAAACATAAAGATAATAAAATATAAAGTACTACGTATAGGGAAGTAATACTTCTTAAACAAAGGAGTCCTGTGAAAATGTCCAACAGCAATAGGTTAATATACATGAGAAATAGATACTTTTAAAATTCCCTTGAAGTGCCAGTCAGATATTTAGCTCTTAAAGGAAAAAAAAATCATCCCATAGGCACTCACCTGTGGGAAGGAAATTTCTCTTTCAGAACAGAAATAATTCAACTTGCCACAAAATGATCAGTTTCTGTTACAAGATCTGCAGCAGATGTCTTTGTGGACACTTGTTTTTCCTCTGTTAGAGCTTTCCTAATAATCTGAAACAGAAGTTCACAGACCATAGTTGTTGGCCATTCATCCAGTGCACACTAAAATAATATATTTACTGAAAAATTATACCTAATCCTGAAAAAACAACTGTAAGCCTAATTCTACCAGAGTGTGTTCTCATTCTTCTGACTTTTTAAAAAAGTCCTTCTGAGCTAATGAGTAGTCTTTGGAAACACACCATTTTGAATCATTCTGTGAGAACCACTCTTGACAGTTCAGAAAGGGACTGAGGAACGGAACGCAACTAAGAGAATAAAAGGATGATGGCAGTTGTAGCCAATTAGGAAATTACAAAAAATACATGTAAGATAAGAAAGAGCCTTAACACTCAGGAATTTTTCATGGAAACTCCCTCTGCTTCTTTTCTTTTCTTTAATTTACAGGGTCAATACCCCACTGCTCTCTTACTTTAAAAGACATGCAATAAGGCAAACCCCACTTGTTTATTTTATCTCGAGTATATGGGTTTTTGGAACTTCAAGAGCTGACCACCCACTAATTCCCAAAGAATTTCTATGTCTTTAATAAAACAAAAAACTTAAGACTTTTCCCTAGGTATGGAACCAGTGATCTAACCCTGGACTCTTCTAGAAAAGTCTTTGACATGTTTTTTAAGGATTTAGCTGTTATAAACTCAGAACTAAACCACATCAACTGCAAATGCACATATGGGAAAACAGTTAAAAGCTTTCTTCTAGTTTTCCCATCTTATTTCTGGTTTTTTTCTGTTCTTTCATTAAAATAAGAAGGCAGGATGCAAATGGAGCTGACTTATTTTTATAACCAGTGAAAACGATAAACTATTTGAAATTAGGAAAACAAAAAAAACTCCCAAACATTAAACACCTCTTATTTGTACAGAATTATATTAACTAAAACTGGCAGCAACAAGACCAATATTCCAAGTCCCTTCCAAAACTTTCAAATATTTCAATTGTTTAACTAATTTTCCACTATCCACTACTATTCCAAATATCAAAGTAGTTTTAAAGTGTTGAGAAATGCTTGATGACCAAAGAAAACAGTTGTGCTGCATGGGAAGGGGAACCAGCAACTCCCAAATTTCAGTCTCGCCTCTTGGTTTTCATAGTAGAAAATACTGTGTTTGAAGAGTGTGCTGATTGTTCTGCCAAGTAATGGATATGGCCAACTGTTGCTTTAGTACAGAAGGTGTCTAATGAAGGTATTCAAAACACTAGTTATGCCTATTTACTGAGCTTGTGAAGGCAGGTTAAAACTTTTCAGCTTGACGTCTTGCAGAGCTTCACTATTGTATATAAAAATATTAACTACACTTACTTCTTTTACTCCCCTCAATGCCCTCCATGGTTTTCTTGAAGGTTTTGCTGTAGGAGCATAAAAGCACAACTCTAGGAATGCCCTCGAGCTCCTCTTCAGTACAAAGTAAAATTCAAAACAATACAGCCATCTTGGTTGTGTATTCTAAAAAAATGCTACTCTGTTACAATTTAATTGTTCTTTACTTTTATACTGCCTGTACACAAGTAAATGCCCTGCTTAGAACAGGGCTCAGAACTCTGCATAGTGAAATAGATGAGGAATATGCTCCTTTTAATAGAGAAGATTTCAACAACTTCTTAGCAGTGCCATGGTTTTGACTTCTACTCAGTTTTAATATAAGATTAAGGAGATTTTTGTAGCCATTTAAATCAGTATGTGCTCAACGAGGGAGTGAGATCACACCTGAGCCTTGCTGCAAAAACAAGAGAGGTGCAAGCTCTCTGCTGTGGTTGTTCTCTGCAGTCAGTTGCTCTTCACCCTGTGATCCAGCACTTGATCTCTCCCTTTTTAACACAATCCTTTGCACCTCTCAGCACTGAATTTATTATTTTTCATTTCTGACCCTTTCTCCAATTGCTCCTGACCATTTTTAACTCTGTTTCTCTGTTGATCTGCACGTGCCAGCCTGAAGCTCCAGTCACTTTGGAGGTGCGACTTATGCAAGGGTGTGACTGATCAGAAGCAGTGTCTGATGGCCTTCTCACCTCTCTCTTCCTCTGCAGACCTGTGCTGAGGGGCTGTGACACACATTACCCAGTCCTACGATGTGCTGCTTCTCCCTGCCTCTTGTGTAACTGATGTGTCAAGGGAAGAGCAGAAGAAGGGAAGTCACAATGCTATGCTGAGGTCATCAGCTACATATGGGCACCATCTGCATCAGCTCACCTGTGGTGGTGCCATGGGATGGATTCATCCCTGATAATTCTCTGCATTCTAGGAAGGGTCTGACAAAAGGGACTCATATGCATTTGCATCAGCTTGTATAGGTATGCAATCCAAGCTAGTGTCCCCCACAAAGACCACATTCCCTGCATCATTGGGGAAACAGCTTTATTCTTCACAAATTCATCAAATAGCTCAGAGTAGTCCAGAATTCAGCTTATGTTGAATAATCCCTAAAAATCATCTACCTACAGAGTATTACAGCCCGGGGCCTCAGACTACTCCAACAACATCACTCAGCTCCTTTCCTTGCAGAAGCCTTACAACAAGGTTTGAAGACACCTACTGCAATTGCCTGGTCTTCCCAGCTGGGCGTGAAGCTCCAGAAAAGCTTCTCTCTTTCTAACAGACAATAGGTAAGTGAAAGATCTACAGGTGAAGAACTACAGGTTGATGAAATGAAAACTGCTGATTGTTCCTTATCACTATTGTACAACAAAACTGGCAACCAAGATGCTGTATTTTGTCTGTAAATGTCTTTTATACTCTATTATAGGTTGTATCTAGACTGGAAATTTTACAACAATTTCTAAGCAGCTGGTTTTTGGGAGTGTGGTTATTTACAGCAGAGCCACTTAACACTTATCCCATGCTGCCTTCCCTCTAACAAAGAATTGCCTAGATCTTATCCTAATACCCTGTCTGGGAGCATTTGGTGGGGGGGGTGTTATGCAAAGTGATGGGCATTTACATCAAGCAGTACATGCACGAAGACCACATCACAGAGCAAGAGCGAAGTTGTCCTTCTCCCTTCTTCATTTCCCACGGAGCAGGGCACAGTGCAGTCATGGTCCTGGACTTCTCCTTTCCTAACACCTTTGTGAAACTAATTCACACAAAGGAGAATGAAGAGGACAGAGGGAAAAGACGCCTTCTCCCCCAGTACCTGCCAGGACAGCCACCTCCAGTGAGGTCCTTGTGGTAAGTATTTTATCTCACCTTATCCTGGGAATTCCAAGTTGGTTTTACTTGCCTGCAACATTGTCCTGAAATATTTGCCCAAACACATAATTAAACATCTAGATAAAAAGGATAACTATCTGCAAACAATTTAGGAAATATCAATCCAGTTTGTTAAAAAAAACTGTCTGTGTTCCATAGACAACAGCCTAACAATATCCCTTGGGTGCAAATATGGGGGAAAAAGACTTTGGCTTTTTAGAATCAGCGGATATGCCTTTTTTTTCAGTGGGATTCTGTGAGGTCTCTTATGCCTCACAAAAATATCCTCTGAAAAAAAGAGTCAAAAAGTACTTAGTGTGGACTGAATGTGATGGCTTCCAGTCTGAGTTTCTTACCCTTTTTTTCACCCATATGTACATCACTCATTTTGGTGAAGTTTCTCTGACTGTAATCTCAGAGAACTCTGCAAATATTACTCAGTGCTCTCAACAGCATCAAGGATGCTGTTTTTTTTTAAGCAAAAAGTCATACTAAACCAACAAGCACAGTCTCATGAATACAGCAAGCAGAGCATACTCATAGAAGACCTTGCAGAAGAATGGTTTCAAAAAGTGCAATTACATGTGGCCTCACAGAGCAGGTTTTGCATCATTTTCATGCAGGTCAATTACCAAGGTTACAAAACCATGGCCACTCTCATTATGAAAAAGCCATACGTATTAAATGAGAGTCTGTGATCATTCATAAAAATAATGAAACTAAGTAAGAGGATGGGCGAGAATGTCACAGTTTTAACCTGGGAATAGAAGTTATTCCAGCAACACAACTTTTGACAAATATTCAAGCAATCACTTCTTTAATGGCCTTTGAAGTTTAGAAGAAACTATACCAAAGCATAGATGTCGATCCATTGGAACGAAGATACATTTTACTCCAACTCATGAAATGTAAACCAAACAGTCACGTTTGGGGACAAAAGGGGACACCAGGAAATTGTATTACCGTCTACATTTCCCTAAAAATTCAAAATCTTGACCTGCATGCCTTTCTTTAGGTTGGCCCCTGCACCAAGTCTCTTTTAGAAACTTTCTAATGATTCCAAGCCTTCCTAACCTGCCATGGTCCTGAAAAATGGAGGGCCTTAAAAGCAAGGCTAAAGTGGTGACATTTCAAGCAGGCATGGAAACAGGAGGCAGATCTGGGGAGAAAGAGTGCAAGCAGACTTCTAGCAATGGAGGCAAAAGTGGAGAGCTCTGAGGGGTGGGAAGAGAAGCAGAAGAACAAGATGAACATGACCAGCGGAATCGACTATTTTTGGTGACCCATTTGATCAGTCAATTTTCAACAAAAATCCAGTCCTACCAAACCTATATCACACTGCATTTTGTGTTCTTGTCTCTAGACTCTTTTGGGGACAGCTAGAAGTGGATTGACACTTAAATAAAAGATACAGCCCTATTTGCACCTTTTCCTCCACAAGAATCTCTGATGGGTTTTGGAACTAAAAACATACCTTAACGTTACAAAGTTAATAAAGACCCGACACAGTTCCAAAGTCCTACTTAAACAATATCTTTGACTGGTTTAAATTTGGGCTGCCGATGAATTGGGCATTTCCTGCCAGTTGCACTGTAGCGATGGCAAATTGTGAGCTAAAAAGATACCAGGATGAATTTTCTGGCATGTTTATATCTTCCAGGAAGAGGTACTCAGCTGTGGTCTTCTAGGCAATTTAAATGTCTGGAGATGGTTATGGCTGTGAGCAAGTCATGAGTTTCTCCTGTGAAATGGCTGGCAGAATGAGTATGCTGGAGACACTGCTGTTTGGAGAGCCTGTGAGAGCATGACCTGTCATCCCAATTTGGATTATCCACTTATTCCCTTGTATTACTAAAACAAGTCTCCTCTCCTCTGGCATTCTGTTCCATCTTTGTGTGTGTCTTTCTACTAAGGAGAAAATACATTTAATAACACACATTAAGGAAAAGTTACAGGTCCTAAACTCAAGATAGAAAAGGGAGGCTCTTAAATCATAGTGTACAGATACAACGTGAGTTTCAAAATAGAGCAGATGGAAGCAGAAGAGAAATACATGTTGCTGAGGTTTGTGTTTTACTCAGTTTCTCATCTGAACAATCTGCTGATCCCATTTCTTGGCTCTGGTAGAGTTGGTGCAATTTTTGCTGCTGCGCACAGTGCGGCCAGGATGTCTCCTGAGATGACCAACCTTCTGCTGTGTCAAAACACGGATCTTAACTAAGCTAACGGAGATCTTTGCAAGGCCACTGCCGATTTATCCCCAGCAAGTGAAATTCAGTTACTCTGAAGACACCGGTATGTAAAAGAAGAAGAAAAAGCCTCCCTGACACGGGCATTTTTTCTCTGCACGAGCTGCTCAAAACTAAATGCTGGTCCTGGAACGTGCACATACACAACATTCTGGATAAAGGCACCACAGCGTAAAGCTTCAGTTATACACAAATTCAACCTTAACATCACCACACACTTCAAAACGTGACAGTAATAGAATAAACGCTCGGTGTACATTTGAAAAAGTTACTAAAACCACCTTCACGCTGACAGTTCTTTCCACCGTATTATTGAAGTGAAATCAGAATACTTCCAGTTACAAAATAAACTGGCCTTCACTTGAAGGGGCTCCTCGTCCTTAGCTGGACGTGACCCCCGCGGCCGAAGGGGGCGGCCGAAGGGGGTGGCCGAAGGGGACGGCCGGGGTCTCCGGCAGCGGGGGCCTGGCCCGCTTGCCACCTACCCGCCAGCTCTGCCCCACCAGCCTAATGCCCACACGGCGCTTCCTCAAACCGCCCGCCTCTAGCACAATTCTTTCTTTCATTTCGAAGCGCAGCCGGTACGGCCGCCTGGGAGAAGGATGCTCCAGCCGCAGGGCAGCCTGCTCCGCACCCCCAGCCTCTCCGCGCCCCTGTCCCGCCGCCGGGCAGCGCTCCGCGGCGCGGGCGGGGAGCGATCCTCTCACCTGTCCGGCGCGGAGCGCCAGCTGCACCGCCGCCTCCGCGCACTCCTTCCAGGGGTCCCCGCCGCCGGCCACCGCCCCCACCTCCTCCTCCTCCTCCTCGCACGGCTTCCTAGCGGCGGCGACTCCGCTGTCCGGGCCGGGGCAGGGGGCCGCGGAGGGCCCGGCTCCTCGCCGAGGAGCGGCCGCGGAGGAGGGCGGCCGGCCCACGCACCGCCGCCCGCTCGCCCGCCCGCCCGGTGCGCCGCAGCCGCCGCTGTCACTCCGCGCCGTGGCGCCTCCCCGCTGGGGGGAGCGGGCCGGAGGGAGGCGGCCCGGCGGCTGCCGCCATCAATGGGAAAGGCGGGGCTACAACGCGGCGCCTGCCTGCTGGGCGCTGACTGGAGCTGAGCCCCGGGGCCGGAGAAGGGCCGGGAGAGGCGGGGAGGGGGCCTCCGAGAGGAGCGCCGAGGCCGCGCCGAGCCGCCGAGGGCAGGATGTGGCGGAGAGGCCGCCGGCCCGGCCTGCCCCGCACCGCCGCCATCAGCACTGTCGCCGCCACCGCCACCGCCATTGCCGTGGCCCAGCCGCCCCTCGCCCGACATGGCACAGCGGCCGTTACCGCCGGCCAGGCTGGGCTCCCCAGTCTGGGGCTGGGGCTGAGGCGTTAGTTTCCTCCGAGATAACGAGCCCCTCTTCCCGCAAGCCCGAGCGCCCCTCGGGGGTACCAGCGCCCCGTGGCTCCTGTGAGCCGGGCCCGGAAGGCCCGGGGCCCGCTGGTGTGCCGGGGCGAAGGGCGGTCCCAGGGAACGGCAGGCCGGGCGCCAGCGTTATCGCCGCTCGGAGGGAAGAGCTGGCGGCTGGCATCGCCCATCGCGAGAATGAAGGGGAAAGGTGGGAAAAGTGGCCCGGGCAGCGGAAGGTGTGAGGAGAAGGAGACAGTGTAGCAAACTGTTAGGTTCATCAGTTTATTGGTGCTTGGGAACGGAAACGGATGCTGACAAATACATTGCCCTTCAGATTATCCATTTCTCTTTGTATGACATTTTGGATTTGTCAATAAGAGAATTAAGAACCTATTGTTAAAACAAACACATAAGCCAAATTATCATTAGTTGGAGCCAGCAGAGCAGGGGGGACCAGTGGCAGACAGCTGAGAGATTCTGAATCTACATCTGTTACGGACGAAAAAGTTGTCACATCTGTTTTCTTCTATAAAGGAATTTATTAATTAATGTTTAACATAAAATAAAGACATTTAGCAAGCGGCAAATGAGCAAAACAGCGCTGGGTGACCGGGGAAACACAGTAGTTCCGCCACGGCACACTTTGGCCTTCTATTTCCCGCCTTATATAAGATTTCAATGCTGTCCACACGCCTGAACATAGTCCATGATTGGGTTCCGAAATGTCCAGCTTTTACGTCGGAGATCTTCATTGGTCATCCTTAGGATTTAAAGTTCTTTTTCCTCTGCATTTGCTGTAGATGGGATGTCCTGATATTCCCAATTTGGTCCGTTTTCCTCTGCATTTGCTGTAGATCGGATGTCCCGGTATTCCTAATTTGGGCATTTTTGGGGTCCAGCAGTACTCCTGTTCCCTCTCGATTACTTATTTTTAAGCACTATCACAGTGTCCCCATAGCCCATTTTCACGGTCCACCCCTAGATATCTATAAACAAACAGAACTGAGAGCTGACCTTATCTCTCTCTAAAACACTTATCTCTCTAAAACACTCCATATTAAGTTTGTCACACCTAACACATATTTTTCTTAAACTCTTATTATTTTAAATACTATATTTATTATGATCAATAAACACTCTATATTATGATCAATACACACTCTATATTATGATCAATACACACTCTGTATTATTTATTACACCAGCATGGCCGTGGCAACTCAGGATGGGTGCTGCTGCCTCGCGGATCTTGCCATGGGATGTGTAGGAAAGGACCAAACCAAGGCAAAGGGTGAGATCAGGTGGTTTCTGGAGGAGCAGAGGTGGGAAAACAGAGAGAAAAGGGGTTGAAAGAAGCAGGTCACACGTACACAGGGGGCTGATCAGTCCACTTCTGTGGCCTTGCCTTGCAGCTGATCACCACAGCCTGTCCTGCTTTCCCAATACCTGCACATCCAAGTGCTTTCTAGGGCAAGGGATCTCTCTGCTCTAGGCACAGATGGAGGTCCGAATGCCAGAGCATCTGAGTGGGAACTACAAGTCCTCAGGTTTAGTGTTCTCTGTTGGGGGCAACTGGTGAGAGCAGTAGGGGGGGTGTGTGTGTGTGGTGGTTTGGCCCAACCAGCCCAGCAGCAGCACGACAGTCTCTTGCTCGGTGCCCACATCCACCCCCACCCTCGTTAGGATGGCAGAGGCCCCAGCGAAATGGCAGTAAAAAGATCACCAAGGTTGTTGTGGATGGAGACAAGGGCAGGGAGGGATCGCTGCCAGTGACGGTCCTGAGCAAAACAGACTCCAGTGCTTGACCGAGAGAGGAGAGTAGGAACGCTTATTCTACAGGAAAAACGAAGGTGGGAGCTCTCCTCATTCGTGTGCAGTCAGTCTGCTCAGCCCAGACTCAAATAAAGGCTGCCGTGGGACCCCTCTACAGGAGTAGGATGGACACCTTGTGACTGGGTTTGTGATGCCAGCTTTGACGTGAACAAGCCATTCTTCAAAGCTGGCCATGGTCAGGGAATCACGGAATCACAGAATGGTGGGGTTGGAAGGGACCTGCAGAGATCATCTAGTCCAACCCCCCTGCTAAAGCAGGTCCATCTCTGTCAGGAACGTGTCCATAGAGGTTCAGAGAGCTCCAAGGAAGGAGCCTCCACACCCTCCCTGGGCAGCCTGGGCCAGGGCTCCCTCACCTCACAGGGAAACATAGTTTTCCTTACATTTCAATGGAACTTTTGTTGTTCCAGCTTCTTTCCATGACCTCTTGTCCTGACACTGCCTACACCAGGAAAAAGGGAAAGCCCAGCCTCCTGACACCCACCATGTAGACGTTTGTAACTATCAATGAGATCCCCCCTCAGTCCCCTCCAGACTAAAGAGCCCCAGATCAGAAGAAAGCCCCCAGCCACAGCTCTCCTACTCCTCTAGAGAGGTCCCAGGGGAGCCTGTCAGCCAGCAAAGTGCTCCCTTGCCAGCTCCTGTGATGTGGGAGCTGTGACAGAATCACAGAGTGGTAGGAGCTGGAAGGGACCTCTAGAGATCATCTAGGCAAGCCCTCTGCTAAAGCTCCCAACTAGATCAGGTCACACGGGAAGGTGTCCAGGCCGGGCCTGAGAACCTGCAGAGCAGGAGCCTCCACAGGCTCCTGGGGCAGCCTGTGCCAGGGCTCCCTCAGCCTTCCTCTAAAGAGGCTTTTCCTTCGGTGAGACTACTTGTGTTGCAGCTCTTGTCCATCAGCCCTGGGGCTCTCCCTGGGCACTCCCATCCCGCCCCATCCCCTTGCCATGCAACTGTCAAAGTGCCAAAGTGCCGAGCTGCCGGCTTCAGGCTTCTTCCCTAGGGCGTGTCCCCCCCTGGCCCAGCCCCAGCACCAAGGACACCCAGCCCAGGGCTGCGTCATGGGCTCGTCTTTATTGCAGGAGCCGTGGCGGCCAGGAGGCTCAGGCCCAGCGTCCGCGCGGCGGATCAGAGCCGGCCGGGCTCAGCCACGGCGGCGGCCGCGCGTCCCGCGGCGGCGGCTGCGCGTCCCGCGGCGGCGGCGGCTCCTCACGGGCCGCGGGCGCCTGGGCTGCCCGGCCCTGCGGGCTCTCTTGGCTCGGCGTGGGCCCCGGGAGCGGCGGCTCCTGCTGCGGCTCCTGCTGCGCGCTCTGCGGCTCCGGGCCCGGGCCATGCTGCCGCTGCCCGAGCGTGCTGCTCAGCCGCTGCCCGCACTGCCGGCTCCCTGCCCCCGGCCCGCTTTTATAGGGCTGCTGGGGCCGGGCCCTTTGTGACAGCGCCACCTTCTCTGGCCCATCCACGCTCTCGGGCACCTTCTCTCAGCACTGACGTCACCTGGGCTGCACCCGCCGCGCTGCGCGTGGGCTCCAGCGCAACGATGGTGCTGACCACAGGGCATCCTACAGGGACCGCAGGGAAAAAACACCACGACACAGCCTGTTTGCTGTCAGGACTTGTGAGCCTGTGATGGATCCGGGCTGGAGCAGTCTGTCCCTGAAGGACTGCTCTCCTGATGTGTGACCCTCGCTGGGGCAGGGAGTGAGGAGCTGCCCCTGTGGCAGGCCCCAGGCTGGAGCAGTTGGGGAGGAGCTGCAGCCCACGGCAAGGAGCCACGCTGGAGCAGTTGGGGAGGGACTGTCTCCCGTGGGAGGGAGCCCACAGTGCAGCAGTGGCAAGTGTCAGGAGGCCTCCCCCTGAGAAGCAGCAGCATCAAAGTGCATCTATAATGAACTGACCCCAACTCCCACTCCCCATCCCCTGCGCTGCTGGGGGGGCAAGGAAGGAGAGTCCTGGGAAGAGGAGGGGTGGCAGGAGGTTTTTTTAAGATGGTTTTATTTCTCACCTCCCTGCTCTTATTGTTCCTTTAATAAATCACACCTTTTTCTCCCCAAGTTGTTTCTGTTCTGCCTGTGATGCTCATTGCTGAGTGATCTCTCCATCCTTATCTGAACTCACAAGCCATTTGTTATCTCTCTCTCTCTCTCTCCTGTCCAGTTTGGGACGGGCAGTGATTTTATGACTTGGTGGGCCCTGGGCTAAACCACCACCCAATGCCTCTTAGTAATGAGTCACCCATCATGAGCACCCGTTGCTTCTTTCTACGGTGCCCATTACCTGTTGCTGGTGGAGCAGCTGATGGTGAATTGTTTGCTGGGGTTTCGCTTTCTGGAGCTTGCTCATCCAAGTCCCTTGCCACCAGTGCCTCACACTTATTTGTAGTTACACGGAATCTTAAGGGTCGGAAGGGACCTCGAAAGCTCATCCAGTACAACTCCCCTGCCAGAGCAGGACTAACTAGAGTAGGTTACACAGGTGGGTTTGGAATGTCTCCAGAGAAGGAGCCTCCACAGCCCATCTGGGCATCCCCTTCCAGTGCTCCCTCACCTCAACAGGGAAGAAGTGTTTCCTTGTGTCTCTTTGGAACCTCTTCTCTTCCGGTTTGTAGCCATTGCCCCTTGTCCTATCGTTGGTCATCACTGAGCACAGCCTGGCTCCATCCTCCTGACACTCACCCTTGATGGATTTGTAAACATTCCTGTGGTCACCTCTCAGTCTCCTCTCCTCCAAGCTGAAGACACCCAGCTCCCTCAGCCTTTCGTCACAAGGGAGATGCTCTACTCCCTTCATCATCTCTGTGGCCCTGTGCTGAACTCTCTCCAGCAGCTCCCTGTCCTTCTGGAACTGAGGGGCCCAGAGCAGATACAATATTCCAGATGTGGTCTCACAAGGGCAGAGGAGAGGGGGAGCAGAACCTCTCTCCAACTACTGCCCACAGCCCTTCTAATCCACCCCAACATGCCATTGGAATTCTTGGCCACGAGGGCCCATTGCTGGCTCATGCTCATCCTGATGCCCACTGGCACCCTCAGCACCCTTTCCCCTACACTTCTCTCCGAGTTCATTCCCCAACCTGTACTGGTACATGGGGTTGTTCTTGCCCAGATGCCAGACTCTACACTTGCCCTTGTTGAACTTCATGAGATTTTTCTCTGCCCAACCCTCCAGCCTGTCCAGGTCTGCTTGAATGGCAGCACAGCCTCTGGGCTGGCAGCTACTGCCCCTAGTTTAGTATCGTCAGCAAACTTGCGGACAGTGCCTCTGTTCCCTCAGCAAGGTCATTAATGAAGAGACTGAACAGTACTGGTCCCAGCACCGACCCCTGCGGGAGTCACAGGCCTCCAACTAGATCCTGACCTGCTGATCACCACTCTCTGCCTTCTTCCCTTCAACCAGTTCACAACCCACCTCACCACCTGATCATCCAGCCCACACTGTCTCAGTTTTGTGGCCAGGATGCTGTGGGAGACGGTGTCAGATGCTGGACTGAAATCGTTGCCTGCCCGTCCTCCCTGCTCGCCCTGCCTGTGCCGCCTGCCGCACAAGCTGCTGTGCCAGGCCCTGGCTGATGCCCAGGCTCTGTTTGCCCATCCTGGTCACTGAGCTCCCTGGGGAATGTTTAAAGCCCGTGGTTGGGGCGGCTCCAGCACTCACCAGGAGCATCCCCTCGTGTCCCTCAGTGTCCACCCGGTCCCCTGAATCTCTCTTGGCTGCATCTGGGCTTTTTCAGTCTGGCCTGAGCAGCTTAGAAAGAAAAGACGGGTGCCCTGCACAATCCTTTCTGTTGCTGTGTCGTGGTGTTTTTTCCCCTGCGGTCCCTGTAGGATGCCCTGTGGTCAGCACCATCGTTGCGCTGGAGCCCACGCGCAGCGCGGCGGGTGCAGCCCTGGTGACGTCAGTGCTGAGAGAAGGTGCCCGAGAGCGTGGATGGGCCAGAGAAGGTGGCGCTGTCACAAAGGGCCCGGCCCCAGCAGCCCTATAAAAGCGGGCCGGGGGCAGGGAGCCGGCAGTGCGGGCAGCGGCTGAGCAGCACGCTCGGGCAGCGGCAGCATGGCCCGGGCCCGGAGCCGCAGAGCGCGCAGCAGGAGCCGCAGCAGGAGCCACCGCTCCCGGGGCCCACGCCGAGCCAAGAGAGCCCGCAGGGCCGGGCAGCCCAGGCGCCCGCGGCCCGTGAGGAGCCGCCGCCGCCGCGGGACGCGCAGCCGCCGCCGCGGGACGCGCGGCCGCCGCCGTGGCTGAGCCCGGCCGGCTCTGATCCGCCGCGCGGCCGCTGGGCCTGAGCCTCCCGGCCGCCACGGCTCCTGCAATAAAGACGAGCCCATGACGCAGCCCTGGATTGGTCTGATATTCTGATTGTTGTCATCCTGTTCCCTTTGCTTCTCTGGAGCAGGACTTGTGTCCTGCTTTGTCCAGGACAGCTCCATCTCCAGGGTGGCACAGAGCACAGTTTGCAGAAGGGCCCTTTGCAACAGGACTGTCCTGCTTGACTTACGGCCCAGATGCTTTTTCAGGAGTTACTTGTGTGTCAAGTCATCTTCAAGGCAGCACAAGGGAAAACACAGGGCAGAGAGGAAAAAGACTAATGGGCGCTGCAGCTCTCGTGACTGCACTAAGGCACAGAGAGAGGAGCCCTTTCCACGTCCTGTGCCAAGGTTCCTCCAATTTGCAGTGATAAAAGTGAGTTCTATCCCAAAAAAGAGCAGCCCTGACACAGAAAAGCTGACTCCTCAGCAGCACGGGAGCAGAGCTCCTGCCCCTCACAGCCAACACACAGCACAGCAGAGAAATGCATTTCAGTGGGAGGGTAATTACCTGAAGAATGGAGTGGCTTTGCTCAGAGGAGTCTGTCTTCTATTTTCTCTGCACTTTGCTGTTTTTAAAAGGCTCTCCTTCAAAGGAGCAGCAAATGCCCAACAGCAGCTGCAGCAGCCAGCTCCTGCTCCTGCCCTTCGCAGGCACGGGGGAGCTGCAGCTGCTGCACTTTGGGCTGTGCCTGGGCATCTCCCTGGCTGCCCTCCTGGCCAACGGCCTCGTCATCAGCGCCGTAGCCTGTGACCACCCCCTCTACACTCCCATGGACTTCTTCCTCCTCAGCCTCTCCCTCTCGGACCTGGGCTCCATCTTCACCACGGTCCCCAAAACCATGGCCAACTCCTGCTGGGACCATTGAGACATCTCCTGCTCTGAACATGCTGCCCACACATTGAGGAGTCTCCTTTTCATTTCAGGAGAGTGTTATCTTCTCAGCATCATGTGCCTCGGCCGCTCCCTGGCCATCTGCCCAGCCCTGCACTAGGGGCCGCCCTGGGCAGCAGAGCCTGTGTCCAGGTGGCAGCAGCTGCCTGGGGCTCTGGCTTTCTCTCAAGTTCCTGTACTTTACTTTCTGTCAAGTTTCCTTTGTTTCCCGTGTTTTTCTTTGGCAACATTAGACTTTATTTTGTAGGGCATTTACTACAATTACTACTATTTACTACCATTTCCTACTATTTCCTCTTCTTTTTCTCTGCTGCAAGTGCTTGAGGCGTCTGGGACTTTGCAGTCCTAGGGACAGAAGGACGTGTCACCGGTGCAGGGGGATGCAGAGGGTAGATGTTGTCGAGACACAGGTGTTTGAACCTGCTGCCAATCAGGCTCAGCGCTCCTTCAACTTCATGGGAGAGGCCTGGAAGACAAGAATCCCACCCAAGGTCAGCAGCACAGGTAGGCTGAGGACACCTCCAGCCCTGCCATGGGAAGCAACCCAGCTGCCAGAAGCCTCCTGAGCTGCATTGACCCAACTCATTGACAGACACTTTTCAGCCCCAATTGATCCAACATCCTTCCCAGTCAAGATGCTGAGAAGCATCCGCTATCTTCCGCTTCAAGCCCAAAGGGATCCTGCAAAAGGGGCTGCTTCAGCTCCAGCAGCCAAAGCTGCTCAAATGCATTCTCAGCCCTACAACAGAGGCTGCATGTGCCCAGGCCCAGGCCACTTTCCACATCCTTCTGCTTGAACAGCCCTGAGCAGAACATTTTGGTAAAAGCCGTGGCCTAGCCAAGCCACTGAATCCATTTCTAATCTAATTCAAGGCCCCCAAGCTACGCTCTAGACTCTGAACAAAAAGGCTCCTCTTACCTTTGATGTGAAAGACTTCGTAGTCATCGACATCAGGGGCGCTGACACAAAAATTTTGGCCCCAGACTCTCTCCTCAAGCTGTTAATAAATTGTCCTTGCTTGCCAATCAGACGTGTAACTATCACCTTGATGAAAGACAAGAAAGCAAGAGTCAAGGAGAGAAATGTAGCTCAAACACCACTGTGCCCTGGGCTCGTTTTGCCCATCTTCCTGGTTCCTGCAGCTGATTTGGAGGTTGGGTTTGGACAGGCAGCGGGAGCGTGACCCTCCTGCACAGGGGAAAGCACCACAGCTCATTCCCTGCTCTCAGGGACTGTGAACCCTCAAAGACTTCTGAGGGCTTTCAGAGCGCCACCCTGACACATCAGGGTGGAAGGTGCTGGAGAAAAAGGACTCCAGCAACCACCAGCCCTGGGTGTCTCCCTAACATGCCTCTTCTTTCCATCTCTGCACCTCTTCTTCCTTCCTATTGGGTCCCACGGTACCTGAAAGCGTCTCCGCAGGGCAGGGCAGGAGGCACGAGCAGGACAGTGGCTGCTTACCTTTGGCACCTCTATTGCCCAGACAACCACTTTGGATTTTCCCCTTTGGCCGCGCTTCTTTCGGGTCACTGTCTGCCACTCGGGACCGTCTGTGTCCTCCGAGTCCTCGTCAGAGCCATTTACACCTGCAAGAGAGGCGCACAGGTCAGCATTCAGACAGCCCACACAGTGCAGCTGCCACACAGCAGGCCAGGCAATGAGATCCTTTCCTAGAGAGGTGACACTAAGCACTTGCTACGCATTCCATGGGGATGCTCCTCCATCAGGTTCCCCAGGATGTCACGAAGGGTCAAATCCCATCACACAGCCTTGATGCCTGGGGAGAAACCAGCCCACCTCTGGCAATGCAACAGGAGCAGGCCCAAGGTCAGCAGCAGCCCCTCAAACACAATGATCCCAGCAGCAGAGGCAAGACAGTCCTGTCCAAGTGCTGACCAAAACTGCCCCAAGTGGAGCAGCAGCCGTTTGTCATGGTCCCAGCCCAGCCAGGTGCCGAGCAGCCCGACACAGCCCTTACCTGCCGCGCCACGCGCATGGCTGCCCGCCGCCAGCAGCCCCGCAGCATCCCTGCTGGCAGCCGTGTGCTCAGCCGCTGCCGCCGCCTCCGCCAGCCCCCGCTCAGGGGCAGCAGCGCCGGCCGCCTGCGGAGGGGCATCAGCTGGGGCGGCTGCAGCCGGGCAGAGCCCAGCGGGCACATCCCGCGCGGCACCCGGCAGCGCTTCCTCAGCCCGGGGCTCTGCCTGCGGGGATGGCGGCAGCGCAGCGGCGCTCTGGGCACTGCTCGGCTCCTGCCCGGTTCCTGTTGGTGCCAGCGCTGCTGACGGCCGCTGCTCTGCGTCACTGCCTGAGCCTGAGGCCTGTGCGGGGCTGGCTGCAGCGCTGTCGGGACACTCTGTGCTCTGCACAGGGACAGAAACAGCAGCAGGGACACTGCTTTCCCCTGCACATCCTGTTGTCTCTTGTCTCTCAGTGTCATCCTCCAAGGTGCTGGGCTGAAATGTCATCGCTGACACCTCTGGAAGGTCAGCCTCTGGCCATTCCTCTTCCAACGAGGAACACAGACTCTGAGGGACACAGGCTTCCGTCTGGGGCCACGATTCCTTCTCTGGGCCTCCTTCCTCCAGCGCTTCCTCAGCAGCAGTGGCCGGTTCCTCATGGTCGCTGGCCTGCGCTTTTCGGGAGGAATAGAGCCACCAGCAGCCCAGCAGTGCCAGCGCTCCGGGCACGGCGTATGGGATCACGCTGCAGAAGCGCAGAGACATTGCACACAGCCTCAGCAGCATCTAGCAAGGACACACAGACAGCACGTTCAAATAGACACAGGGAAAGAAACAGGAAGGCAAAAGTTTCAGAAAAGCCTTGAGGCTTCTGTTTGGGCCCAAACCCTCCTCTGTAGCTCCCAGTGCCTCCTTTTTGGGCCACAATCAGAACTAGCACAGAGCAACACTACTCATAGCCCTGGCCAGCCTAGAGAGGTGCAAGAGTTCAGCCTAGAGATGGATCACGAGGTACAGAGTTGGATCATCCTTACCTTTGGAAGAGGTTGGAGAAGTGGGCAGCAAATGAGAGATGGTTGGAAGCAAGCAGGAAGGCGAGTAGCCAAAGAAGGAGCCGAGTCCTCCCGAGGGCAGCTCAGCCCAACTGGCTCTGGCTGTCCCGCTCCGAGGCTCTACAGCCCACCAAGTTATAACTTTCACATGATTCCACACACGTTCTTCAGCATCATTCCCCCTCTGAAGGTCTTTCATCAGTTTCAGATTTCCTTAAAAATGACCTTGATCTCGTAATTCCGGAGACAAAAACTGACCAATACTCACAAAAGCCACCAGTCTGCAGTCTGGGTGAAAGTCTCTCTGTGCTTTTACACGAGACAGACCAAAGAGGAGATGAAGACCATTTCTCTCACTGATATGCTCCAAAGTGCTTTGGGGTAATGCTTACCCCAAATCAGAACAGGGAGATGCAGAAAACCCAGCACCTACACCTTTTCACTTTCTCTCCTCCTCACGCCTGCCAGGAGGTGAACGGTGTCTTCACAGAGAAGATTTAGTCAAGAGACACCTGCTCCTGAGCAACTGCTGCCCCATTACAACTGTCAGCCAGCTCTCACCTCTGCCACACTGGAGCTACTCACCTACACAAGATTCCTAAGGCTGTCAATCCTAAAATCAACCCAGAGACAGATACATGAGCACATCCCACTAAAGGCTGATAAGAATGACTGGTCACCCAGAGCAGCTGCATTCAAAGCACTTGAGTGTTAACAGCCCATCGGAAAGGGAGGCAGTTGTGTGGAACAAGCGTGACCTGAACTGGCCACATTGTCTGTAAGGAGCTGTCAGCTTCTCTAACAACAGATCATGGCCTGGAGAAGCCAGTTGGGCCTCAGCCCATTGAGCCTTGCCTAAGGAGACCTCAGTGAACATTTCCTTCCCTTCCAACTGGCTTTTCCTCCTTCTTCCGAACCTAAGCTGCCCTGGGGAGAGGGAGGGTGGGGAAAGAGAAACATTAAAGACTGGGAAAGGAAAAGTCATCCTCTCAGACTAGTAAAATCCCTTTCTGACAGCTGGAAATGCATGGAATGAATCCCACCTCTGCTCTGGAAGAGGGTCAGTGCAAAATGCAGGCTCACGAGGAGTTTAGTCTCCGAGTCATCACATTTTAGAGAAGGAGGAAGTCTTTGTAACAGCTTCTGCAAAAGGAGCCCTATGACAGAAAACCACAAGTGCTCCCCATCCCTTTCTCAAACAGCCACTCTTGTCAGCACACAGCAGCACCTGCTCAGTTCAGAGCAACCGCACAACTTCAGCCGGTTTCACACGTGCCATCTGATCAAAGGCAGAGGAAATCTCCAGCCAGCAGCCAGTGGTGAAAGTTGACAAGAAGCCTTTGAAACTTAAACCAGAGGCAAAAGGAGCTTTCCAAGAGAAAGACTCCCCAGGAACAGCACTGAACTCTTGGTCAGAAATGCAGGTTCTGGGCACACTACAAGATGAAGCAACTTCCAGGGGCACCAACAGCAGGACTGCACTGTCTTCATCTTGGAACGGAGGACAGATGGGAAGGTTGAGATACATTGACACTGCTGCCTCCCTCACAAGGACAGATGCTGGCCCGTCTCTCTCTCACACACACACATGGTTCCTCTCGCTCACTCTCTGGCCAGTCCAATTAGCTCCCCACTTACGCGTTACTGGCTGGGATGGCGTCTTTCCCGTCGCTCGTCAGCATCGCGCCCTTCGTGTTGGGATCATCCACCTCCACCATGAAACTCCTGGGCATTCCAGTACTCCTTTTCATTCTGGGAACAGCATCACAAGGGATCAGAACTTCAAATGAAGCACTTGCAGCTAGACTCTAAAGCCTGAACATCAAAATGCTGTGTTCTCAGAGTCCAATGACTGTGGAAATCTCTCTGTGCACAGACACTGCTCTCTCGTGGTACATTCAGTGCAGCTGAAAGGCTTTCAGCCCAAAGTCCTGTGACTCAGGAGCCCTGTAAAGAAAAACCAGAACAACTCATCAGGCTGCTGTCTTGAAAACCAGCAAGAACAAGCCCAAGCGCATCATCTGAAAGCTTCCCATTGCTGTGGTTTGCACCCTACGTCCCGGCAGGCCTAAAAGTGTAACTCTGCTGTGGGTCAGCTCCATTCACATCTACTCCATGGTAAGAAAAGCTAACAGCAGCTGGAAGGAGACAGACAGAATCTGAATGCCTCTGCAAACCAACAGCCAGGAAGAAAGGTGAACATACTGAAACCCCTCCCAAAGAACGTGATGTTTCTTGGATATTCACAGAGCAGACGTTTGGCTGGTGGCTTTAACTCCTGCAGGTGGCATTCTTCTGTCTATAACCGACGAGTTCTTAGGGATCAAGGCATTCTCATTGGTGTGTTCTGAAAGCAAAGGCAGCACAGAAAAAGCTGTCAGTCAGTTTGTGAGCAAGTGTCTGAATGTGGAGTGTCAGAGCCCTTCAGAGAACCCCGCTACAGACAGGACAGCCCGATGTTACATCTAACATCGTGCACTTCTCATCTCAACACACGAGCTGCAGGCTGCAAGACATCTTCAGGTCTGGGAATCAAACACAAGCAGCAAAACCTTCATTTGTCCCAAGAGATGAGCCCCAAAGAGCAGGGCCCTGAGGCCCCGCGCCCGCCGCCCCCAAAGCACTCACTAGAATAGAAAGAGAACAAAACTGCAACAGACCCAAAAGCCTCACACACCCACGTGTGGCAAGAGTAACTGACTGCAATCCCACTTAGAGGGGTGCACCCTAAACCAGACCTGCAATCGAACAGGTTGTTGTCATACAAACAGGTACTGAGGAGAATTGAACTGGACTAGAACTATGAGCTCCTTTCACAGATACTAAAGCACTGCTGTTGCACAGGAAAGGTCCCTCAGAACAGGAGATTACTGTCTTGTGCATTACCAACTGAAGAAGGGAAACCAAGAGCAAGCAGGTGTCTTGCTGAAGACAGCAGACCACATTACAAGGATCAAAAGTGCATCTTGAGGACAACGGCTGGTAATGCATCTGTGACACCTCTGTCTCTGAGAGGAAAATCATGTCTTTGAAATCCTTAGGAAAAGCTCTCCAGAAACTCATTTCCACCATGGGTCAAATCCCTACTCCTGAAGCCCTGCATTTCATTCTAATGGTTTACACACACTGACTAAACACCCAGGAGCAGGAAAAGTAAAGAAAATAGCGTCCCTGTTTTAAATTCACCTTCATACAACAAGCTGACACAAGACATGCCAGGGGATTTAGATGCACTAGACAGAAAACAGCAAGGCTGCTGCTGACTTTGAGCTGAATGTCATGATGGCATTGAGCTAGATCTTTGCCTGGCATGGAGTGCTTCACCACCGAGGCACTCTCAGCAGAAACACTCTCTTTGTAGAGAAATGGAGAGAAGAGGCAATCACAAAAGGACAGCTGGAGACTGCCAACACACAAACAGTAACCCAAAAGTACTTCAGACTGCCGCTCAGTCATGGGCTTTGGAAGGCCTTTGCAGTAGTTCTCCACACAGTGCTCTGTATTACACCTTGGTAGTTTAGACTTGGCTCTGCAGATGAATTACCAGCCTGGCTAAGAGCTCCAGCTGCACTGTGCCTCACCACTACTACCTTGTCAAGTCTGGATGTTGGCTCACACACACAGGAACTGGACTGACCCAAAAACCACAACCTGGGCTCTGCAGCACCGATGATCCAAGTGAGTGTTGTTGTTGTGAAGGCAATAATCACTCAAAGACGTAGAGGGTCTAAGTAATGCACGTGCAGAGACGTACAGGGGCAACACAGTACAACCACCAGAGTTGACTCGAAGCCACCCTTCCTTTGCTAGCTACCTCCTTATATGCTGCTTCTGCCCATGAGATCACCCAGGGCCCAATTGATTAACTTGCAGCACCTGTTTCTGAAGTAGCATGCCAGCTGCATTAACTTATCCCTACCATCTTTATTCAAGCTGGCTGGTCCAAGCTACGTCTGTGCCTACAATTCCCCCCTTTTTCTTTTTTGAACCAGCCAGCCTTTAGCAACACATTTCAGAATTAAAGGTACATGAAGAAAACATAAATATTTTTACCCATGGCCATGAGTTTACAACAAAAGGTCAATAACAGCTACATCGCTGAACAATACAATACAGAAATCCATAAAGTCAAAATAAACAATCTGATATGTGTTGGTAGGAGGGACGCACACTGGCAGGAAGGGATGAGGTCTTGGTAGCTCCACTGATATTTCTTTTTCCTGATGTGGTTCTGGACTTTTCTTCAGATCCTTTAGCATGCTGATCTGTGAGCATTATCAATAAGATGAAAATATCTCTTCATCTGTTAGTCATCTTAAGTTCTTTAATTCTTTTATAGCTGAAGGAATTTACAGCAGCCTAAGTGGTGCCACAGTTGCGAGGGTTTACATTTTAATAGAGTGATGGATTGAGGGTGGATCACTTGGTTCTTTCCTCAAGACTGTTTTTTCCATTGGTCTTACAGTTAAGTCCTTTCTGTTGATGTGGCTTGATCCATTTTGCCGGAATCCATCGGGGACCTTGATCTGTAATGACACAAGCATAGCCTCTTCCCCACGTTAACAGATCTGCAGGTCCTTGCCACTCTCCAGTAGTGGGATTCTTATACCAAACTTTAGGTTTGTCAGTAAAATCCAAATCCCGACTCATTTGGGCAAAGTGTGTTAATGCCGGTGGTTCATTCCGGTTTGCCACAATTCTGAGATGATTCATTGTATAAAGGGCTTTCATTAGTCTGTCTTGAGGACTCACCCCCTCTTCCCCCGTTTTTTGTTTTTCTAGAAGGCCTTTTAAGGTTTGATGTGTCCGTTCAATAATGGCTTGACCGGTAGAATTTCCTGGGATACCAGTAGTATGTTTAACACCCCATAAGTTTAGAAACTTACGTGTTTTACTGGCTATGTATCCCGAGCCATTATCAGTTTTTATCTCTCTTGGAACACCAAGGACAGCAAAGCAACTCCTCCAATGTCTTATGACGTCTCGAGAACTGTCACTGGTTAAGGCTGTGGCCCAAACCATGGCTGAATAAGTATCAATAGTAACATGTATACGTTTAAATCGCCCAAAAGGAGCATAGACAGTGATATCTGATTGCCATATACCTAATGGTGCCAGACCCCTGGGATTGACTCCTACTCCTAGGCCGATCTGATTCTGGCATGCAGGGCACGTGGAAACAATACCCTGAGCGTCCGATATGGTCAAGTCAAACTGCTTCGCCAGCATTTTCGCACTTTGATGAAAAAAATCGTGCGATCTTCGGGCTTGAGAAAATTTGTCAATTATTGGCCCCGTAGGTATCAATAAAGGAGCTGCCACTATCTTGTCAACAATTTCATTGCCAACTGATAGGCCATCTTTTAAGCCCGAATGGCTTCGAATATGTCCAATATAATAAGCAGTTTGCCGTTCATTTATCTGATGCCAGAGTCGCAGAAATAAGTTATACAGATTCTGATTAGAGATTTCTTTCAACAGCGCTCTCTCTAATCGAGTGACAGCATCGACCACATAGAGGGAATCGGAGATGATGTTTAATGGGACGTCTGACCATTTCTCAAAAGTTTTAACTACAGCCATCAGTTCCAGCAGTTGAACTGAACTGCCTGGGGAGTGGACAGTTAGATTTTGCCATTTTCCATTTTCCCACCAAACCACTCCTGCTTTGGCTTGGATCTTACTGGCGTCGGTAAAAACAGTCAGGCCTTTAACGGGTACTGCTGATCTCAACGGCCGGTCTTCCATTTGAAATTTAACAGAGAACAATTTATGGGCCGGATAATGATTATTTATAGTTCCTGGATATGACAATAAGGCCCACTGTAATTCATCAGATTGTTGCAGTGCCCAGTTCAAGAACTCATCTGTGAGAGGAACGAAAATGATGTCTGCCTCAATCCCTGCTATTTCCAGCAGACGTTTCCTGGCCTTAACTATTATTTTTGCAATTGCCTCAAGCCTCGTGGTAATTGTTTTTTGTAAATTATATGGCAAAAATATCCACTCCAAGATCCTCAATGGGTCTTTCGCTACTGAATCCCATTGCATCAAGAT
Organism: Colius striatus; assembly: GCF_028858725.1. NCBI lineage: Eukaryota > Metazoa > Chordata > Aves > Coliiformes > Coliidae > Colius > Colius striatus. The sequence goes on along the minus strand of NC_084775.1, from coordinate 1,208,142 downwards.
TGCCATTACATGCTGGTTTTGACTTATCACAGCAATGTTAATTGACAAGTCAGGATCATATCGGTGACTGTAGTTATTGACTATCTTGCTTCCTATTTTTTCTATTGCTTGGATTTGCTGCCGAGACAGTCTTCGCGCACTATCAGCCTCTACTGAGCCCTTTAACAAAGGCATTAGTGGCGCAAGATCCTCATTTGTGATACCACATATGGTTCGTACCCATTGGATATCACCTATCAGCTTTTGAACGTCTGTTAAGTTAGCAATATCTGTTTTAATTGCCACCTTCTGAGGATAAATGCGCGCATCAGTGATAATATTACCTAAATATTTCCAAGAGGCGTGCATTTGTACCTTCTCTGGCGCGATCACCAACCCGGAGTTGCTTAACTGTCGGTTCACTTCTTGTAGAATGCGATGCTGGTCCAGGTCTTTTCCTGCAATCAAGATATCATCCATATAATGGTAAAATAAGACACGAGGGTATTTTTTGCGCAGAGGTGCCAGCGCCCAGGCAACATAAGTTTGACAAATAGTTGGTGAGTTCTTCATTCCCTGAGGTAAAACAGTCCATTGATATCGTTTTGCTGGCTCTTGTTTGTTAATCGATGGTACTGTAAAGGCAAACTTCTCACTGTCATCCTCATGTAAGGGAATTGTGAAAAAACAGTCCTTTAAGTCAATCACCAACAGGGGCCACTCTTTTGGAAGCATTGCAGGAGAGGGTAATCCTGGCTGTAAAGCACCCATGTCCTGCATCACTGCATTAACAGCTCTTAAATCATGTAACAGCCTCCACTTCCCTGATTTTTTAGGGATAGTAAAAATTGGTGTATTCCATGGACTGGTGGATGGCTTAATATGACCCTTCTCTAGTTGTTCATTTACTAATTCATGAATGTGGGCGAGCTTTTCTTTGCTTAGCGGCCATTGATCAATCCAAACTGGTTTATCTGTTAGCCAGGTTAACTTCAGGATTGGTCGCCCATCAATGGCCGCCATTAAAAATTTTCATTTGACAAACGAAAGCCCATTTGGCTTAAGGCGTCTCTACCCAAAAGCCAAACTGAAGTATTCATTACATAGGGCCTAATTTGCACACATCTATTCTCTTCGCCCTGTATACATACCGAAATCAGGTCTGTGCTAATTTTTGTCATCTGTATTCCTCCTACTCCAACAACAGGGGTGTCTAAATTCTCTAAAGGCCAGCTTTTTGGCCAATAGGATAATGGCACAATAGTAACATCTGCTCCCGTATCCAGTAATGTGTTGTACCCAACCATGTGTTCACCATTTGGATGTTGGAATACAACCGTCTGAGTGGGCTTTCCCTGTGAAAGCGGCACCGCCAGTCTTACCTCAGGTACTCCAGTGGATCCAAAACCACCGTCTCGACGCTTACGACTTCCTGCGAAAGGAACTTTAGCTCTGAAAGGAACTAATTGCGCTATTTTAGTTCCTTTAGGTATATGAACTGGTGGCTGCCAAACTTTAACCATTATTCCAATATTTCCTTCATAGTCTGCATCAATTACACCGGGGAGCACAAAAATACCCTGTCGAGAGGCCGATGACCGTCCTAAAAGCAAAGCGCTTAATCCATAGCCAAGGGGTCCATTAACGTTAGAGGAGATAATTGTTACCTCTGTGTTGTGGATGGTTACATCTACTGCTGTTTCCACATCCACTCCTGCGCTTCCTGCAGTGGCTGATCTGAGGCCATCCAGGCAGCTCTTGGTGTTGAAGGGCGTTTTTGTGTCATCGCGCTCGCCCTTTTTGCGCTCGTCAACCCGTTTCCCTTATGCATTGTTTGTCTGGCCACTCGAGAGCGGCACTCAGTGGCTCTATGGCCAAACTTGCCACATCTGTAACAATTACCGTGAAATCTGCCATTGGACCCAGATGGCCTGGCGGAGCTGTTTGTCCATACCAATGGTCTGGACCGACATTGATTTTTCACGTGTCCTATTTTTCCACAGTTAAAGCACTTTGGCCTCCGATCTCCTTTGTGGGCTTGAACTAAAGGTTTCAATGCTGTTGCCATTGCCTCAGCTAAATGTGCTGACGATCCTACTCTAGAGCAGGCTTCTATCATGTCAACCAAAGTTGCTGTCCGCGGGAGAGCCTGCAGGATCTTTTTGCAGTCATGATTAGCGTTAGCAACTGCTAAGTGTAATCCTATTTCCGCCTTGACTTCAGCCGACATGTTTGGTACACGATCCAGAGCTGCTCTTAGACGGTCTAAGAAGGTCATGAAAGGCTCATTAGGTTTTTGAATAATAGTTGTATATGAGGGAACTGGCACCCCCATATCAGGAACAATCTTAAATGCTTGACGTGCCAGTGTCTGTGTTTGCTGCAAGATAGCTTCATGCAGCCGGGCTTGAACCTGAGGATCAGCGAATGCTCCTTTACCCAGCATCATGTCTGCTGTGACAACTCGCCGCGGATCTCCCTGTTGTAAGTCCATGTTTTCCACCACTGTCAGATCAACTCTTTTTTCCCATTCAGACTCCCATAATAATACCTGAGTGGGCTTCAGGAAAGTTTCTGCAAGCTTCCGGCAGTCAAATGGAGTCATTAACCCACTGGCAAAAATATGATCCAGTAACGTCTGAACGTATGGGTTGGACAAGCCATATTGCATTACTGCTTTCTGGCCTTCTCTTACCAATTTCCAATCTAAAGGTGCCCATTGTCGTTTTCTTTGTGCTGTTATTACTGGAAAGGCTTGCGGAATAAATTCACCTTCGATTACCGCATCACGTATGAGGCCTCTCCATTTTTTAGCCGGATCATAATCATCTGGCCGAGGGTCTCTGAGTACCTGTGGGGATGAAACTTTAATCTTTGTTTTGGTTAATTCATTAATTCGTTCCAACAGCTGATTAGCTGTTGCTTTTGGTTTTTCTATCAGTTCCTCCAGCTGGGCCAAAGTGTGTTTCATATCTTCTCCGTGTTGTATTAACTCTTCCTTTAATAATTGTCTTTGTTGATCTTCACTAGAAGTTGGGGGTGATGATGGTAGAGGAATACACTCAGGGATTGATGAGCTCAGGGGCAACGGCATATCATTTGTAAAACGTACCTTCCGTTCTCTGTTAGGTACTCCTTCAGGTATAGCAGAAGGGTGGGATGGGGCAGGATGGTGAAGGGTGGGTGGGAGGGGAGGAGAAGCAATGTGTGTATTCGGCTCCTGGAACGGTGCTCTAGGGGGTTCTGGGGGAGGTGGGCTCACATCCATGCTCTCCTCTTCCAGAGGTGGAGCCGAGGGTATTACAACATTATCCCCTCCGAAGAATCTCTGAGTATTTTCTTCTAGAGGTGGAGCCGATGGCACTATAAAGTCACCACCTCCAAAGAATCTTTTAGCATCCACTGGGAACGCAGATGGTGCAGCAGCTTCTGCTTTCATGGCAGCAGCGGCAGCACGCTCAGCTTCTAGCTGGTGTATAATGGATGATACCAATTTACACAAGCCAATAGCATTATTCAACATGTCTCCTAGCTTTTCCCAGTGTCCTTTTTCATATACTTCTTGGGGGGAAGCAAAGAGACCTACTTCCTGTCCCCATCTTACAAGCCTTAGCAAAGGCTCTCTTTCATAATTGAATCCTTTTTCCGCAAGGATATGCTGGAGGGTGTCAATAGGACTTTCCTCTTTGCTTAGCATTTTTCCCATTATATCAGTTTGCTCAGATTACTTGCCTTTTCCAGCAGGAATCCAAGTGCTTTTCTGCCGAGGGTTCTTGATCCAACCGATTCAGCGAATCACGTCGGGGTCACCAAATGTTGTTGTTGTGAAGGCAATAATCACTCAAAGACGTAGAGGGTCTAAGTAATGCACGTGCAGAGACGTACAGGGGCAACACAGTACAACCACCAGAGTTGACTCAAAGCCACCCTTCCTTTGCTAGCTACCTCCTTATATGCTGCTTCTGCCCATGAGATCACCCAGGGCCCAATTGATTAACTTGCAGCACCTGTTTCTGAAGTAGCATGCCAGCTGCATTAACTTATCCCTACCATCTTTATTCAAGCTGGCTGGTCCAAGCTACGTCTGTGCCTACAAGTGAGTTCAGGTGGAAGCACATTTCTGAGCCATGCTCCTTTCTCCAAGACTATACGTCCCAGTCAGAGACAAACTCAAACAGGCTGTGCAAGCATCCCAGGAAGTCCATCCTACGAATACATCAAGCACTTCTGACTTGGCTGAATCTTACCTCCTTGTTTTAATTGTGGTTACTCACCTCTCCTGAGGTTTCCTCCACAAGCTCAATGGAACACAAACAAAACACTCCCAACAGAGCTGACTGAAATTCCCCAAGGTTAGGAAGAGACGCAGCACTACCAATGCCATGTCGAAAGGACGTGAACAGTGATCATGAGAAAAAGATCCAAAAAGGAACAACAGGAAAGTTGTAAAGATCATTTCCGAAAATCAACTGCTGATGCCTCTTATGACCGTGTTTACAAGGGCATGTGTCCCCCATCTCCCTTCCGCAAATGCACAGCTGGATTCCACACACCACACAGGAGAGTCACTGGGCTGCTGGGATCAGTCACACACATGACTGAGGGAAACGAAGGCACCTGAAGAAAGGGATTTGACCAAGGGAAACCAACACAGACAAAAACATCCCCTGTGTTGCTTTCACCAGCAAACAGAAACCATATTCTCTTTCTCTAGCGTGGTGGGAACAGCAGCTCAGCAGCTGCACCTCAGGGCAGCAGTCAGCACGGGCTGAACTGGAAATGTCTGCTGAAATCCCAACAACTGCCTATGAAAGGTCACATCAATCCCAGAGATACCAGAACAACAACCCCCAGCCAACACTACACTGTGTTTTTCACTCCTGAAGAACATCAGGTTGGCGTCACAGCCAGGGTCCCTACCTGGGTCTGTCAACTTGCCCCTCTGCAGCCAGCAAGGCAGAGCTTTTGTCCCCTCCTACCCCGCGGCGGCTGCCAAAGCAGCGGCACAGCCAGATCGGCGAGCTCCCGGCCGGGCTGTGCCTGCGAAACCTCTGGCCCAGCACCTGTGGGGAGAAGGGAAATGGAGTGAAAGCCCTGCCAGAGTGACCAGCACCACACACTGCTGCTGTCAGACTGAAATGCTGGGGCGGCTCCGGGGGCTCTGGCAGCTGGGGTACCCGGGGCCTGTGCCCGGGGCCTCTGACTCCATCTCCTGCCCCTCCCCAGCTCTCGGGTCACCCCCACGGCTGTCCCAGCCAGGCCCAGCTCCAGCTTGGAGGTCCCATCACCAGCCCTGGGTGGGCAGCAGGCAGGAGACACCCCACAGCTGCCCAAGGGCCTGGCTGGCCTGAGCCCTCACCTCAGCCAGGCCACAGCTGGAGCAGGAAAGGGATGGAGCTTAAGGAGACAGGGAGTGCAGGAGGAAAAAGAACACTAAAGAGCAGGAAAGAGGGACAGAGAGAGGATTGGAAGGGCAGAAAGGAGGACATGCGATACACAGACACAGGCAGGGAGAGGGACAGGGGGGCAGAGAGACAGAAAAGGCAGCAGGAGAGTGGAGTGCCAGAGAACTGGGACAGGGATTAGGACAGAAGGGAATAGGGAAGGACAGAGAAAGGGAGGGGAGGAAAAGCAAAGCATCCAGAGAGAGCAAGGACCAGAGGGATGTGGATCAGCAGAAGGAGGCGCAAGAGGGTGGAACAGCGATGGCCTGAGAGAGTCAGAGGAAGAGCTAAAAGGGGGTGAGGAGCAGGATGGAGGCCCGGAGAGAAGAGACAAGTTCCAGCCAGCTGAGCAAGAGAGATGGGGAGGAAAGTGGGGACAGGCTGTGGGGGGGAGAGGGAAAGTAAGGCCAGGAAGCACAACGTGGTGATAGAAAAAGGCAAAGGACAGGGAGCAGGAGAGGAGAAAGGAAAAACAGCAACAGGATGTAGGACACACAGGGAGGGGTTAGAAAATACAGACAAGGAGTCCTACAGAGAAAGAGAAAGAAAAAAACAGTGATGGGCTAAAGACCGAGAGGGAGGAGGTGAAAGATGAGGGCAGGGAGCCAGACCGAGTGACGGGGGGACACCAAAACTAGCAATTATGGACAAGTGCCCTCATTTCTTGAGCAGTGCCCAGGAACTGCACTAGCAGGAGCCTCCAGAAGTGTGGTGCCTGCAAAAGGCCTGTCCTGGGCCCAGCCCTGCACCCTGAGAGTGCTGCCGGCCATCACCTTGCAGAGTGGCCAGCACTGGGGAAGGGAAATCACCCAGCTGTTTCTTTGGGGTTTTATTGTGATGGTTTTGCTTTCAAAAAGCAACTGTGTATGCTCTAAATAGCACCTGCAAGGAAAAGGGAAGCAGGCTTCCCAGGCGGGACACCTTTAATGCCTGAACCAGGTACCAGACTTGAGAGATTTCACAGAATCATAGAATCGAATCAGAGAATGGTGGGGGTTGGAAGGGACCTTTAGAGATCATCCAGTCCAAGCCCCTGCAGAAGCAGCTCCCACCTAGATCAGGGCACACAGGAACATGTCCAGGTGGGTCTTGAAGACCTCCAAGGAAGGAGCCTCCCCACCCTCCCTGGGCAGCCTGGGCCAGGGCTCCCTCACCTCTCAGTAAAAGAGTTTTTTCTTTTGTTTCAATGGAACTTCTTGTGTTGCAGCTTCATCCCATTACCCCTTGTCCTGTTGCTAGCCACAACAGAGAAAAGAGACGGCCTGACCTCCTGACACCCACCCTTTAGATATTTGTCGATGTTAATAAGGTCTCCCTTCAGTCTCCTCTTCTCCAGACTAAACAGCCCCAGGTCCCGCAGCCTTTCCTCATGAGGAAGATGTTCCAGTTCCCTGATCATTTTGTGGTCCCTGTACTGGCCTCTCTGCAGAAGTTCCCTGGAGCTGAGGAGCCCAGACCTGGACACAGGACTCCAGATGAGGCCTCACCATGGCAGAGTAGAGGGGGAGCAGAACCTCCCTCGCCCTGCTGCCCACACTCTGCTTGATGCCCCCAGGATGCCATTGGCTTCTTCTCCACGAGGGCATGCTGCTGCCTCATATTCAGTTTCTTACCAGCCAGCACTGTCAGGTCTGTCTCTGCAGAGCTGCTCTCCAGCAGGTCAATCCTCAGCCTGATCTGGTGCAGGGGGTTGTTCCTTCCCAGCTACAGAACTCTGCACTTGTCCTTGTTGAACCTCAGGAGGTTCCTCTCTGCCCATCTCCGGGGAATCCGAAGGAAGGGATTTGACCAAGGGAACCCAAAACAGACAAACCCATTCCCTGTGTTGCTTTCACCAGCAAATAGAAATCATATTCTCTTTCTTGAGTGTGGTGGGAACAGCAGCTCAGCAGTGGATTTGTAGGCACAAATGTGACATGGACCAGCCAGCTTGAATAAAGATGGTAGGGACAAGTTAATGCAACTGGCAAGCTACTTCCAATTATCAGAAACAGCTGCTGCAAGGTTATCAATTGGGCCCTGGGTGATCACAGGGGTGAAAGCAGCATCTAAGGAAGTAGCTAGCAAAGGAAGGGTGGGTTTGAGTCAACACTGTTGGTGGCATTACATTGCCCGTGTATGTCTCTGCACGTGCATTACCTAGCTTCTCTACATCTTGGGATGAATGTTGCTTGCACTGTTACAACAGGCCTGGAGCAGCTGCCAGAGCTCCCAAGGCACAGCCAAGCCCCAGCTGTGTGCCCCCAGCCCCCAGTTCCCCTCACCCAGCTCCAGGCCCCCAGCACGGCTCCGGCCGGCTGCCCCTTGCTCACCATCGCGGGTTCGTGGCAGAGGGCGATGACGGCTCTGAGCACCAGGCACCGCATCACGCTGCTCTCGCTCCCCAGGTACCTCGGTTCCAGCTGCAGGGCGCGTTCATCACAGGGCTCATGTCAGGGCAGGCCAGGAACTGAAACACACCGAGTACTCACCCTCTGCCCCACTGACTGCTCTCCCCCCCATCTCCTCCCAGCAACCAGGCTCACCTCGACCAGGAACGCCGTGGCAGGGACCTCCCAGCAAGGCTGCTCCCTGCTCAGCAGATTCACCAGGCAGTGAATCAGTTTCTAACATGAGCCCCTCGCGGCACCACACATCTCTCTGGCAGGGGGTGGGGGGAAAAAGGGCACCGCTAAGGTGGGCAAGGCCCTGGACTGACTAGCTGAGGGCTGGACTTCTCAGGAGAAAGGCAGTGCCCAAGACCAGCAAAAAGCACCCTTCCTGCCCCAAAGCCTCCTGACGACACTCTTTTGCTGCCCACGGGCCAGTCGTCCCCCCGGCTCTGTCTCTGGCCCTCGCTGCATCCTGCCTGGCCCTGGGACGGACGCCCCATCCCGAGCCCTCAGCCCAGGCCCCACGGGAGGGGACGCTGGTGCTTTGGGGGGTGTCTGCTCCTGGGCACCCGCCTCTGCCAGGCTTCTCCAGTCTGCTGGGCCAGCCCTCGGTGACAAGCCCCTCTCAGCCAGCACCAAGGGCATTTGCGGGGGTGTCCTGTTTGCAGGGGACAAATGTTGGAGGGAGCAGAGAGAAGGGGGCTCTCACCTGGCCAGCAGCCCCACGGCACTGTGCCAGCTCTCAGGGTCGAGCAGTGCTTCCCAGCCGTGCTCGCGCTTGAATTCGCGCACCTCGGCCTCATAAGCCAGGTAGTACAGCAGCTTCCTCAGGGTCCGCATCGCAAACCCGCGCCCAGGTCACACTGGGAGCCCCTGGCCTCAGCTCCAGAGCCGTGTCAGGGATGGCAGGACCGGCACGGGGCACCTGCCGGGGACGATGGGAGAGCGGCCTTCCTGCTGCCATTCTCAGGGCCCAAAGCGTCACGGGCAGCACCCAGCCCCTCGTGCCCCTGCACACAGCCTGCGCTTGAGGCCCAGCAGCCCCATGCTGAGGGTCCCAGCCGCCTGCTGCGGCCACAGGAGCCCTCAGAGCCCGACAACGGCTGCCCAGAGGGGAGCCAGAGCCCCGCACAGCCAATGGCAGCGCAGCAGGCGGGCACGGCCCTGATGGACGTGTGAGCGCAGCCAATCGGAGGCCGCGGCGCCTCAGGGAGGGCGGGCCCAGCGCAAGGCGGTGACAGGCCTGCAGCCAATCAGAGGCGGCGGAGCCTCAGGGCGGGCTCTGCAAAGCCCCTGAGCCACAGGCAGAGGCAGAGGCAGGGCGAGAGAGACGGGAGCTGCTGGACACAGGCCCCCAGGGGTGAGTGCTGAGGGGCCGGCACATGGCTGTGGGCAGCGAAGGCTGCGGCCCTGCAGAGGAGAAGGCTGAGCTCAGGGGGCCCTTGTCAGTGTGGAGGGCTCCCTGCAGGGCAGGGGGCGAGAGGCCGGGGCCGGCGTGTGCTGTGTGGTGGGCAGGGACGGGACGCGGGGTGCCGGGCACACGCTGACACAGGGGAAGCGCCGCTGGAACAGCAGGAGAAGCTTCGTGACTGTGACACAAGGCCCTGAGCTGTGGATGGGCACACTGAGCTAAGGACTGCACCTCAGCCAGCACCAGAGACCCCCAGAGACCCCCCCTCGAGCGGTTTGGGGCTATCGGGAGGCTCTGTGGGCTACTGGGAGGAACTGGGTGTTAGTGGGGGTGACTGGGAGTTACTGGGGGGGCTCTTTGGGAGGCGCAAGGGGCTACTAATGGGTGAACTGGGAGTCACTGGGCTGCCCTGGAGGCTACTGGGAAGTACTGGGTGTTACTGGAGGTGAAAAGACTTACTGGGGAGCTATTTGGGGCTACTAAGGGATGAACTGGAGGCTACTGGGAGGCACTGGGAAGTACTGGAAGTTACTGAGTGTGAACTGGGAAGTCCTGGGTGTTACTGGGGCCTATCTGGGGCTTCCGGAGGCTATTGGGAGGGACAAGGGGCTACAGAGAGGTGAACTGGGGGGAACTGGCGGCTACTGGAAGTGAACTGGGAAATACTGGGGAGCACTGGGAGTTTCTGGGGGAAAACTGGGAGCTACTGGGGAACTATTAGAGCCTTCTGGGGACTACTGAGAGAGACAAGCGACTCCTGAGGGGTCAACTAGGATCTTCTGGGAGGCACTGGGAGCTCCCGGGCTGGTTTGTGTGGGGAGGGGTCCCCTGTGTGACCCCCACACACACTCTCTGCCCCCCCAGTCTCAGCACTATGGGACCATGTCCCTGGGCACTCGCCAGCCTTTCCGAGCTCTGAGTGCTCTCAGAGCGCTGCTGCCACTCGGACACGCTGCCTTGCGCATGGGAGGGGGCAGGTCTGGTGTGGCGAGGGATCGGCTGGCTGGCCAAGACCCCCCCCCTTAATGTAGGACCCCCCCAAGCCCAGGGTTGCTGTCCTGCTATCGTCCGGGGCTGCCCTGCACCCAGCAGCCCAACGGCAGCACCTTGAGCATCGGCTGCAGCAGCGGCAGCGTGAGGGGCTTCTTCAGCCAGGACCCGCTGATGGTGGGGAGGGGGCACAGCAGGGGAGGAACATGGAGGAGGATTTTGCCACAAGCATTTTGTGGTGTGGGGAGGGACTTCTGGGGCTTCATAAGCCAAAAAAAAACTGACAGGGGGAAGGAGGCATTTTGGGGTGTTTGGAAATATTGAGGAGTCTTGGTGGGTTTTGGGTCCCCTTCTAACCCTGAGCCCCTCCCCTGGTGTTAAACATGTCAGTGCCAGAGCAAACGCTCAGCTTTGAGTGGGGGTTTGGGGCCTTCTGAGTTGTTTTGAGACCCAGACGAGTCTTGGGGAGTGTTTTGGGGTGTCTAGTGGGGGTTTTAGGGTGCCCCCTGCCCTCAGTTTCCTCCCAAAATCTCGGTGCTGGAGCAGTGGTTGGTCGAGGCCCTGGAGCTGCAGGGTTTCGCCTTTGCTGCCGCCCGTTTCCATGGGCTGTTTGGTTTGGCCGTTCAGGCGGTGCCAGCCTGTGTCAACACGATGTGCCGGCGCCTCCTCAGCAGTAACGTCTTCACCTTCCGCCTCCAAGGTACGGAGGGGACCCCAAAATCCCCCCTCCTCCAGCAGGACACTCATGACTTGCTGCTGACAGGGGCAGCCCACGGTTGAGTGCTGTGGCCTGTCGTGCATCTACACCTGGTCTCAGCACTTTTGCAACTGCATCCTGACACAGATGGGCTCAGGAACAAGCGCTGCTGCGCTGCCCTGACATGGGGCCATTTTTATCCCACCTTCAGGGCCCTTTCAGTGGCACCAACCCCGGCAGCAGCAGCAGTGGGCAGGTTTGAGCCCTGCCAGTTCCCCATCCAGAAGCTGCTGGTTTCGTTAGTTGTGTCCAGCAGCTGCTGCAGGCTCTGATGGGAAAAGCGGCTGGAGCAGCAGGACTCTGCAGCAGAGCTGGGCTCTGCCCCTCTCCTTCACTGCAGGGTCTCAGCAGCAGTCATCAGGCAGCAGTGAGGAGCAGCCGCAGTTATAGCAGCGTGTCTTTGCCTCGTTGGACTGTGTAAGATTGACCAGAGGCTCCTGTTATGTTTTGCAGCTCTGGGGCCTCTGTACTGGTGCTGCACAACTGCAGTTTTACGTGTGCAATGGAACCTCTGCAATGGAATGCTGACATGAGCGCCTTTCTGTCAGGTTTAAATGCAACTAACATAGACTTGGAGGACACAGACGGTCCCAAGGGGCAGACAGTGAGTTGCCAGAACCGTCACCGAAGGAAAAAATACAGGCAGTCCAATGTCCTTGTGTGTGAAATAGAGGTGCCCAAGGTAAGCAGCCACTGTCCTGCTCGTGCCTCCTGCCCTGCCCTACACAGCCATCTCCTGCTTCTTCCATCTCAGGGCCACCCCAGGGAGATACAGAACCAGCCAACGAGGGTTTCAGCGTTAGGGCTACAGCCTGGGATGGTTGCTGGGGTCCTTTTTCTCCATCCCTTCCCACCCTGATCTGTCAGGGTGATGCTTTGAAAGCCTTCAGAAGGCTTTGAGGGTTCACAGTCCCTGAGAGCAGGGGATGAGTTGTGGTGCTTTCCCCTGTGCAGGAGGGTCACGTTCCAGCTGCCTGTCCAAACCCAACCTCCAAATCAGCCGCAGGAACCAGGAAGATGGGCAAAACGAGCCCCAGGGCACAGTGGTGTTTGATCTGCATTTCTCTCCTTGACTCTTGCTTTCTTGTCTTTCATCAAGGATACAGTTACACACTTGATAGGCAAACAAGGACAGTTTATTAACAGCTTGAGGAGAGAATCTGGGGCCAAAATTTCCCTCTCAGCACTCCATGATGTCGATGACTATGAAGTCTGTGGCATCAAAGGTAAGAGGAGCCTTTTTGTTCAGAGTCTAGAGCGTAGCTTGGGGGCCTTGAATTAGATTAGAAATGGATTCAGTGGCTTGGCTAGGCCACGGCTTTTACCAAAATGTTCTGCTCTGGGCTGTTCCAGCAGAGGGATGTGGCAAGGGGCCTGGGCCTGGGCACGTGCAGCCTCTGTTGTAGGGCTGAGAATGCATTTGAGCAGCTTTGGCTGCTGGAGCTGAAGCAGCCCCTTTTGCAGGATCCCTTTGGGCTTGAAGCAGCAGATAGGGGATGCTTCTCAGCATCTTGACTGGGAAGGATATTGGATCAATTGGGACTGAAAAGTATCTGCCAGCCAACTGGGTCCATGCTGGAGGCCAAAGCCATTCCAAGTGGGGCCTGGGGATCTGAGCTGCTCACGTTGGTTGGATATCAGGGTCTGTGTCCAATCTGTTCCAACTGAACTTTTCAATGCAGCTCAGGAGGCTTCTGGCAGCTGGCTTGCTTCCCATGGCAGGGCTGGAGGTGTCCTCAGCCTACCTGTGCTGCTGACCTTGGGTGGGATTCTTGTCTTCCAGGCCTCTCCCATGAAGTTGAAGGAGCGCTGAGCCTGATTGGCAGCAGATTCAAACACCTGTGTCTCGACAACATCTACCCTCTGCATCCCCCTGCACTGGTGACACGTCCTTCTGTCCCTAGGACTGCAAAGTCCCAGACACCTCAAGCACTTGCAGCAGAGAAAAAGAAGAGGAAATAGTAGGAAATGGTAGTAAATAGTAGTAACTGTAGTAAATACCCTACAAAATAAAGTCTAATGTTGCAAAGAAAAACACGGGAAACAAAGGAAACTTGACAGAAAGTAAAGTACAGGAACTTGAGGGAAAGCCAGAGCCCCAGGCAGCTGCTGCCACCTGGACACAGGCTCTGCTGCCCAGGGCGGCCCCTAGTGCAGGGCTGGGCAGATGGCCAGGGAGCGGCCGAGGCACATGATGCTGAGAAGATAACACTCTCCTGAAATGAAAAGGAGACTCCTCAATGTGTGGGCAGCACGTCCCGAGTAGGAGATGTCCCAATGGTCCCAGCAGGAGTTAGCCATGGTTTTGGGGACCGTGGTGGAGATGGAGCCTATTAAACACAGCAAAGTGCAGAGAAAATAGAAGACAGACTCCTCTGAGCAAAGCCACTCCATTCTTCAGGTAATTACCCTCCCAATGAAATGCATTTCTCTACTGTGCTGTGTGTTGTCTGTGAGGGGCAAGAGCTCTGCTCCCGTGCTGCTGAGGAGTCAGCTTTTCTGTGTCAGGGCTGCTCTTTTTTGCGATAGAACTCACTTTTATCACTGCAAATTGGAGGAACCTTGGCACAGGACGTGGAAAGGGCTCCTCTCTCTGTGCCTTAGTGCAGTCAGGAGAGCTGCAGTGCCCATTAGTCTTTTTCCTCTCTGCCCTGTGTTTTCCCTTGTGCTGCCTTGAAGATGACTTGATACACAAGTAACTCCTGAAAAAGCATCTGGTCCGTAAGTCAAGCAGGACAGTCCTGTTGCAAAGGGCCCTTCTGCAGACTGTGCTCTGTGCCACCCTGGAGATGGAGCTGTCCTGGACAAAGCAGGACACAAGGCCTGCTCCAGAGAAGCAAAGGGAACAGGATGACAACAATCAGAATATCAGACCAATCCAGGGCTGCGTCATGGGCTCGTCTTTATTGCAGGAGCCGTGGCGGCCGGGAGGCTCAGGCCCAGCGGCTGCGCGGCGGATCAGAGCCGGCCGGGCTCAGCCACGGCGGCGGCCGCGCGTCCCGCGGCGGCGGCTGCGCGTCCCGCGGCGGCGGCTCCTCAGGGGCCGCGGGCGCCTGGGCTGCCCGGCCCTGCGGGCTCTCTTGGCTCGGCGTGGGCCCAGGGAGCGGCGGCTCCTGCTGCGGCTCCTGCTGCGGCTCCTGCTGCGCGCTCTGCGGCTCCGGGCCCGGGCCATGCTGCCGCTGCCCGAGCGTGCTGCTCAGCCGCTGCCCGCACTGCCGGCTCCCTGCCCCCGGCCCGCTTTTATAGGGCTGCTGGGGCCGGGCCCTTTGTGACAGCGCCACCTTCTCTGGCCCATCCACGCTCTCGGGCACCTTCTCTCAGCACTGACGTCACCAGGGCTGCACCCGCCGCGCTGCGCGTGGGCTCCAGCGCAACGATGGTGCTGACCACAGGGCATCCTACAGGGACCGCAGGGAAAAAACACCACGACACAGCCTGTTTGCTGTCAGGACTTGTGAGCCTGTGATGGATCCAGGCTGGAGCAGTCTGTCCCTGAAGGACTGCTCTCCTGATGCGTGACCCTCGCTGGGGCAGGGTGTGAGGAGCTGCCCCTGTGGCAGGCCCCAGGCTGGAGCAGTTGGGGAGGAGCTGCAGCCCACGGCAAGGAGCCACGCTGGAGCAGTTGGGGAGGGACTGTCTTTCGTGGGAGGGAGCCCACAGTGCAGCCGTGGCAAGTGTCAGGAGGCCTCCCCCTGAGAAGCAGCAGCATCAAAGTGCATCTGTAATGAACTGACCCCAACTCCCACTCCCCATCCCCTGCGCTGCTGGGGGGGGGAAGGAAGGAGAGTCCTGGGAAGAGGAGGGGTGGCAGGAGGTTTTTTTAAGATGGTTTTATTTCTCACCTCCCTGCTCTTATTGTTCCTTTAATAAATCACACCTTTTTCTCCCCAAGTTGTTTCTGTTCTGCCTGTGATGCTCATTGCTGAGTGATCTCTCCATCCTTATCTGAACTCACAAGCCATTTGTTATCTCTCTCTCTCTCTCTCCTGTCCAGTTTGGGACGGGCAGTGATTTTATGACTTGGTGGGCACCGGGCTAAACCACCACCCAATGCCTCTCAGTAATGAGTCACCCATCATGAGCACCCGTCGCTTCTTTCTACGGTGCCCATTACCTGTTGCTGGTGGAGCAGCTGATGGTGAATTGTTTGCTGGGGTTTCGCTTTCTGGAGCTTGCTCATCCAAGTCCCTTGCCACCAGTGCCTCACACTTATTTGTAGTTACACGGAATCTTAAGGGTCGGAAGGGACCTCGAAAGCTCATCCAGTACAACTCCCCTGCCAGAGCAGGGCTAACTAGAGTAGGTTACACAGGTGGGTTTGGAATGTCTCCAGAGAAGGAGCCTCCACAGCCCATCTGGGCAGCCCCTTCCAGTGCTCCCTCACCTCAACAGGGAAGAAGTTTTTCCTTGTGTCTCTTTGGAACCTCTTCTCTTCCGGTTTGTAGCCATTGCCCCTTGTCCTATCGTTGGTCATCACTGAGCACAGCCTGGCTCCATCCTCCTGACACTCACCCTTGATGGATTTGTAAACATTCCTGTGGTCACCTCTCAGTCTCCTCTCCTCCAAGCTGAAGACACCCAGCTCCCTCAGCCTTTCGTCACAAGGGAGATGCTCTACTCCCTTCATCATCTCTGTGGCCCTGTGCTGAACTCTCTCCAGCAGCTCCCTGTCCTTCTGGAACTGAGGGGCCCAGAGCAGATACAATATTCCAGATGTGGTCTCACAAGGGCAGAGGAGAGCGGGAGCAGAACCTCTCTCCAACTACTGCCCACAGCCCTTCTAATCCACCCCAACATGCCATTGGAATTCTTGGCCATTGCTGGCTCATGCTCATCCTGATGCCCACTGGCACCCTCAGCACCCTTTCCCCTACACTTCTCTCCGAGTTCATTCCCCAACCTGTACTGGTACATGGGGTTGTTCTTGCCCAGATGCCAGACTCTACACTTGCCCTTGTTGAACTTCATGAGATTTTTCTCTGCCCAACCCTCCAGCCTGTCCAGGTCTGCTTGAATGGCAGCACAGCCTCTGGGCTGGCAGCTACTGCCCCTAGTTTAGTATCGTCAGCAAACTTGCGGACAGTGCCTCTGTTCCCTCAGCAAGGTCATTAATGAAGAGACTGAACAGTACTGGTCCCAGCACCGACCCCTGCGGGAGTCACAGGCCTCCAACTAGATCCTGACCTGCTGATCACCACTCTCTGCCTTCTTCCCTTCAACCAGTTCACAACCCACCTCACCACCTCATCATCCAGCCCACACTGTCTCAGTTTTGCGGCCAGGATGCTGTGGGAGACGGTGTCAGATGCTGGACTGAAATCATTGCCTGCCCGTCCTCCCTGCTCGCCCTGCCTGTGCCGCCTGCCGCACAAGCTGCTGTGCCAGGCCCTGGCTGATGCCCAGGCTCTGTTTGCCCATCCTGGTCACTGAGCTCCCTGGGGAATGTTTAAAGCCCTGTGGTTGCAGCGGCTCCAGCGCTCACCAGGAGCATCCCCTCGTGAGACCTGCTGGCTCCTGGCGGGGCTCCTGGTTTCTCCTCCGTTCCCTGCGCTCCAGGAACACCCAGATACCCTCAACCGGCCGCTCAGCCGCAAAGAAACGAGCCTGGCACTGCCGCGTGTCCCTCTGATACAATGCCATCTCTGCCAGAGAAGTGTCATTGCTACATTCTTCCTCAATTCTTTCCAGTCATCATTGCACAGGGAGTGGTGGAACAACTTGGTAGGCACCAGGCTGCCAGTCTGGGCAAAACCATCATATGAGCCCAGAAGCCAAGCAAGTTGCAGCTGAGAAAGATGTGCTTGGTAGTGAGAGACACAAGAAAGGTCCCAGCCTCAGGTTTTCATCTCCTTAAGAGAGATCCCAGGGTTGCCTGTCAGCCAGCAAACCTTCCCAGCCCTACTGCTGTGGGAGCTCTCCTCAATGGTATGCAGGGAGTCTGCTTAACCCCGACTGAAAAAGCCAGGCTGCAGCTGAGAAAGAGATAGGATAGACGCCGAGGGACAGCAACAAGGCCCCAGCCTCAGGTATCCCACTCCTGTAGAGGGCAGCCGTTTTTCAGTCTGGGCTGAGCAGACTGAATGCATACGAATGAGGAGAGCTCCTACAGCAAGAGTAGGATGAAGGCGGAACTTTGCTGGCAAGACAGGCTGCCATGGAACCTCTGCAAAGTGTGAGAAAGCTGGGGCTGGGGGCTTTGGGGTGTCCCTCAGTGTCCACCCTGTCCCCTGAATCTCTCTTGGCTGCATCTGGGCTTTTTCAGTCTGGCCTGAGCAGCTTAGAAAGAAAACACAGGTGCCCTGCACAATCCTTTCTGTTGCTGTGTCGTGGTGTTTTTTCCCTGCGGTCCCTGTAGGATGCCCTGTGGTCAGCACCATCGTTGCACTGGAGCCCACGCGCAGCGCGGCGGGTGCAGCCCTGGTGACGTCAGTGCTGAGAGAAGGTGCCCGAGAGCGTGGATGGGCCAGAGAAGGTGGCGCTGTCACAAAGGGCCCGGCCCCAGCAGCCCTATAAAAGCGGGCCGGGGGCAGGGAGCCGGCAGTGTGGGCAGCGGCTGAGCAGCACGCTCGGGCAGCGGCAGCATGGCCCGGGCCCGGAGCCGCAGAGCGCGCAGCAGGAGCCGCAGCAGGAGCCGCCGCTCCCTGGGCCCACGCCGAGCCAAGAGAGCCCGCAGGGCCGGGCAGCCCAGGCGCCCGCGGCCCGTGAGGAGCCGCCGCCGCCGCGGGATGCGCAGCCGCCGCCGTGGGACGCACGGCCGCCGCCGTGGCTGAGCCCGGCCGGCTCTGATCCGCCGTGCGGACGCTGGGCCTGAGCCTCCCGGCCGCCACGGCTCCTGCAATAAAGACGAGCCCATGACGCAGCCCTGGGCTGGGTGTCCTTGGCGCTGGGGCTGGGCCAGGGGGGGACACGCCCTAGGGAAGAAGCCTGAAGCCGGCAGCTCGGCACTTTGGCACTTTGACAGTTGCATGGCAAGGGGATGGGGCGGGATGGGAGTGCCCAGGGAGAGCACCAGGGCTGATGGACAAGAGCTGAACACAAGTAGTCTCACCGAAGGAAAAGCCTCTTTAGAGGAAGGCTGAGGGAGCCCTGGCACAGGCTGCCCCAGGAGCCTGTGGAGGCTCCTGCTCTGCAGTTTCTCAGGCCCGGCCTGGACACCTTCCCGTGTGACCTGATCTAGTTGGGAGCTTTAGCAGAGGGCTTGCCTAGATGATCTCTAGAGGTCCCTTCCAGCTCCTACCACTCTGTGATTCTGTCACAGCTCCCACATCACAGGAGCTGGCAAGGGAGCACTTTGCTGGCTGACAGGCTCCCCTGGGACCTCTCTAGAGGAGTAGGAGAGCTGTGGCTGGGGGCTTTCTTCTGATCTGGGGCTCTTTAGTCTGGAGGGGACTGAGGGGGGATCTCATTGATAGTTACAAACGTCTACATGGTGGGTGTCAGGAGGCTGGGGTTTCCTTTTTTTCTGGTGTAGGCAGTGTCAGGACAAGAGGTCATGGAAAGAAGCTGGAACAACAAAAGTTCCATTGAAATGTAAGGAAAACAATGTTTCCCTGTGAGGTGAGGGAGCCCTGGCCCAGGCTGCCCAGGGAGGGTGTGGAGGCTCCTTCCTTGGAGCTCTCTGAACCTCTATGGACACGTTCCTGACAGAGATGGACCTGCTTTAGCAGGGGGGTTGGACTAGATGATCTCTGCAGGTCCCTTCCAACCCCACCATTCTGTGATTCCGTGATTCCCTGACCATGGCCAGCTTTGAAGAATGGCTTGTTCACGTCAAAGTTGGCATCACAAACCCAGTCACAAGGTGTCCATCCTACTCCTGTAGAGGGGTCCCACGGCAGCCTTTATTTGAGTCTGGGCTGAGCAGACTGACTGCACACGAATGAGGAGAGCTCCCACCTTCGTTTTTCCTGTAGAATAAGCGTTCCTACTCTCCTCTCTCGGTCAAGCACTGGAGTCTGTTTTGCTCAGGACCGTCACTGGCAGCGATCCCTCCCTGCCCTTGTCTCCATCCACAACAACCTTGGTGATCTTTTTACTGCCATTTCGCTGGGGCCTCTGCCATCCTAACGAGGGTGGGGGTGGATGTGGGCACCGAGCAAGAGACTGTCGTGCTGCTGCTGGGCTGGTTGGGCCAAACCACCACACACACACCACCCCCCCCCCACCACTGCTCTCACCAGTTGCCCCCAACAGAGAACACTAGACCTGACGACTTGTAGTTCCCACTCAGATGCATCTGTTCCTGTGTCAGCGTGTCCTGTGTCAGGACAACTCCCCTGACAGAGCCTTGTTTTTATTGATCACAACTCTTCTGAAAACTAAGCACAGCGCCATGTCAGGGCCAGATAAGAGTAAGAGGAACTGAGAGAATTAGTTACTGAATCCAGAGGTCACAGCACTGAAACTATTAGAAGCTGTACTTTTCTAGATGAAATTCTAATCTTGATCAAGTTTGCAGAAAATGCTTATAATGATGAAGAACACCAGCGTGATCATCTCACTCAAGGATGAAATACCTTTTCTGGGAGACTGGAATAACTAGCTATTTGCAGCAACTCTTTTGTAATTTCTGATTTCAGATAAAATGAGTTTATTGTTAAAAGCCTCTGAAAACACAGCAGCTACTCTATAAGATACTGATTTTTATTTGGAAAGCACAAGCACGTAGTGAGTCAGGAGCAGATTAGGACAATATTCTGCAACTATTATAGGCATCTTTTCTGGGTGACTTTCCCGTGCGGGTAAGGAAGCTCCAGCTGCAGGAGCTCCTCAAGTAATGACATTTGTTACAGGAATCACTTAAGTGACACCATTTGCACTTTAGTTTTTCAGGTATGAAATACAGTATACTGTAAACTTCTGTTTGTTTATCTCAATCATCAATCAGTGGTCCTTATACTTAAAGAAGATTATTTATTGTTTGAGTTTGAGTTTTTCTTATTTTTACCTATAATGTTTTGTGCTTGTGGAGGGTTAACCCTGGCTGGCTGCCAGAAGCCCCTCAAACCAATCTCTCACTTGGTTTCCTCAACGGGACATAGGAATAAATTAAGATGAAAAAGCCTGTGGGTCAAGATAAAGACAGAGAAATCACTCACCTGTTACCAACATCAACAAAACAAACTCAACATAGGGAAGGTCACTTTAATTTATCGTCCATTTAAAAGTAAAGCAGGATGGTGAGAAACAAAGAGAAAACTAAAACCACCTTCCCCTCACTGCACACCCCCCCCTCCCTGGCCTCTTCTTCCAAAGCACTCCTTCATTACCAGCTCTTCTACATCCTTTCCCTGGCCCCAAGCAGAGCAGCAGAATGGAGTTGTGCTCACTCCGCAACACATCCTCTTTGCTACTCCTTCCTTCCCAGCGTTTTCCTTTGCTCCTGTGTGAGCCCTTCCCACAGGATATGGTACTTCAGTAATTGCTCCAATGTGGGTTCCCCCTGGGCCACAGGGCCTGCCAGAAAGCTTGTTCCTGCATGGGCTTTTCTCTTGCAGTGATACTACTCATTCGTGCACTCTCCACAGCCTGCAATTTCCTTCAAGGCAAGTCCACCTGCTGTGACACAAGGTCCTAAGTGGCCTGCAAAGGATGCTCTGTTCCAGCATCTGGAGTACCTGCTCCTCCTCCTTTTCTGACCTTGGTTTCTACAGGGCTGTTTCTCTCACGTTTCTCAGTCTTCTCTCACAGGCGCTGCACATTTTTTACTCTTCCTTAAACACATTTCCACACAGGCACCACCAGCTTGGCTGAAGGGTTCAAATTTGAGCAGTGGTGGGTGGATTTTGGAGCCAGCTGGAAGCAGGTCTCTATGATGCAGAGGCTGCCGCCCACAGCACCTCTCCACCTCCCACTGTCAACACCTTGCCCCTAAACCCAATGCAGTAGCATTTGGTGCATTTCACCAGCAAGAAATCAGATCTTGGTTTGGTTGTAAGAGGGGAACTGCTCAGGAGTCAAGCTCTGAAAAACTCCTTCAGCTGAGTACAGCATGTACTTACTAGATAGAAGTGCACTAGAGTGATCACACACACATTATTCCTGACAAAGACTAAGTTAATCTTGAGCTACACAAACCTAAGATTTCACTAAACTAAATTCATATTTCCCTGCAATAAAATGTGTACTAATGTATCTGTGGGTAAAGAACTGTAAGGAGTTATCATCAGGCATTATAAATAGGTCTTTGATTCTTACAGTATTTAGCAAAAACCAGAGATTGCCCCTGCCTTCTATCTCCTGTACTCAGTAGTTTGTAGTCTTTTGAAGCTTTGGTAAAAGATGGAGGAAGGCATTCCTTTTCTATGAAAGGAAACATAGTTTGCACAGTTTGATGCCAGAAAATGAGTCAGCAGTAAAGAGTTAAGAGCTGCAAAACAGTATCTAGTTACTTCACTGCCAAAGTCCAGCATTTGGAAACTGTCTGTGCAAGACCATAGATCCATTCACATTCATTATCATATCAGGAAGAAGTTATTCTGGAAATTAACAGAGACAACGTGCAAAGCTACCATTTGGTTTTTATTCATGGACATCGTTCCTTAAAATTGGCACCACACATCAGAAAACATTGCCATCACTAATACACATTCCTAACCCACCTCCATTTTCATAGTTAGACTACTGAGCTTGAAAACTGTGAAGTGGTGAAATACTACCTTTTCCCTTCAGCAAAACGGCAATCCTCATGTTCATAAACATCTTAACTGCATATATGACAACACAGGGCAGAGAAAGCAGTGATAAATTCTAAACTCCACAAGAGTATTTACTGATACATAACTGAAGTGGTATGTTAATGATATTAATACTTCCAGTAAAACTTGAGTCATCAACATACACCTTGTACTTTGGTTTAAAACTTTGTTTTTAATTAAAGAAGCTTGTGTCTTTAGTTCCAGTGCTATCTCAGGAAGATGTATGCTGAAATGATTTAGAGTTGTAATTCTGGTCAGTTAAATGTGATAATATGTAGTTATCTTCACAGTTCATGTTCAGAATCACCAACATTTCCTAAGTTGTGTACACCTACCTCTCTACTCAGGAAAAACCCTTACAGATCAAAATCCTATTTTTCTTTCTTTTCTGACCTACTTTTCTGTAGGAAGGCAATTTAGGATGTTTCCTAGACCATATTCCAAATGGTTTCAGGAATTTAGACCTTGCCTTTCTCCCTCCCCGTGGACAGAAGAGCTTGTAATTATTTCTCTCCTGAAAGAATAGGGAGGTGCAATGAAGCAACAACTTCCTTATGAAAGGAAGGAAATGAAGTAATGATAAATCACATACACAAAAAAGCTACTGGATTCTTCATTCTAGTCACAAAGAGAGCAACTTTTTTTTTGCCTGCAGAACATGAACAGTGCCTAAGTCAACAAGATCGAGTACTTCAGTGAAAATTCCCTTTTTGGTAACTAGAGTATGCCTTGGAGCGTTGCTACTAAGTCACGCAGAACAACAGGCAAAAGGGGCCAGTGCAAGCAAAAGGGCTAAATATGTTTCACACCTTCAACAAACCACTGCTGCCAGCCTTGACTGCAACAGTAACAAGTGCAGGTTAACTGAGTTTATGGAGAGAAAAATTAACGCTAAAAACGCCAAGCAGAATAGCAAGCTTCTTAACTACATACCTGCAGTTAAGAGCCTGTGCTTCTTTTTGTCTGTTGCTAGATATTGTACAGGAAATGTATATAACTTTCTGAGAGGCAGATAATGCTGAAGTTATTCTTTGCTGTGTAGCACACACAGGTGAAGTAAAAGCTATGCCTCCTAAGCAGTCTGTAAAAAAAGCAAAAATCAAACCACTTCCAACTCAGAAAATGACAAACTACTTCAGTTTGACTCTAAGCCAAAACTTTATCTCTGTAAAGAAGCTGCTACAGCAGCAAATCTCATTCCCTAGGCCTGTGGCAAAACACAGATCTGGAAGCAACGGAACAATTTCAGACACAACTTCCATGTTGTGTCTCCCATAATGAAAACATCAGAGCTGAGTTACTTTGTTCAGTTGTTTGCATTTTGAATTAGAGGGAGATGCTCTGAGGTGGAGACTTCACAGCTCACAGGACCTGCAGCAGCTGAAGTTTTAAGCCTTAAGCTGTCAAAGCAGCGGCTGTTAACATTTTAACTGTTTAACTGTTACCAAGTTAAAGTTTTAGACAGAGCCACTGAAAACTACAGAATGCAGTTTTGAGACCTACACAGCTCAGACCTGCAAAAGTTTTTGTATTACAGATGTTGAAGAGGCAATTCACACAACACAATACTGAACTGTGCAAGTTAGCTGGGTTTACTGTTGCTTCTCCCATCATTAGCAACAAAAATATTCTTAGCAGCATTACATAGTTTGCTTTCAAGAGATGTGCTTGTTTTGAGAGAAAAAGTGGTGCTTAAAAACTAAAAGAATTCTTGACATGTCCTTGCACTCTATCAGTTAAACACAGTTCCTTGAAAGGGGCAGAAAGACTTTGGCCAACCGTTACGGCAACAATCATTTGGGAGTGGGTGTGTGTCAAAACCAACACAGATTAAATATAAAGCTTCCATTTTAATATAACCTCTCTTATTACTCACAGAACAGTTTAATACTTTCTTCTGAAGGGAAACTGACAGTTCTGCAAGCTATAGGCTTTCTTCCCCACGAGAAATTAAGAAAGAATGAGTCCTCCTCTTGTCTGGAGCAGTGTGCCCACCCCGCTCCTCCAGCAAATACTCAGAAGTAGATGGGAAACAATAGAAACCAGGAAAATCCACGCTTTTTCTTAGTGGTCAACTTATTCAGAATACCATTACTGAAGAAACGTGTGCAGAGACCTGCTGAACTTACATCCATCAGTTCCTTCAACATTTGGATTTAGGCTGCTTTTTATCATAACAGTGATTTGAAAGATGCAGCTCAAAGATGGCTAAGTCACTTCCATAAAGTGAAGGTAAAAAATAAGCATATAAAGGTGAAATTTGCAGACAAAAGTGAGATCAATATTCCTACATTAGTGACATTTAAGTGAACAGACCCAGTTGACAGATGAGAAGAGATCTCATCAACCATGATGCTTGGTCTTTTCAGTCCAACTGATGCTCTTTTAGCAGAGCAAGTTTTCCTATAATTGATTAGTGCAGCTGATGCACACAGTTAATGGCATGTCTGCTGAGATAGGTATCCAAGCACTGTGGGGCCTACGCTGGTCTTTTTCCTCTTGCTCCCACTGCTTTTTTTTCCCCTGCCCTGCTTGTTTGGGTTTTGTCATCAGAGCTTCTCTTCCTAGGTGGCACCTACTGTCAGGTCAGACACATTTACCTGTATTTGTTGTTTCCTTAACAGCTTTCAGTCTTAAGCGAGAATATAACAACTTGCTAAAATTTTTCACAAGCAAGCAAATGAAAACCTCAAGAGCAACACCTATGAGCAACCAAAGTTGGGCTTTTTTCCTTCAGCAACGGGAGTTTGAATTTTGACACAAGATACCTAACATGGTTTGTTTTCCAGTCTCCTATGCTGTTTAGGAAAACCTTCCTGGAAGTTGGTCCTACTAACAGTTCTCTAAACTGAACAGAATACTACCGAGAATTCTACCTAAGGATTAAAAACTTTGCCCTTTAATACAGCTTGACTTGGGAGACTAAAAATCATGAATAACCAGTTTAAAGCATATATATACGTTACACAAGACTAGATAGTGTCCTGCTGCTCTCCCTGACCACAGGAACATCAAAATCCAGCATCTACATGCACCTCAAGTACATCTTGGGATGTAGCATCATCTTGTAACTGAACAGTAAACACTACAGAAGTGAAGGTTCAAATCTTGAAGGAAGCTTCAGCAGGTTGCCTGTAAGCCAGACTCAGGAAACCATAGCAAATAATTCATTACTTCAGGCAGAACTGAATACCAGACCCATTAAAGAAATAAATCCGATTCTTCAGTTGGTATGAGCTGAACAAATCTGAACTTTCTGTAGATTTGAAGGAAAATACAAGTAGTTAAAAGGAAACATTTTCCATTGTTTTAAGGAAAGTAAGGCTAAATTTTAAGCTTCTGCTTAGTAGCTGCACTTTCTCCAATTAGACTTCATGAGAGCAGGCAGTCACCGAACCAGGACTCAGTTGTATTGTGTAGTTCCATTGTTAGCAGGAGCAAAGCAGTACACTTCACCCTTTTGTATCTCTATGTGAGTCGGGCACTAATACCAGCACTGTTAAGGATTAAAAACAAGGAAAACCCACAGTGTCCACGTCCCCCACCTCAGTCTCTTCTGAAGGCCACTCAGATAGCCATGAAAAACCAATCCAACTATGTTTTGATCGGTGCAAGAAATTCCACTGGTTACAAAGCATGCAAGTTTCCAGGTAAACTTATTCTCCATTTTGAGTTACTGGGGCAAAAAAATTGCTCTCCCTCCTTTTGCTGAATTCACAGACATTAGGCACCCATTTTTCCTCTGTGTTAAGAGCCTGTGAACACCACACACTTATTTTATTACTAAGGCCTGCAAGCATTCCCAAATAGGAAAAAAAAGTTAGTTCCCATCAGTAGATATCCCCCCCTGCTGTAATTACAATCAAAACTGGGCAAGAGAATGTCTTTAAGCAAAAGGATCCGACATCCGAAGTGCAGCTGTGCTCACTACTCCCGCCTTGATCTCGTGCACGTGCCGTCTTCGTCGTATTCACCCATCAGCTGCAACATCTATGTTCCAGTATAGAGAAGAAACTGTCCAGCTATCTGTGCTGCATGGGACATTAGCTGAAGCACCTTCCTAGAAAGAAAACCGTTTGTTTAAAAAATAATCACCAACAGGATGACATTACCCCTTTCCATTCCCACAAACAACCTTTAGGTTGAGTTAGGCAGATTTATTTAAGAACTCTCTCACTCCTTCTCACTTCTGAGAAGACAGTCATTTTTATACCAGCTTTAGAAAAAATACTTTTGTAGCCATTGATTAACAGAAAACTATTGCCATGGTATCTGAACTGGAAAACACTCTTGATAAAGCAGGCTGTTGTCCCGTTAGAGATTTTACAGGCCTCCTGCTGAGTCATCACTCAAACTACCAGAGAACCACTGGTTAAAACTTTGCCTGGGAGAGCCCAGCAGCATTCCTGCAGCCCGAATCCACTTCATGTCTCACCTTTAGGCCATTCACTAACACAACACTTCACGTGTCCCCAAGCTGCAGCTCAAATTCGATTAGCTCTGAAGCTGAGCAATCGCATTACAACGGGTACTCAACGGCAAAAAATGTGAAGCCAGGCAAATTAATGCTGTTCAAGCTGCAAGCCTTAAGAATTCTCAGTTAACAGCTATTCCATTTTTATTGAAGATTTTTAAAGTATTCACATTGAAATACGGAACACTGTTTGAGAATCCATACAGATCCATAAACTAAGATCAGGTAAGCAAAGGTATACGATATAAATTGCGGCTCACCACAGGATCACAGAGGAATAGAGACTGTAATATTTGAATAGTCACTTATTCAACTTGATTATAGCTGCATCTTTCTTCCATTCTCCAAGAAACAATAGGAACAGTACTAAGAGCTATATTCAAGCCTCATTCCCCAAAAGCTAAGTAGGCCCTCACAAGTATGAAGCTGAGGCATTGGGGAAGTGGTAGGCAAGAACTGGAACCATTCCAAAACTGGAAAGGGATCAGTTTTTGAAGACACAGAAATGAGCCTGGCCTTTGTCTTCTGTAAGAGATGAGGAAGACTTTCTGAGTTCCTGAGATAAACACAGCTGTGAACTCTCTGCTGCTGTTCCTTTCTCCTTTGAGCTCTAGCAAAGGAAACCAAGTCTTCTTGCTACAAATTCTCCTTTTCCTCACTGGGATTAAAGAAGGTTTGCAGTCAAAAGCCGATGCTTCCAAAGAGTAGAATACTCTGTACTTAGAGCCTGGGAAGCCTTTAGGAAAAAAAAAAAAGAAAGACCACTGTACCCTTACTCATGCTTTCCACACACACGTCATTTCAAGTGTGCCTTTCCCTCCACCAGATAACACAGGCCACGGAGCTTTACAGTTGTAAAGAAAGCTGCAGCTGGTACTGGGCTTTTGAGCAGCTGCAGTGTGTCACTTGCACACAAGACCAGTTGTCACTTAAGCCATGGAACAAGTTCTTTGTTGAACCGAACGTTTGATCCTTCAGTTGGACACTACAGGGAGAAACAGGGGAAATGCATTAATCAGATCTGGCATGCTTCGAGCCCCTCCCACTGAACAGCATTTTAAAGTTCTTTCCCCTTCACACTCTGCAGGTAGGCCACCTCACTGTTGTGTTCAAGAGTGCAGAAGGTTCTCTCTTCTGTCACCCCTATTCTTTGCTAGCAGACTGTTTTCCCACTGTGACGCTTATCATAGAATGATAGAATGTTAGGGTTGGAAGGGACCTTTAGAGATCATCTAGTCCAACCCCCCTGCAGAAGCAGGTCAGCCTAGATTGGGTCACATAGGAACATGTCCAGGCAGGCTTTGAAGACCTCCAAGGGAAGAGACTCCACACCCTCCCTGGGCAGCACTTCCCTTGCAGCTCAACTCTGTAACAAAACAGTGCTTCCAGAAGAACTCCACAGCTACTTCAGCTGTTTGCCAGTGTCATTTCTTCCTCATCAGCTGTACTGTGCCGGCAGGGAGGCAGAGCTGTCACTTCAAACTCTCCTTAGCAGTGCAAGTTCCAGTGCTGATACTTGCCTCCACAGCACACAGCCAGAAATAAAAGTTTGTTTCTGCCTCAAGAGACTTGACAAACACAGGAGCAGGAGGAGTGCAGCTGTTCAAGAGTAAACCTTTGCTTTGAAGAAACCCTGATGAAGCCATTGTTACAGCTGAATAATCACCACAGCACAGAGTAATGAGTCTCATCTGCAGCCATGATAGTTGTGGCCTCAAAGATTAAAGGAGGGACCACCTAAATAGGGTGGGAGAGGTCAATCAGACTGAAAGACAAGCAGCAAGATTAGTATTACAAAGTTTAATAGCTTTATCATGAAACAAGGTACTACTTGAACACTTCAAACTAAAGACTACCTATTGCTCAGTGAAAGTGAAAACTCTATGGCATATAATCTGTTCTGTACAGAACAGATCTGGTCCTCAAGAAATGAAGCACAGCAACACTATACTGTTGTGTCTCAACCAGAATTTGAAAGGTCGGGTAGAGGAATTCAGGGCCGCAGCTTGAACATCTGTCCAAGTATGGCACCTCTGTAAAGGTGTCTGAACAGAGAAGAAGTTTTCCTCAACCAGGGCAGGACACAGCTGCTTTTGACAAGGCACCAGCTTTCACCACATTGTTGAGAGCAGTGGACAGAACAGGTATTATTTTGCCCCTACGTAAGCCAGTATTTCTCAAAAGCTAACTTTACTAAAATCACAACCCACCACAGTGTGGGTCGTGTCACAGTCCTGCAAGAGACAGCAGTCCTTGTAGAACCATTACAGTTGGAAAAGACCTTTAAGATCAGAGTCCAATTGTTAGCTTGCTTAGAGACCAGTTGGCTTAAAAACGGTGGCAGCATTTTGCAGATGGTCAATTCCCATTAAGACAGCAGAGAGTGTTATATCTCTCCCATTTTCCTTTGAATCCATATAGCTCACGTGGTGAATTCAGCAGCCAGGTATTGAAAAGCTTGGGCGAGCTATAAGACCTCTGCCATTAGATCTCAAATTCCTCTCATTTTGTGCTCTTAAAACCCCTCCTTTAAGCAGTCTGATTCTTCTTCCTAGGCCTCCTGCATTCTTCAAACAAATCAAAGAAGCCTGAGGAAATTCTCTCCAGAAACAGAGACTGTATCTAGAGCCTAGTAGTAAATACAAGCTGATAAGATTTTTGCTTTAGGGGAAATTTAAAATTCCACCATAAAAAGCTGTAGTAAGTTTTTACAAGTCAGCTATTCACCTTACAAAGAAAGATTCAGTGTATTGGCCAGTATGTGAGAATTAATACAAATACTACAGCTGCTTCCTGAGACCAGTAAGCAAGCACAGATTTTCCATTAACATGTAAACCTGACCAGGAGTGGGAACATACTTACCGCAATACACTTTTTGCTCCCATACGTTTGATGTCATACGAGATAGAGTACATCTCCTAGAACGCTGCCTTGATGTTGAAGCAGCCAATAACATCCTTAGGGTTCAGCTTGTACAGATCAAATGTGACGTCAGCTACTCCCATTTTCTTCTTTTGTCTCACAGCAACACCATTTTTTGTCTAATTTAAAAAAAGTGAGAGACGGTTTGTACCAGGAGCCAGGAAATTTCAGCAAGATAATAGTTAACAGTGTCGAGGAGTGGTTAAGGGAGAATGGACATGGATCCCAGGGTATAATGTTAGGCCCGACGGGGCAAGGCAATCTGAGTTCTAGTTATATGAATTTAATGCACAATCAAGACCAGAGTCAGAGCCATGGTTAAAACAGTTGCTGTCACGTAGTCAGTGCAGACAGCAGGCCTCTTTCTGCTCCTTCAGGGTCGGGCTGTTTTCAGCTAACGAGCTAACAGCTCAAGGTCGGGCTGTTTTCAGCTAACAAGCTAACAGCTCAAGGTCGGGCTGTTTTCAGCTATCGAGCTAACAGCTCAAGGTGGAAAACAACTTCGGAGAAAAACAAGATGGGAAAATGTGAGGGAGCTTGCTTATGGCAGAAACCGCAAGTAGGATGAACATGAGAATGTAATCTATTAGCTGCTGTTGCTGAGCTAGCTTTGAAGCTGCTGTGTATATAAGTTAGAGCCTGCTCTCAATAAAGAGAAGATTTCTGCTATCACTCACATTGAGTAGGACTGATTTCTTCCCACCCAGCTGAGAATCGGACCCTGGGTTGATCGCCGCATGAAGTAGGCTTGGAGCTGGTTGTTCAGGCTTCGAGCCTGGGTTTTTCAGGCTTTGAGCCTGGGTGTTTCAGACTTAGAGTCTGGTTTCAGACTTAGAGTCTGGTTTCAGGCTTCGAGCCTGGTTTCAGGCTTTGAGCCTGGGTTTTTCAGGCTTCGAGCCTGGTTTCAGGCTTTGAGCCTGGGTTTCAGGCTTTGAGCCTGGTTTCAGGCTTCGAGCCTGGGTTTTTCAGACTTAGAGTCTGGGTTGCAGACTTTGAGTCTGGTTTTTCAGGCCAAGAGCCGAAAACTTCGCGGCACATGGCGCCCGAACAGGGACCTCACTGGGTGTTACCGGGTAAGGAGCCTGCCTGTGGGGAGCTGAGACTTGAAAACCCAGAGGCAGAGGCAGTGGTCGGAGGAAGCCTGCCGGACCCCAAGCAGAGGTTGCTGTACCCGGGGGAGTGACTACAGGTTGCGGTGAGACGAGGAGCCGGCACCATGGATAAGGAGGCAGCACTCTCACTTTTACATCGCTTTTTAGAAAAGCGGGGGGTGGACTTTAAACTGACCGATTTGTCTGGTCTACTTGTACATGGTAATTGTAAAGGCTTTTGTAAGGACTCTGTGAAATATTTTGATGAGAAGGAGTGGAGAGCATATGGGACTTTTCTTTGGGACTTGGTTATAGACGAAGATAAGACTGCTCAGAAACTGATAAAACCGTGGAGAGAAGTAATTAAGTGTTTGAAAAAGTGTAAGTTGGAAAAGGATTTGGCCGCTGCTGTAACTCAGCGGCTTGATGTGCCTGAGACTGCAGCCGAGCCAACAGCTGGACGGTTTGGTATCGGGACTAATTATGTCTCACCTCCGTTTTCTGGTTGTCCTGGTTTAGGCCCATCAGGGAACAAAGATCAGGATTAGCCTCAAGTACGTAAGAGGCTGAGAATTGCTCAAGGGCAGGGAAGGCTTAATTGCTGCTTAAGGTTCAGGACAAAACAGACCAGGCTACTTGGTTTGGGGAAGAAAATAGAAAATAATTTAATGCAACATCAACTAAAACATACCCACAAAAACCCAAAACATAACCAAAACGAAACAACACAGAGGAATACGTCAATGAAGAGTCCAACCAGCCTTTTGAAGAACACCTTCCCGCCACACCTCCCCTCTTCCCGGGCTCAGAGCCCTGATCCCGGGGTTTTTACCTTGCCCCCCCCGAACGGTTCGGGGGAGCAGGCAGTGGGGGTCTCAGTTAGCCTGTTCCCGATAGCTTCTGCCATTTGTCCCTCCTCAGGACGGGTGAACCCCACACCAGTCCTCCCTGCAAGTCCATGGGGTAACTCACACACATGGCAGCCCTGCACGGGCTGCTCCGACGTGCACCCATTCCAAAGGCTGCAGCTCCTCTCTGCCTCTCGTGTGGGGCTGCTCTGCGGCGTGCAGGCTCTCCAGCACGGCCTGGGCCATGGCCCCTCCCCACACAGTCCCTCGCCCGTCCGGGCTCACTCACATGGAGCTGCTGGAGCCAGTCCTGCCACGGATCTCCATAGGTTGCAGGGGCACAGCTGCATTCTCGCCACGGCTTGCAGAAGGGTCTCCAGTCTACTGCTCCTCCTTCCTTCCTCCTTCTCTCGCTGAAGAGTCCGCGTGGTCGCCTCCATCTTGTATCCCTCTTCCACCTCCTGACTCGCATTCCAAATTCCCGTCCCCTAAATAGTGCTGGCAGAGGCGCCAGATTGGCCCAGGCGGGCCGGAGGTGGGTGTGAACCCAGGAGCCGGGGGAGAGTCCGCAAACTCTTTACCGGGTCTTCACTGCAACCCGCTCCCCCTAAGCCAAAAGCTGCTCCTTGCTAAACCAGAACACTGGTGAGTGGGGAGAAATTGGAAACCTTCTCTGGGAAGCCACTATTAGTGGTGATAAGGACAATAGTAAGATCAGTAAAGATCTAGGTCTCCTTTGGAGACACGTGCTAAATACTTTAAAAGAAATGCAAGCAGAGCAGCGAATGGCCATGGCTGCAGCCCAGGCGTTGACCCTTGCACCGAGGCTGAAGCAGACAGACAAGGGAGCGGACAGGTTCCTGCAGGAAGTATTAAAGAAACTGGAGCGACAAGAGACCATGGAAGCACAGCCTGTCGCCACTGGAGGCCAGCCCGGTGCGCGGCCTGTACCGCTGTGACACAGCCCGGTGCCGCAGCCTGTACCGCTGTGACACAGCCCGGTGCGCAGCCTGTACCGCTGTGACACAGCCCGGTGCGCAGCCTGTACCACTGTGACACAACCCGGTGCGCAGCCTGTACCGCTATGACACAGACCGGTGCGCGGCCTGTACCGCTGTGACACAGCCCGGTGCCGCAGCCTGTACCGCTATGACACAGCGCGGTGCGCGGCCTGTACCGCTGTGACACAACCCGGTGCGCGGCCTGTACCGCTGTGACACAGCCCGGTGCCTCAGCCTGTACCACTGTGACACAGCCCGGTGCGCGGCCTGTACCGCTGTGACACAACCCGGTGCGCGGCTTGTACCGCTGTGACACAGCCCGGTGCTGCAGCCTGTACCACTGTGACACAGCCCGGTGCCGCAGCCTGTACCGCTATGACACAGCCCGGTGCGCGGCCTGTACCGCTGTAACACAGCCCGGTGCGCAGCCTGTACCGCTGTGACACAGCCCGGTGCGCGGCCTGTACCGCTGTGACACAGCCCGGTGCGGCAGCCTGTACCGCTGTGACACAGCCCGGTGCCGCAGCCTGTACCGCTGTGACACAGCCCGGTGCCGCAGCCTGTACCGCTGTGACACAGCCCGGTGCGCGGCCTGTACCGCTGTGACACAGCCCGGTGCGCAGCCTGTACCGCTGTGACACAGCCCGGTGCGCGGCCTGTACCGCTGTGACACAGCCCGGTGCCGCAGCCTGTACCGCTGTGACACAGCCCGGTGCACGGCCTGTACCGCTGTGACACAGCCCGGTGCCGCAGCCTGTACCGCTGTGACACAGCCCGGTGCACGGCCTGTACCGCTGTGACACAGCCCGGTGCCGCAGCCTGTACCGCTGTGACACAGCCCGGTGCACGGCCTGTACCGCTGTGACACAGCACGGTGCCGCAGCCTGTACCGCTGTGACACAGCCCGGTGCACGGCCTGTACCGCTGTGACACAGCCCGGTGCCGCAGCCTGTACCGCTGTGACACAGCCCGGTGTCGCAGCCTGTACCGCTGTGACACAGCCCGGTGCGCAGCCTGTACCGCTGTGACACAGCCCGGTGCCGCAGCCTGTACCGCTGTGACACAGCCCGGTGCCGCAGCCAGTACCGCTATGACACAGCCCGGTGCGCAGCCTGTACCGCTGTGACACAGCCCGGTGCCGCCCGGTGCTGAGCGGGGCGTGCTGAGAAAAAAAAGAAAAAAAAGAGTTCTTCTCTACACAGGAGTTTTTACAAAGTCAGAGAGGCGAAGGGGCTTCGGAGCAGAGCCCCCGCGGGAGAGCTGCTTCCCATTCGAGCCCAGCCCGCCGAGTTACCCCTGGGACGACTCGCAGGGCAATGCCGAGCGGGCGGAGTCGGGCCGGGGTGCGGCGCAGGACGATCAGAGGAGAGTGGGGGAGCGCGACCCCGTGTTAGACTGGGCACCATCGGGCACGCGGGGGGAGACAAAGAAAACACAGGAGAGAGTAATAGCGGCTGCGCCGCCGGCGCCGGCACGGAGTGAGCCAGACCCCCCCGCCCCTTCCATCCGCAGCCGCCGCCGCGCAGCCGCTTCCCGCGCCCGGTCGGTGTCTCCGGAGCCCCCCACACATCGCACCGACACCGCCGGCCCCGGCTCTCACGGACCGCTGGGCTCGTCCTTTCCATCCTCAGTCCCTTGCCTCAACGAGTGTAAAAACTGTTGGTCGTGATGTTATGCCTTTTGCTGTAAATGTGATAATGAATAGTGGTTTTCTTACAGTGGAAACTTTCTGAGGTGTTTTAGGTGTCAGGAACAGAACATTTTGGCATTGAGAAGCTAAAAGGTGGTTTGTGTTTTAGACTCAGTGGTGAAGGATTTTTTTTTATCAGAAGTAAAAAAAAAAAAGGATTTTGTCACACTGTTGATGCTTCAAATGATTGTGGTAAATGGTTTTAGGCAATTTCAGCAACCCAAGCAAAACATGTGGCTTACACTGGCCAAAGCAATCACTCAGTCTACAATATGTTTATCAATGGCCACTCCAGATAAACCTTTTTCTACCTGTTTGGTGGGAGTTCCATCAGATGTGGCACAATGGCCTGTACCAAATGCATTAAAAACAAATCCCTTAGTTAAGGGTAATGGCAAAGTTGACAGCTGGGATTTGATCATTTCACGGTTGCCAATAATGACAACAGAGCCACAGGAGTTAGAATTATTGGGATCTATAAAGATGGATTTTTGTGTTATGTTTAATTTTACCGGCAATACCAAAACATTTGGGACAGAATGTGGATCCCATCCTGGGCGTGTATAAGAGCACAACATCTTGCTGCAATTATACTTCACCAAAAAGATCCAGGTCTAGTCTTGTGCCTGTACAGTTACCAAAGGGAATGTTTCTGATCTGTGGGGACCAGGCATGGCCTGGGATACCCTCGAGATTACAAAGGGAACCACGCAGTTTGGGACAACTGACGATCTTGATGCCTAATCACACAATGATTTAGAAACATCATTGTCCAAAACAATTTGTGCATGCATTTACTGACAAATGTGATGACCGTGTTACCTTTGGTCTCCCTCAGCAATAATAGCAACTAGTGTATTTGCTCCAGGTGTAAGAGTATCTGCTTTATTAACTCAGCTATGCAAATTAGGATGCTGGCTTAGCAAACAAAGCAACCAAACCTCAATGACATTAGAAGACTTGATTAGTGATGTAAGTAGTATTAGACATGCACTTGTGTATCATTGTATGCATGATATCCTCATTGCTCAGGAGGAGGCATTTACTGTAGATCAAGAGAGAGATCTAGAAACCATGTTATTTAGGGAAACTAACTTTGTTTGTTCCTCGACAGCAGGACTGGTTAAAAATTACCAAGTTACAGAAAACAAGAAACACCCACAACTTAAAAGGAGATTGTGATGGTAAAGTACAATTGTGGTCCATTACGGCGAATGTATTTGCTTCAGCATTTGTACCTGGGCTGGCTGCAGCCCAGGCCTTACGGCAGTTAGAAAAGCTAGTGTGTTGGTCGGAGCAGCAAGCTAATGCTACTACTGATGTTATTGAAAAATTGTTAGCAGACCAGAAAAGCCTTACACATGCCTGATTGCAAGATCGTGCAGCTATTGATTTTTGCTATTGGCACAAGGGCACGGATGCCAAGACTTTGAAGGCATGTGTTGTTTTAATCTTTCTGATCATAGTGAATCTATTCACAAAGCTTTGGCATATTTAAAGGCTCACGCTAAGAATATTACGGTGGGTTATAACCCTTTTGATACTTGGCTTCAATCAGCTTTTGGGGGTTGTCACCTTGGTTGACTGTGTTAATCAAAGAAGGGTTAAGATGGATTTTGGTTATTTTGCTTTTGCTTGTAATGTTTAGAATAGTATATAGTTGTGTTATGAAGGCAGTACACACATTGACTGACTCTGTCTTGATCGTGCAAAAACAAAACGAGGGATTTGTGGAGGAGTGGTTAAGGGAGCATGGACATGGATCCCGGGGTATAATGTTAGACCTGTTGGGGCAAGGCAATCTGAGTTCTAGTTATATGAATTTAATGCACAATCAAGACCAGAGTCAGAGCCATGGTTAAAGCAGTTGCTGTCATGTAGACAGCAGGCCGCTTTCTGCTCCTTCAAGGTCGGGCTGTTTTCAGCTAACGAGCTAACAGCTCAAGGTCGGGCTGTTTTCAGCTATCGAGCTAACAGCTCAAGGTGGAAAACAACTACGGGGGAAAAACAAGATGGGAAAATGTGAGGGAGCTGGCTTATGGCAGAAACCGCAAGTAGGATGAACATGAGAATGTGATCTATTAGCTGCTGTTGCTGAGCTAGCTTTGAAGCTGCTGTGTATATAAGTTAGAGCCTGCTCTCAATAACAGAAGAGGATTTCTGCTATCACTCACATTGAGTAGGACTGATTTCTTCCCACCCAGCTGAGAATCGGACCCTGGGTTGATTGCCGCATGAAGTAGGCTTGGAGCTGGTTTTTCAGGCTTCGAGCCTGGGTTTTTCAGACTTAGAGTCTTGGTTGCAGACTTCGGGTCTGGTTTTTCAGGCCAAGAGCCGAAAACTTTGCGGCACTTAGTTGTATTTAAACATTCTTCACACAGTCAATACTTCATATTTCTTGTGAAAAAGCATCACACAGAATTTTATGTTATCGTCAGTAAAAAACATTTTTCATTGCAAGAAATATATGTAAGATTATTTAAAAAAATATTTAGTTTGTATGTTCTAAGCAGATATTTCAACATGTTTACAAAGTCTACACATGCAGTGTATAAAGTTAAAAACTTTTAACCAACTTACTTTTTGACTCATTCCTCTATTTAATTTGCATTCTTGCAAAAATTAAGTACCCTTTAACTATTTTTTTAAATAAGAATATAGAAGTCATTTAATCTCAACTGCTTTTCTGGACACACTTGTATATTCCATGTGCTCATAACTTAACAATTAATATGAACAGAAATGATCAACTGGGAATTAACACCAATGCTAGATACGAGGATGGACAGCAACTGTGTATTTAGGAAATGTATGTAACTGTTTTTACACATTTCTCTAATCAAAAAGTGTGATTACGACTTTGTGAGAAAGGGCATGTGATTTACAACTTTTTTTCAAGCATATCTCATATTTTTAATAACTTGCCTGTAATTTGTTCAAATCCTGCTGTTCTGCTCCAAGTTTCTCCAAAATCAACAGCTCCTTGATACTGTGCTCTATTCTGTTGGCCTACTATTGCGTGTTGTAATTAATATTGTGAACAACTCAGTGGAGTTGATATTCCTGGTTTTAACTACACTTACTCTATGGTAGTAAGAGTTCAAAGGTTTAAATATCTTACAGAGGCCTGTAGGACAGTATGGTTTATCCCAATGCAGAGGGATGAAGGGAAACAAGAACTACCTGGACAGTTTGTAAAATCATGACACGTTTTTCATGATCAGCTCTGTTATTTGCCATTTGGACAGCCCCCACCAAAACCACCTAAACAACCTATGCTCTTTACCTGAAAATAACTTCAAATATTAGCTTTCTTCTAAGCATTCTCTACATTGCTGTGAACATCCAAGACACCGATATGTATATGTATACATGCATATACGTGTATAGGTGTGTATCTATACACACACACATACACACAGATATACATGGATGTACATAAGTGTTGACTGACAGCTGTTTGAACATGATCCAGCAGTATGCCCAGGTGGCCAAGAAGGCTAATGGCATCTTGGCCTGTATCAGAAATAGTGTGGTCAGCAGGACCAGGGCAGTGATTGTCCCCTTGTACTCAGCACTGGTGAGGCTGCACCTCAACTACTGTGTTCAGCTCTGGGCCCCTCACTACAAGAAGGACATGGAGGTGCTGGAGTGTGTCCAGAGGCTGGCAACGAAGCTGGTGAAGCGTCTGGAGTACAAGTCTTATGAGGAGAGGCTGAAGGAGCTCGGGATGTTTAGCCTGGAGTAAACGCGTCTCAGGAGACATGATCACTCTCTACAACTACCTGAAAGGAAGTGGTAGTGAAGTCTGGGGGTTGGTCTCTTCTCCCAAGTAATGAGTGATAGGACAAGAGGAAAAGGCCTCAAGTTGCACCAGGGAAGGTTTAGATTGGATATTAGGAGAACCTTCTTCACTGACAGGCTAGTTAAACAACAGAACAGGTTGCCCAGGGAGGTGGTGGAGTTCCCATTCTTGGAGATATTTAAAAGATGTGTAGATGAGGGACGTGGTTTAGTGATGGGCTTGTCAGTGTGAAGTTAGTGGTTGGACTCCATGATCTTAAAAGACCTTTCCAACCAAAATGATTCTATGATATACATATATATGGATATATAGCTATGACAGTTAGGAAACAATAACGTCACTTTTATTGCATTCTTAAGCATCACAGAACGAGGGTATTATAGGCACACATTCTCAACTACTTGTCCTTACTACAGTCCTAAAGCTCGTTTACCTGAGATCTGCATCTGTAAAAATAAAGTTCCATTTTTAGCTGCGTGTTACAAAAGACTAAATATCAGCCCCACAGATATGAAATGATAACTTCATTTTGAGACTAATTTACTACAAGTAAAATATGCTATCTTATAAAAAAGATACTGCTGAAAGAGATACATATTCAAAAGGAAACAAGATTCTTAGAGGTTTAAAAATCTCCCTATGCCTTTCCACATAGTAATAAATTTATTAAAAATATTTGACACAGACAATCTCCACAGAAAGCATCCTGCTGAAATCACGTACCATTTAAGCCACCCATCTTGCAAAGGTTAACATAGTTTAGGAGAGTAGACTCCATAGCTAAGTATTTAGTTTTCATCATCCCGTCTGTAGTGAATGGTTTGTAATTCCTGAGCTGTGAACACAGCCATCTCTCTGGTGCCCGCAGCAATCACTCGGCAGGACATCAGATCCAGCGGTCCCCCTGAGAACAAGGGGATTCATGAGAACTGTCTTACATTATGTAAAAAGGCAATGTGTTCTGAAATAGAAACCATGTTGTCATTCAGGAGGTTCAGAAACACTGAAACAATTTCATACGTGGCTCTTTTTGGGGTGGGAAGGACAATCTTATTCAGCAACTCCTATCTGGAGTCACCAGTAAACAATTACTGTGAGATGTGTACTGTCTAAATGAGTAAAATAATAACCTGGAATCATCCTTTCTCAGGAGGATGTCTCCCCAAATCTGTTTGGAATCTGAATGCATCTACCATTCTCCTGGGCTAGTTCTTCACTGTAAATCTGATACTTTAAAGGAATTATTCAGTCATCAAAATAGAGTTTGACTCAGAAGATCTTGATGTGATGAAACCCTGGGCTGGAATTCCATCACTGTGTCATGAATAATCAGCCAGACTCTAGTGGAGAGTACAGACATTTCTACAGGATGCTGCTAGAAATGAGGTAGAGCCATAGGAAGACTGTATTGAGTTAACACAAGTTGCCCCAAAATAGCCACTCGGTCACCCAAAAGTCAACAGAGACAATGATATTTTACTCACCTGAAGTGTCTATCACGGTGCCACCTGCCTCTCTAATAATGACAGTGGCTGCTGCCAAGTCCCAGCACTGTAACCCAAACTGGTAATAGGCGTCTGCAGCACCGGACGCCAAATGGCACAGGGCCAGGGTTGAGCTCCCGATCACACGGACCCCAAACCCCATGAGAAGGACACATGGTAATGGAAAGCAGAAAGGGCCTTTGATTTCAACCTATGTGTCAAGATTGCAAAACATGCCACATACTTGTCTGGGTTTTGCTTTCAGGGGGCGGGAGGGAGTGCTTTTAATGACTTTTGGTCACTAATGTGAGACATATATGGTAAAATATCTTACCCGTGTGCTTGGGCCTTGAGCAATCTCTCAGTGTTTCCAAGGAACAATTTCAAAGTCGCAGGGTCACGTTTTGGACCAATTTCTGTTAAAATTAAGGCCTTCGAGATATCTGCAATGTAGGCAGTTGCTTCCAGTAATTCAACAGCTTCCAGGCAGATTCTAGAAATTTGTTTTTAAACACAACACTAATGGACTTTTCACAATAAAACAGTTTTCATGCCCAAATTTTATACCTCTAACTCTTTCATAGGATAAGTGACAGCTTTGCATAAAAATTCAAGCAAGACCAGATTTCTCATACCAAACAGTCTGATCTAAACAGATATTTTTAAAACCAGAACAGAAAGATTAAAAAGAAGTATGCCTTCTTACATTCCTTCTCTTTATACACACCATTTGATTTCATTGACCGGTCAGCTTTTGGCAAATGTACTAACATTAGTGGTCAACTAAAAATAAACGGGGGACCCAGCATAATAAAATAAACGAGGGATTAGCAATGATTTTAATCTAATTATATTTGAAAACAGGATTTCATGAATAGGGAACTTCAATGAAATTTGTTAATAAACTATTTGGGAATACAGTAAGAGCAAAGGAAACTTTCTACCTAAACCACCAGTCATTCAGTAATAGCTCCTCCTCATTCTGACATTTCAGAGACTGACGACACCTTATGACTGAGAAGAACCCTTACCTATTACAAATGAAACCAGTATCTTAATTAAGAAATACTAATATGAGTGTTATTTCTGTATTGCATTCAGCAAGGGCAATTCTGCCCCACAGCAGATGAGGATGTCAGCCTTGTGTACAGTCAAAGGAAAGACCCACAGTGACTTGCAAGGTGTTGAAGTCGTCCACCTCTGAGATCTGCATACTGCTAGTCTATAACAAGCGTATGCCAATGTAGATGGAGATGGTTCATCAAATGCCAAGTGTCTCTGCTTCTGTTGTGCCAGCTGAACTTGGAGGCATTAAAGGCATGACAAAACTCAAAGGTTTAGCCGTTCATTACTTAGTAACTAGGCTGTGTCCAAGTGTCAGCTGTCACCTCTACTGTGGGTTAAAGGCGAGGCATTCATTCCGCTAGAGAACGGCTGCCTGCTTATTACAGCTAATTGCCTAAGTTGAAAATTCTTAGCAGAAGTAGCAAGGGGGTTTTCAAACTCAAATTAGGCTGGAGACATCATTTAATTAAACAGGCTAACAATGAATTCAGTATTGCAGAAGTAGAGTATGGATTCTAGCAATGCGGTAAACGGTTGGTGAGCAACAGGTACGTCATTAGATTGAAAGATACAAGATATCACAAAGCATAACTGTAGGAACACAGATTTAACAATCACTTTTTAAATTATCGAATTCAAATACAGTAACACCCATCCAGGCACGCTGCAGGGTATTCATTGTTTAGCCATCAGTGAAAACTCTGGATGGTGAAAGCAATTTGCCTCAGATAATTTTGCATAACAGGCCCAAGTTATAATTACAGAATATCTAAAGCACGCCTCATTGCTGAAATGCACCAAGCATTCATACCACACCAGTCACAGCTAGGTCATGACTAAGTTGTTCTTCTGAGTTCTAAAATGAATTTCTAACAGATAAGTGGCTCTCTTCAGTTTTCATAAAGGCTATAGGTAGAAATTAGTTAAAGAGACTAAGAGGGAGGTCTCTGTTTAGGAAAATGAGCTGGCTGATCAAGTATCAGTGGGGTTTCACGAATTCAGGGTACAGGAGAAAATTTACAGGCTACTCCTTACATTAGTACAGGCCAGAAAAATAAGGAGGCTTGGTAGAAGAGATTTAATGGTGATACGGATAGATTTATGAGGAAAAGAACAATTCTGTTGACCACAGAAGCACATACAAGGCCTGACCTGAACCTAAGCATGAGAAGAAACACCATTCAAGATCAAAGGGAAGATGGATCCTTCATTTAGGTGCATCCTGATGCCTGGACTCCCATGCCAGGCCTCTACAAAATTTGGCATTGACAAAGAAGAGTGTTTGCCTGGACTGTGATTTCAAATGATTACATGTGAATAATAAATGTATAGCGCAGATCAATGTTATCCAACAGTCACATTTCCTAGAAACAAAAGGCATGAAGTAACGTGACAGCCTAGACCTCCAACACATCATGCATTGGTGAAGGCTGCTTGACTTCCAGTGGTGGGCATAGGGAAACACACCCTCTCTTCCAGGGCTGGTTTATTTCACTGAAGCCACAGTCCTCACAGAAGAAGAGCAACTGTGATTTTATATACTTAAAACATCAAAAGAAGTGAGACTAAAGAAGATCCATCTTCACTAGTGAAACTGGCCACCACCAAATTATGTCTCTCAAAACACAGGCAAATTTCAAAGCACTTGCAAGGGCAGAAGGTCCACTTCCTTGCTTTGTTCTAGATTTGGATGTCCAGAGAAAGGAAGACAAAGTGGCACGTGCCAAAACTGTTCCTTGCCCATCTGGAAACCAGAACTCTGACTGCAAAAAGGAGTGAGGCCATTTCAAAAGTGGCTCAGCCAGCCCAAATGGGAGCACATGTTTTTAGTCTCTGCCAGCACGGGCTTTTGTGGAACATGAGATATTCAAGCACTGAAAAAAAAGGTGTTATATAATCAAGGATTAAAATCTTAGGGGTCATTGACATTACAACTCTCCAAATAGGGAGATCCAGCTCATAATTAATCCAGGTGAATAGTTAAACTTCCCAAATTTCAGGGAAGTTTTGAGGGTCTGCTTGAGGCACTACAACAAGTCTGTATGTTCAATTGCTTGAATTTACTGTGTTTCAAATTCACGATATCTGGTTTTGGGATAAATTTTTTATCACCTCCTGTGTACAACGATGTACATTTTTGGCACATGTCTGCTTCTGTCTGTTCTCATCTGCATTTTGATTGATTAAAAGAAAACTTCACTACATACATGTGATTATTGTTATCTGTTATCCTTAGGCAAACAGATAGATCTGTAACATGGTTTACCAATAAAATAATTCCATGAAAATGTTGATGAAGTATTGCTAGCTATTTGCATATTGAAACATACCGCACACAAAAGCAAGCTGTTAAAGAACCCCTAATGAAGCACTCATCCTTTAGTTTACAGTTAGCATGTGTGCCTACAGACATAACACACTTCACAGCCGACACAGTACTCTGAATTTGATTCACCATTCACATTGCATCTGGCAAGGGGTTTTTTTGAGGAAGACACTATTAATAGACTCTTTCCCTGAAGACATTTGCAGGAATTTCTTCAGTACCATTCAAGGCTTACATTCAGGTCAGTTCCCCTGTGTGTACTTTGGCTCCTTTTCAGCTTAATACTTTTTTCTGCTTTTCCCATTTGTTTACTGAGGGAGATTTAACATCATTCTTTATTTTTGTTTCAGCTTTGTTCAGTTTACATAACCCAAATTATGCAGCATCAAAATCATGATGGTGTTCTAGAAAACATAAATATTAGAGAAAGCTGTCTGGTAATAATATGTAGTATTTAAAAGGATCTTTGGGAATGAACAAACTTCAGAAAAGCATGGAAGTGTTTCTCTGCAGATTCCATGTTTGAAAAGTCTAACTAGAGAAGTACAGAACATTGTGCTGTTTAAACCAGTAACAGGCACTAGCGCACCTGAAAACTATGTTGTTATTGCATGGAACTCTTGGTGGCTTCACTTACAGCTATACATGTATTTGAGATCATGCAATTAGTCTGAAAAAGGTACATTCCTTTGAATAGCTCCTTCTTCTGTATATATCAAACTGTAAGCTGACAACATACAGAGAAAAGGCAGTAGCGTGATCGGGTATAGCTAGGAGACTGAAAATGGCACATATGAAGGCTGGATACTTAACACACCCCCACCCCCCCGCCAATAATCAAGCTCTCGTGGGAAATACACTTATTCTCCATGTTAAGAAAACCATAAAGGTAGATTAAATTAACTAGGCCCATAAGTTCAGAGAGGTCTTAACAGAAATCAGTTCTGAATTGCCTCACAGCAGCAGTTAGCCTTCACAGATACCGCTTGTAGGAAAGAAGCAATAATGCTAATATAAGAACACTGGGAGATGTGTTTCAATTACAAATAGGCAACACTATTATTTAACTCACCACGGTTTTGTCTTACAAAACCTTGCCCACGTCAGTACTCTCTTTTTTCCCCACATAAATCCTATAATAATATTTATAATAATTTGTAAGAATTATCTTTCAATTGCCAGTTTGCACAAGTAGGTTTTGCAGGACTATCATTTTAGACTAGTAGAGTATGACCACATGAATTAAAAAAGGGTGGAAAAACCTGAGTAGTGGCTAGCTTCTTTCTAAAAGTATTTTATTGAAAGTTCCCATGTGATTTTGAGGGTTCTACCCACATCTCAGACACTCATCTTAAAGAACATACTTCATACCTCTTTGTTAACAGCAAATCCAATGCTCACTGCCACTGTCGGAAATCTGTGAAAAATAAGAAAAGACCCATCACTAATGAAAAATCTCTTGACTTACTCGTTATGCAACTCCCTCAGGCAAAAAAAACCCACATGGAGCTCTGTGGTTTTACTTGTGTCAAAATGCTCCTGGCATTGTACTATTTCTCCTTTGTTGTCCTCTTTGTCAGTGTCGTTAAAACTGAATTTACTATTGGAGAAGGCAAGAAATAAGCACAGGAAGATACCAGGCTTTTTACACGAAACGCGTTGTATATTTTAGTGATCTTTTTGCCTTAGTGTAATTGAATTACCCAGTATAAAATCATCACTGTTGTTATAACAAGTCATCACTTTAAAGAGCACAATCTGTTCAAGTTCAAGCATCAGAGATAGCAATCCAGCTGCACAGATACCTTGCTGCTGACATCAACGTAAGGAGAAACCAGTTCCTCTACCCTCTCTTTCATCAGTCACCATCATGTATTTAATTTGCTCCTTTTGACTAAAGTATAATTATTACACTTTAAACAATGAAAGGAATTCATTTCTTAAAAACAAGTTTTAAAAAGAGTTGTGAAGGCAAGGCTCAGGAAATATTGCTAGTAAGAGAAAATGTCACTTGAAGAAAAGCACATGACATCCCTCCACCTCCCCTTGAATTCTAGGGAATTGCACCAACAAGTTATTTTGTTCTCATTTAATGAAAACTGCAGTTATGTTACATCACAAAGTACAAGGCAGAACATATTTTAAGCAGAAGTATTACAAGCAGTCATTCATTTACAACTTCTAGGACTTAAATGATGAATTAAAGGTTTTGCACTTCTGTGAGAACGAGCCCTAGATTTACTTTTGCAGAGCAGTATTCTGTAAGTCTAAAAACAGTATCTATGTACAACTTTGTTTTTTCTACTTTACATATGTGCAAAGGTTGTACTTCTTAGGAAAACTGAAGCACTTGTATTTGAAAGGGAGAAAACGTCACCACTACAAGGAATAGGTAACAACCACATAAGGCGTTAGGCCAAATGTCATCATAGCACAGCCTTGTTCCTCCAGTTCAGCTCAAGCCTCTGCATGTTCATGTGCGGTTATATATAAACAAGCTGTGAGTCAAGAGCTGTGGGCCATTAAGCAATCAGCAGAAACTTTAGCTTACCTTTAGATAACAGTATAGAGCTCTCCCCAGCACAAACACACACTCCCTCAGATACACTAA
This sequence comes from Colius striatus, assembly GCF_028858725.1. Taxonomy (NCBI): domain Eukaryota; kingdom Metazoa; phylum Chordata; class Aves; order Coliiformes; family Coliidae; genus Colius; species Colius striatus. The sequence continues at coordinate 1,163,174 of NC_084775.1, read as the reverse complement.
GGGAGCTACAAAAAGATAAAGGCATGTGTTCTGGTTTAGCAAGGAGCAGCTTTTGGCTTAGTAACAGGGGGAGCGGGTTGCAGTGAAGACCCGGTAAAGAGTTTGCGGACTCTCCCCCGGCTCCTGGGTTCACACCCACCTCCGGCCTGGCTGGGCCAATCTGGCGCCTCTGCGATCACTATTTAGGGGACGGGAATTTGGAATGCGGGTCGGGAGGTGTAAGAGGGATACAAGATGGAGGCGACCACGCGGACCCTTCAGCCAGAGGAGGAAGGAAGGAGGAGCAGTAGACCGGAGACCCTTCTGCAGGCCGTGGCGAGAATGCAAGCTGTGCCCCTGAAACCTGTGGAGATCCGTGGCAGGACTGAGAGCCACCAGCAGCTCCATGTGAGTGAGCCCGGACGGGCGAGGGACTGTGTGGGGAGACGGCCATGGCCCAGGCCGTGTTGGAGAGCCTGCACGCCGTAGAGCAGCCCCACACGAGAGGCAGAGAGGAGCTGCAGCCTTTGGAATGGGTGCACGTCGGAGCAGCCCGTGCAGGGCTGCCATGCGTGTGAGTTACCCCACGGACTCGCAGGGAGGACTGGTGTGGAGTTCACCCGTCCTGAGGAGGGACAGACGGCAGAAGCTATTGGGAGCAGACTGACTGAGACCTCCACTGCCTGCCCCCCCGAACCGTTCAGGGTGGGGGGCAAGGTAAAAACCCCGGGATCAGGGCTCTGAGCCCGGGAAGAGGGGAGGTGTGGCGGGAAGGTGTTCTTAAAAAGGCTGGTTGGACTCTTCATTGACGTATTCCTCTGTGTTGTTTTGTTTCGTTTTGGTTATGTTTTGGGTTTTTGTGGGTATGTTTTAGTTGATGTTGCATTAAATTATTTTCTGTTTTCTTCCCCAAACCAAGTAGCCTGGTCTGTTTTGTCCTGAACCTTAAGCAGCAATTAAGCCCTCCCTGCCCTCGAGCAATTCTCAGCCTCTTCGGTACTTGAGGCTAATCGTGGTCTTTGTTCCCTGATGGGCCGAAACCAGGACAGCATGACACCTACTTACAAGACAATGGAATAAATCTACCATGGTAAAACATTTTCAAGAAGAAGAGAGGCTTTGTGAGAAGCTACATTTTGCTCTTTTATGTACTTCCCAGTTCACTGTCCACTTACCTGTGCACAAAGTTGCACGTTCCATCAACAGGATCAATAATCCAGGTCGGACTGTCAGTGAGGACACATTTTGAACCAGCAGCAGTGGACTCTTCTGCAATAAACCTGCATTTGGTGTGGAGTAAAACAAGTGTGGTTTAGAGATGTGACGTGAAAAGACAAATTCCATCTTTCTCTTTTTGAAGAGATACTTAATTTTTAATATCTGTATATTTTAATTAATTTTTATATCTATATCTATATGTATAAACGTACATACTGCTTTTTCTTCTCGGAATAAGGAGCTTTCATAGAAACTTTGAAGGAGAGTTCTCAAATTCATAGCACACTATTTTGCATGGTAAAAAGGGACTCCATTTATGTTTCCCAAAATATAAAAAAGTCATGAAAATGAATACAACAATGGATCTAAACTGGCACCCCTGGAACTTCAGAAGGAGTTTTTTAATGCAGAATGTCATTTTATGGGTTAGGACTGTCTATTGCAGTAAGTAATATAAACTGCAAACTGTAGCTGCTTCTCTTCTGCAGCCAAATTCAGTCATTAGGAAATAACACACTCTTAGAAAATCCACAATCTCACTCCTACTTGAATTTTTTACAGTAGACTGACTCGAGAAATGAGGTTTACAAAGCTAAACTTTCTTTTTCCCGTGACCTAGAGAAAATCAACAAGTTATTGGTTTTTTGTTGTTTGGATGCAGAAGGCACAAATTGAAATCTGAGCTCATCTTCTGTTCTGTTGTTCTGTCCAAATTTCTTTCAGTAGATATCCTTTTCCTTCAGTAGATACCCTCCTTTTTCCCTGGGAAATGAACATCCAGTTCTGGTACACTTCCTGCTGACCTTAATTATCCCTGCTCTCCCATGAACTGCTCACGGCCTGTTTCTTTAAGTGCTGTGCAGCTGTCACTCTCAAAGATCTGAATTAAGTGCTGCATGTACAGAAGGTGCAGAATCAGACTGCTAGCACTCAATCTTGCTTTTGGTTTCTCATTCAAATAGCTGGTAGTGGTATTCAGAATCTCCTCCAAACAGTTGAAGATGAAAAAACTCCTCTTGATGACACAAAGAGAAAAAAAAAAACCCAATAAAATAAAATAGCTGCTTGCCCAGGGCTAGAGTAGCAGCTATTTTTTCTTGTGCTCTCAACAAGTGCTGCATGATGCCACATAGCACTTGCAATTGTGAGCTTAAAATGTTCCGCAGACAACACAGGAGGAGACTTTGTGAACTTTCCAAATGCTTTCCCTGAGTAAAAAAAGTACTGTTTTGATGGCATTATAGGCCCCTAGTTGGTATGAAGAGGGAAGAAGGAAATGTTTACTAGGATTTTCATCTCTATTAAAGCTGAAGGAAAAGTCTTGGTGTGGAACTGAGAAATGAGAAAGACTAGAACAAGCGTTTGGAATTCTTTCAAACGTAACATTTTGCAGACTGTTTGCTGTAAATATTTCATTATTTTGTCATGGTGCTGTATAATTTTGACAAATGATACAAATCTTTTACAAATCTTGTAATTAGCATATAAACCCAACCACACACTTTGGCTGTGCTACTGGCTGCAGAGGAAGCTCATCTTCTTGCAGATGGAGCACATTCTCAGACTGTCCACCTTCTCCATAAATTATGCTTCTGCTTCAACCCTCTGCCAACCCCCACAGCCAAAGCCTGAACTGTAGCTGTTTCCTTGCCAGTTCAAGACAGATGAAATGGTAACCTCTTTAAAGACAAGACTACTTCTGTGTGAGTTGTTTTGCTCTCAAGTATTGTAAGTCTGTTTCTCACCTTTTCCTGCACTGGGATGTGACGCTGCAGTCCTCACATACAGAAATGCTAACATGAAGCTGAGGAACAGCAGTGCCATTGATACAGTCTTGATGTCCAAGAATATTTTTTCCAAAATGGATGCAGGATAAATTAGCTACACATTTAATGAAATTTGGGCTAACAGTTTAAAGTAAGCCCCTTGCTGTTATACAACACTAGGAACTGTGACAGTTGCTCAAGGTCAACGTGAGGTGTGTTGTTCTATGGTTTCCTGTCCTGTAAAAATATGCAAACTAAGCAAAACACTTGGCTTGAAATACTGGAGACAAAATTTTATGAACAGCTTGAGAAGCAGGAGGTATAGCCATGTTATCACAGTAGTTAATTTGACAGCCTATGAGCTCTCCTTAAATCTGGATTAAAGTTTTCTCCCACTGAAAATGAGTCCAGTGATTTTAGCCAACTCTCATCATACATCTGTTCTTACCATGGTGCCACTCTGAAACTCATTGTTGGAACAGCAGGGAAACCTGTAGCATAGTAAGTGCTGAAACCTGCAGCAAGGGTGTCATCCAGTAGAATGCAGGAGGTTCAAGCCAGGGCTGTCCCCTCACCTATCCCCGTATGGAGGCCTGAGAGCAGAAGGCCAGGAAGCTAGTGCTGGATGTCACTCTCTATAATGACTGTGTCGTGGTTGTAATGTCTACAGGATTAAGGCCACAATTAAAACTGAAGATGACAACTTGTGTAACAATACAGCCTTTCAGGCTGTGCCTATCCACAATTCAAAGATCTATCGGAAAAATCCCCTTTTGAAAAAACTCACTTGAAGGATGTCAGAGTACCAAAGGGTGGTGAGAGATGAAAACTTGGATGAAGTGTGAATGAGGATGATACATATCACTGAACCAAGTGGAGAGAAGAAGAATGAAACGTGGGACAGAATTCTCTTTTCCACGTGTTTTCCTAATACTTCTCTTTACTTCTGGGTACACTTCCAATATCTCAAGACTCATCACTGTCACAGTGCAAATGGCACAGATTCTCATGAGAACCCTTTTAAATTTTTAATGTATTGTAATTTTTTTTTACTTTTTAATGTTCCTCTTAAGGTACATTTGTTGATTCAGAGAACATAAGAATCAAGAGAGAAGAAGTAGCAGAATGCTTCCAACAGCAAGATTAAGTAACAGACTAAACAAAGTGTGCACGATCTTTTGAAGTTTTTGTTTTACTTGAATTTAAACCTTGATTGCTACTGTGGACTCCTCATTGCAAATGTTTTAATCTAGTCTAGTTAAATCTAGTTTAATCAATTGTTTAACATAAATGCATTTACTGTCTGAACAAACTCTAACCAAACCCAATAACCAACATCAGCAAAATACTGAAGAAATAGCAATTCCTTCATTTGCCTATAAAGTCAGAAGCTAACTGTACAGAGTTAATAAAGTCAGGGATTCTTCAGTTTCTAGGTCTTACACTGACCTTAAAACTTTTGTTCCCATTCTGAGTTCAATTAAGCACTTCTGATGAATCTTATTTTATGTGTATGTTTTATGTTCTCTGGCAGACTGTTCAAGGCAAAAAAACCCCACAACACAGGAGTGGAGATGAGAAAGGAGCACAGGCAGCAATAGTCGAAGGAATATTACACAAATAATAGGCTCGTAAAGCCTGGCACTCTCTTGAGAATGGTGGCCAAGAACCACACATTGTGCTGCACAGTACTGCTTCAGGATGTGATCACACACAACACGTATTTAGAAAGCCATATTTAGTATACAATGTTTTTTCTGTTCCTTCTTATGGTGGGGTGTTGGGTTTTTTTTTCCTAGCAGCATTGTCGATAACCAGATTAGTAGCTGAGCCCTCCAGATTTTCATCTTTGTTGATTTCTGCACAGTGCTGGAGTGTAAGGCTCATCTCTGTCAGAGATGCACACAGTTAGAAAGAAGTCATACAGCATTTAAAGGATACACAGGCTCTGCACTGGCTCTGCAGGAAGATTCATTTTATCCATGTAGACTGAAGTCAAATGTTTGATGCAGACCCTCTGCATCAAACCAAACCCAGACAACTCATAGAATCTCTCTCTATTCTGCACAGGTGCTAGGAATGGTTATTTTTCAAATTGACCATAATAATTCAAGAGAAGCCAATAATTTGATCTCTTTTTAAAACCTTGGGTTGACACCCCATATACTAATTTATAATCTCTTCATGTACATGCATCAAATGATGACGATAAACAACTCTGCTCCTCACTCATTTTAGGACTCCATACAACACAGGGTGGATGTGATTAAATACGGTACTTGTCCTGATTTGGCAAATGCTTACCTATCATGGCAAAAGAAAGCAGAAGAAAGGTCTGTAGGACAGGACATTTGCTATCATTAATTTCAACTATATTTTAATAGATATCCTGGGAAGAATTCTTATACACTAGAGGACTGATCAGTGGAGATCCACATGGAACCTTTGTACATGATACCCCTAGAGGGGAAACACGACTATTCAATATATATCTTAAGAAACATAAAGATAATAAAATATAAAGTACTACGTATAGGGAAGTAATACTTCTTAAACAAAGGAGTCCTGTGAAAATGTCCAACAGCAATAGGTTAATATACATGAGAAATAGATACTTTTAAAATTCCCTTGAAGTGCCAGTCAGATATTTAGCTCTTAAAGGAAAAAAAAATCATCCCATAGGCACTCACCTGTGGGAAGGAAATTTCTCTTTCAGAACAGAAATAATTCAACTTGCCACAAAATGATCAGTTTCTGTTACAAGATCTGCAGCAGATGTCTTTGTGGACACTTGTTTTTCCTCTGTTAGAGCTTTCCTAATAATCTGAAACAGAAGTTCACAGACCATAGTTGTTGGCCATTCATCCAGTGCACACTAAAATAATATATTTACTGAAAAATTATACCTAATCCTGAAAAAACAATTGTAAGCCTAATTCTACCAGAGTGTGTTCTCATTCTTCTGACTTTTTAAAAAAGTCCTTCTGAGCTAATGAGTAGTCTTTGGAAACACACCATTTTGAATCATTCTGTGAGAACCACTCTTGACAGTTCAGAAAGGGACTGAGGAACGGAACGCAACTAAGAGAATAAAAGGATGATGGCAGTTGTAGCCAATTAGGAAATTACAAAAAATACATGTAAGATAAGAAAGAGCCTTAACACTCAGGAATTTTTCATGGAAACTCCCTCTGCTTCTTTTCTTTTCTTTAATTTACAGGGTCAATACCCCACTGCTCTCTTACTTTAAAAGACATGCAATAAGGCAAACCCCACTTGTTTATTTTATCTCGAGTATATGGGTTTTTGGAACTTCAAGAGCTGACCACCCACTAATTCCCAAAGAATTTCTATGTCTTTAATAAAACAAAAAACTTAAGACTTTTCCCTAGGTATGGAACCAGTGATCTAACCCTGGACTCTTCTAGAAAAGTCTTTGACATGTTTTTTAAGGATTTAGCTGTTATAAACTCAGAACTAAACCACATCAACTGCAAATGCACATATGGGAAAACAGTTAAAAGCTTTCTTCTAGTTTTCCCATCTTATTTCTGGTTTTTTTCTGTTCTTTCATTAAAATAAGAAGGCAGGATGCAAATGGAGCTGACTTATTTTTATAACCAGTGAAAACGATAAACTATTTGAAATTAGGAAAACAAAAAAAACTCCCAAACATTAAACACCTCTTATTTGTACAGAATTATATTAACTAAAACTGGCAGCAACAAGACCAATATTCCAAGTCCCTTCCAAAACTTTCAAATATTTCAATTGTTTAACTAATTTTCCACTATCCACTACTATTCCAAATATCAAAGTAGTTTTAAAGTGTTGAGAAATGCTTGATGACCAAAGAAAACAGTTGTGCTGCATGGGAAGGGGAACCAGCAACTCCCAAATTTCAGTCTCGCCTCTTGGTTTTCATAGTAGAAAATACTGTGTTTGAAGAGTGTGCTGATTGTTCTGCCAAGTAATGGATATGGCCAACTGTTGCTTTAGTACAGAAGGTGTCTAATGAAGGTATTCAAAACACTAGTTATGCCTATTTACTGAGCTTGTGAAGGCAGGTTAAAACTTTTCAGCTTGACGTCTTGCAGAGCTTCACTATTGTATATAAAAATATTAACTACACTTACTTCTTTTACTCCCCTCAATGCCCTCCATGGTTTTCTTGAAGGTTTTGCTGTAGGAGCATAAAAGCACAACTCTAGGAATGCCCTCGAGCTCCTCTTCAGTACAAAGTAAAATTCAAAACAATACAGCCATCTTGGTTGTGTATTCTAAAAAAATGCTACTCTGTTACAATTTAATTGTTCTTTACTTTTATACTGCCTGTACACAAGTAAATGCCCTGCTTAGAACTGGGCTCAGAACTCTGCATAGTGAAATAGATGAGGAATATGCTCCTTTTAATAGAGAAGATTTCAACAACTTCTTAGCAGTGCCATGGTTTTGACTTCTACTCAGTTTTAATATAAGATTAAGGAGATTTTTGTAGCCATTTAAATCAGTATGTGCTCAACGAGGGAGTGAGATCACACCTGAGCCTTGCTGCAAAAACAAGAGAGGTGCAAGCTCTCTGCTGTGGTTGTTCTCTGCAGTCAGTTGCTCTTCACCCTGTGATCCAGCACTTGATCTCTCCCTTTTTAACACAATCCTTTGCACCTCTCAGCACTGAATTTATTATTTTTCATTTCTGACCCTTTCTCCAATTGCTCCTGACCATTTTTAACTCTGTTTCTCTGTTGATCTGCACGTGCCAGCCTGAAGCTCCAGTCACTTTGGAGGTGCGACTTATGCAAGGGTGTGACTGATCAGAAGCAGTGTCTGATGGCCTTCTCACCTCTCTCTTCCTCTGCAGACCTGTGCTGAGGGGCTGTGACACACATTACCCAGTCCTACGATGTGCTGCTTCTCCCTGCCTCTTGTGTAACTGATGTGTCAAGGGAAGAGCAGAAGAAGGGAAGTCACAATGCTATGCTGAGGTCATCAGCTACATATGGGCACCATCTGCATCAGCTCACCTGTGGTGGTGCCATGGGATGGATTCATCCCTGATAATTCTCTGCATTCTAGGAAGGGTCTGACAAAAGGGACTCATATGCATTTGCATCAGCTTGTATAGGTATGCAATCCAAGCTAGTGTCCCCCACAAAGACCACATTCCCTGCATCATTGGGGAAACAGCTTTATTCTTCACAAATTCATCAAATAGCTCAGAGTAGTCCAGAATTCAGCTTATGTTGAATAATCCCTAAAAATCATCTACCTACAGAGTATTACAGCCCGGGGCCTCAGACTACTCCAACAACATCACTCAGCTCCTTTCCTTGCAGAAGCCTTACAACAAGGTTTGAAGACACCTACTGCAATTGCCTGGTCTTCCCAGCTGGGCGTGAAGCTCCAGAAAAGCTTCTCTCTTTCTAACAGACAATAGGTAAGTGAAAGATCTACAGGTGAAGAACTACAGGTTGATGAAATGAAAACTGCTGATTGTTCCTTATCACTATTGTACAACAAAACTGGCAACCAAGATGCTGTATTTTGTCTGTAAATGTCTTTTATACTCTATTATAGGTTGTATCTAGACTGGAAATTTTACAACAATTTCTAAGCAGCTGGTTTTTGGGAGTGTGGTTATTTACAGCAGAGCCACTTAACACTTATCCCATGCTGCCTTCCCTCTAACAAAGAATTGCCTAGATCTTATCCTAATACCCTGTCTGGGAGCATTTGGTGGGGGGGGTGTTATGCAAAGTGATGGGCATTTACATCAAGCAGTACATGCACGAAGACCACATCACAGAGCAAGAGCGAAGTTGTCCTTCTCCCTTCTTCATTTCCCACGGAGCAGGGCACAGTGCAGTCATGGTCCTGGACTTCTCCTTTCCTAACACCTTTGTGAAACTAATTCACACAAAGGAGAATGAAGAGGACAGAGGGAAAAGACGCCTTCTCCCCCAGTACCTGCCAGGACAGCCACCTCCAGTGAGGTCCTTGTGGTAAGTATTTTATCTCACCTTATCCTGGGAATTCCAAGTTGGTTTTACTTGCCTGCAACATTGTCCTGAAATATTTGCCCAAACACATAATTAAACATCTAGATAAAAAGGATAACTATCTGCAAACAATTTAGGAAATATCAATCCAGTTTGTTAAAAAAAACTGTCTGTGTTCCATAGACAACAGCCTAACAATATCCCTTGGGTGCAAATATGGGGGAAAAAGACTTTGGCTTTTTAGAATCAGCGGATATGCCTTTTTTTTCAGTGGGATTCTGTGAGGTCTCTTATGCCTCACAAAAATATCCTCTGAAAAAAAGAGTCAAAAAGTACTTAGTGTGGACTGAATGTGATGGCTTCCAGTCTGAGTTTCTTACCCTTTTTTTCACCCATATGTACATCACTCATTTTGGTGAAGTTTCTCTGACTGTAATCTCAGAGAACTCTGCAAATATTACTCAGTGCTCTCAACAGCATCAAGGATGCTGTTTTTTTTTAAGCAAAAAGTCATACTAAACCAACAAGCACAGTCTCATGAATACAGCAAGCAGAGCATACTCATAGAAGACCTTGCAGAAGAATGGTTTCAAAAAGTGCAATTACATGTGGCCTCACAGAGCAGGTTTTGCATCATTTTCATGCAGGTCAATTACCAAGGTTACAAAACCATGGCCACTCTCATTATGAAAAAGCCATACGTATTAAATGAGAGTCTGTGATCATTCATAAAAATAATGAAACTAAGTAAGAGGATGGGCGAGAATGTCACAGTTTTAACCTGGGAATAGAAGTTATTCCAGCAACACAACTTTTGACAAATATTCAAGCAATCACTTCTTTAATGGCCTTTGAAGTTTAGAAGAAACTATACCAAAGCATAGATGTCGATCCATTGGAACGAAGATACATTTTACTCCAACTCATGAAATGTAAACCAAACAGTCACGTTTGGGGACAAAAGGGGACACCAGGAAATTGTATTACCGTCTACATTTCCCTAAAAATTCAAAATCTTGACCTGCATGCCTTTCTTTAGGTTGGCCCCTGCACCAAGTCTCTTTTAGAAACTTTCTAATGATTCCAAGCCTTCCTAACCTGCCATGGTCCTGAAAAATGGAGGGCCTTAAAAGCAAGGCTAAAGTGGTGACATTTCAAGCAGGCATGGAAACAGGAGGCAGATCTGGGGAGAAAGAGTGCAAGCAGACTTCTAGCAATGGAGGCAAAAGTGGAGAGCTCTGAGGGGTGGGAAGAGAAGCAGAAGAACAAGATGAACATGACCAGCGGAATCGACTATTTTTGGTGACCCATTTGATCAGTCAATTTTCAACAAAAATCCAGTCCTACCAAACCTATATCACACTGCATTTTGTGTTCTTGTCTCTAGACTCTTTTGGGGACAGCTAGAAGTGGATTGACACTTAAATAAAAGATACAGCCCTATTTGCACCTTTTCCTCCACAAGAATCTCTGATGGGTTTTGGAACTAAAAACATACCTTAACGTTACAAAGTTAATAAAGACCCGACACAGTTCCAAAGTCCTACTTAAACAATATCTTTGACTGGTTTAAATTTGGGCTGCCGATGAATTGGGCATTTCCTGCCAGTTGCACTGTAGCGATGGCAAATTGTGAGCTAAAAAGATACCAGGATGAATTTTCTGGCATGTTTATATCTTCCAGGAAGAGGTACTCAGCTGTGGTCTTCTAGGCAATTTAAATGTCTGGAGATGGTTATGGCTGTGAGCAAGTCATGAGTTTCTCCTGTGAAATGGCTGGCAGAATGAGTATGCTGGAGACACTGCTGTTTGGAGAGCCTGTGAGAGCATGACCTGTCATCCCAATTTGGATTATCCACTTATTCCCTTGTATTACTAAAACAAGTCTCCTCTCCTCTGGCATTCTGTTCCATCTTTGTGTGTGTCTTTCTACTAAGGAGAAAATACATTTAATAACACACATTAAGGAAAAGTTACAGGTCCTAAACTCAAGATAGAAAAGGGAGGCTCTTAAATCATAGTGTACAGATACAACGTGAGTTTCAAAATAGAGCAGATGGAAGCAGAAGAGAAATACATGTTGCTGAGGTTTGTGTTTTACTCAGTTTCTCATCTGAACAATCTGCTGATCCCATTTCTTGGCTCTGGTAGAGTTGGTGCAATTTTTGCTGCTGCGCACAGTGCGGCCAGGATGTCTCCTGAGATGACCAACCTTCTGCTGTGTCAAAACACGGATCTTAACTAAGCTAACGGAGATCTTTGCAAGGCCACTGCCGATTTATCCCCAGCAAGTGAAATTCAGTTACTCTGAAGACACCGGTATGTAAAAGAAGAAGAAAAAGCCTCCCTGACACGGGCATTTTTTCTCTGCACGAGCTGCTCAAAACTAAATGCTGGTCCTGGAACGTGCACATACACAACATTCTGGATAAAGGCACCACAGCGTAAAGCTTCAGTTATACACAAATTCAACCTTAACATCACCACACACTTCAAAACGTGACAGTAATAGAATAAACGCTCGGTGTACATTTGAAAAAGTTACTAAAACCACCTTCACGCTGACAGTTCTTTCCACCGTATTATTGAAGTGAAATCAGAATACTTCCAGTTACAAAATAAACTGGCCTTCACTTGAAGGGGCTCCTCGTCCTTAGCTGGACGTGACCCCCGCGGCCGAAGGGGGCGGCCGAAGGGGGTGGCCGAAGGGGACGGCCGGGGTCTCCGGCAGCGGGGGCCTGGCCCGCTTGCCACCTACCCGCCAGCTCTGCCCCACCAGCCTAATGCCCACACGGCGCTTCCTCAAACCGCCCGCCTCTAGCACAATTCTTTCTTTCATTTCGAAGCGCAGCCGGTACGGCCGCCTGGGAGAAGGATGCTCCAGCCGCAGGGCAGCCTGCTCCGCACCCCCAGCCTCTCCGCGCCCCTGTCCCGCCGCCGGGCAGCGCTCCGCGGCGCGGGCGGGGAGCGATCCTCTCACCTGTCCGGCGCGGAGCGCCAGCTGCACCGCCGCCTCCGCGCACTCCTTCCAGGGGTCCCCGCCGCCGGCCACCGCCCCCACCTCCTCCTCCTCCTCCTCGCACGGCTTCCTAGCGGCGGCGACTCCGCTGTCCGGGCCGGGGCAGGGGGCCGCGGAGGGCCCGGCTCCTCGCCGAGGAGCGGCCGCGGAGGAGGGCGGCCGGCCCACGCACCGCCGCCCGCTCGCCCGCCCGCCCGGTGCGCCGCAGCCGCCGCTGTCACTCCGCGCCGTGGCGCCTCCCCGCTGGGGGGAGCGGGCCGGAGGGAGGCGGCCCGGCGGCTGCCGCCATCAATGGGAAAGGCGGGGCTACAACGCGGCGCCTGCCTGCTGGGCGCTGACTGGAGCTGAGCCCCGGGGCCGGAGAAGGGCCGGGAGAGGCGGGGAGGGGGGCCTCCGAGAGGAGCGCCGAGGCCGCGCCGAGCCGCCGAGGGCAGGATGTGGCGGAGAGGCCGCCGGCCCGGCCTGCCCCGCACCGCCGCCATCAGCACTGTCGCCGCCACCCGCCACCGCCATTGCCGTGGCCCAGCCGCCCCTCGCCCGACATGGCACAGCGGCCGTTACCGCCGGCCAGGCTGGGCTCCCCAGTCTGGGGCTGGGGCTGAGGCGTTAGTTTCCTCCGAGATAACGAGCCCCTCTTCCCGCAAGCCCGAGCGCCCCTCGGGGGTACCAGCGCCCCGTGGCTCCTGTGAGCCGGGCCCGGAAGGCCCGGGGCCCGCTGGTGTGCCGGGGCGAAGGGCGGTCCCAGGGAACGGCAGGCCGGGCGCCAGCGTTATCGCCGCTCGGAGGGAAGAGCTGGCGGCTGGCATCGCCCATCGCGAGAATGAAGGGGAAAGGTGGGAAAAGTGGCCCGGGCAGCGGAAGGTGTGAGGAGAAGGAGACAGTGTAGCAAACTGTTAGGTTCATCAGTTTATTGGTGCTTGGGAACGGAAACGGATGCTGACAAATACATTGCCCTTCAGATTATCCATTTCTCTTTGTATGACATTTTGGATTTGTCAATAAGAGAATTAAGAACCTATTGTTAAAACAAACACATAAGCCAAATTATCATTAGTTGGAGCCAGCAGAGCAGGGGGGACCAGTGGCAGACAGCTGAGAGATTCTGAATCTACATCTGTTACGGACAAAAAAGTTGTCACATCTGTTTTCTTCTATAAAGGAATTTATTAATTAATGTTTAACATAAAATAAAGACATTTAGCAAGCGGCAAATGAGCAAAACAGCGCTGGGTGACCGGGGAAACACAGTAGTTCCGCCACGGCACACTTTGGCCTTCTATTTCCCGCCTTATATAAGATTTCAATGCTGTCCACACGCCTGAACATAGTCCATGATTGGGTTCCGAAATGTCCAGCTTTTACGTCGGAGATCTTCATTGGTCATCCTTAGGATTTAAAGTTCTTTTTCCTCTGCATTTGCTGTAGATGGGATGTCCTGATATTCCCAATTTGGTCCGTATTCCTCTGCATTTGCTGTAGATCGGATGTCCCGGTATTCCTAATTTGGGCATTTTTGGGGTCCAGCAGTACTCCTGTTCCCTCTCGATTACTTATTTTTAAGCACTATCACAGTGTCCCCATAGCCCATTTTCACGGTCCACCCCTAGATATCTATAAACAAACAGAACTGAGAGCTGACCTTATCTCTCTCTAAAACACTTATCTCTCTAAAACACTCCATATTAAGTTTGTCACACCTAACACATATTTTTCTTAAACTCTTATTATTTTAAATACTATATTTATTATGATCAATAAACACTCTATATTATGATCAATACACACTCTATATTATGATCAATACACACTCTGTATTATTTATTACACCAGCATGGCCGTGGCAACTCAGGATGGCTGCTGCTGCCTCGCGGATCTTGCCATGGGATGTGTAGGAAAGGACCAAACCAAGGCAAAGGGTGAGATCAGGTGGTTTCTGGAGGAGCAGAGGTGGGAAAACAGAGAGAAAAGGGGTTGAAAGAAGCAGGTCACACGTACACAGGGGGCTGATCAGTCCACTTCTGTGGCCTTGCCTTGCAGCTGATCACCACAGCCTGTCCTGCTTTCCCAATACCTGCACATCCAAGTGCTTTCTAGGGCAAGGGATCTCTCTGCTCTAGGCACAGATGGAGGTCCGAATGCCAGAGCATCTGAGTGGGAACTACAAGTCCTCAGGTTTAGTGTTCTCTGTTGGGGGCAACTGGTGAGAGCAGTGGTGGGGGGGGGGGTGGTGTGTGTGTGGTGGTTTGGCCCAACCAGCCCAGCAGCAGCACGACAGTCTCTTGCTCGGTGCCCACATCCACCCCCACCCTCGTTAGGATGGCAGAGGCCCCAGCGAAATGGCAGTAAAAAGATCACCAAGGTTGTTGTGGATGGAGACAAGGGCAGGGAGGGATCGCTGCCAGTGACGGTCCTGAGCAAAACAGACTCCAGTGCTTGACCGAGAGAGGAGAGTAGGAACGCTTATTCTACAGGAAAAACGAAGGTGGGAGCTCTCCTCATTCGTGTGCAGTCAGTCTGCTCAGCCCAGACTCAAATAAAGGCTGCCGTGGGACCCCTCTACAGGAGTAGGATGGACACCTTGTGACTGGGTTTGTGATGCCAACTTTGACGTGAACAAGCCATTCTTCAAAGCTGGCCATGGTCAGGGAATCACGGAATCACAGAATGGTGGGGTTGGAAGGGACCTGCAGAGATCATCTAGTCCAACCCCCCTGCTAAAGCAGGTCCATCTCTGTCAGGAACGTGTCCATAGAGGTTCAGAGAGCTCCAAGGAAGGAGCCTCCACACCCTCCCTGGGCAGCCTGGGCCAGGGCTCCCTCACCTCACAGGGAAACATAGTTTTCCTTACATTTCAATGGAACTTTTGTTGTTCCAGCTTCTTTCCATGACCTCTTGTCCTGACACTGCCTACACCAGGAAAAAGGGAAAGCCCAGCCTCCTGACACCCACCATGTAGACGTTTGTAACTATCAATGAGATCCCCCCTCAGTCCCCTCCAGACTAAAGAGCCCCAGATCAGAAGAAAGCCCCCAGCCACAGCTCTCCTACTCCTCTAGAGAGGTCCCAGGGGAGCCTGTCAGCCAGCAAAGTGCTCCCTTGCCAGCTCCTGTGATGTGGGAGCTGTGACAGAATCACAGAGTGGTAGGAGCTGGAAGGGACCTCTAGAGATCATCTAGGCAAGCCCTCTGCTAAAGCTCCCAACTAGATCAGGTCACACGGGAAGGTGTCCAGGCCGGGCCTGAGAACCTGCAGAGCAGGAGCCTCCACAGGCTCCTGGGGCAGCCTGTGCCAGGGCTCCCTCAGCCTTCCTCTAAAGAGGCTTTTCCTTCGGTGAGACTACTTGTGTTGCAGCTCTTGTCCATCAGCCCTGGGGCTCTCCCTGGGCACTCCCATCCCGCCCCATCCCCTTGCCATGCAACTGTCAAAGTGCCAAAGTGCCGAGCTGCCGGCTTCAGGCTTCTTCCCTAGGGCGTGTCCCCCCCTGGCCCAGCCCCAGCGCCAAGGACACCCAGCCCAGGGCTGCGTCATGGGCTCGTCTTTATTGCAGGAGCCGTGGCGGCCGGGAGGCTCAGGCCCAGCAGCCGCGCGGCGGATCAGAGCCGGCCGGGCTCAGCCACGGCGGCGGCCGCGCGTCCCGCGGCGGCGGCTGCGCGTCCCGCGGCGGCGGCGGCTCCTCACGGGCCGCGGGCGCCTGGGCTGCCCGGCCCTGCGGGCTCTCTTGGCTCGGCGTGGGCCCCGGGAGCGGCGGCTCCTGCTGCGGCTCCTGCTGCGCGCTCTGCGGCTCCGGGCCCGGGCCATGCTGCCGCTGCCCGAGCGTGCTGCTCAGCCGCTGCCCGCACTGCCGGCTCCCTGCCCCCGGCCCGCTTTTATAGGGCTGCTGGGGCCGGGCCCTTTGTGACAGCGCCACCTTCTCTGGCCCATCCACGCTCTCGGGCACCTTCTCTCAGCACTGACGTCACCAGGGCTGCACCCGCCGCGCTGCGCGTGGGCTCCAGCGCAACGATGGTGCTGACCACAGGGCATCCTACAGGGACCGCAGGGAAAAAACACCACGACACAGCCTGTTTGCTGTCAGGACTTGTGAGCCTGTGATGGATCCAGGCTGGAGCAGTCTGTCCCTGAAGGACTGCTCTCCTGATGCGTGACCCTCGCTGGGGCAGGGAGTGAGGAGCTGCCCCTGTGGCAGGCCCCAGGCTGGAGCAGTTGGGGAGGAGCTGCAGCCCACGGCAAGGAGCCACGCTGGAGCAGTTGGGGAGGGACTGTCTCCCGTGGGAGGGAGCCCACAGTGCAGCAGTGGCAAGTGTCAGGAGGCCTCCCCCTGAGAAGCAGCAGCATCAAAGTGCATCTATAATGAACTGACCCCAACTCCCACTCCCCATCCCCTGCGCTGCTGGGGGGGGAAGGAAGGAGAGTCCTGGGAAGAGGAGGGGTGGCAGGAGGTTTTTTTAAGATGGTTTTATTTCTCACCTCCCTGCTCTTATTGTTCCTTTAATAAATCACACCTTTTTCTCCCCAAGTTGTTTCTGTTCTGCCTGTGATGCTCATTGCTGAGTGATCTCTCCATCCTTATCTGAACTCACAAGCCATTTGTTATCTCTCTCTCTCTCTCTCCTGTCCAGTTTGGGACGGGCAGTGATTTTATGACTTGGTGGGCCCTGGGCTAAACCACCACCCAATGCCTCTTAGTAATGAGTCACCCATCATGAGCACCCGTCGCTTCTTTCTACGGTGCCCATTACCTGTTGCTGGTGGAGCAGCTGATGGTGAATTGTTTGCTGGGGTTTCGCTTTCTGGAGCTTGCTCATCCAAGTCCCTTGCCACCAGTGCCTCACACTTATTTGTAGTTACACGGAATCTTAAGGGTCGGAAGGGACCTCGAAAGCTCATCCAGTCCAACTCCCCTGCCAGAGCAGGACTAACTAGAGTAGGTTACACAGGTGGGTTTGGAATGTCTCCAGAGAAGGAGCCTCCACAGCCCATCTGGGCATCCCCTTCCAGTGCTCCCTCACCTCAACAGGGAAGAAGTGTTTCCTTGTGTCTCTTTGGAACCTCTTCTCTTCCGGTTTGTAGCCATTGCCCCTTGTCCTATCGTTGGTCATCACTGAGCACAGCCTGGCTCCATCCTCCTGACACTCACCCTTGATGGATTTGTAAACATTCCTGTGGTCACCTCTCAGTCTCCTCTCCTCCAAGCTGAAGACACCCAGCTCCCTCAGCCTTTCGTCACAAGGGAGATGCTCTACTCCCTTCATCATCTCTGTGGCCCTGTGCTGAACTCTCTCCAGCAGCTCCCTGTCCTTCTGGAACTGAGGGGCCCAGAGCAGATACAATATTCCAGATGTGGTCTCACAAGGGCAGAGGAGAGGGGGAGCAGAACCTCTCTCCAACTACTGCCCACAGCCCTTCTAATCCACCCCAACATGCCATTGGAATTCTTGGCCACGAGGGCCCATTGCTGGCTCATGCTCATCCTGATGCCCACTGGCACCCTCAGCACCCTTTCCCCTACACTTCTCTCCGAGTTCATTCCCCAACCTGTACTGGTACATGGGGTTGTTCTTGCCCAGATGCCAGACTCTACACTTGCCCTTGTTGAACTTCATGAGATTTTTCTCTGCCCAACCCTCCAGCCTGTCCAGGTCTGCTTGAATGGCAGCACAGCCTCTGGGCTGGCAGCTACTGCCCCTAGTTTAGTATCGTCAGCAAACTTGCTGACAGTGCCTCTGTTCCCTCAGCAAGGTCATTAATGAAGAGACTGAACAGTACTGGTCCCAGCACCGACCCCTGCGGGAGTCACAGGCCTCCAACTAGATCCTGACCTGCTGATCACCACTCTCTGCCTTCTTCCCTTCAACCAGTTCACAACCCACCTCACCACCTGATCATCCAGCCCACACTGTCTCAGTTTTGTGGCCAGGATGCTGTGGGAGACGGTGTCAGATGCTGGACTGAAATCGTTGCCTGCCCGTCCTCCCTGCTCGCCCTGCCTGTGCCGCCTGCCGCACAAGCTGCTGTGCCAGGCCCTGGCTGATGCCCAGGCTCTGTTTGCCCATCCTGGTCACTGAGCTCCCTGGGGAATGTTTAAAGCCCGTGGTTGGGGCGGCTCCAGCACTCACCAGGAGCATCCCCTCGTGTCCCTCAGTGTCCACCCGGTCCCCTGAATCTCTCTTGGCTGCATCTGGGCTTTTTCAGTCTGGCCTGAGCAGCTTAGAAAGAAAAGACGGGTGCCCTGCACAATCCTTTCTGTTGCTGTGTCGTGGTGTTTTTTCCCTGCGGTCCCTGTAGGATGCCCTGTGGTCAGCACCATCGTTGCGCTGGAGCCCACGCGCAGCGCGGCGGGTGCAGCCCTGGTGACGTCAGTGCTGAGAGAAGGTGCCCGAGAGCGTGGATGGGCCAGAGAAGGTGGCGCTGTCACAAAGGGCCCGGCCCCAGCAGCCCTATAAAAGCGGGCCGGGGGCAGGGAGCCGGCAGTGCGGGCAGCGGCTGAGCAGCACGCTCGGGCAGCGGCAGCATGGCCCGGGCCTGGAGCCGCAGAGCGCGCAGCAGGAGCCGCAGCAGGAGCCGCAGCAGGAGCCGCCGCTCCCGGGGCCCACGCCGAGCCAAGAGAGCCCGCAGGGCCGGGCAGCCCAGGCGCCCGCGGCCCGTGAGGAGCCGCCGCCGCCGCGGGACGCGCAGCCGCCGCCGCGGGACGCGCGGCCGCCGCCGTGGCTGAGCCCGGCCGGCTCTGATCCGCCGCGCAGCCGCTGGGCCTGAGCCTCCCGGCCGCCACGGCTCCTGCAATAAAGACGAGCCCATGATGCAGCCCTGGGCTGGGTGTCCTTTGCGATCTGGTTGGGCCAGGGGGGGACACGCCCTAGGGAAGAAGCCTGAAGCCGGCAGCTCGGCACTTTGGCACTTTGACAGTTGCATGGCAAGGGGATGGGGCGGGATGGGAGTGCCCAGGGAGAGCACCAGGGCTGATGGACAAGAGCTGAACACAAGTAGTCTCACCGAAGGAAAAGCCTCTTTAGAGGAAGGCTGAGGGAGCCCTGGCACAGGCTGCCCCAGGAGCCTGTGGAGGCTCCTGCTCTGCAGGTTCTCAGGCCCGGCCTGGACACCTTCCCGTGTGACCTGATCTAGTTGGGAGCTTTAGCAGAGGGCTTGCCTAGATGATCTCTAGAGGTCCCTTCCAGCTCCTACCACTCTGTGATTCTGTCACAGCTCCCACATCACAGGAGCTGGCAAGGGAGCACTTTGCTGGCTGACAGGCTCCCCTGGGACCTCTCTAGAGGAGTAGGAGAGCTGTGGCTGGGGGCTTTCTTCTGATCTGGGGCTCTTTAGTCTGGAGGGGACTGAGGGGGGATCTCATTGATAGTTACAAACGTCTACATGGTGGGTGTCAGGAGGCTGGGGTTTCCTTTTTTTCTGGTGTAGGCAGTGTCAGGACAAGAGGTCATGGAAAGAAGCTGGAACAACAAAAGTTCCATTGAAATGTAAGGAAAACAATGTTTCCCTGTGAGGTGAGGGAGCCCTGGCCCAGGCTGCCCAGGGAGGGTGTGGAGGCTCCTTCCTTGGAGCTCTCTGAACCTCTATGGACACGTTCCTGACAGAGATGGACCTGCTTTAGCAGGGGGGTTGGACTAGATGATCTCTGCAGGTCCCTTCCAACCCCACCATTCTGTGATTCCGTGATTCCCTGACCATGGCCAGCTTTGAAGAATGGCTTGTTCACGTCAAAGTTGGCATCACAAACCCAGTCACAAGGTGTCCATCCTACTCCTGTAGAGGGGTCCCACGGCAGCCTTTATTTGAGTCTGGGCTGAGCAGACTGACTGCACACGAATGAGGAGAGCTCCCACCTTCGTTTTTCCTGTAGAATAAGCGTTCCTACTCTCCTCTCTCGGTCAAGCACTGGAGTCTGTTTTGCTCAGGACCGTCACTGGCAGCGATCCCTCCCTGCCCTTGTCTCCATCCACAACAACCTTGGTGATCTTTTTACTGCCATTTCGCTGGGGCCTCTGCCATCCTAACGAGGGTGGGGGTGGATGTGGGCACCGAGCAAGAGACTGTCGTGCTGCTGCTGGGCTGGTTGGGCCAAACCACCACACACACACCACCCCCCCCCCACCACTGCTCTCACCAGTTGCCCCCAACAGAGAACACTAGACCTGACGACTTGTAGTTCCCACTCAGATGCATCTGTTCCTGTGTCAGCGTGTCCTGTGTCAGGACAACTCCCCTGACAGAGCCTTGTTTTTATTGATCACAACTCTTCTGAAAACTAAGCACAGCGCCATGTCAGGGCCAGATAAGAGTAAGAGGAACTGAGAGAATTAGTTACTGAATCCAGAGGTCACAGCACTGAAACTATTAGAAGCTGTACTTTTCTAGATGAAATTCTAATCTTGATCAAGTTTGCAGAAAATGCTTATAATGATGAAGAACACCAGCGTGATCATCTCACTCAAGGATGAAATACCTTTTCTGGGAGACTGGAATAACTAGCTATTTGCAGCAACTCTTTTGTAATTTCTGATTTCAGATAAAATGTGTTTATTGTTAAAAGCCTCTGAAAACACAGCAGCTACTCTATAAGATACTGATTTTTATTTGGAAAGCACAAGCACGTAGTGAGTCAGGAGCAGATTAGGACAATATTCTGCAACTATTATAGGCATCTTTTCTGGGTGACTTTCCCGTGCGGGTAAGGAAGCTCCAGCTGCAGGAGCTCCTCAAGTAATGACATTTGTTACAGGAATCACTTAAGTGACACCATTTGCACTTTAGTTTTTCAGGTATGAAATACAGTATACTGTAAGCTTCTGTTTGTTTATCTCAATCATCAATCAGTGGTCCTTATACTTAAAGAAGATTATTTATTGTTTGAGTTTGAGTTTTTCTTATTTTTACCTATAATGTTTTGTGCTTGTGGAGGGTTAACCCTGGCTGGCTGCCAGAAGCCCCTCAAACCAATCTCTCACTTGGTTTCCTCAACGGGACATAGGAATAAATTAAGATGAAAAAGCCTGTGGGTCAAGATAAAGACAGAGAAATCACTCACCTGTTACCAACATCAACAAAACAAACTCAACATAGGGAAGGTCACTTTAATTTATCGTCCATTTAAAAGTAAAGCAGGATGGTGAGAAACAAAGAGAAAACTAAAACCACCTTCCCCTCACTGCACACCCCCCCCTCCCTGGCCTCTTCTTCCAAAGCACTCCTTCATTACCAGCTCTTCTACATCCTTTCCCTGGCCCCAAGCAGAGCAGCAGAATGGAGTTGTGCTCACTCCGCAACACATCCTCTTTGCTACTCCTTCCTTCCCAGCGTTTTCCTTTGCTCCTGTGTGAGCCCTTCCCACAGGATATGGTACTTCAGTAATTGCTCCAATGTGGGTTCCCCCTGGGCCACAGGGCCTGCCAGAAAGCTTGTTCCTGCATGGGCTTTTCTCTTGCAGTGATACTACTCATTCGTGCACTCTCCACAGCCTGCAGTTTCCTTCAAGGCAAGTCCACCTGCTGTGACACAAGGTCCTAAGTGGCCTGCAAAGGATGCTCTGTTCCAGCATCTGGAGTACCTGCTCCTCCTCCTTTTCTGACCTTGGTTTCTACAGGGCTGTTTCTCTCACGTTTCTCAGTCTTCTCTCACAGCCGCTGCACATTTTTTACTCTTCCTTAAACACATTTCCACACAGGCACCACCAGCTTGGCTGAAGGGTTCAAATTTGAGCAGTGGTGGGTGGATTTTGGAGCCAGCTGGAAGCAGGTCTCTATGATGCAGAGGCTGCCGCCCACAGCACCTCTCCACCTCCCACTGTCAACACCTTGCCCCTAAACCCAATGCAGTAGCATTTGGTGCATTTCACCAGCAAGAAATCAGATCTTGGTTTGGTTGTAAGAGGGGAACTGCTCAGGAGTCAAGCTCTGAAAAACTCCTTCAGCTGAGTACAGCATGTACTTACTAGATAGAAGTGCACTAGAGTGATCACACACACATTATTCCTGACAAAGACTAAGTTAATCTTGAGCTACACAAACCTAAGATTTCACTAAACTAAATTCATATTTCCCTGCAATAAAATGTGTACTAATGTATCTGTGGGTAAAGAACTGTAAGGAGTTATCATCAGGCATTATAAATAGGTCTTTGATTCTTACAGTATTTAGCAAAAACCAGAGATTGCCCCTGCCTTCTATCTCCTGTACTCAGTAGTTTGTAGTCTTTTGAAGCTTTGGTAAAAGATGGAGGAAGGCATTCCTTTTCTATGAAAGGAAACGTAGTTTGCACAGTTTGATGCCAGAAAATGAGTCAGCAGTAAAGAGTTAAGAGCTGCAAAACAGTATCTAGTTACTTCACTGCCAAAGTCCAGCATTTGGAAACTGTCTGTGCAAGACCATAGATCCATTCACATTCATTATCATATCAGGAAGAAGTTATTCTGGAAATTAACAGAGACAACGTGCAAAGCTACCATTTGGTTTTTATTCATGGACATCGTTCCTTAAAATTGGCACCACACATCAGAAAACATTGCCATCACTAATACACATTCCTAACCCACCTCCATTTTCATAGTTAGACTACTGAGCTTGAAAACTGTGAAGTGGTGAAATACTACCTTTTCCCTTCAGCAAAACGGCAATCCTCATGTTCATAAACATCTTAACTGCATATATGACAACACAGGGCAGAGAAAGCAGTGATAAATTCTAAACTCCACAAGAGTACTTACTGATACATAACTGAAGTGGTATGTTAATGATATTAATACTTCCAGTAAAACTTGAGTCATCAACATACACCTTGTACTTTGGTTTAAAACTTTGTTTTTAATTAAAGAAGCTTGTGTCTTTAGTTCCAGTGCTATCTCAGGAAGATGTATGCTGAAATGATTTAGAGTTGTAATTCTGGTCAGTTAAATGTGATAATATGTAGTTATCTTCACAGTTCATGTTCAGAATCACCAACATTTCCTAAGTTGTGTACACCTACCTCTCTACTCAGGAAAAACCCTTACAGCTCAAAATCCTATTTTTCTTTCTTTTACTTTTCTGACCTACTTTTCTGTAGGAAGGCAATTTAGGATGTTTCCTAGACCATATTCCAAATGGTTTCAGGAATTTAGACCTTGCCTTTCTCCCTCCCTGTGGACAGAAGAGCTTGTAATTATTTCTCTCCTGAAAGAATAGGGAGGTGCAATAAAGCAACAACTTCCTTATGAAAGGAAGGAAATGAAGTAATGATAAATCACATACACAAAAATGCTACTGGATTCTTCATTCTAGTCACAAAGAGAGCAACTTTTTTTTTGCCTGCAGAACATGAACAGTGCCTAAGTCAACAAGATCGAGTACTTCAGTGAAAATTCCCTTTTTGGTAACTAGAGTATGCCTTGGAGCGTTGCTACTAAGTCACGCAGAACAACAGGCAAAAGGGGCCAGTGCAAGCAAAAGGGCTAAATATGTTTCACACCTTCAACAAACCACTGCTGCCAGCCTTGACTGCAACAGTAACAAGTGCAGGTTAACTGAGTTTATGGAGAGAAAAATTAACGCTAAAAACGCCAAGCAGAATAGCAAGCTTCTTAACTACATACCTGCAGTTAAGAGCCTGTGCTTCTTTTTGTCTGTTGCTAGATATTGTACAGGAAATGTATATAACTTTCTGAGAGGCAGATAATGCTGAAGTTATTCTTTGCTGTGTAGCACACACAGGTGAAGTAAAAGCTATGCCTCCTAAGCAGTCTGTAAAAAAAGCAAAAATCGAACCACTTCCAACTCAGAAAATGACAAACTACTTCAGTTTGACTCTAAGCCAAAACTTTATCTCTGTAAAGAAGCTGCTACAGCAGCAAATCTCATTCCCTAGGCCTGTGGCAAAACACAGAGCTGGAAGCAACGGAACAATTTCAGACACAACTTCCATGTTGTGTCTCCCATAATGAAAACATCAGAGCTGAGTTACTTTGTTCAGTTGTTTGCATTTTGAATTAGAGGGAGATGCTCTGAGGTGGAGACTTCACAGCTCACAGGACCTGCAGCAGCTGAAGTTTTAAGCCTTAAGCTGTCAAAGCAGCAGCTGTTAACATTTTAACTGTTTAACTGTTACCAAGTTAAAGTTTTAGACAGAGCCACTGAAAACTACAGAATGCAGTTTTGAGACCTACACAGCTCAGACCCGCAAAAGTTTTTGTATTACAGATGTTGAAGAGGCAATTCACACAACACAATACTGAACTGTGCAAGTTAGCTGGGTTTACTGTTGGTTCTCCCGTCATTAGCAACAAAAATATTCTTAGCAGCATTACATAGTTTGCTTTCAAGAGATGTGCTTGTTTTGAGAGAAAAAGTGGTGCTTAAAAACTAAAAGAATTCTTGACATGTCCTTGCACTCTATCAGTTAAACACAGTTCCTTGAAAGGGGCAGAAAGACTTTGGCCAACCGTTACGGCAACAATCATTTGGGAGTGGGTGTGTGTCAAAACCAACACAGATTAAATATAAAGCTTCCATTTTAATATAACCTCTCTTATTACTCACAGAACAGTTTAATACTTTCTTCTGAAGGGAAACTGACAGTTCTGCAAGCTATAGGCTTTCTTCCCCACGAGAAATTAAGAAAGAATGAGTCCTCCTCTTGTCTGGAGCAGTGTGCCCACCCCGCTCCTCCAGCAAATACTCAGAAGTAGATGGGAAACAATAGAAACCAGGAAAATCCACGCTTTTTCTTAGTGGTCAACTTATTCAGAATACCATTACTGAAGAAACGTGTGCAGAGACCTGCTGAACTTACATCCATCAGTTCCTTCAACATTTGGATTTAGGCTGCTTTTTATCATAACAGTGATTTGAAAGATGCAGCTCAAAGATGGCTAAGTCACTTCCATAAAGTGAAGGTAAAAAATAAGCATATAAAGGTGAAATTTGCAGACAAAAGTGAGATCAATATTCCTACATTAGTGACATTTAAGTGAACAGACCCAGTTGACAGATGAGAAGAGATCTCATCAACCATGATGCTTGGTCTTTTCAGTCCAACTGATGCTCTTTTAGCAGAGCAAGTTTTCCTACAATTGATTAGTGCAGCTGATGCACACAGTTAATGGCATGTCTGCTGAGATAGGTATCCAAGCACTGTGGGGCCTACGCTGGTCTTTTTCCTCTTGCTCCCACTGCTTTTTTTTCCCCTGCCCTGCTTGTTTGGGTTTTGTCATCAGAGCTTCTCTTCCTAGGTGGCACCTACTGTCAGGTCAGACACATTTACCTGTATTTGTTGTTTCCTTAACAGCTTTCAGTCTTAAGCGAGAATATAACAACTTGCTAAAATTTTTCACAAGCAAGCAAATGAAAACCTCAAGAGCAACACCTATGAGCAACCAAAGTTGGGCTTTTTTCCTTCAGCAACGGGAGTTTGAATTTTGACACAAGATACCTAACATGGTTTGTTTTCCAGTCTCCTATGCTGTTTAGGAAAACCTTCCTGGAAGTTGGTCCTACTAACAGTTCTCTAAACTGAACAGAATACTACCGAGAATTCTACCTAAGGATTAAAAACTTTGCCCTTTAATACAGCTTGACTTGGGAGACTAAAAATCATGAATAACCAGTTTAAAGCATATATATACGTTACACAAGACTAGATAGTGTCCTGCTGCTCTCCCTGACCACAGGAACATCAAAATCCAGCATCTACATGCACCTCAAGTACATCTTGGGATGTAGCATCATCTTGTAACTGAACAGTAAACACTACAGAAGTGAAGGTTCAAATCTTGAAGGAAGCTTCAGCAGGTTGCCTGTAAGCCAGACTCAGGAAACCATAGCAAATAATTCATTACTTCAGGCAGAACTGAATACCAGACCCATTAAAGAAATAAATCCGATTCTTCAGTTGGTATGAGCTGAACAAATCTGAACTTTCTGTAGATTTGAAGGAAAATACAAGTAGTTAAAAGGAAACATTTTCCATTGTTTTAAGGAAAGTAAGGCTAAATTTTAAGCTTCTGCTTAGTAGCTGCACTTTCTCCAATTAGACTTCATGAGAGCAGGCAGTCACCGAACCAGGACTCAGTTGTATTGTGTAGTTCCATTGTTAGCAGGAGCAAAGCAGTACACTTCACCCTTTTGTATCTCTATGTGAGTCGGGCACTAATACCAGCACTGTTAAGGATTAAAAACAAGGAAAACCCACAGTGTCCACGTCCCCCACCTCAGTCTCTTCTGAAGGCCACTCAGATAGCCATGAAAAACCAATCCAACTATGTTTTGATCGGTGCAAGAAATTCCACTGGTTACAAAGCATGCAAGTTTCCAGGTAAACTTATTCTCCATTTTGAGTTACTGGGGCAAAAAAATTGCTCTCCCTCCTTTTGCTGAATTCACAGACATTAGGCACCCATTTTTCCTCTGTGTTAAGAGCCTGTGAACACCACACACTTATTTTATTACTAAGGCCTGCAAGCATTCCCAAATAGGAAAAAAAAGTTAGTTCCCATCAGTAGATATCCCCCCCTGCTGTAATTACAATCAAAACTGGGCAAGAGAATGTCTTTAAGCAAAAGGATCCGACATCCGAAGTGCAGCTGTGCTCACTACTCCCGCCTTGATCTCGTGCACGTGCCGTCTTCGTCGTATTCACCCATCAGCTGCAACATCTATGTTCCAGTATAGAGAAGAAACTGTCCAGCTATCTGTGCTGCATGGGACATTAGCTGAAGCACCTTCCTAGAAAGAAAACCGTTTGTTTAAAAAATAATCACCAACAGGATGACATTACCCCTTTCCATTCCCACAAACAACCTTTAGGTTGAGTTAGGCAGATTTATTTAAGAACTCTCTCACTCCTTCTCACTTCTGAGAAGACAGTCATTTTTATACCAGCTTTAGAAAAAATACTTTTGTAGCCATTGATTAACAGAAAACTATTGCCATGGTATCTGAACTGGAAAACACTCTTGATAAAGCAGGCTGTTGTCCCGTTAGAGATTTTACAGGCCTCCTGCTGAGTCATCACTCAAACTACCAGAGAACCACTGGTTAAAACTTTGCCTGGGAGAGCCCAGCAGCATTCCTGCAGCCCGAATCCACTTCATGTCTCACCTTTAGGCCATTCACTAACACAACACTTCACGTGTCCCCAAGCTGCAGCTCAAATTCGATTAGCTCTGAAGCTGAGCAATCGCATTACAACGGGTACTCAACGGCAAAAAATGTGAAGCCAGGCAAATTAATGCTGTTCAAGCTGCAAGCCTTAAGAATTCTCAGTTAACAGCTATTCCATTTTTATTGAAGATTTTTAAAGTATTCACATTGAAATACGGAACACTGTTTGAGAATCCATACAGATCCATAAACTAAGATCAGGTAAGCAAAGGTATACGATATAAATTGCGGCTCACCACAGGATCACAGAGGAATAGAGACTGTAATATTTGAATAGTCACTTATTCAACTTGATTATAGCTGCATCTTTCTTCCATTCTCCAAGAAACAATAGGAACAGTACTAAGAGCTATATTCAAGCCTCATTCCCCAAAAGCTAAGTAGGCCCTCACAAGTATGAAGCTGAGGCATTGGGGAAGTGGTAGGCAAGAACTGGAACCATTCCAAAACTGGAAAGGGATCAGTTTTTGAAGACACAGAAATGAGCCTGGCCTTTGTCTTCTGTAAGAGATGAGGAAGACTTTCTGAGTTCCTGAGATAAACACAGCTGTGAACTCTCTGCTGCTGTTCCTTTCTCCTTTGAGCTCTAGCAAAGGAAACCAAGTCTTCTTGCTACAAATTCTCCTTTTCCTCACTGGGATTAAAGAAGGTTTGCAGTCAAAAGCCGATGCTTCCAAAGAGTAGAATACTCTGTACTTAGAGCCTGGGAAGCCTTTAGGAAAAAAAAAAAAAGAAAGACCACTGTACCCTTACTCATGCTTTCCACACACACGTCATTTCAAGTGTGCCTTTCCCTCCACCAGATAACACAGGCCACGGAGCTTTACAGTTGTAAAGAAAGCTGCAGCTGGTACTGGGCTTTTGAGCAGCTGCAGTGTGTCACTTGCACACAAGACCAGTTGTCACTTAAGCCATGGAACAAGTTCTTTGTTGAACCGAACGTTTGATCCTTCAGTTGGACACTACAGGGAGAAACAGGGGAAATGCATTAATCAGATCTGGCATGCTTCGAGCCCCTCCCACTGAACAGCATTTTAAAGTTCTTTCCCCTTCACACTCTGCAGGTAGGCCACCTCACTGTTGTGTTCAAGAGTACAGAAGGTTCTCTCTTCTGTCACCTCTATTCTTTGCTAGCAGACTGTTTTCCCACTGTGACGCTTATCATATAGTCATAGAATGTTAGGGTTGGAAGGGACCTTTAGAGATCATCTAGTCCAACCCCCCTGCAGAAGCAGGTCAGCCTAGATTGGGTCACATAGGAACATGTCCAGGCAGGCTTTGAAGACCTCCAAGGGAAGAGACTCCACACCCTCCCTGGGCAGCACTTCCCTTGCAGCTCAACTCTGTAACAAAACAGTGCTTCCAGAAGAACTCCACAGCTACTTCAGCTGTTTGCCAGTGTCATTTCCTCCTCATCAGCTGTACTGTGCCAGCAGGGAGGCAGAGCTGTCACTTCAAACTCTCCTTAGCAGTGCAAGTTCCAGTGCTGATACTTGCCTCCACAGCACACAGCCAGAAACAAAAGTTTGTTTCTGCCTCAAGAGACTTGACAAACACAGGAGCAGGAGGAGTGCAGCTGTTCAAGAGAAAACCTTTGCTTTGAAGAAACCCTGATGAAGCCATTGCTACAGCTGAATAATCACCACAGCACAGACAGAGTAATGAGTCTCATCTGCAGCCATGATAGTTGTGGCCTCAAAGATTAAAGGAGGGACCACCTAAATAGGGTGGGAGAGGTCAATCAGACTGAAAGACAAGCAGCAAGATTAGTATTACAAAGTTTAATAGCTTTATCATGAAACAAGGTACTACTTGAACACTTCAAACTAAAGACTACCTATTGCTCAGTGAAAGTGAAAACTCTATGGCATATAATCTGTTCTGTACAGAACAGATCTGGTCCTCAAGAAATGAAGCACAGCAACACTATACTGTTGTGTCTCAACCAGAATTTGAAAGGTCGGGTAGAGGAATTCAGGGCCGCAGCTTGAACATCTGTCCAAGTATGGCACCTCTGTAAAGGTGTCTGAACAGAGAAGAAGTTTTCCTCAACCAGGGCAGGACACAGCTGCTTTTGACAAGGCACCAGCTTTCACCACATTGTTGAGAGCAGTGGACAGAACAGGTATTATTTTGCCCCTACGTAAGCCAGTATTTCTCAAAAGCTAACTTTACTAAAATCACAACCCACCACAGTGTGGGTCGTGTCACAGTCCTGCAAGAGACAGCAGTCCTTGTAGAACCATTACAGTTGGAAAAGACCTTTAAGATCAGAGTCCAATTGTTAGCTTGCTTAGAGACCAGTTGGCTTAAAAACGGTGGCAGCATTTTGCAGATGGTCAATTCCCATTAAGACAGCAGAGAGTGTTATATCTCTCCCATTTTCCTTTGAATCCATGTAGCTCACCTGGTGAATTCAGCAGCCAGGTATTGAAAAGCTTGGGCGAGCTATAAGACCTCTGCCATTGGATCTCAAATTCCTCTCATTTTGTGCTCTTAAAACCCCTCCTTTAAGCAGTCTGATTCTTCTTCCTAGGCCTCCTGCATTCTTCAAACAAATCAAAGAAGCCTGAGGAAATTCTCTCCAGAAACAGAGACTGTATCTAGAGCCTAGTAGTAAATACAAGCTGATAAGATTTTTGCTTTAGGGGAAATTTAGAATTCCACCATAAAAAGCTGTAGTAAGTTTTTACAAGTCAGCTATTCACCTTACAAAGAAAGATTCAGTGTATTGGCCAGTATGTGAGAATTAATACAAATACTACAGCTGCTTCCTGAGACCAGTAAGCAAGCACAGATTTTCCATTAACATGTAAACCTGATCAGGAGTGGGAACATACTTACCGCAATACACTTTTTGCTCCCATACGTTTGATGTCATACGAGATAGAGTACATCTCCTAGAACGCTGCCTTGATGTTGAAGCAGCCAATAACATCCTTAGGGTTCAGCTTGTACAGATCAAATGTGACGTCAGCTACTCCCATTTTCTTCTTTTGTCTCACAGCAACACCATTTTTTCTCTAATTTAAAAAAAGTGAGAGACGGTTTGTACCAGGAGCCAGGAAATTTCAGCAAGATAATAGTTAACAGTGTCGAGGAGTGGTAAAGGGAGAATGGACATGGATCCAAGGGTATAATGTTAGGCCCGACGGGGCAAGACAATCTGAGTTCTAGTTATATGAATTTAATGCACAATCAAGACCAGAGTCAGAGCCATGGTTAAAACAGTTGCTGTCACGTAGTCAGTGCAGACAGCAGGCCTCTTTCTGCTCCTTCAGGGTCGGGCTGTTTTCAGCTAACGAGCTAACAGCTCAAGGTCGGGCTGTTTTCAGCTATCGAGCTAACAGCTCAAGGTCGGGCTGTTTTCAGCTATCGAGCTAACAGCTCAAGGTGGAAAACAACTTCGGAGAAAAACAAGATGGGAAAATGTGAGGGAGCTTGCTTATGGCAGAAACCGCAAGTAGGATGAACATGAGAATGTAATCTATTAGCTGCTGTTGCTGAGCTAGCTTTGAAGCTGCTGTGTATATAAGTTAGAGCCTGCTCTCAATAAAGAGAAGATTTCTGCTATCACTCACATTGAGTAGGACTGATTTCTTCCTACCCAGCTGAGAATCGGACCCTGGGTTGATCGCCGCATGAAGTAGGCTTGGAGCTGGTTGTTCAGGCTTCGAGCCTGGGTTTTTCAGGCTTTGAGCCTGGGTGTTTCAGACTTAGAGTCTGGTTTCAGACTTAGAGTCTGGTTTCAGGCTTTGAGCCTGGTTTCAGGCTTTGAGTCTGGGTTTTTCAGGCTTCGAGCCTGGGTTTCAGGCTTCGAGCCTGGGTTTTTCAGACTTAGAGTCTGGGTTGCAGACTTCAAGTCTGGTTTTTCAGGCCAAGAGCCGAAAACTTCGCGGCATATGGCGCCCGAACAGGGACATCACTGGGTGTTACCGGGTAAGGAGCCTGCCTGCGGGGAGCTGAGACTTGAAAATCCGGAGGCAGAGGCAGTCGTCGGAGGAAGCCTGCCGGACCCCAAGCAGAGGTTGCTGTACCCGGGGGAGTGACTACAGGTTGCGGTGAGACGAGGAGCCGGCACCATGGATAAGGAGGCAGCACTCTCACTTTTACATCGCTTTTTAGAAAAGCGGGGGGTGGACTTTAAACTGACCGATTTGTCTGGTCTACTTGTACACGGTAATTGTAAAGGCTTTTGTAAGGACTCTGAGAAATATTTTGATGAGGAGGAGTGGAGAGCATATGGGACTTGTCTTTGGGACTTGGTTATAGATGAAGATAAGACTGCTCGGAAACTGATAAAACCGTGGAGAGAAGTAATTAACTGTTTGAAAAAGTATAAGTTGGAAAAGGATTTGGCCGCTGCTGTAACTCAGCGGCTTGATGTGCCTGAGACTGCAGCCGAGCCAACAGCTGGACGGTTTGGTATCGGGACTAATTATGTCTCACCTCCCTTTTCTGGTGAGTGGGGAGAAATTGGAAACCTTCTCTGGGAAGCCACTATTAGTGGTGATAAGGACAATAGTAAGATCAGTAAAGATCTAGGTCTCGTTTGGAGACACGTGCTAAATACTTTAAAAGAAATGCAAGCAGAGCAGCGAATGGCCATGGCTGCAGCCCAGGCGTTGACCCTTGCACCGAGGCTGAAGGAGACAGACAAGGGAGCGGACAGGTTCCTGCAGGAAGTATTAAAGAAACTGGAGCGACAAGAGACCATGGAAGCACAGCCTGTCGCCACTGGAGGCCAGCCCGGTGCGCGGCCTGTACCGCTGTAACACAGCCCGGTGCGCAGCCTGTACCGCTGTGACACAGCCCGGTGCCGCAGCCTGTACCACTGTGACAGAGTCCGGTGCGCGGCCTGTACTGCTGTGACACAGCCCGGTGCCGCAGCCTGTACCACTGTGACACAGCCCGGTGCGCGGCCTGTACCGCTGTGACACAGCCCGGTGCCGCAGCCTGTACCGCTGTGACACAGCCCGGTGCGCGGCCTGTACCGCTGTGACACAGCCCGGTGCCGCAGCCTGTACCGCTGTAACACAGCCCGGTGCGCAGCCTGTACCGCTGTAACACAGCCCGGTGCCGCAGCCTGTACCGCTGTGACACAGCCCGGTGCCGCAGCCTGTACCGCTGTGACACAGCCTGGTGCGCGGCCTGTACCGCTGTGACACAGCCCGGTGCGCAGCCTGTACCGCTGTGACACAGCCCGGTGCGCAACCTGTACCGCTGTGACACAGCCCGGTGCCGCAGCCTGTACCGCTGTGACACAGCCCGGTGCGCGGCCTGTACCGCTGTAACACAGCCTGGTGCGCGGCCTGTACCGCTGTGACACAGCCCGGTGCGCAGCCTGTACCGCTGTGACACAGCCCGGTGCCGCAGCCTGTACCGCTGTGACACAGCCTGGTGCGCGGCCTGTACCGCTGTGACACAGCCCGGTGCGCAGCCTGTACCGCTGTGACACAGCCCGGTGCGCAACCTGTACCGCTGTGACACAGCCCGGTGCCGCAGTCTGTACCGCTGTGACACAGCCCGGTGCCGCAGCCTGTACCGCTGTGACACAGCCCGGTGCCGCAGTCTGGACCGCTGTGACACAGCCCGGTGCACGGCCTGTACCGCTGTGACACAGCCTGGTGCTGCAGCCTGTACCGCTGTGACACAGCCCGGTGCCGCGGCCTGTACCGCTGTGACACAGCCCGGTGCGCGGCCTGTACCGCTGTGACACAGCCTGGTGCTGCAGCCTGTACCGCTGTGACACAGCCCGGTGCCGCGGCCTCTACCGCTGTGACACAGCCCGGTGCGCAGCCTGTACCGCTGTGACACAGCCCGGTGCCGCGGCCTGTACCGCTGTGACACAGCCCGGTGCGCGGCCTGTACCGCTGTGACACAGCCCGGTGCCGCAGCCTGTACCGCTGTGACACAGCCCGGTGCGCGGCCTGTACCGCTGTGACACAGCCCGGTGCGCAGCCTGTACCGCTGTGACACAGCCCGGTGCGCAACCTGTACCGCTGTGACACAGCCCGGTGCCGCAGCCTGTACCGCTGTGACACAGCCCGGTGCGCGGCCTGTACCGCTGTAACACAGCCTGGTGCGCGGCCTGTACCGCTGTGACACAGCCCGGTGCGCAGCCTGTACCGCTGTGACACAGCCCGGTGCCGCAGCCTGTACCGCTGTGACACAGCCTGGTGCGCGGCCTGTACCGCTGTGACACAGCCCGGTGCGCAGCCTGTACCGCTGTGACACAGCCCGGTGCGCAACCTGTACCGCTGTGACACAGCCCGGTGCCGCAGTCTGTACCGCTGTGACACAGCCCGGTGCCGCAGCCTGTACCGCTGTGACACAGCCCGGTGCCGCAGTCTGTACCGCTGTGACACAGCCCGGTGCACGGCCTGTACCGCTGTGACACAGCCTGGTGCTGCAGCCTGTACCGCTGTGACACAGCCCGGTGCGCAGCCTGTACCGCTGTGACACAGCCCGGTGCGCGGCCTGTACCGCTGTGACACAGCCTGGTGCTGCAGCCTGTACCGCTGTGACACAGCCCGGTGCCGCGGCCTGTACCGCTGTGACACAGCCCGGTGCCGCAGCCTGTACCGCTGTGACACAGCCCGGTGCGCGGCCTGTACCGCTGTGACACAGCCCGGTGCCGCCCGGTGCTGAGCGGGGCGTGCTGAGAAAAAAAAGAAAAAAACGAGTTCTTCTCTACACAGGAGTTTTTACAAAGTCAGAGAGGCGAAGGGGCTTCGGAGCAGAGCCCCCGCGGGAGAGCTGCTTCCCATTCGAGCCCAGCCCGCCGAGTTACCCCTGGGACGACTCGCAGGGCAATGCCGAGCGGGCGGAGTCGGGCGGGGTGCGGCGCAGGACGATCAGAGGAGAGTGGGGGAGCGCGACCCCGTGTTAGACTGGGCACCATCGGGCACGCGGGGGGAGACAAAGAAAACACAGGAGAGAGTAACAGCGGCTGCGCCGCCGGCGCCGGCACGGAGTGAGCCAGAGCCCCCCGCCCCTTCCATCCGCAGCCGCCGCCGCGCAGCCGCTTCCCGCGCCCGGTCGGTGTCTCCGGAGCCCCCCCCACACATCGCACCGACACCGCCGGCCCCGGCCCTCACGGACCGCTGGGCTCGTCCTTTCCATCCTCAGTCCCTTGCCTCAACGAGTGTAAAAACTGTTGGTCGTGATGTTATGCCTTTTGCTGTAAATGTGATAATGAATAGTGGTTTTCTTACAGTGGAAACTTTCTGAGGTGTTTTAGGTGTCAGGAACAGAACATTTTGGCATTGAGAAGCTAAAAGGTGGTTTGTGTTTTAGACTCAGTGGTGAAGGATTTTTTTTTATCAGAAGTAAAAAAAAAAAAAGATTTTGTCACACTGTTGATGCTTCAAATGATTGTGGTAAATGGTTTTAGGCAATTTCAGCAACCCAAGCAAAACATGTGGCTTACACTGGCCAAAGCAATCACTCAGTCTACAATATGTTTATCAATGGCCACTCCAGATAATCCTTTTTCTACCTGTTTGGTGGGAGTTCCATCAGATGTGGCACAATGGCCTGTACCAAATGCATTAAAAACAAATCCCTTAGTTAAGGGTAATGGCAAAGTTGACAGCTGGGATTTGATCATTTCACGGTTGCCAATAATGACAACAGAGCCACAGGAGTTAGAATTATTGGGATCTATAAAGATGGATTTTTGTGTTATGTTTAATTTTAGCAGCAATACCAAAACATTTGGGACAGAATGTGGATCCCATCCTGGGCGTGTATAAGAGCACAACATCTTGCTGCAATTATACTTCACCAAAAAGACCCAGGTCTAGTCTTGTGCCTGTACAGTTACCAAAGGGAATGTTTCTGATCTGTGGGGACCAGGCATGGCCTGGAATATCCTCGAGATTACAAAGGGAACCACGCAGTTTGGGACAACTGACGATCTTGATGCCTAATCACACAATGATTTAGAAACATCATTGTCCAAAACAATTTGTGCATGCATTTACTGGCGAGTGTGATGACCATGTTACCTTTGGTCTCCCTCAGCAATAATAGCAACTAGTATATTTGCTCCAGGTGTAAGAGTATCTGCTTTATTAACTCAGCTATGCAAATTAGGATGCTGGCTTAGCAAACAAAGTAACCAAACCTCAATGACATTAGAAGGCTTGATTAGTGATGTAAGTAGTATTAGACATGCACTTGTGTATCATTGTATGCATGATATCCTCATTGCTCAGGAGGAGGCATTTACTGTAGATCAAGAGAGAGATCTAGAAACCATGTTATTTAGGGAAACTAACTTACTTTGTTCCTCGACAGCAGGACTGGTTAAAAATTACCAAGTTACAGAAAACAAGAAACACCCACAACTTAAAAGGAGATTGTGATGGTAAAGTACAATTGTGGTCCATTACGGCGAATGTATTTGCTTCAGCATTTGTACCTGGGCTGGCTGCAGCCCAGGCCTTACGGCCGTTAGAAAAGCTAGTGTGTTGGTCGGAGCAGCAAGCTAATGTTACTACTGATGTTATTGAAAAATTGTTAGCAGACCAGAAAAGCCTTACACATGCCTGATTGCAAGATCGTGCAGCTATTGATTTTTTGCTATTGGCACAAGGGCACGGATGCCAAGACTTTGAAGGCATGTGTTGTTTTAATCTTTCTGATCATAGTGAATCTATTCACAAAGCTTTGGCATATTTAAAGGCTCACGCTAAGAATATTACGGTGGGTTATAACCCTTTTGATACTTGGCTTCAATCAGCTTTTGGGGGTTGTCACCTTGGTTGACTGTGTTAATCAAAGAAGGGTTAAGATGGATTTTGGTTATTTTGCTTTTGCTTGTAATGTTTAGAATAGTATATAGTTGTGTTATGAAGGCAGTACACACATTGACTGACTCTGTCTTGATCGTGCAAAAACAAAACGGGGGATTTGTGGAGGAGTGGTTAAGGGAGCATGGACATGGATCCCGGGGTATAATGTTAGACCTGTTGGGGCAAGGCAATCTGAGTTCTAGTTATATGAATTTAATGCACAATCAAGACCAGAGTCAGAGCCATGGTTAAAGCAGTTGCTGTCATGTAGACAGCAGGCCGCTTTCTGCTCCCTCAAGGTCGGGCTGTTTTCAGCTAACGAGCTAACAGCTCAAGGTCGGGCTGTTTTCAGCTATCGAGCTAACAGCCCAAGGTGGAAAACAACTACGGGGGAAAAACAAGATGGGAAAATGTGAGGGAGCTTGCTTATGGCAGAAACCGCAAGTAGGATGAACATGAGAATGTAATCTATTAGCTGCTGTTGCTGAGCTAGCTTTGAAGCTGCTGTGTATATAAGTTAGAGCCTGCTCTCAATAAAAGAGGATTTCTGCTATCACTCACATTGAGTAGGACTGATTTCTTCCCACCCAGCTGAGAATCGGACCCTGGGTTGATCACCGCATGAAGTAGGCTTGGAGCTGGTTGTTCAGGCTTCGAGCCTGGGTGTTTCAGACTTTGAGCCTGGGTTTTTCAGACTTAGAGTCTGGGTTGCAGACTTCGAGTCTGGTTTTTCAGGCCAAGAGCCGAAAACTTTGCGGCACTTAGTTGTATTTAAACATTCTTCACACAGTCAATACTTCATATTTCTTGTGAAAAAAGCATCACACAGAATTTTATGTTATCGTCAGTAAAAAACGTTTTTCATTGCAAGAAATATATGTAAGATTATTTAAAAAAATATTTAGTTTGTATGTTCTAAGCAGATATTTCAACATGTTTACAAAGTCTACACATGCAGTGTATAAAGTTAAAAACTTTTAACCAACTTACTTTTTGACTCATTCCTCTATTTAATTTGCATTCTTGCAAAAATTAAGTACCCTTTAACTATTTTTTTAAATAAGAATATAGAAGTCATTTAATCTCAACTGCTTTTCTGGACACACTTGTATATTCCATGTGCTCATAACTTAACAATTAATATGAACAGAAATGATCAACTGGGAATTAACACCAATGCTAGATACGAGGATGGACAGCAACTGTGTATTTAGGAAATGTATGTAACTGATTTTACACATTTCTCTAATCAAAAAGTGTGATTACGACTTTGTGAGAAAGGGCATGTGATTTACAACTTTTTTTCAAGCATATCTCATATTTTTAATAACTTGCCTGTAATTTGTTCAAATCCTGCTGTTCTGCTCCAAGTTTCTCCAAAATCAACAGCTCCTTGATACTGTGCTCTATTCTGTTGGCCTACTATTGCGTGTTGTAATTAATATTGTGAACAACTCAGTGGAGTTGATATTCCTGGTTTTAACTACACTTACTCTATGGTAGTAAGAGTTCAAAGGTTTAAATATCTTACAGAGGCCTGTAGGACAGTATGGTTTATCCCAATGCAGAGGGATGAAGGGAAACAAGAACTACCTGGACAGTTTGTAAAATCATGACACGTTTTTCATGATCAGCTCTGTTATTTGCCATTTGGACAGCCCCCACCAAAACCACCTAAACAACCTATGCTCTTTACCTGAAAATAACTTCAAATATTAGCTTTCTTCTAAGCATTCTCTACATTGCTGTGAACATCCAAGACACCGATATGTATATGTATACATGCATATACGTGTATAGGTGTGTATCTATACACACACACATACACACAGATATACATGGATGTACGTAAGTGTTGACTGACAGCTGTTTGAACATGATCCAGCAGTATGCCCAGGTGGCCAAGAAGGCTAATGGCACCTTGGCCTGTATCAGAAATAGTGTGGTCAGCAGGACCAGGGCAGTGATTGTCCCCTTGTACTCAGCACTGGTGAGGCTGCACCTCAACTACTGTGTTCAGCTCTGGGCCCCTCACTACAAGAAGGACATGGAGGTGCTGGAGTGTGTCCAGAGGCTGGCAATGAAGCTGGTGAAGCGTCTGGAGTACAAGTCTTATGAGGAGAGGCTGAAGGAGCTCGGGATGTTTAGCCTGGAGTAAACGCGTCTCAGGAGACATGATCACTCTCTACAACTACCTGAAAGGAAGTGGTAGTGAAGTCTGGGGGTTGGTCTCTTCTCCCAAGTAATGAGTGATAGGACAAGAGGAAAAGGCCTCAAGTTGCACCAGGGAAGGTTTAGATTGGATATTAGGAGAACCTTCTTCACTGACAGGCTAGTTAAACAACAGAACAGGTTGCCCAGGGAGGTGGTGGAGTTCCCATTCTTGGAGATATTTAAAAGATGTGCAGATGAGGGACGTGGTTTAGTGATGGGCTTGTCAGTGTGAAGTTAGTGGTTGGACTCCATGATCTTAAAAGACCTTTCCAACCAAAATGATTCTATGATATACATATATATGGATATATAGCTATGACAGTTAGGAAACAATAACGTCACTTTTATTGCGTTCTTAAGTATCACAGAACAAGGGTATTATAGGCACACATTCTCAACTACTTGTCCTTACTACAGTCCTAAAGCTCGTTTACCTGAGATCTGCATCTGTAAAAATAAAGTTCCATTTTTAGCTGCGTGTTACAAAAGACTAAATATCAGCCCCACAGATATGAAATGATAACTTCATTTTGAGACTAATTTACTACAAGTAAAATATGCTATCTTATAAAAAAGATACTGCTGAAAGAGATACATATTCAAAAGGAAACAAGATTCTTAGAGGTTTAAAAATCTCCCTATGCCTTTCCACATAGTAATAAATTTATTAAAAATATTTGACACAGACAATCTCCACAGAAAGCATCCTGCTGAAATCACGTACCATTTAAGCCACCCATCTTGCAAAGGTTAACATAGTTTAGGAGAGTAGACTCCATAGCTAAGTATTTAGTTTTCATCATCCCGTCTGTAGTGAATGGTTTGTAATTCCTGAGCTGTGAACACAGCCATCTCTCTGGTGCCCGCAGCAATCACTCGGCAGGACATCAGATCCAGCGGTCCCCCTGAGAACAAGGGGATTCATGAGAACTGTCTTACATTATGTAAAAAGGCAATGTGTTCTGAAATAGAAACCATGTTGTCATTCAGGAGGTTCAGAAACACTGAAACAATTTCATACGTGGCTCTTTTTGGGGTGGGAAGGACAATCTTATTCAGCAACTCCTATCTGGAGTCACCAGTAAACAATTACTGTGAGATGTGTACTGTCTAAATGAGTAAAATAATAACCTGGAATCATCCTTTCTCAGGAGGATGTCTCCCCAAATCTGTTTGGAATCTGAATGCATCTACCATTCTCCTGGGCTAGTTCTTCACTGTAAATCTGATACTTTAAAGGAATTATTCAGTCATCAAAATAGAGTTTGACTCAGAAGATCTTGATGTGATGAAACCCTGGGCTGGAATTCCATCACTGTGTCATGAATAATCAGCCAGACTCTAGTGGAGAGTACAGACATTTCTACAGGATGCTGCTAGAAATGAGGTAGAGCCATAGGAAGACTGTATTGAGTTAACACAAGTTGCCCCAAAATAGCCACTCGGTCACCCAAAAGTCAACAGAGACAATGATATTTTACTCACCTGAAGTGTCTATCACGGTGCCACCTGCCTCTCTAATAATGACAGTGGCTGCTGCCAAGTCCCAGCAGTGTAACCCAAACTGGTAATAGGCGTCTGCAGCACCGGACGCCAAATGGCACAGGGCCAGGGTTGAGCTCCCGATCACACGGACCCTAAACCCCACGAGAAGGACACATGGTAATGGAAAGCAGAAAGGGCCTTTGATTTCAACCTATGTGTCAAGATTGCAAAACATGCCACATACTTGTCTGGGTTTTGCTTTCAGGGGGCGGGAGGGAGTGCTTTTAATGACTTTTGGTCACTAATGTGAGACATATATGGTAAAATATCTTACCCGTGTGCTTGGGCCTTGAGCAATCTCTCAATGTTTCCAAGGAACAATTTCAGAGTCGCAGGGTCACGTTTTGGACCAATTTCTGTTAAAATTAAGGCCTTCGAGATATCTGCAATGTAGGCAGTTGCTTCCAGTAATTCAACAGCTTCCAGGCAGATTCTAGAAATTTGTTTTTAAACACAACACTAATGGACTTTTCACAATAAAACAGTTTTCATGCCCAAATTTTATACCTCTAACTCTTTCATAGGATAAGTGACAGCTTTGCATAAAAATTCAAGCAAGACCAGATTTCTCATACCAAACAGTCTGATCTAAACAGATATTTTTAAAACCAGAACAGAAAGATTAAAAAGAAGTATGCCTTCTTACATTCCTTCTCTTTATACACACCATTTGATTTCATTGACCGGTCAGCTTTTGGCAAATGTACTAACATTAGCGGTCAACTAAAAATAAACGGGGGACCCAGCATAATAAAATAAACGAGGGATTAGCAATGATTTTAATCTAATTATATTTGAAAACAGGATTTCATGAATAGGGAACTTCAATGAAATTTGTTAATAAACTATTTGGGAATACAGTAAGAGCAAAGGAAACTTTCTACCTAAACCACCAGTCATTCAGTAATAGCTCCTCCTCATTCTGACATTTCAGAGACTGACGACACCTTATGACTGAGAAGAACCCTTACCTATTACAAATGAAACCAGTATCTTAATTAAGAAATACTAATATGAGTGTTATTTCTGTATTGCATTCAGCAAGGGCAATTCTGCCCCACAGCAGATGAGGATGTCAGCCTTGTGTACAGTCAAAGGAAAGACCCACAGTGACTTGCAAGGTGTTGAAGTCGTCCACCTCTGAGATCTGCATACTGCTAGTCTATAACAAGCGTATGCCAATGCAGATGCAGATGGTTCATCAAATGCCAAGTGTCTCTGCTTCTGTTGTGCCAGCTGAACTTGGAGGCATTAAAGGCATGACAAAACTCAAAGGTTTAGCCGTTCATTACTTAGTAACTAAGCTGTGTCCAAGTGTCAGCTGTCACCTCTACTGTGGGTTAAAGGCGAGGCATTCATTCCGCTAGAGAACGGCTGCCTGCTTATTACAGCTAATTGCCTAAGTTGAAAATTCTTAGCAGAAGTAGCAAGGGGGTTTTCAAACTCAAATTAGGCTGGAGACATCATTTAATTAAACAGGCTAACAATGAATTTAGTATTGCAGAAGTAGAGTATGGATTCTAGCAATGCGGTAAACGGTTGGTGAGCAACAGGTACGTCATTAGATTGAAAGATACAAGATATCACAAAGCATAACTGTAGGAACACAGATTTAACAATCACTTTTTAAATTATCGAATTCAAATACAGTAACACCCATCCAGGCACGCTGCAGGGTATTCATTGTTTAGCCATCAGTGAAAACTCTGGATGGTGAAAGCAATTTGCCTCAGATAATTTTGCATAACAGGCCCAAGTTATAATTACAGAATATCTAAAGCACGCCTCATTGCTGAAATGCACCAAGCATTCATACCACACCAGTCACAGCTAGGTCATGACTAAGTTGTTCTTCTGAGTTCTAAAATGAATTTCTAACAGATAAGTGGCTCTCTTCAGTTTTCATAAAGGCTATAGGTAGAAATTAGTTGAAGAGACTAAGAGGGAGGTCTCTGTTTAGGAAAATGAGCTGGCTGATCAAGTATCAGTGGGGTTTCACGAATTCAGGGTACAGGAGAAAATTTACAGGCTACTCCTTACATTAGTACAGGCCAGAAAAATAAGGAGGCTTGGTAGAAGAGATTTAATGGTGATACGGATAGATTTATGAGGAAAAGAACAATTCTGTTGACCACAGAAGCACATACAAGGCCTGACCTGAACCTAAGCATGAGAAGAAACACCATTCATGATCAAAGGGAAGATGGATCCTTCATTTAGGTGCATCCTGATGCCTGGACTCCCATGCCAGGCCTCTACAAAATTTGGCATTGACAAAGAAGAGTGTTTGCCTGGACTGTGATTTCAAATGATTACATGTGAATAATAAATGTATAGCGCAGATCAATGTTATCCAACAGTCACATTTCCTAGAAACAAAAGGCATGAAGTAACGTGACAGCCTAGACCTCCAACACATCATGCATTGGTGAAGGCTGCTTGACTTCCAGTGGTGGGCATAGGGAAACACACCCTCTCTTCCAGGGCTGGTTTATTTCACTGAAGCCACAGTCCTCACAGAAGAAGAGCAACTGTGATTTTATATACTTAAAACATCAAAAGAAGTGAGACTAAAGAAGATCCATCTTCACTAGTGAAACTGGCCACCACCAAATTATGTCTCTCAAAACACAGGCAAATTTCAAAGCACTTGCAAGGGCAGAAGGTCCACTTCCTTGCTTTGTTCTAGATTTGGATGTCCAGAGAAAGGAAGACAAAGTGGCACGTGCCAAAACTGTTCCTTGCCCATCTGGAA
This sequence comes from Colius striatus, assembly GCF_028858725.1. Taxonomy (NCBI): domain Eukaryota; kingdom Metazoa; phylum Chordata; class Aves; order Coliiformes; family Coliidae; genus Colius; species Colius striatus. The sequence goes on along the minus strand of NC_084775.1, from coordinate 1,120,735 downwards.
ACCAGAACTCTGACTGCAAAAAGGAGTGAGGCCATTTCAAAAGTGGCTCAGCCAGCCCAAATGGGAGCACATGTTTTTAGTCTCTGCCAGCACGGGCTTTTGTGGAACATGAGATATTCAAGCACTGAAAAAAAAGGTGTTATATAATCAAGGATTAAAATCTTAGGGGTCATTGACATTACAACTCTCCAAATAGGGAGATCCAGCTCATAATTAATCCAGGTGAATAGTTAAACTTCCCAAATTTCAGGGAAGTTTTGAGGGTCTGCTTGAGGCACTACAACAAGTCTGTATGTTCAATTGCTTGAATTTACTGTGTTTCAAATTCACGATATCTGGTTTTGGGATAAATTTTTTATCACCTCCTGTGTACAACGATGTACATTTTTGGCACATGTCTGCTTCTGTCTGTTCTCATCTGCATTTTGATTGATTAAAAGAAAACTTCACTACATACATGTGATTATTGTTATCTGTTATCCTTAGGCAAACAGATAGATCTGTAACATGGTTTACCAATAAAATAATTCCATGAAAATGTTGATGAAGTATTGCTAGCTATTTGCATATTGAAACATACCGCACACAAAAGCAAGCTGTTAAAGAACCCCTAATGAAGCACTCATCCTTTAGTTTACAGTTAGCATGTGTGCCTACAGACATAACACACTTCACAGCCGACACAGTACTCTGAATTTGATTCACCATTCACATTGCATCTGGCAAGGGGTTTTTTTGAGGAAGACACTATTAATAGACTCTTTCCCTGAAGACATTTGCAGGAATTTCTTCAGTACCATTCAAGGCTTACATTCAGGTCAGTTCCCCTGTGTGTACTTTGGCTCCTTTTCAGCTTAATACTTTTTTCTGCTTTTCCCATTTGTTTACTGAGGGAGATTTAACATCATTCTTTATTTTTGTTTCAGCTTTGTTCAGTTTACATAACCCAAATTATGCAGCATCAAAATCATGATGGTGTTCTAGAAAACATAAATATTAGAGAAAGCTGTCTGGTAATAATATGTAGTATTTAAAAGGATCTTTGGGAATGAACAAACTTCAGAAAAGCATGGAAGTGTTTCTCTGCAGATTCCATGTTTGAAAAGTCTAACTAGAGAAGTACAGAACATTGTGCTGTTTAAACCAGTAACAGGCACTAGCGCACCTGAAAACTATGTTGTTATTGCATGGAACTCTTGGTGGCTTCACTTACAGCTATACATGTATTTGAGATCATGCAATTAGTCTGAAAAAGGTACATTCCTTTGAATAGCTCCTTCTTCTGTATATATCAAACTGTAAGCTGACAACATACAGAGAAAAGGCAGTAGCGTGATCGGGTATAGCTAGGAGACTCAAAATGGCACATATGAAGGCTGGATACTTAACACACCCCCACCCCCCCGCCAATAATCAAGCTCTCGTGGGAAATACACTTATTCTCCATGTTAAGAAAACCATAAAGGTAGATTAAATTAACTAGGCCCATAAGTTCAGAGAGGTCTTAACAGAAATCAGTTCTGAATTGCCTCACAGCAGCAGTTAGCCTTCACAGATACCGCTTGTAGGAAAGAAGCAATAATGCTAATATAAGAACACTGGGAGATGTGTTTCAATTACAAATAGGCAACACTATTATTTAACTCACCACGGTTTTGTCTTACAAAACCTTGCCCACGTCAGTACTCTCTTTTTTCCCCACATAAATCCTATAATAATATTTATAATAATTTGTAAGAATTATCTTTCAATTGCCAGTTTGCACAAGTAGGTTTTGCAGGACTATCATTTTAGACTAGTAGAGTATGACCACATGAATTAAAAAAGGGTGGAAAAACCTGAGTAGTGGCTAGCTTCTTTCTAAAAGTATTTTATTGAAAGTTCCCATGTGATTTTGAGGGTTCTACCCACATCTCAGACACTCATCTTAAAGAACATACTTCATACCTCTTTGTTAACAGCAAATCCAATGCTCACTGCCACTGTCGGAAATCTGTGAAAAATAAGAAAAGACCCATCACTAATGAAAAATCTCTTGACTTACTCGTTATGCAACTCCCTCAGGCAAAAAAAACCCACATGGAGCTCTGTGGTTTTACTTGTGTCAAAATGCTCCTGGCATTGTACTATTTCTCCTTTGTTGTCCTCTTTGTCAGTGTCGTTAAAACTGAATTTACTATTGGAGAAGGCAAGAAATAAGCACAGGAAGATACCAGGCTTTTTACACGAAACGCGTTGTATATTTTAGTGATCTTTTTGCCTTAGTGTAATTGAATTACCCAGTATAAAATCATCACTGTTGTTATAACAAGTCATCACTTTAAAGAGCACAATCTGTTCAAGTTCAAGCATCAGAGATAGCAATCCAGCTGCACAGATACCTTGCTGCTGACATCAACGTAAGGAGAAACCAGCTCCTCTACCCTCTCTTTCATCAGTCACCATCATGTATTTAATTTGCTCCTTTTGACTAAAGTATAATTATTACACTTTAAACAATGAAAGGAATTCATTTCTTAAAAACAAGTTTTAAAAAGAGTTGTGAAGGCAAGGCTCAGGAAATATTGCTAGTAAGAGAAAATGTCACTTGAAGAAAAGCACATGACATCCCTCCACCTCCCCTTGAATTCTAGGGAATTGCACCAACAAGTTATTTTGTTCTCATTTAATGAAAACTGCAGTTATGTTACATCACAAAGTACAAGGCAGAACATATTTTAAGCAGAAGTATTACAAGCAGTCATTCATTTACAACTTCTAGGACTTAAATGATGAATTAAAGGTTTTGCACTTCTGTGAGAACGAGCCCTAGATTTACTTTTGCAGAGCAGTATTCTGTAAGTCTAAAAACAGTATCTATGTACAACTTTGTTTTTTCTACTTTACATATGTGCAAAGGTTGTACTTCTTAGGAAAACTGAAGCACTTGTATTTGAAAGGGAGAAAACGTCACCACTACAAGGAATAGGTAACAATCACATAAGGCGTTAGGCCAAATGTCATCATAGCACAGCCTTGTTCCTCCAGTTCAGCTCAAGCCTCTGCATGTTCATGTGCGGTTATATATAAACAAGCTGTGAGTCAAGAGCTGTGGGCCATTAAGCAATCAGCAGAAACTTTAGCTTACCTTTAGATAACAGTCTAGAGCTCTCCCCAGCACAAACACACACTCCCTCAGATACACTAAGGGAGCTACAAAAAGATAAAGGCATGTGTTCTGGTTTAGCAAGGAGCAGCTTTTGGCTTAGTAACAGGGGGAGCGGGTTGCAGTGAAGACCCGGTAAAGAGTTTGCGGACTCTCCCCCGGCTCCTGGGTTCACACCCACCTCCGGCCTGGCTGGGCCAATCTGGCGCCTCTGCGATCACTATTTAGGGGACGGGAATTTGGAATGCGGGTCAGGAGGTGTAAGAGGGATACAAGATGGAGGCGACCACGCGGACCCTTCAGCCAGAGGAGGAAGGAAGGAGGAGCAGTAGACCGGAGACCCTTCTGCAGGCCGTGGCGAGAATGCAAGCTGTGCCCCTGAAACCTGTGGAGATCCGTGGCAGGACTGAGAGCCACCAGCAGCTCCATGTGAGTGAGCCCGGACGGGCGAGGGACTGTGTGGGGAGACGGCCATGGCCCAGGCCGTGTTGGAGAGCCTGCACGCCGTAGAGCAGCCCCACACGAGAGGCAGAGAGGAGCTGCAGCCTTTGGAATGGGTGCACGTCGGAGCAGCCCGTGCAGGGCTGCCATGTGTGTGAGTTACCCCACGGACTCGCAGGGAGGACTGGTGTGGAGTTCACCCGTCCTGAGGAGGGACAGACGGCAGAAGCTATTGGGAGCAGACTGACTGAGACCTCCACTGCCTGCCCCCCCGAACCGTTCAGGGTGGGGGGCAAGGTAAAAACCCCGGGATCAGGGCTCTGAGCCCGGGAAGAGGGGAGGTGTGGCGGGAAGGTGTTCTTAAAAAGGCTGGTTGGACTCTTCATTGACGTATTCCTCTGTGTTGTTTTGTTTCGTTTTGGTTATGTTTTGGGTTTTTGTGGGTATGTTTTAGTTGATGCTGCATTAAATTATTTTCTGTTTTCTTCCCCAAACCAAGTAGCCTGGTCTGTTTTGTCCTGAACCTTAAGCAGCAATTAAGCCCTCCCTGCCCTCGAGCAATTCTCAGCCTCTTCGGTACTTGAGGCTAATCGTGGTCTTTGTTCCCTGATGGGCCGAAACCAGGACAGCATGACACCTACTTACAAGACAATGGAATAAATCTACCATGGTAAAACATTTTCAAGAAGAAGAGAGGCTTTGTGAGAAGCTACATTTTGCTCTTTTATGTACTTCCCAGTTCACTGTCCACTTACCTGTGCACAAAGTTGCACGTTCCATCAACAGGATCAATAATCCAGGTCGGACTGTCAGTGAGGACACATTTTGAACCAGCAGCAGTGGACTCTTCTGCAATAAACCTGCATTTGGTGTGGAGTAAAACAAGTGTGGTTTAGAGATGTGACGTGAAAAGACAAATTCCATCTTTCTCTTTTTGAAGAGATACTTAATTTTTAATATCTGTATATTTTAATTAATTTTTATATCTATATCTATATGTATAAACGTACATACTGCTTTTTCTTCTCGGAATAAGGAGCTTTCATAGAAACTTTGAAGGAGAGTTCTCAAATTCATAGCACACTATTTTGCATGGTAAAAAGGGACTCCATTTATGTTTCCCAAAATATAAAAAAGTCATGAAAATGAATACAACAATGGATCTAAACTGGCACCCCTGGAACTTCAGAAGGAGTTTTTTAATGCAGAATGTCATTTTATGGGTTAGGACTGTCTATTGCAGTAAGTAATATAAACTGCAAACTGTAGCTGCTTCTCTTCTGCAGCCAAATTCAGTCATTAGGAAATAACACACTCTTAGAAAATCCACAATCTCACTCCTACTTGAATTTTTTACAGTAGACTGACTCGAGAAATGAGGTTTACAAAGCTAAACTTTCTTTTTCCCGTGACCTAGAGAAAATCAACAAGTTATTGGTTTTTTGTTGTTTGGATGCAGAAGGCACAAATTGAAATCTGAGCTCATCTTCTGTTCTGTTGTTCTGTCCAAATTTCTTTCAGTAGATATCCTTTTCCTTCAGTAGATACCCTCCTTTTTCCCTGGGAAATGAACATCCAGTTCTGGTACACTTCCTGCTGACCTTAATTATCCCTGCTCTCCCATGAACTGCTCACGGCCTGTTTCTTTAAGTGCTGTGCAGCTGTCACTCTCAAAGATCTGAATTAAGTGCTGCATGTACAGAAGGTGCAGAATCAGACTGCTAGCACTCAATCTTGCTTTTGGTTTCTCATTCAAATAGCTGGTAGTGGTATTCAGAATCTCCTCCAAACAGTTGAAGATGAAAAAACTCCTCTTGATGACACAAAGAGAAAAAAAAAAACCCAATAAAATAAAATAGCTGCTTGCCCAGGGCTAGAGTAGCAGCTATTTTTTCTTGTGCTCTCAACAAGTGCTGCATGATGCCACATAGCACTTGCAATTGTGAGCTTAAAATGTTCCGCAGACAACACAGGAGGAGACTTTGTGAACTTTCCAAATGCTTTCCCTGAGTAAAAAAAGTACTGTTTTGATGGCATTATAGGCCCCTAGTTGGTATGAAGAGGGAAGAAGGAAATGTTTACTAGGATTTTCATCTCTATTAAAGCTGAAGGAAAAGTCTTGGTGTGGAACTGAGAAATGAGAAAGACTAGAACAAGCGTTTGGAATTCTTTCAAACGTAACATTTTGCAGACTGTTTGCTGTAAATATTTCATTATTTTGTCATGGTGCTGTATAATTTTGACAAATGATACAAATCTTTTACAAATCTTGTAATTAGCATATAAACCCAACCACACACTTTGGCTGTGCTACTGGCTGCAGAGGAAGCTCATCTTCTTGCAGATGGAGCACATTCTCAGACTGTCCACCTTCTCCATAAATTATGCTTCTGCTTCAACCCTCTGCCAACCCCCACAGCCAAAGCCTGAACTGTAGCTGTTTCCTTGCCAGTTCAAGACAGATGAAATGGTAACCTCTTTAAAGACAAGACTACTTCTGTGTGAGTTGTTTTGCTCTCAAGTATTGTAAGTCTGTTTCTCACCTTTTCCTGCACTGGGATGTGACGCTGCAGTCCTCACATACAGAAATGCTAACATGAAGCTGAGGAACAGCAGTGCCATTGATACAGTCTTGATGTCCAAGAATATTTTTTCCAAAATGGATGCAGGATAAATTAGCTACACATTTAATGAAATTTGGGCTAACAGTTTAAAGTAAGCCCCTTGCTGTTATACAACACTAGGAACTGTGACAGTTGCTCAAGGTCAATGTGAGATGTGTTGTTCTATGGCTTCCTGTCCTGTAAAAATATGCAAACTAAGCAAAACACTTGGCTTGAAATACTGGAGACAAAATTTTATGAACAGCTTGAGAAGCAGGAGGTATAGCCATGTTATCACAGTAGTTAATTTGACAGCCTATGAGCTCTCCTTAAATCTGGATTAAAGTTTTCTCCCACTGAAAATGAGTCCAGTGATTTTAGCCAACTCTCATCATACATCTGTTCTTACCATGGTGCCACTCTGAAACTCATTGTTGGAACAGCAGGGAAACCTGTAGCATAGTAAGTGCTGAAACCTGCAGCAAGGGTGTCATCCAGTAGAATGCAGGAGGTTCAAGCCAGGGCTGTCCCCTCACCTATCCCCGTATGGAGGCCTGAGAGCAGAAGGCCAGGAAGCTAGTGCTGGATGTCACTCTCTATAATGACTGTGTCGTGGTTGTAATGTCTACAGGATTAAGGCCACAATTAAAACTGAAGATGACAACTTGTGTAACAATACAGCCTTTCAGGCTGTGCCTATCCACAATTCAAAGATCTATCGGAAAAATCCCCTTTTGAAAAAACTCACTTGAAGGATGTCAGAGTACCAAAGGGTGGTGAGAGATGAAAACTTGGATGAAGTGTGAATGAGGATGATACATATCACTGAACCAAGTGGAGAGAAGAAGAATGAAACGTGGGACAGAATTCTCTTTTCCACGTGTTTTCCTAATACTTCTCTTTACTTCTGGGTACACTTCCAATATCTCAAGACTCATCACTGTCACAGTGCAAACGGCACAGATTCTCATGAGAACCCTTTTAAATTTTTAATGTATTGTAATTTTTTTTTACTTTTTAATGTTCCTCTTAAGGTACATTTGTTGATTCAGAGAACATAAGAATCAAGAGAGAAGAAGTAGCAGAATGCTTCCAACAGCAAGATTAAGTAACAGACTAAACAAAGTGTGCACGATCTTTTGAAGTTTTTGTTTTACTTGAATTTAAACCTTGATTGCTACTGTGGACTCCTCATTGCAAATGTTTTAATCTAGTCTAGTTAAATCTAGTTTAATCAATTGTTTAACATAAATGCATTTACTGTCTGAACAAACTCTAACCAAACCCAATAACCAACATCAGCAAAATACTGAAGAAATAGCAATTCCTTCATTTGCCTATAAAGTCAGAAGCTAACTGTACAGAGTTAATAAAGTCAGGGATTCTTCAGTTTCTAGGTCTTACACTGACCTTAAAACTTTTGTTCCCATTCTGAGTTCAATTAAGCACTTCTGATGAATCTTATTTTATGTGTATGTTTTATGTTCTCTGGCAGACTGTTCAAGGCAAAAAAACCCCACAACACAGGAGTGGAGATGAGAAAGGAGCACAGGCAGCAATAGTCGAAGGAATATTACACAAATAATAGGCTCGTAAAGCCTGGCACTCTCTTGAGAATGGTGGCCAAGAACCACACATTGTGCTGCACAGTACTGCTTCAGGATGTGATCACACACAACACGTATTTAGAAAGCCATATTTAGTATACAATGTTTTTTCTGTTCCTTCTTATGGTGGGGTGTTGGGTTTTTTTTTCCTAGCAGCATTGTCGATAACCAGATTAGTAGCTGAGCCCTCCAGATTTTCATCTTTGTTGATTTCTGCACAGTGCTGGAGTGTAAGGCTCATCTCTGTCAGAGATGCACACAGTTAGAAAGAAGTCATACAGCATTTAAAGGATACACAGGCTCTGCACTGGCTCTGCAGGAAGATTCATTTTATCCATGTAGACTGAAGTCAAATGTTTGATGCAGACCCTCTGCATCAAACCAAACCCAGACAACTCATAGAATCTCTCTCTATTCTGCACAGGTGCTAGGAATGGTTATTTTTCAAATTGACCATAATAATTCAAGAGAAGCCAATAATTTGATCTCTTTTTAAAACCTTGGGTTGACACCCCATATACTAATTTATAATCTCTTCATGTACATGCATCAAATGATGACGATAAACAACTCTGCTCCTCACTCATTTTAGGACTCCATACAACACAGGGTGGATGTGATTAAATACGGTACTTGTCCTGATTTGGCAAATGCTTACCTATCATGGCAAAAGAAAGCAGAAGAAAGGTCTGTAGGACAGGACATTTGCTATCATTAATTTCAACTATATTTTAATAGATATCCTGGGAAGAATTCTTATACACTAGAGGACTGATCAGTGGAGATCCACATGGAACCTTTGTACATGATACCCCTAGAGGGGAAACACGACTATTCAATATATATCTTAAGAAACATAAAGATAATAAAATATAAAGTACTACGTATAGGGAAGTAATACTTCTTAAACAAAGGAGTCCTGTGAAAATGTCCAACAGCAATAGGTTAATATACATGAGAAATAGATACTTTTAAAATTCCCTTGAAGTGCCAGTCAGATATTTAGCTCTTAAAGGAAAAAAAAATCATCCCATAGGCACTCACCTGTGGGAAGGAAATTTCTCTTTCAGAACAGAAATAATTCAACTTGCCACAAAATGATCAGTTTCTGTTACAAGATCTGCAGCAGATGTCTTTGTGGACACTTGTTTTTCCTCTGTTAGAGCTTTCCTAATAATCTGAAACAGAAGTTCACAGACCATAGTTGTTGGCCATTCATCCAGTGCACACTAAAATAATATATTTACTGAAAAATTATACCTAATCCTGAAAAAACAACTGTAAGCCTAATTCTACCAGAGTGTGTTCTCATTCTTCTGACTTTTTAAAAAAGTCCTTCTGAGCTAATGAGTAGTCTTTGGAAACACACCATTTTGAATCATTCTGTGAGAACCACTCTTGACAGTTCAGAAAGGGACTGAGGAACGGAACGCAACTAAGAGAATAAAAGGATGATGGCAGTTGTAGCCAATTAGGAAATTACAAAAAATACATGTAAGATAAGAAAGAGCCTTAACACTCAGGAATTTTTCATGGAAACTCCCTCTGCTTCTTTTCTTTTCTTTAATTTACAGGGTCAATACCCCACTGCTCTCTTACTTTAAAAGACATGCAATAAGGCAAACCCCACTTGTTTCTTTTTTTTTTTTTTTTTTGCCAGTGAAAACACACAAAGTTTATTTTATCTCGAGTATATGGGTTTTTGGAACTTCAAGAGCTGACCACCCACTAATTCCCAAAGAATTTCTATGTCTTTAATAAAACAAAAAACTTAAGACTTTTCCCTAGGTATGGAACCAGTGATCTAACCCTGGACTCTTCTAGAAAAGTCTTTGACATGTTTTTTAAGGATTTAGCTGTTATAAACTCAGAACTAAACCACATCAACTGCAAATGCACATATGGGAAAACAGTTAAAAGCTTTCTTCTAGTTTTCCCATCTTATTTCTGGTTTTTTTCTGTTCTTTCATTAAAATAAGAAGGCAGGATGCAAATGGAGCTGACTTATTTTTATAACCAGTGAAAACGATAAACTATTTGAAATTAGGAAAACAAAAAAAACTCCCAAACATTAAACACCTCTTATTTGTACAGAATTATATTAACTAAAACTGGCAGCAACAAGACCAATATTCCAAGTCCCTTCCAAAACTTTCAAATATTTCAATTGTTTAACTAATTTTCCACTATCCACTACTATTCCAAATATCAAAGTAGTTTTAAAGTGTTGAGAAATGCTTGATGACCAAAGAAAACAGTTGTGCTGCATGGGAAGGGGAACCAGCAACTCCCAAATTTCAGTCTCGCCTCTTGGTTTTCATAGTAGAAAATACTGTGTTTGAAGAGTGTGCTGATTGTTCTGCCAAGTAATGGATATGGCCAACTGTTGCTTTAGTACAGAAGGTGTCTAATGAAGGTATTCAAAACACTAGTTATGCCTATTTACTGAGCTTGTGAAGGCAGGTTAAAACTTTTCAGCTTGACGTCTTGCAGAGCTTCACTATTGTATATAAAAATATTAACTACACTTACTTCTTTTACTCCCCTCAATGCCCTCCATGGTTTTCTTGAAGGTTTTGCTGTAGGAGCATAAAAGCACAACTCTAGGAATGCCCTCGAGCTCCTCTTCAGTACAAAGTAAAATTCAAAACAATACAGCCATCTTGGTTGTGTATTCTAAAAAAATGCTACTCTGTTACAATTTAATTGTTCTTTACTTTTATACTGCCTGTACACAAGTAAATGCCCTGCTTAGAACAGGGCTCAGAACTCTGCATAGTGAAATAGATGAGGAATATGCTCCTTTTAATAGAGAAGATTTCAACAACTTCTTAGCAGTGCCATGGTTTTGACTTCTACTCAGTTTTAATATAAGATTAAGGAGATTTTTGTAGCCATTTAAATCAGTATGTGCTCAACGAGGGAGTGAGATCACACCTGAGCCTTGCTGCAAAAACAAGAGAGGTGCAAGCTCTCTGCTGTGGTTGTTCTCTGCAGTCAGTTGCTCTTCACCCTGTGATCCAGCACTTGATCTCTCCCTTTTTAACACAATCCTTTGCACCTCTCAGCACTGAATTTATTATTTTTCATTTCTGACCCTTTCTCCAATTGCTCCTGACCATTTTTAACTCTGTTTCTCTGTTGATCTGCACGTGCCAGCCTGAAGCTCCAGTCACTTTGGAGGTGCGACTTATGCAAGGGTGTGACTGATCAGAAGCAGTGTCTGATGGCCTTCTCACCTCTCTCTTCCTCTGCAGACCTGTGCTGAGGGGCTGTGACACACATTACCCAGTCCTACGATGTGCTGCTTCTCCCTGCCTCTTGTGTAACTGATGTGTCAAGGGAAGAGCAGAAGAAGGGAAGTCACAATGCTATGCTGAGGTCATCAGCTACATATGGGCACCATCTGCATCAGCTCACCTGTGGTGGTGCCATGGGATGGATTCATCCCTGATAATTCTCTGCATTCTAGGAAGGGTCTGACAAAAGGGACTCATATGCATTTGCATCAGCTTGTATAGGTATGCAATCCAAGCTAGTGTCCCCCACAAAGACCACATTCCCTGCATCATTGGGGAAACAGCTTTATTCTTCACAAATTCATCAAATAGCTCAGAGTAGTCCAGAATTCAGCTTATGTTGAATAATCCCTAAAAATCATCTACCTACAGAGTATTACAGCCCGGGGCCTCAGACTACTCCAACAACATCACTCAGCTCCTTTCCTTGCAGAAGCCTTACAACAAGGTTTGAAGACACCTACTGCAATTGCCTGGTCTTCCCAGCTGGGCGTGAAGCTCCAGAAAAGCTTCTCTCTTTCTAACAGACAATAGGTAAGTGAAAGATCTACAGGTGAAGAACTACAGGTTGATGAAATGAAAACTGCTGATTGTTCCTTATCACTATTGTACAACAAAACTGGCAACCAAGATGCTGTATTTTGTCTGTAAATGTCTTTTATACTCTATTATAGGTTGTATCTAGACTGGAAATTTTACAACAATTTCTAAGCAGCTGGTTTTTGGGAGTGTGGTTATTTACAGCAGAGCCACTTAACACTTATCCCATGCTGCCTTCCCTCTAACAAAGAATTGCCTAGATCTTATCCTAATACCCTGTCTGGGAGCATTTGGTGGGGGGGGTGTTATGCAAAGTGATGGGCATTTACATCAAGCAGTACATGCACGAAGACCACATCACAGAGCAAGAGCGAAGTTGTCCTTCTCCCTTCTTCATTTCCCACGGAGCAGGGCACAGTGCAGTCATGGTCCTGGACTTCTCCTTTCCTAACACCTTTGTGAAACTAATTCACACAAAGGAGAATGAAGAGGACAGAGGGAAAAGACGCCTTCTCCCCCAGTACCTGCCAGGACAGCCACCTCCAGTGAGGTCCTTGTGGTAAGTATTTTATCTCACCTTATCCTGGGAATTCCAAGTTGGTTTTACTTGCCTGCAACATTGTCCTGAAATATTTGCCCAAACACATAATTAAACATCTAGATAAAAAGGATAACTATCTGCAAACAATTTAGGAAATATCAATCCAGTTTGTTAAAAAAAACTGTCTGTGTTCCATAGACAACAGCCTAACAATATCCCTTGGGTGCAAATATGGGGGAAAAAGACTTTGGCTTTTTAGAATCAGCGGATATGCCTTTTTTTTCAGTGGGATTCTGTGAGGTCTCTTATGCCTCACAAAAATATCCTCTGAAAAAAAGAGTCAAAAAGTACTTAGTGTGGACTGAATGTGATGGCTTCCAGTCTGAGTTTCTTACCCTTTTTTTCACCCATATGTACATCACTCATTTTGGTGAAGTTTCTCTGACTGTAATCTCAGAGAACTCTGCAAATATTACTCAGTGCTCTCAACAGCATCAAGGATGCTGTTTTTTTTTAAGCAAAAAGTCATACTAAACCAACAAGCACAGTCTCATGAATACAGCAAGCAGAGCATACTCATAGAAGACCTTGCAGAAGAATGGTTTCAAAAAGTGCAATTACATGTGGCCTCACAGAGCAGGTTTTGCATCATTTTCATGCAGGTCAATTACCAAGGTTACAAAACCATGGCCACTCTCATTATGAAAAAGCCATACGTATTAAATGAGAGTCTGTGATCATTCATAAAAATAATGAAACTAAGTAAGAGGATGGGCGAGAATGTCACAGTTTTAACCTGGGAATAGAAGTTATTCCAGCAACACAACTTTTGACAAATATTCAAGCAATCACTTCTTTAATGGCCTTTGAAGTTTAGAAGAAACTATACCAAAGCATAGATGTCGATCCATTGGAACGAAGATACATTTTACTCCAACTCATGAAATGTAAACCAAACAGTCACGTTTGGGGACAAAAGGGGACACCAGGAAATTGTATTACCGTCTACATTTCCCTAAAAATTCAAAATCTTGACCTGCATGCCTTTCTTTAGGTTGGCCCCTGCACCAAGTCTCTTTTAGAAACTTTCTAATGATTCCAAGCCTTCCTAACCTGCCATGGTCCTGAAAAATGGAGGGCCTTAAAAGCAAGGCTAAAGTGGTGACATTTCAAGCAGGCATGGAAACAGGAGGCAGATCTGGGGAGAAAGAGTGCAAGCAGACTTCTAGCAATGGAGGCAAAAGTGGAGAGCTCTGAGGGGTGGGAAGAGAAGCAGAAGAACAAGATGAACATGACCAGCGGAATCGACTATTTTTGGTGACCCATTTGATCAGTCAATTTTCAACAAAAATCCAGTCCTACCAAACCTATATCACACTGCATTTTGTGTTCTTGTCTCTAGACTCTTTTGGGGACAGCTAGAAGTGGATTGACACTTAAATAAAAGATACAGCCCTATTTGCACCTTTTCCTCCACAAGAATCTCTGATGGGTTTTGGAACTAAAAACATACCTTAACGTTACAAAGTTAATAAAGACCCGACACAGTTCCAAAGTCCTACTTAAACAATATCTTTGACTGGTTTAAATTTGGGCTGCCGATGAATTGGGCATTTCCTGCCAGTTGCACTGTAGCGATGGCAAATTGTGAGCTAAAAAGATACCAGGATGAATTTTCTGGCATGTTTATATCTTCCAGGAAGAGGTACTCAGCTGTGGTCTTCTAGGCAATTTAAATGTCTGGAGATGGTTATGGCTGTGAGCAAGTCATGAGTTTCTCCTGTGAAATGGCTGGCAGAATGAGTATGCTGGAGACACTGCTGTTTGGAGAGCCTGTGAGAGCATGACCTGTCATCCCAATTTGGATTACCCACTTATTCCCTTGTATTACTAAAACAAGTCTCCTCTCCTCTGGCATTCTGTTCCATCTTTGTGTGTGTCTTTCTACTAAGGAGAAAATACATTTAATAACACACATTAAGGAAAAGTTACAGGTCCTAAACTCAAGATAGAAAAGGGAGGCTCTTAAATCATAGTGTACAGATACAACGTGAGTTTCAAAATAGAGCAGATGGAAGCAGAAGAGAAATACATGTTGCTGAGGTTTGTGTTTTACTCAGTTTCTCATCTGAACAATCTGCTGATCCCATTTCTTGGCTCTGGTAGAGTTGGTGCAATTTTTGCTGCTGCGCACAGTGCGGCCAGGATGTCTCCTGAGATGACCAACCTTCTGCTGTGTCAAAACACGGATCTTAACTAAGCTAACGGAGATCTTTGCAAGGCCACTGCCGATTTATCCCCAGCAAGTGAAATTCAGTTACTCTGAAGACACCGGTATGTAAAAGAAGAAGAAAAAGCCTCCCTGACACGGGCATTTTTTCTCTGCACGAGCTGCTCAAAACTAAATGCTGGTCCTGGAACGTGCACATACACAACATTCTGGATAAAGGCACCACAGCGTAAAGCTTCAGTTATACACAAATTCAACCTTAACATCACCACACACTTCAAAACGTGACAGTAATAGAATAAACGCTCGGTGTACATTTGAAAAAGTTACTAAAACCACCTTCACGCTGACAGTTCTTTCCACCGTATTATTGAAGTGAAATCAGAATACTTCCAGTTACAAAATAAACTGGCCTTCACTTGAAGGGGCTCCTCGTCCTTAGCTGGACGTGACCCCCGCGGCCGAAGGGGGCGGCCGAAGGGGGTGGCCGAAGGGGACGGCCGGGGTCTCCGGCAGCGGGGGCCTGGCCCGCTTGCCACCTACCCGCCAGCTCTGCCCCACCAGCCTAATGCCCACACGGCGCTTCCTCAAACCGCCCGCCTCTAGCACAATTCTTTCTTTCATTTCGAAGCGCAGCCGGTACGGCCGCCTGGGAGAAGGATGCTCCAGCCGCAGGGCAGCCTGCTCCGCACCCCCAGCCTCTCCGCGCCCCTGTCCCGCCGCCGGGCAGCGCTCCGCGGCGCGGGCGGGGAGCGATCCTCTCACCTGTCCGGCGCGGAGCGCCAGCTGCACCGCCGCCTCCGCGCACTCCTTCCAGGGGTCCCCGCCGCCGGCCACCGCCCCCACCTCCTCCTCCTCCTCCTCGCACGGCTTCCTAGCGGCGGCGACTCCGCTGTCCGGGCCGGGGCAGGGGGCCGCGGAGGGCCCGGCTCCTCGCCGAGGAGCGGCCGCGGAGGAGGGCGGCCGGCCCACGCACCGCCGCCCGCTCGCCCGCCCGCCCGGTGCGCCGCAGCCGCCGCTGTCACTCCGCGCCGTGGCGCCTCCCCGCTGGGGGGAGCGGGCCGGAGGGAGGCGGCCCGGCGGCTGCCGCCATCAATGGGAAAGGCGGGGCTACAACGCGGCGCCTGGCTGCTGGGCGCTGACTGGAGCTGAGCCCCGGGGCCGGAGAAGGGCCGGGAGAGGCGGGGAGGGGGCCTCCGAGAGGAGCGCCGAGGCCGCGCCGAGCCGCCGAGGGCAGGATGTGGCGGAGAGGCCGCCGGCCCGGCCTGCCCCGCACCGCCGCCATCAGCACTGTCGCCGCCACCGCCACCGCCATTGCCGTGGCCCAGCCGCCCCTCGCCCGACATGGCACAGCGGCCGTTACCGCCGGCCAGGCTGGGCTCCCCAGTCTGGGGCTGGGGCTGAGGCGTTAGTTTCCTCCGAGATAACGAGCCCCTCTTCCCGCAAGCCCGAGCGCCCCTCGGGGGTACCAGCGCCCCGTGGCTCCTGTGAGCCGGGCCCGGAAGGCCCGGGGCCCGCTGGTGTGCCGGGGCGAAGGGCGGTCCCAGGGAACGGCAGGCCGGGCGCCAGCGTTATCGCCGCTCGGAGGGAAGACCTGGCGGCTGGCATCGCCCATCGCGAGAATGAAGGGGAAAGGTGGGAAAAGTGGCCCGGGCAGCGGAAGGTGTGAGGAGAAGGAGACAGTGTAGCAAACTGTTAGGTTCATCAGTTTATTGGTGCTTGGGAACGGAAACGGATGCTGACAAATACATTGCCCTTCAGATTATCCATTTCTCTTTGTATGACATTTTGGATTTGTCAATAAGAGAATTAAGAACCTATTGTTAAAACAAACACATAAGCCAAATTATCATTAGTTGGAGCCAGCAGAGCAGGGGGGACCAGTGGCAGACAGCTGAGAGATTCTGAATCTACATCTGTTACGGACGAAAAAGTTGTCACATCTGTTTTCTTCTATAAAGGAATTTATTAATTAATGTTTAACATAAAATAAAGACATTTAGCAAGCGGCAAATGAGCAAAACAGCGCTGGGTGACCGGGGAAACACAGTAGTTCCGCCACGGCACACTTTGGCCTTCTATTTCCCGCCTTATATAAGATTTCAATGCTGTCCACACGCCTGAACATAGTCCATGATTGGGTTCCGAAATGTCCAGCTTTTACGTCGGAGATCTTCATTGGTCATCCTTAGGATTTAAAGTTCTTTTTCCTCTGCATTTGCTGTAGATGGGATGTCCTGATATTCCCAATTTGGTCCGTATTCCTCTGCATTTGCTGTAGATCGGATGTCCCGGTATTCCTAATTTGGGCATTTTTGGGGTCCAGCAGTACTCCTGTTCCCTCTCGATTACTTATTTTTAAGCACTATCACAGTGTCCCCATAGCCCATTTTCACGGTCCACCCCTAGATATCTATAAACAAACAGAACTGAGAGCTGACCTTATCTCTCTCTAAAACACTTATCTCTCTAAAACACTCCATATTAAGTTTGTCACACCTAACACATATTTTTCTTAAACTCTTATTATTTTAAATACTATATTTATTATGATCAATAAACACTCTATATTATGGTCAATACACACTCTATATTATGATCAATACACACTCTGTATTATTTATTACACCAGCATGGCCGTGGCAACTCAGGATGGCTGCTGCTGCCTCGCGGATCTTGCCATGGGATGTGTAGGAAAGGACCAAACCAAGGCAAAGGGTGAGATCAGGTGGTTTCTGGAGGAGCAGAGGTGGGAAAACAGAGAGAAAAGGGGTTGAAAGAAGCAGGTCACACGTACACAGGGGGCTGATCAGTCCACTTCTGTGGCCTTGCCTTGCAGCTGATCACCACAGCCTGTCCTGCTTTCCCAATACCTGCACATCCAAGTGCTTTCTAGGGCAAGGGATCTCTCTGCTCTAGGTACAGATGGAGGTCCGAATGCCAGAGCATCTGAGTGGGAACTACAAGTCCTCAGGTTTAGTGTCCTCTGTTGGGGGCAACTGGTGAGAGCAGTAGGGGGGGTGTGTGTGTGTGGTGGTTTGGCCCAACCAGCCCAGTAGCAGCATGACAGTCTCTTGCTCGGTGCCCACATCCACCCCCACCCTCGTTAGGATGGCAGAGGCCCCAGCGAAAGGGCAGTAAAAAGATCACCAAGGTTGTTGTGGATGGAGACAAGGGCAGGGAGGGCTCGCTGCCAGTGACGGTCCTGAGCAAAACAGACTCCAGTGCTTGACCGAGAGAGGAGAGTAGGAACGCTTATTCTACAGGAAAAACGAAGGTGGGAGCTCTCCTCATTCGTGTGCAGTCAGTCTGCTCAGCCCAGACTCAAATAAAGGCTGCCGTGGGACCCCTCTACAGGAGTAGGATGGACACCTTGTGACTGGGTTTGTGATGCCAGCTTTGACGTGAACAAGCCATTCTTCAAAGCTGGCCATGGTCAGGGAATCACGGAATCACAGAATGGTGGGGTTGGAAGGGACCTGCAGAGATCATCTAGTCCAACCCCCCTGCTAAAGCAGGTCCATCTCTGTCAGGAACGTGTCCATAGAGGTTCAGAGAGCTCCAAGGAAGGAGCCTCCACACCCTCCCTGGGCAGCCTGGGCCAGGGCTCCCTCACCTCACAGGGAAACATTGTTTTCCTTACATTTCAATGGAACTTTTGTTGTTCCAGCTTCTTTCCATGACCTCTTGTCCTGACACTGCCTACACCAGGAAAAAGGGAAAGCCCAGCCTCCTGACACCCACCATGTAGACGTTTGTAACTATCAATGAGATCCCCCCTCAGTCCCCTCCAGACTAAAGAGCCCCAGATCAGAAGAAAGCCCCCAGCCACAGCTCTCCTACTCCTCTAGAGAGGTCCCAGGGGAGCCTGTCAGCCAGCAAAGTGCTCCCTTGCCAGCTCCTGTGATGTGGGAGCTGTGACAGAATCACAGAGTGGTAGGAGCTGGAAGGGACCTCTAGAGATCATCTAGGCAAGCCCTCTGCTAAAGCTCCCAACTAGATCAGGTCACACGGGAAGGTGTCCAGGCCGGGCCTGAGAACCTGCAGAGCAGGAGCGTCCACAGGCTCCTGGGGCAGCCTGTGCCAGGGCTCCCTCAGCCTTCCTCTAAAGAGGCTTTTCCTTCGGTGAGACTACTTGTGTTGCAGCTCTTGTCCATCAGCCCTGGGGCTCTCCCTGGGCACTCCCATCCCGCCCCATCCCCTTGCCATGCAACTGTCAAAGTGCCAAAGTGCCGAGCTGCCGGCTTCAGGCTTCTTCCCTAGGGCGTGTCCCCCCCTGGCCCAGCCCCAGCACCAAGGACACCCAGCCCAGGGCTGCGTCATGGGCTCGTCTTTATTGCAGGAGCCGTGGCGGCCAGGAGGCTCAGGCCCAGCAGCCGCGCGGCGGATCAGAGCCGGCCGGGCTCAGCCACGGCGGCGGCCGCGCGTCCCGCGGCGGCGGCTGCGCGTCCCGCGGCGGCGGCGGCTCCTCACGGGCCGCGGGCGCCTGGGCTGCCCGGCCCTGCGGGCTCTCTTGGCTCGGCGTGGGCCCCGGGAGCGGCGGCTCCTGCTGCGGCTCCTGCTGCGCGCTCTGCGGCTCCGGGCCCGGGCCATGCTGCCGCTGCCCGAGCGTGCTGCTCAGCCGCTGCCCGCACTGCCGGCTCCCTGCCCCCGGCCCGCTTTTATAGGGCTGCTGGGGCCGGGCCCTTTGTGACAGCGCCACCTTCTCTGGCCCATCCACGCTCTCGGGCACCTTCTCTCAGCACTGACGTCACCAGGGCTGCACCCGCCGCGCTGCGCGTGGGCTCCAGCGCAACGATGGTGCTGACCACAGGGCATCCTACAGGGACCGCAGGGAAAAAACACCACGACACAGCCTGTTTGCTGTCAGGACTTGTGAACCTGTGATGGATCCGGGCTGGAGCAGTCTGTCCCTGAAGGACTGCTCTCCTGATGTGTGACCCTCGCTGGGGCAGGGAGTGAGGAGCTGCCCCTGTGGCAGGCCCCAGGCTGGAGCAGTTGGGGAGGAGCTGCAGCCCACGGCAAGGAGCCACGCTGGAGCAGTTGGGGAGGGACTGTCTCCCGTGGGAGGGAGCCCACAGTGCAGCAGTGGCAAGTGTCAGGAGGCCTCCCCCTGAGAAGCAGCAGCATCAAAGTGCATCTATAATGAACTGACCCCAACTCCCACTCCCCATCCCCTGCGCTGCTGGGGGGGCAAGGAAGGAGAGTCCTGGGAAGAGGAGGGGTGGCAGGAGGTTTTTTTAAGATGGTTTTATTTCTCACCTCCCTGCTCTTATTGTTCCTTTAATAAATCACACCTTTTTCTCCCCAAGTTGTTTCTGTTCTGCCTGTGATGCTCATTGCTGAGTGATCTCTCCATCCTTATCTGAACTCACAAGCCATTTGTTATCTCTCTCTCTCTCTCTCCTGTCCAGTTTGGGACGGGCAGTGATTTTATGACTTGGTGGGCCCTGGGCTAAACCACCACCCAATGCCTCTTAGTAATGAGTCACCCATCATGAGCACCCGTCGCTTCTTTCTACGGTGCCCATTACCTGTTGCTGGTGGAGCAGCTGATGGTGAATTGTTTGCTGGGGTTTCGCTTTCTGGAGCTTGCTCATCCAAGTCCCTTGCCACCAGTGCCTCACACTTATTTGTAGTTACACGGAATCTTAAGGGTCGGAAGGGACCTCGAAAGCTCATCCAGTCCAACTCCCCTGCCAGAGCAGGACTAACTAGAGTAGGTTACACAGGTGGGTTTGGAATGTCTCCAGAGAAGGAGCCTCCACAGCCCATCTGGGCATCCCCTTCCAGTGCTCCCTCACCTCAACAGGGAAGAAGTGTTTCCTTGTGTCTCTTTGGAACCTCTTCTCTTCCGGTTTGTAGCCATTGCCCCTTGTCCTATCGTTGGTCATCACTGAGCACAGCCTGGCTCCATCCTCCTGACACTCACCCTTGATGGATTTGTAAACATTCCTGTGGTCACCTCTCAGTCTCCTCTCCTCCAAGCTGAAGACACCCAGCTCCCTCAGCCTTTCGTCACAAGGGAGATGCTCTACTCCCTTCATCATCTCTGTGGCCCTGTGCTGAACTCTCTCCAGCAGCTCCCTGTCCTTCTGGAACTGAGGGGCCCAGAGCAGATACAATATTCCAGATGTGGTCTCACAAGGGCAGAGGAGAGCGGGAGCAGAACCTCTCTCCAACTACTGCCCACAGCCCTTCTAATCCACCCCAACATGCCATTGGAATTCTTGGCCACGAGGGCCCATTGCTGGCTCATGCTCATCCTGATGCCCACTGGCACCCTCAGCACCCTTTCCCCTACACTTCTCTCCGAGTTCATTCCCCAACCTGTACTGGTACATGGGGTTGTTCTTGCCCAGATGCCAGACTCTACACTTGCCCTTGTTGAACTTCATGAGATTTTTCTCTGCCCAACCCTCCAGCCTGTCCAGGTCTGCTTGAATGGCAGCACAGCCTCTGGGCTGGCAGCTACTGCCCCTAGTTTAGTATCGTCAGCAAACTTGCTGACAGTGCCTCTGTTCCCTCAGCAAGGTCATTAATGAAGAGACTGAACAGTACTGGTCCCAGCACCGACCCCTGCGGGAGTCACAGGCCTCCAACTAGATCCTGACCTGCTGATCACCACTCTCTGCCTTCTTCCCTTCAACCAGTTCACAACCCACCTCACCACCTGATCATCCAGCCCACACTGTCTCAGTTTTGTGGCCAGGATGCTGTGGGAGACGGTGTCAGATGCTGGACTGAAATCGTTGCCTGCCCGTCCTCCCTGCTCGCCCTGCCTGTGCCGCCTGCCGCACAAGCTGCTGTGCCAGGCCCTGGCTGATGCCCAGGCTCTGTTTGCCCATCCTGGTCACTGAGCTCCCTGGGGAATGTTTAAAGCCCGTGGTTGGGGCGGCTCCAGCACTCACCAGGAGCATCCCCTCGTGTCCCTCAGTGTCCACCCGGTCCCCTGAATCTCTCTTGGCTGCATCTGGGCTTTTTCAGTCTGGCCTGAGCAGCTTAGAAAGAAAAGACGGGTGCCCTGCACAATCCTTTCTGTTGCTGTGTCGTGGTGTTTTTTCCCTGCGGTCCCTGTAGGATGCCCTGTGGTCAGCACCATCGTTGCGCTGGAGCCCACGCGCAGCGCGGCGGGTGCAGCCCTGGTGACGTCAGTGCTGAGAGAAGGTGCCCGAGAGCGTGGATGGGCCAGAGAAGGTGGCACTGTCACAAAGGGCCCGGCCCCAGCAGCCCTATAAAAGCGGGCCGGGGGCAGGGAGCCGGCAGTGCGGGCAGCGGCTGAGCAGCACGCTCGGGCAGCGGCAGCATGGCCCGGGCCCGGAGCCGCAGAGCGCGCAGCAGGAGCCGCAGCAGGAGCCGCAGCAGGAGCCGCCGCTCCTGGGGCCCACGCCGAGCCAAGAGAGCCCGCAGGGCCGGGCAGCCCAGGCGCCCGCGGCCCGTGAGGAGCCGCCGCCGCCGCGGGACGCGCAGCCGCCGCCGCGGGACGCGCGGCCGCCGCCGTGGCTGAGCCCGGCCGGCTCTGATCCGCCGCGCGGCCGCTGGGCCTGAGCCTCCCGGCCGCCACGGCTCCTGCAATAAAGACGAGCCCATGACGCAGCCCTGGATTGGTCTGATATTCTGATTGTTGTCATCCTGTTCCCTTTGCTTCTCTGGAGCAGGACTTGTGTCCTGCTTTGTCCAGGACAGCTCCATCTCCAGGGTGGCACAGAGCACAGTCTGCAGAAGGGCCCTTTGCAACAGGACTGTCCTGCTTGACTTACGGCCCAGATGCTTTTTCAGGAGTTACTTGTGTATCAAGTCATCTTCAAGGCAGCACAAGGGAAAACACAGGGCAGAGAGGAAAAAGACTAATGGGCGCTGCAGCTCTCCTGACTGCACTAAGGCACAGAGAGAGGAGCCCTTTCCACGTCCTGTGCCAAGGTTCCTCCAATTTGCAGTGATAAAAGTGAGTTCTATCCCAAAAAAGAGCAGCCCTGACACAGAAAAGCTGACTCCTCAGCAGCACGGGAGCAGAGCTCCTGCCCCTCACAGCCAACACACAGCACAGCAGAGAAATGCATTTCAGTGGGAGGGTAATTACCTGAAGAATGGAGTGGCTTTGCTCAGAGGAGTCTGTCTTCTATTTTCTCTGCACTTTGCTGTTTTTAAAAGGCTCTCCTTCAAAGGAGCAGCAAATGCCCAACAGCAGCTGCAGCAGCCAGCTCCTGCTCCTGCCCTTCGCAGGCACGGGGGAGCTGCAGCTGCTGCACTTTGGGCTGTGCCTGGGCATCTCCCTGGCTGCCCTCCTGGCCAACGGCCTCGTCATCAGCGCCGTAGCCTGTGACCACCCCCTCTACACTCCCATGGACTTCTTCCTCCTCAGCCTCTCCCTCTCGGACCTGGGCTCCATCTTCACCACGGTCCCCAAAACCATGGCCAACTCCTGCTGGGACCATTGAGACATCTCCTGCTCTGAACATGCTGCCCACACATTGAGGAGTCTCCTTTTCATTTCAGGAGAGTGTTATCTTCTCAGCATCATGTGCCTCGGCCGCTCCCTGGCCATCTGCCCAGCCCTGCACTAGGGGCCGCCCTGGGCAGCAGAGCCTGTGTCCAGGTGGCAGCAGCTGCCTGGGGCTCTGGCTTTCTCTCAAGTTCCTGTACTTTACTTTCTGTCAAGTTTCCTTTGTTTCCCGTGTTTTTCTTTGGCAACATTAGACTTTATTTTGTAGGGCATTTACTACAATTACTACTATTTACTACCATTTCCTACTATTTCCTCTTCTTTTTCTCTGCTGCAAGTGCTTGAGGCGTCTGGGACTTTGCAGTCCTAGGGACAGAAGGACGTGTCACCGGTGCAGGGGGATGCAGAGGGTAGATGTTGTCGAGACACAGGTGTTTGAACCTGCTGCCAATCAGGCTCAGCGCTCCTTCAACTTCATGGGAGAGGCCTGGAAGACAAGAATCCCACCCAAGGTCAGCAGCACAGGTAGGCTGAGGACACCTCCAGCCCTGCCATGGGAAGCAACCCAGCTGCCAGAAGCCTCCTGAGCTGCATTGACCCAACTCATTGACAGACACTTTTCAGCCCCAATTGATCCAACATCCTTCCCAGTCAAGATGCTGAGAAGCATCCGCTATCTTCCGCTTCAAGCCCAAAGGGATCCTGCAAAAGGGGCTGCTTCAGCTCCAGCAGCCAAAGCTGCTCAAATGCATTCTCAGCCCTACAACAGAGGCTGCACGTGCCCAGGCCCAGGCCACTTTCCACATCCTTCTGCTTGAACAGCCCTGAGCAGAACATTTTGGTAAAAGCCGTGGCCTAGCCAAGCCACTGAATCCATTTCTAATCTAATTCAAGGCCCCCAAGCTACGCTCTAGACTCTGAACAAAAAGGCTCCTCTTACCTTTGATGTGAAAGACTTCGTAGTCATCGACATCAGGGGCGCTGACACAAAAATTTTGGCCCCAGACTCTCTCCTCAAGCTGTTAATAAATTGTCCTTGCTTGCCAATCAGACGTGTAACTATCACCTTGATGAAAGACAAGAAAGCAAGAGTCAAGGAGAGAAATGCAGCTCAAACACCACTGTGCCCTGGGCTCGTTTTGCCCATCTTCCTGGTTCCTGCAGCTGATTTGGAGGTTGGGTTTGGACAGGCAGCGGGAGCGTGACCCTCCTGCACAGGGGAAAGCACCACAGCTCATTCCCTGCCTCAGGGACTGTGAACCCTCAAAGACTTCTGAGGGCTTTCAGAGCGCCACCCTGACACATCAGGGTGGAAGGTGCTGGAGAAAAAGGACTCCAGCAACCACCAGCCCTGGGTGTCTCCCTAACATGCCTCTTCTTTCCATCTCTGCACCTCTTCTTCCTTCCTATTGGGTCCCACGGTACCTGAAAGCGTCTCCGCAGGGCAGGGCAGGAGGCACGAGCAGGACAGTGGCTGCTTACCTTTGGCACCTCTATTGCCCAGACAACCACTTTGGATTTTCCCCTTTGGCCGCGCTTCTTTCGGGTCACTGTCTGCCACTCGGGACCGTCTGTGTCCTCCGAGTCCTCGTCAGAGCCATTTACACCTGCAAGACAGGCGCACAGGTCAGCATTCAGACAGCCCACACAGTGCAGCTGCCACACAGCAGGCCAGGCAATGAGATCCTTTCCTAGAGAGGTGACACTAAGCACTTGCTACGCATTCCATGGGGATGCTCCTCCATCAGGTTCCCCAGGATGTCACGAAGGGTCAAATCCCATCACACAGCCTTGATGCCTGGGGAGAAACCAGCCCACCTCTGGCAATGCAACAGGAGCAGGCCCAAGGTCAGCAGCAGCCCCTCAAACACAGTGATCCCAGCAGCAGAGGCAAGACAGTCCTGTCCAAGTGCTGACCAAAACTGCCCCAAGTGGAGCAGCAGCCGTTTGTCGTGGTCCCAGCCCAGCCAGGTGCCGAGCAGCCCGACACAGCCCTTACCTGCCGCGCCACGCGCATGGCTGCCCGCCGCCAGCAGCCCCGCAGCATCCCTGCTGGCAGCCGTGTGCTCAGCCGCTGCCGCCGCCTCCGCCAGCCCCCGCTCAGGGGCAGCAGCGCCGGCCGCCTGCGGAGGGGCATCAGCTGGGGCGGCTGCAGCCGGGCAGAGCCCAGCGGGCACATCCCGCGCGGCACCCGGCAGCGCTTCCTCAGCCCGGGGCTCTGCCTGCGGGGATGGCGGCAGCGCAGCGGCGCTCTGGGCACTGCTGGGCTCCTGCCCGGTTCCTGTTGGTGCCAGCGCTGCTGACGGCCGCTGCTCTGCGTCACTGCCTGAGCCTGAGGCCTGTGCGGGGCTGGCTGCAGCGCTGTCGGGACACTCTGTGCTCTGCACGGGGACAGAAACAGCAGCAGGGACACTGCTTTCCCCTGCACATCCTGTTGTCTCTTGTCTCCCAGTGTCATCCTCCAAGGTGCTGGGCTGAAATGTCATCGCTGACACCTCTGGAAGGTCAGCCTCTGGCCATTCCTCTTCCAACGAGGAACACAGACTCTGAGGGACACAGGCTTCCGTCTGGGGCCACGATTCCTTCTCTGGGCCTCCTTCCTCCAGCGCTTCCTCAGCAGCAGTGGCCGGTTCCTCATGGTCGCTGGCCTGCGCTTTTCGGGAGGAATAGAGCCACCAGCAGCCCAGCAGTGCCAGCGCTCCGGGCACGGCGTATGGGATCACGCTGCAGAAGCGCAGAGACATTGCACACAGCCTCAGCAGCATCTAGCAAGGACACACAGACAGCACGTTCAAATAGACACAGGGAAAGAAACAGGAAGGCAAAAGTTTCAGAAAAGCCTTGAGGCTTCTGTTTGGGCCCAAACCCTCCTCTGTAGCTCCCAGTGCCTCCTTTTTGGGCCACAATCAGAACTAGCACAGAGCAACACTACTCATAGCCCTGGCCAGCCTAGAGAGGTGCAAGAGTTCAGCCTAGAGATGGATCACGAGGTACAGAGTTGGATCATCCTTACCTTTGGAAGAGGTTGGAGAAGTGGGCAGCAAATGAGAGATAGTTGGAAGCAAGCAGGAAGGCGAGTAGCCAAAGAAGGAGCCGAGTCCTCCCGAGGGCAGCTCAGCCCAACTGGCTCTGGCTGTCCCGCTCCGAGGCTCTACAGCCCACCAAGTTATAACTTTCACATGATTCCACACACGTTCTTCAGCATCATTCCCCCTCTGAAGGTCTTTCATCAGTTTCAGATTTCCTTAAAAATGACCTTGATCTCGTAATTCCGGAGACAAAAACTGACCAATACTCACAAAAGCCACCAGTCTGCAGTCTGGGTGAAAGTCTCTCTGTGCTTTTACACGAGACAGACCAAAGAGGAGATGAAGACCATTTCTCTCACTGATATGCTCCAAAGTGCTTTGGGGTAATGCTTACCCCAAATCAGAACAGGGAGATGCAGAAAACCCAGCACCTACACCTTTTCACTTTCTCTCCTCCTCACGCCTGCCAGGAGGTGAACGGTGTCTTCACAGAGAAGATTTAGTCAAGAGACACCTGCTCCTGAGCAACTGCTGCCCCATTACAACTGTCAGCCAGCTCTCACCTCTGCCACACTGGAGCTACTCACCTACACAAGATTCCTAAGGCTGTCAATCCTAAAATCAACCCAGAGACAGATACATGAGCACATCCCACTAAAGGCTGATAAGAATGACTGGTCACCCAGAGCAGCTGCATTCAAAGCACTTGAGTGTTAACAGCCCATCGGAAAGGGAGGCAGTTGTGTGGAACAAGCGTGACCTGAACTGGCCACATTGTCTGTAAGGAGCTGTCAGCTTCTCTAACAACAGATCATGGCCTGGAGAAGCCAGTTGGGCCTCAGCCCATTGAGCCTTGCCTAAGGAGACCTCAGTGAACATTTCCTTCCCTTCCAACTGGCTTTTCCTCCTTCTTCCGAACCTAAGCTGCCCTGGGGAGAGGGAGGGTGGGGAAAGAGAAACATTAAAGACTGGGAAAGGAAAAGTCATCCTCTCAGACTAGTAAAATCCCTTTCTGACAGCTGGAAATGCATGGAATGAATCCCACCTCTGCTCTGGAAGAGGGTCAGTGCAAAATGCAGGCTCACGAGGAGTTTAGTCTCCGAGTCATCACATTTTAGAGAAGGAGGAAGTCTTTGTAACAGCTTCTGCAAAAGGAGCCCTATGACAGAAAACCACAAGTGCTCCCCATCCCTTTCTCAAACAGCCACTCTTGTCAGCACACAGCAGCACCTGCTCAGTTCAGAGCAACCGCACAACTTCAGCCGGTTTCACACGTGCCATCTGATCAAAGGCAGAGGAAATCTCCAGCCAGCAGCCAGTGGTGAAAGTTGACAAGAAGCCTTTGAAACTTAAACCAGAGGCAAAAGGAGCTTTCCAAGAGAAAGACTCCCCAGGAACAGCACTGAACTCTTGGTCAGAAATGCAGGTTCTGGGCACACTACAAGATGAAGCAACTTCCAGGGGCACCAACAGCAGGACTGCACTGTCTTCATCTTGGAACGGAGGACAGATGGGAAGGTTGAGATACATTGACACTGCTGCCTCCCTCACAAGGACAGATGCTGGCCCGTCTCTCTCTCACACACACACATGGTTCCTCTCGCTCACTCTCTGGCCAGTCCAATTAGCTCCCCACTTACGCGTTACTGGCTGGGATGGCGTCTTTCCCGTCGCTCGTCAGCATCGCGCCCTTCGTGTTGGGATCATCCACCTCCACCATGAAACTCCTGGGCATTCCAGTACTCCTTTTCATTCTGGGAACAGCATCACAAGGGATCAGAACTTCAAATGAAGCACTTGCAGCTAGACTCTAAAGCCTGAACATCAAAATGCTGTGTTCTCAGAGTCCAGTGACTGTGGAAATCTCTCTGTGCACAGACACTGCTCTCTCGTGGTACATTCAGTGCAGCTGAAAGGCTTTCAGCCCAAAGTCCTGGGACTCAGGAGCCCTGTAAAGAAAAACCAGAACAACTCATCAGGCTGCTGTCTTGAAAACCAGCAAGAACAAGCCCAAGCGCATCATCTGAAAGCTTCCCATTGCTGTGGTTTGCACCCTACGTCCCGGCAGGCCTAAAAGTGTAACTCTGCTGTGGGTCAGCTCCATTCACATCTACTCCATGGTAAGAAAAGCTAACAGCAGCTGGAAGGAGACAGACAGAATCTGAATGCCTCTGCAAACCAACAGCCAGGAAGAAAGGTGAACATACTGAAACCCCTCCCAAAGAACGTGATGTTTCTTGGATATTCACAGAGCAGACGTTTGGCTGGTGGCTTTAACTCCTGCAGGTGGCATTCTTCTGTCTATAACCGACGAGTTCTTAGGGATCAAGGCATTCTCATTGGTGTGTTCTGAAAGCAAAGGCAGCACAGAAAAAGCTGTCAGTCAGTTTGTGAGCAAGTGTCTGAATGTGGAGTGTCAGAGCCCTTCAGAGAACCCCGCTACAGACAGGACAGCCCGATGTTACATCTAACATCGTGCACTTCTCATCTCAACACACGAGCTGCAGGCTGCAAGACATCTTCAGGTCTGGGAATCAAACACAAGCAGCAAAACCTTCATTTGTCCCAAGAGATGAGCCCCAAAGAGCAGGGCCCTGAGGCCCCGCGCCCGCCGCCCCCAAAGCACTCACTAGAATAGAAAGAGAACAAAACTGCAACAGACCCAAAAGCCTCACACACCCACGTGTGGCAAGAGTAACTGACTGCAATCCCACTTAGAGGGGTGCACCCTAAACCAGACCTGCAATCGAACAGGTTGTTGTCATACAAACAGGTACTGAGGAGAATTGAACTGGACTAGAACTATGAGCTCCTTTCACAGATACTAAAGCACTGCTGTTGCACAGGAAAGGTCCCTCAGAACAGGAGATTACTGTCTTGTGCATTACCAACTGAAGAAGGGAAACCAAGAGCAAGCAGGTGTCTTGCTGAAGACAGCAGACCACATTACAAGGATCAAAAGTGCATCTTGAGGACAACGGCTGGTAATGCATCTGTGACACCTCTGTCTCTGAGAGGAAAATCATGTCTTTGAAATCCTTAGGAAAAGCTCTCCAGAAACTCATTTCCACCATGGGTCAAATCCCTACTCCTGAAGCCCTGCATTTCATTCTAATGGTTTACACACACTGACTGAACACCCAGGAGCAGGAAAAGTAAAGAAAATAGCGTCCCTGTTTTAAATTCACCTTCATACAACAAGCTGACACAAGACATGCCAGGGGATTTAGATGCACTAGACAGAAAACAGCAAGGCTGCTGCTGACTTTGAGCTGAATGTCATGATGGCATTGAGCTAGATCTTTGCCTGGCATGGAGTGCTTCACCACCGAGGCACTCTCAGCAGAAACACTCTCTTTGTAGAGAAATGGAGAGAAGAGGCAATCACAAAAGGACAGCTGGAGACTGCCAACACACAAACAGTAACCCAAAAGTACTTCAGACTGCCGCTCAGTCATGGGCTTTGGAAGGCCTTTGCAGTAGTTCTCCACACAGTGCTCTGTATTACACCTTGGTAGTTTAGACTTGGCTCTGCAGATGAATTACCAGCCTGGCTAAGAGCTCCAGCTGCACTGTGCCTCACCACTACTACCTTGTCAAGTCTGGATGTTGGCTCACACACACAGGAACTGGACTGACCCAAAAACCACAACCTGGGCTCTGCAGCACCGATGATCCAAGTGAGTTCAGGTGGAAGCACATTTCTGAGCCATGCTCCTTTCTCCAAGACTATACGTCCCAGTCAGAGACAAACTCAAACAGGCTGTGCAAGCATCCCAGGAAGTCCATCCTACGAATACATCAAGCACTTCTGACTTGGCTGAATCTTACCTCCTTGTTTTAATTGTGGTTACTCACCTCTCCTGAGGTTTCCTCCACAAGCTCAATGGAACACAAACAAAACACTCCCAACAGAGCTGACTGAAATTCCCCAAGGTTAGGAAGAGACGCAGCACTACCAATGCCATGTCGAAAGGACGTGAACAGTGATCATGAGAAAAAGATCCAAAAAGGAACAACAGGAAAGTTGTAAAGATCATTTCCGAAAATCAACTGCTGATGCCTCTTATGACCGTGTTTACAAGGGCATGTGTCCCCCATCTCCCTTCCGCAAATGCACAGCTGGATTCCACACCCCACACAGGAGAGTCACTGGGCTGCTGGGATCAGTCACACACATGACTGAGGGAAACGAAGGCACCCGAAGAAAGGGATTTGACCAAGGGAAACCAACACAGACAAAAACATCCCCTGTGTTGCTTTCACCAGCAAACAGAAACCATATTCTCTTTCTCTAGCGTGGTGGGAACAGCAGCTCAGCAGCTGCACCTCAGGGCAGCAGTCAGCACGGGCTGAACTGGAAATGTCTGCTGAAATCCCAACAACTGCCTATGAAAGGTCACATCAATCCCAGAGATACCAGAACAACAACCCCCAGCCAACACTACACTGTGTTTTTCACTCCTGAAGAACATCAGGTTGGCGTCACAGCCAGGGTCCCTACCTGGGTCTGTCAACTTGCCCCTCTGCAGCCAGCAAGGCAGAGCTTTTGTCCCCTCCTACCCCGCGGCGGCTGCCAAAGCAGCGGCACAGCCAGATCGGCGAGCTCCCGGCCGGGCTGTGCCTGCGAAACCTCTGGCCCAGCACCTGTGGGGAGAAGGGAAATGGAGTGAAAGCCCTGCCAGAGTGACCAGCACCACACACTGCTGCTGTCAGACTGAAATGCTGGGGCGGCTCCGGGGGCTCTGGCAGCTGGGGTACCCGGGGCCTGTGCCCGGGGCCTCTGACTCCATCTCCTGCCCCTCCCCAGCTCTCGGGTCACCCCCACGGCTGTCCCAGCCAGGCCCAGCTCCAGCTTGGAGGTCCCATCACCAGCCCTGGGTGGGCAGCAGGCAGGAGACACCCCACAGCTGCCCAAGGGCCTGGCTGGCCTGAGCCCTCACCTCAGCCAGGCCACAGCTGGAGCAGGAAAGGGATGGAGCTTAAGGAGACAGGGAGTGCAGGAGGAAAAAGAACACTAAAGAGCAGGAAAGAGGGACAGAGAGAGGATTGGAAGGGCAGAAAGGAGGACATGCGATACACAGACACAGGCAGGGAGAGGGACAGGGGGGCAGAGAGACAGAAAAGGCAGCAGGAGAGTGGAGTGCCAGAGAACTGGGACAGGGATTAGGACAGAAGGGAATAGGGAAGGACAGAGAAAGGGAGGGGAGGAAAAGCAAAGCATCCAGAGAGAGCAAGGACCAGAGGGATGTGGATCAGCAGAAGGAGGCGCAAGAGGGTGGAACAGCGATGGCCTGAGAGAGTCAGAGGAAGAGCTAAAAGGGGGTGAGGAGCAGGATGGAGGCCCGGAGAGAAGAGACAAGTTCCAGCCAGCTGAGCAAGAGAGATGGGGAGGAAAGTGGGGACAGGCTGTGGGGGGGAGAGGGAAAGTAAGGCCAGGAAGCACAACGTGGTGATAGAAAAAGGCAAAGGACAGGGAGCAGGAGAGGAGAAAGGAAAAACAGCAACAGGATGTAGGACACACAGGGAGGGGTTAGAAAATACAGACAAGGAGTCCTACAGAGAAAGAGAAAGAAAAAAACAGTGATGGGCTAAAGACCGAGAGGGAGGAGGTGAAAGATGAGGGCAGGGAGCCAGACCGAGTGACGGGGGGACACCAAAACTAGCAATTATGGACAAGTGCCCTCATTTCTTGAGCAGTGCCCAGGAACTGCACTAGCAGGAGCCTCCAGAAGTGTGGTGCCTGCAAAAGGCCTGTCCTGGGCCCAGCCCTGCACCCTGAGAGTGCTGCCGGCCATCACCTTGCAGAGTGGCCAGCACTGGGGAAGGGAAATCACCCAGCTGTTTCTTTGGGGTTTTATTGTGATGGTTTTGCTTTCAAAAAGCAACTGTGTATGCTCTAAATAGCACCTGCAAGGAAAAGGGAAGCAGGCTTCCCAGGCGGGACACCTTTAATGCCTGAACCAGGTACCAGACTTGAGAGATTTCACAGAATCATAGAATCGAATCAGAGAATGGTGGGGGTTGGAAGGGACCTTTAGAGATCATCCAGTCCAAGCCCCTGCAGAAGCAGCTCCCACCTAGATCAGGGCACACAGGAACATGTCCAGGTGGGTCTTGAAGACCTCCAAGGAAGGAGCCTCCCCACCCTCCCTGGGCAGCCTGGGCCAGGGCTCCCTCACCTCTCAGTAAAAGAGTTTTTTCTTTTGTTTCAATGGAACTTGTTGTGTTGCAGCTTCATCCCATTACCCCTTGTCCTGTTGCTAGCCACAACAGAGAAAAGAGACGGCCTGACCTCCTGACACCCACCCTTTAGATATTTGTCAATGTTAATAAGGTCTCCCTTCAGTCTCCTCTTCTCCAGACTAAACAGCCCCAGGTCCCGCAGCCTTTCCTCATGAGGAAGATGTTCCAGTTCCCTGATCATTTTGTGGTCCCTGTACTGGCCTCTCTGCAGAAGTTCCCTGGAGCTGAGGAGCCCAGACCTGGACACAGGACTCCAGATGAGGCCTCACCATGGCAGAGTAGAGGGGGAGCAGAACCTCCCTCGCCCTGCTGCCCACACTCTGCTTGATGCCCCCAGGATGCCATTGGCTTCTTCTCCACGAGGGCATGCTGCTGCCTCATATTCAGTTTCTTACCAGCCAGCACTGTCAGGTCTCTCTCTGCAGAGCTGCTCTCCAGCAGGTCAATCCTCAGCCTGATCTGGTGCAGGGGGTTGTTCCTTCCCAGCTACAGAACTCTGCACTTGTCCTTGTTGAACCTCAGGAGGTTCCTCTCTGCCCATCTCCGGGGAATCCGAAGGAAGGGATTTAACCAAGGGAACCCAAAACAGACAAACCCATTCCCTGTGTTGCTTTCACCAGCAAATAGAAATCATATTCTCTTTCTTGAGTGTGGTGGGAACAGCAGCTCAGCAGTGGATTTGTAGGCACAAATGTGACATGGACCAGCCAGCTTGAATAAAGATGGTAGGGACAAGTTAATGCAACTGGCAAGCTACTTCCAATTATCAGAAACAGCTGCTGCAAGGTTATCAATTGGGCCCTGGGTGATCACAGGGGTGAAAGCAGCATCTAAGGAAGTAGCTAGCAAAGGAAGGGTGGGTTTGAGTCAACACTGTTGGTGGCATTACATTGCCCGTGTATGTCTCTGCACGTGCATTACCTAGCTTCTCTACATCTTGGGATGAATGTTGCTTGCACTGTTACAACAGGCCTGGAGCAGCTGCCAGAGCTCCCAAGGCACAGCCAAGCCCCAGCTGTGTGCCCCCAGCCCCCAGTTCCCCTCACCCAGCTCCAGGCCCCCAGCACGGCTCCGGCCGGCTGCCCCTTGCTCACCATCGCGGGTTCGTGGCAGAGGGCGATGACGGCTCTGAGCACCAGGCACCGCATCACGCTGCTCTCGCTCCCCAGGTACCTCGGTTCCAGCTGCAGGGCGCGTTCATCACAGGGCTCATGTCAGGGCAGGCCAGGAACTGAAACACACCGAGTACTCACCCTCTGCCCCACTGACTGCTCTCCCCCCCATCTCCTCCCAGCAACCAGGCTCACCTCGACCAGGAACGCCCTGGCAGGGACCTCCCAGCAAGGCTGCTCCCTGCTCAGCAGATTCACCAGGCAGTGAATCAGTTTCTAACATGAGCCCCTCGCGGCACCACACATCTCTCGGGCAGGGGGTGGGGGGAAAAAGGGCACCGCTAAGGTGGGCAAGGCCCTGGACTGACTAGCTGAGGGCTGGACTTCTCAGGAGAAAGGCAGTGCCCAAGACCAGCAAAAAGCACCCTTCCTGCCCCAAAGCCTCCTGACGACACTCTTTTGCTGCCCACGGGCCAGTCGTCCCCCCGGCTCTGTCTCTGGCCCTCGCTGCATCCTGCCTGGCCCTGGGACGGACGCCCCATCCCGAGCCCTCAGCCCAGGCCCCACGGGAGGGGACGCTGGTGCTTTGGGGGGTGTCTGCTCCTGGGCACCCACCTCTGCCAGGCTTCTCCAGTCTGCCGGGCCAGCCCTTGGTGACAAGCCCCTCTCAGCCAGCACCAAGGGCATTTGCGGGGGTGTCCTGTTTGCAGGGGACAAATGTTGGAGGGAGCAGAGAGAAGGGGGCTCTCACCTGGCCAGCAGCCCCACGGCACTGTGCCAGCTCTCAGGGTCGAGCAGTGCTTCCCAGCCGTGCTCGCGCTCGAATTCACGCACCTCGGCCTCATAAGCCAGGTAGTACAGCAGCTTCCTCAGGGTCCGCATCGCAAACCCGCGCCCAGGTCACACTGGGAGCCCCTGGCCTCAGCTCCAGAGCCGTGTCAGGGATGGCAGGACCGGCACGGGGCACCTGCCGGGGACGATGGGAGAGCGGCCTTCCTGCTGCCATTCTCAGGGCCCAAAGCGTCACGGGCAGCACCCAGCCCCTCGTGCCCCTGCACACAGCCTGCGCTTGAGGCCCAGCAGCCCCATGCTGAGGGTCCCAGCCGCCTGCTGCGGCCACAGGAGCCCTCAGAGCCCGACAACGGCTGCCCAGAGGGGAGCCAGAGCCCCGCACAGCCAATGGCAGCGCAGCAGGCGGGCACGGCCCTGATGGACGTGTGAGCGCAGCCAATCGGAGGCCGCGGCGCCTCAGGGAGGGCGGGCCCAGCGCAAGGCGGTGACAGGCCTGCAGCCAATCAGAGGCGGCGGAGCCTCAGGGCGGGCTCTGCAAAGCCCCTGAGCCACAGGCAGAGGCAGAGGCAGGGCGAGAGAGACGGGAGCTGCTGGACACAGGCCCCCAGGGGTGAGTGCTGAGGGGCCGGCACATGGCTGTGGGCAGCAAAGGCTGCGGCCCTGCAGAGGAGAAGGCTGAGCTCAGGGGGCCCTTGTCAGTGTGGAGGGCTCCCTGCAGGGCAGGGGGCGAGAGGCCGGGGCCGGCGTGTGCTGTGTGGTGGGCAGGGACGGGACGCGGGGTGCCGGGCACACGCTGACACAGGGGAAGCGCCGCTGGAACAGCAGGAGAAGCTTCGTGACTGTGACACAAGGCCCTGAGCTGTGGATGGGCACACTGAGCTAAGGACTGCGCCTCAGCCAGCACCAGAGACCCCCAGAGACCCCCCCTCGAGCGGTTTGGGGCTATCGGGAGGCTCTGTGGGCTACTGGGAGGAACTGGGTGTTAGTGGGGGTGACTGGGAGTTACTGGGGGGGCTCTTTGGGAGGCGCAAGGGGCTACTAATGGGTGAACTGGGAGTCACTGGGCTGCCCTGGAGGCTACTGGGAAGTACTGGGTGTTACTGGAGGTGAAAAGACTTACTGGGGAGCTATTTGGGGCTACTAAGGGATGAACTGGAGGCTACTGGGAGGCACTGGGAAGTACTGGAAGTTACTGAGTGTGAACTGGGAAGTCCTGGGTGTTACTGGGGCCTATCTGGGGCTTCCGGAGGCTATTGGGAGGGACAAGGGGCTACAGAGAGGTGAACTGGGGGGAACTGGCGGCTACTGGAAGTGAACTGGGAAATACTGGGGAGCACTGGGAGTTTCTGGGGGAAAACTGGGAGCTACTGGGGAACTATTAGAGCCTTCTGGGGACTACTGAGAGAGACAAGCGACTCCTGAGGGGTCAACTAGGATCTTCTGGGAGGCACTGGGAGCTCCCGGGCTGGTTTGTGTGGGGAGGGGTCCCCTGTGTGACCCCCACACACACTCTCTGCCCCCCCAGTCTCAGCACTATGGGACCATGTCCCTGGGCACTCGCCAGCCTTTCCGAGCTCTGAGTGCTCTCAGAGCGCTGCTGCCACTCGGACACGCCGCCTTGCGCATGGGAGGGGGCAGGTCTGGTGTGGCGAGGGATCGGCTGGCTGGCCAAGACCCCCCCCCTTAATGTAGGACCCCCCCAAGCCCAGGGTTGCTGTCCTGCTATCGTCCGGGGCTGCCCTGCACCCAGCAGCCCAACGGCAGCACCTTGAGCATCGGCTGCAGCAGCGGCAGCGTGAGGGGCTTCTTCAGCCAGGACCCGCTGATGGTGGGGAGGGGGCACAGCAGGGGAGGAACATGGAGGAGGATTTTGCCACAAGCATTTTGTGGTGTGGGGAGGGACTTCTGGGGCTTCATAAGCCAAAAAAAAACTGACAGGGGGAAGGAGGCATTTTGGGGTGTTTGGAAATATTGAGGAGTCTTGGTGGGTTTTGGGTCCCCTTCTAACCCTGAGCCCCTCCCCTGGTGTTAAACATGTCAGTGCCAGAGCAAACGCTCAGCTTTGAGTGGGGGTTTGGGGCCTTCTGAGTTGTTTTGAGACCCAGACGAGTCTTGGGGAGTGTTTTGGGGTGTCTAGTGGGGGTTTTAGGGTGCCCCCTGCCCTCAGTTTCCTCCCAAAATCTCGGTGCTGGAGCAGTGGTTGGTCGAGGCCCTGGAGCTGCAGGGTTTCGCCTTTGCTGCCGCCCGTTTCCATGGGCTGTTTGGTTTGGCCGTTCAGGCGGTGCCAGCCTGTGTCAACACGATGTGCCGGCGCCTCCTCAGCAGTAACGTCTTCACCTTCCGCCTCCAAGGTACGGAGGGGACCCCAAAATCCCCCCTCCTCCAGCAGGACACTCATGACTTGCTGCTGACAGGGGCAGCCCACGGTTGAGTGCTGTGGCCTGTCGTGCATCTACACCTGGTCTCAGCACTTTTGCAACTGCATCCTGACACAGATGGGCTCAGGAACAAGCGCTGCTGCGCTGCCCTGACATGGGGCCATTTTTATCCCACCTTCAGGGCCCTTTCAGTGGCACCAACCCCGGCAGCAGCAGCAGTGGGCAGGTTTGAGCCCTGCCAGTTCCCCATCCAGAAGCTGCTGGTTTCGTTAGTTGTGTCCAGCAGCTGCTGCAGGCTCTGATGGGAAAAGCGGCTGGAGCAGCAGGACTCTGCAGCAGAGCTGGGCTCTGCCCCTCTCCTTCACTGCAGGGTCTCAGCAGCAGTCATCAGGCAGCAGTGAGGAGCAGCCGCAGTTATAGCAGCGTGTCTTTGCCTCGTTGGACTGTGTAAGATTGACCAGAGGCTCCTGTTATGTTTTGCAGCTCTGGGGCCTCTGTACTGGTGCTGCACAACTGCAGTTTTACGTGTGCAATGGAACCTCTGCAATGGAATGCTGACATGAGCGCCTTTCTGTCAGGTTTAAATGCAACTAACATAGACTTGGAGGACACAGACGGTCCCAAGGGGCAGACAGTGAGTTGCCAGAACCGTCACCGAAGGAAAAAATACAGGCAGTCCAATGTCCTTGTGTGTGAAATAGAGGTGCCCAAGGTAAGCAGCCACTGTCCTGCTCGTGCCTCCTGCCCTGCCCTACACAGCCATCTCCTGCTTCTTCCATCTCAGGGCCACCCCAGGGAGATACAGAACCAGCCAACGAGGGTTTCAGCGTTAGGGCTACAGCCTGGGATGGTTGCTGGGGTCCTTTTTCTCCATCCCTTCCCACCCTGATCTGTCAGGGTGATGCTTTGAAAGCCTTCAGAAGGCTTTGAGGGTTCACAGTCCCTGAGAGCAGGGGATGAGTTGTGGTGCTTTCCCCTGTGCAGGAGGGTCACGTTCCAGCTGCCTGTCCAAACCCAACCTCCAAATCAGCCGCAGGAACCAGGAAGATGGGCAAAACGAGCCCCAGGGCACAGTGGTGTTTGATCTGCATTTCTCTCCTTGACTCTTGCTTTCTTGTCTTTCATCAAGGATACAGTTACACACTTGATAGGCAAACAAGGACAGTTTATTAACAGCTTGAGGAGAGAATCTGGGGCCAAAATTTCCCTCTCAGCACTCCATGATGTCGATGACTATGAAGTCTGTGGCATCAAAGGTAAGAGGAGCCTTTTTGTTCAGAGTCTAGAGCGTAGCTTGGGGGCCTTGAATTAGATTAGAAATGGATTCAGTGGCTTGGCTAGGCCACGGCTTTTACCAAAATGTTCTGCTCTGGGCTGTTCCAGCAGAGGGATGTGGCAAGGGGCCTGGGCCTGGGCACGTGCAGCCTCTGTTGTAGGGCTGAGAATGCATTTGAGCAGCTTTGGCTGCTGGAGCTGAAGCAGCCCCTTTTGCAGGATCCCTTTGGGCTTGAAGCAGCAGATAGGGGATGCTTCTCAGCATCTTGACTGGGAAGGATATTGGATCAATTGGGACTGAAAAGTATCTGCCAGCCAACTGGGTCCATGCTGGAGGCCAAAGCCATTCCAAGTGGGGCCTGGGGATCTGAGCTGCTCACGTTGGTTGGATATCAGGGTCTGTGTCCAATCTGTTCCAACTGAACTTTTCAATGCAGCTCAGGAGGCTTCTGGCAGCTGGCTTGCTTCCCATGGCAGGGCTGGAGGTGTCCTCAGCCTACCTGTGCTGCTGACCTTGGGTGGGATTCTTGTCTTCCAGGCCTCTCCCATGAAGTTGAAGGAGCGCTGAGCCTGATTGGCAGCAGATTCAAACACCTGTGTCTCGACAACATCTACCCTCTGCATCCCCCTGCACTGGTGACACGTCCTTCTGTCCCTAGGACTGCAAAGTCCCAGACACCTCAAGCACTTGCAGCAGAGAAAAAGAAGAGGAAATAGTAGGAAATGGTAGTAAATAGTAGTAACTGTAGTAAATACCCTACAAAATAAAGTCTAATGTTGCAAAGAAAAACACGGGAAACAAAGGAAACTTGACAGAAAGTAAAGTACAGGAACTTGAGGGAAAGCCAGAGCCCCAGGCAGCTGCTGCCACCTGGACACAGGCTCTGCTGCCCAGGGCGGCCCCTAGTGCAGGGCTGGGCAGATGGCCAGGGAGCGGCCGAGGC
This sequence comes from Colius striatus, assembly GCF_028858725.1. Taxonomy (NCBI): domain Eukaryota; kingdom Metazoa; phylum Chordata; class Aves; order Coliiformes; family Coliidae; genus Colius; species Colius striatus. The sequence goes on along the minus strand of NC_084775.1, from coordinate 1,082,110 downwards.
ACATGATGCTGAGAAGATAACACTCTCCTGAAATGAAAAGGAGACTCCTCAATGTGTGGGCAGCACGTCCCGAGTAGGAGATGTCCCAATGGTCCCAGCAGGAGTTAGCCATGGTTTTGGGGACCGTGGTGGAGATGGAGCCTATTAAACACAGCAAAGTGCAGAGAAAATAGAAGACAGACTCCTCTGAGCAAAGCCACTCCATTCTTCAGGTAATTACCCTCCCAATGAAATGCATTTCTCTGCTGTGCTGTGTGTTGTCTGTGAGGGGCAAGAGCTCTGCTCCCGTGCTGCTGAGGAGTCAGCTTTTCTGTGTCAGGGCTGCTCTTTTTTGCGATAGAACTCACTTTTATCACTGCAAATTGGAGGAACCTTGGCACAGGACGTGGAAAGGGCTCCTCTCTCTGTGCCTTAGTGCAGTCAGGAGAGCTGCAGTGCCCATTAGTCTTTTTCCTCTCTGCCCTGTGTTTTCCCTTGTGCTGCCTTGAAGATGACTTGATACACAAGTAACTCCTGAAAAAGCATCTGGTCCGTAAGTCAAGCAGGACAGTCCTGTTGCAAAGGGCCCTTCTGCAGACTGTGCTCTGTGCCACCCTGGAGATGGAGCTGTCCTGGACAAAGCAGGACACAAGGCCTGCTCCAGAGAAGCAAAGGGAACAGGATGACAACAATCAGAATATCAGACCAATCCAGGGCTGCGTCATGGGCTCGTCTTTATTGCAGGAGCCGTGGCGGCCGGGAGGCTCAGGCCCAGCGGCCGCGCGGCGGATCAGAGCCGGCCGGGCTCAGCCACGGCGGCGGCCGCGCGTCCCGTGGCGGCGGCTGCGCGTCCCGCGGCGGCGGCTCCTCAGGGGCCGCGGGCGCCTGGGCTGCCCGGCCCTGCGGGCTCTCTTGGCTCGGCGTGGGCCCCGGGAGCGGCGGCTCCTGCTGCGGCTCCTGCTGCGGCTCCTGCTGCGCGCTCTGCGGCTCCGGGCCCGGGCCATGCTGCCGCTGCCCGAGCGTGCTGCTCAGCCGCTGCCCGCACTGCCGGCTCCCTGCCCCCGGCCCGCTTTTATAGGGCTGCTGGGGCCGGGCCCTTTGTGACAGCGCCACCTTCTCTGGCCCATCCACGCTCTCGGGCACCTTCTCTCAGCACTGACGTCACCAGGGCTGCACCCGCCACGCTGCGCGTGGGCTCCAGCGCAACGATGGTGCTGACCACAGGGCATCCTACAGGGACCGCAGGGAAAAAACACCACGACACAGCCTGTTTGCTGTCAGGACTTGTGAGCCTGTGATGGATCCAGGCTGGAGCAGTCTGTCCCTGAAGGACTGCTCTCCTGATGCGTGACCCTCGCTGGGGCAGGGTGTGAGGAGCTGCCCCTGTGGCAGGCCCCAGGCTGGAGCAGTTGGGGAGGAGCTGCAGCCCACGGCAAGGAGCCACGCTGGAGCAGTTGGGGAGGGACTGTCTTTCGTGGGAGGGAGCCCACAGTGCAGCCGTGGCAAGTGTCAGGAGGCCTCCCCCTGAGAAGCAGCAGCATCAAAGTGCATCTGTAATGAACTGACCCCAACTCCCACTCCCCATCCCCTGCGCTGCTGGGGGGGGAAGGAAGGAGAGTCCTGGGAAGAGGAGGGGTGGCAGGAGGTTTTTTTAAGACGGTTTTATTTCTCACCTCCCTGCTCTTATTGTTCCTTTAATAAATCACACCTTTTTCTCCCCAAGTTGTTTCTGTTCTGCCTGTGATGCTCATTGCTGAGTGATCTCTCCATCCTTATCTGAACTCACAAGCCATTTGTTATCTCTCTCTCTCTCTCTCCTGTCCAGTTTGGGACAGGCAGTGATTTTATGACTTGGTGGGCACCGGGCTAAACCACCACCCAATGCCTCTCAGTAATGAGTCACCCATCATGAGCACCCGTCGCTTCTTTCTACGGTGCCCATTACCTGTTGCTGGTGGAGCAGCTGATGGTGAATTGTTTGCTGGGGTTTCCCTTTCTGGAGCTTGCTCATCCAAGTCCCTTGCCACCAGTGCCTCACACTTATTTGTAGTTACACGGAATCTTAAGGGTCGGAAGGGACCTCGAAAGCTCATCCAGTCCAACTCCCCTGCCAGAGCAGGGCTAACTAGAGTAGGTTACACAGGTGGGTTTGGAATGTCTCCAGAGAAGGAGCCTCCACAGCCCATCTGGGCAGCCCCTTCCAGTGCTCCCTCACCTCAACAGGGAAGAAGTTTTTCCTTGTGTCTCTTTGGAACCTCTTCTCTTCCGGTTTGTAGCCATTGCCCCTTGTCCTATCGTTGGTCATCACTGAGCACAGCCTGGCTCCATCCTCCTGACACTCACCCTTGATGGATTTGTAAACATTCCTGTGGTCACCTCTCAGTCTCCTCTCCTCCAAGCTGAAGACACCCAGCTCCCTCAGCCTTTCGTCACAAGGGAGATGCTCTACTCCCTTCATCATCTCTGTGGCCCTGTGCTGAACTCTCTCCAGCAGCTCCCTGTCCTTCTGGAACTGAGGGGCCCAGAGCAGATACAATATTCCAGATGTGGTCTCACAAGGGCAGAGGAGAGGGGGAGCAGAACCTCTCTCCAACTACTGCCCACAGCCCTTCTAATCCACCCCAACATGCCATTGGAATTCTTGGCCACGAGGGCCCATTGCTGGCTCATGCTCATCCTGATGCCCACTGGCACCCTCAGCACCCTTTCCCCTACACTTCTCTCCGAGTTCATTCCCCAACCTGTACTGGTACATGGGGTTGTTCTTGCCCAGATGCCAGACTCTACACTTGCCCTTGTTGAACTTCATGAGATTTTTCTCTGCCCAACCCTCCAGCCTGTCCAGGTCTGCTTGAATGGCAGCACAGCCTCTGGGCTGGCAGCTACTGCCCCTAGTTTAGTATCATCAGCAAACTTGCTGACAGTGCCTCTGTTCCCTCAGCAAGGTCATTAATGAAGAGACTGAACAGTACTGGTCCCAGCACCGACCCCTGCGCGACTCACAGGCCTCCAACTAGATCCTGACCTGCTGATCACCACTCTCTGCCTTCTTCCCTTCAACCAGTTCACAACCCACCTCACCACCGGATCATCCAGCCCACACTGTCTCAGTTTTGCGGCCAGGATGCTGTGGGAGACGGTGTCAGATGCTGGACTGAAATCATTGCCTGCCCGTCCTCCCTGCTCGCCCTGCCTGTGCCGCCTGCCGCACAAGCTGCTGTGCCAGGCCCTGGCTGATGCCCAGGCTCTGTTTGCCCATCCTGGTCACTGAGCTCCCTGGGGAATGTTTAAAGCCCTGTGGTTGCAGCGGCTCCAGCACTCACCAGGAGCATCCCCTCGTGAGACCTGCTGGCTCCTGGCGGGGCTCCTGGTTTCTCCTCCGTTCCCTGCGCTCCAGGAACACCCAGATACCCTCAACCGGCCGCTCAGCCGCAAAGAAACGAGCCTGGCACTGCCGCGTGTCCCTCTGATACAATGCCATCTCTGCCAGAGAAGTGTCATTGCTACATTCTTCCTCAATTCTTTCCAGTCATCATTGCACAGGGAGTGGTGGAACAACTTGGTAGGCACCAGGCAGCCAGTCAGGGCAAAACCATCACATGAGCCCAGAAGCCAAGCAATTTGCAGCTGAGAAAGATGTGCTTGGTAGTGAGAGACACAAGAAAGGTCCCAGCCTCAGGTTTCCATCTCCTTAAGAGAGGTCCCAGGGTTGCCTGTCAGCCAGCAAAGTTCGACCTTCCCAGCCCTACTGCTGTGGGAGCTCTCCTCAATGGTACGCAGGGAGTCTGCTTAACCCCAACTGAAAAAGCCAGGCTGCAGCTGAGAAAGAGATAGGATAGACTCCGAGGGACGGTAACAAGGCCCCAGCCTCAGGTATCCCACTCCTGTAGAGGGCAGCCGTTTTTCAGTCTGGGCTGAGCAGATTGAATGCATACGAATGAGGAGAGCTCCTACAGCAAGAGTAGGATGAAGGCGGAACTTTGCTGGCAAGACAGGCTGCCATGGAACCTCTGCAAAGTGTGAGAAAGCTGGGGCTGGGGGCTTTGGGGTGTCCCTCAGTGTCCACCCTGTCCCCTGAATCTCTCTTGGCTGCATCTGGGCTTTTTCAGTCTGGCCTGAGCAGCTTAGAAAGAAAACACAGGTGCCCTGCACAATCCTTTCTGTTGCTGTGTCGTGGTGTTTTTTCCCTGCGGTCCCTGTAGGATGCCCTGTGGTCAGCACCATCGTTGCACTGGAGCCCACGCGCAGCGCGGCGGGTGCAGCCCTGGTGACGTCAGTGCTGAGAGAAGGTGCCCGAGAGCGTGGATGGGCCAGAGAAGGTGGCACTGTCACAAAGGGCCCGGCCCCAGCAGCCCTATAAAAGCGGGCCGGGGGCAGGGAGCCGGCAGTGCGGGCAGCGGCTGAGCAGCACGCTCGGGCAGCGGCAGCATGGCCCGGGCCCGGAGCCGCAGAGCGCGCAGCAGGAGCCGCAGCAGGAGCCGCAGCAGGAGCCGCCGCTCCCGGGGCCCACGCCGAGCCAAGAGAGCCCGCAGGGCCGGGCAGCCCAGGCGCCCGCGGCCCGTGAGGAGCCGCCGCCGCCGCGGGACGCGCAGCCGCCGCCGTGGGACGCACGGCCGCCGCCGTGGCTGAGCCCGGCCGGCTCTGATCCGCCGCGCGGCCGCTGGGCCTGAGCCTCCTGGCCGCCACGGCTCCTGCAATAAAGACGAGCCCATGACGCAGCCCTGGGCTGGGTGTCCTTGGCGCTGGGGCTGGGCCAGGGGGGGACACGCCCTAGGGAAGAAGCCTGAAGCCGGCAGCTCGGCACTTTGGCACTTTGACAGTTGCATGGCAAGGGGATGGGGCGGGATGGGAGTGCCCAGGGAGAGCACCAGGGCTGATGGACAAGAGCTGCAACACAAGTAGTCTCACCGAAGGAAAAGCCTCTTTAGAGGAAGGCTGAGGGAGCCCTGGCACAGGCTGCCCCAGGAGCCTGTGGAGGCTCCTGCTCTGCAGTTTCTCAGGCCCGGCCTGGACACCTTCCCGTGTGACCTGATCTAGTTGGGAGCTTTAGCAGAGGGCTTGCCTAGATGATCTCTAGAGGTCCCTTCCAGCTCCTACCACTCTGTGATTCTGTCACAGCTCCCACATCACAGGAGCTGGCAAGGGAGCACTTTGCTGGCTGACAGGCTCCCCTGGGACCTCTCTAGAGGAGTAGGAGAGCTGTGGCTGGGGGCTTTCTTCTGATCTGGGGCTCTTTAGTCTGGAGGGGACTGAGGGGGGATCTCATTGATAGTTACAAACGTCTACATGGTGGGTGTCAGGAGGCTGGGGTTTCCTTTTTTTCTGGTGTAGGCAGTGTCAGGACAAGAGGTCATGGAAAGAAGCTGGAACAACAAAAGTTCCATTGAAATGTAAGGAAAACAATGTTTCCCTGTGAGGTGAGGGAGCCCTGGCCCAGGCTGCCCAGGGAGGGTGTGGAGGCTCCTTCCTTGGAGCTCTCTGAACCTCTATGGACACGTTCCTGACAGAGATGGACCTGCTTTAGCAGGGGGGTTGGACTAGATGATCTCTGCAGGTCCCTTCCAACCCCACCATTCTGTGATTCCGTGATTCCCTGACCATGGCCAGCTTTGAAGAATGGCTTGTTCACGTCAAAGCTGGCATCACAAACCCAGTCACAAGGTGTCCATCCTACTCCTGTAGAGGGGTCCCACGGCAGCCTTTATTTGAGTCTGGGCTGAGCAGACTGACTGCACACGAATGAGGAGAGCTCCCACCTTCGTTTTTCCTGTAGAATAAGCGTTCCTACTCTCCTCTCTCGGTCAAGCACTGGAGTCTGTTTTGCTCAGGACCGTCACTGGCAGCGATCCCTCCCTGCCCTTGTCTCCATCCACAACAACCTTGGTGATCTTTTTACTGCCATTTCGCTGGGGCCTCTGCCATCCTAACGAGGGTGGGGGTGGATGTGGGCACCGAGCAAGAGACTGTCGTGCTGCTGCTGGGCTGGTTGGGCCAAACCACCACACACACACCACCCCCCCCCCACCACTGCTCTCACCAGTTGCCCCCAACAGAGAACACTAGACCTGACGACTTGTAGTTCCCACTCAGATGCATCTGTTCCTGTGTCAGCGTGTCCTGTGTCAGGACAACTCCCCTGACAGAGCCTTGTTTTTATTGATCACAACTCTTCTGAAAACTAAGCACAGCGCCATGTCAGGGCCAGATAAGAGTAAGAGGAACTGAGAGAATTAGTTACTGAATCCAGAGGTCACAGCACTGAAACTATTAGAAGCTGTACTTTTCTAGATGAAATTCTAATCTTGATCAAGTTTGCAGAAAATGCTTATAATGATGAAGAACACCAGCGTGATCATCTCACTCAAGGATGAAATACCTTTTCTGGGAGACTGGAATAACTAGCTATTTGCAGCAACTCTTTTGTAATTTCTGATTTCAGATAAAATGAGTTTATTGTTAAAAGCCTCTGAAAACACAGCAGCTACTCTATAAGATACTGATTTTTATTTGGAAAGCACAAGCACGTAGTGAGTCAGGAGCAGATTAGGACAATATTCTGCAACTATTATAGGCATCTTTTCTGGGTGACTTTCCCGTGCGGGTAAGGAAGCTCCAGCTGCAGGAGCTCCTCAAGTAATGACATTTGTTACAGGAATCACTTAAGTGACACCATTTGCACTTTAGTTTTTCAGGTATGAAATACAGTATACTGTAAACTTCTGTTTGTTTATCTCAATCATCAATCAGTGGTCCTTATACTTAAAGAAGATTATTTATTGTTTGAGTTTGAGTTTTTCTTATTTTTACCTATAATGTTTTGTGCTTGTGGAGGGTTAACCCTGGCTGGCTGCCAGAAGCCCCTCAAACCAATCTCTCACTTGGTTTCCTCAACGGGACATAGGAATAAATTAAGATGAAAAAGCCTGTGGGTCAAGATAAAGACAGAGAAATCACTCACCTGTTACCAACATCAACAAAACAAACTCAACATAGGGAAGGTCACTTTAATTTATCGTCCATTTAAAAGTAAAGCAGGATGGTGAGAAACAAAGAGAAAACTAAAACCACCTTCCCCTCACTGCACACCCCCCCCTCCCTGGCCTCTTCTTCCAAAGCACTCCTTCATTACCAGCTCTTCTACATCCTTTCCCTGGCCCCAAGCAGAGCAGCAGAATGGAGTTGTGCTCACTCCGCAACACATCCTCTTTGCTACTCCTTCCTTCCCAGCGTTTTCCTTTGCTCCTGTGTGAGCCCTTCCCACAGGATATGGTACTTCAGTAATTGCTCCAATGTGGGTTCCCCCTGGGCCACAGGGCCTGCCAGAAAGCTTGTTCCTGCATGGGCTTTTCTCTTGCAGTGATACTACTCATTCGTGCACTCTCCACAGCCTGCAATTTCCTTCAAGGCAAGTCCACCTGCTGTGACACAAGGTCCTAAGTGGCCTGCAAAGGATGCTCTGTTCCAGCATCTGGAGTACCTGCTCCTCCTCCTTTTCTGACCTTGGTTTCTACAGGGCTGTTTCTCTCACGTTTCTCAGTCTTCTCTCACAGGCGCTGCACATTTTTTACTCTTCCTTAAACACATTTCCACACAGGCACCACCAGCTTGGCTGAAGGGTTCAAATTTGAGCAGTGGTGGGTGGATTTTGGAGCCAGCTGGAAGCAGGTCTCTATGATGCAGAGGCTGCCGCCCACAGCACCTCTCCACCTCCCACTGTCAACACCTTGCCCCTAAACCCAATGCAGTAGCATTTGGTGCATTTCACCAGCAAGAAATCAGATCTTGGTTTGGTTGTAAGAGGGGAACTGCTCAGGAGTCAAGCTCTGAAAAACTCCTTCAGCTGAGTACAGCATGTACTTACTAGATAGAAGTGCACTAGAGTGATCACACACACATTATTCCTGACAAAGACTAAGTTAATCTTGAGCTACACAAACCTAAGATTTCACTAAACTAAATTCATATTTCCCTGCAATAAAATGTGTACTAATGTATCTGTGGGTAAAGAACTGTAAGGAGTTATCATCAGGCATTATAAATAGGTCTTTGATTCTTACAGTATTTAGCAAAAACCAGAGATTGCCCCTGCCTTCTATCTCCTGTACTCAGTAGTTTGTAGTCTTTTGAAGCTTTGGTAAAAGATGGAGGAAGGCATTCCTTTTCTATGAAAGGAAACATAGTTTGCACAGTTTGATGCCAGAAAATGAGTCAGCAGTAAAGAGTTAAGAGCTGCAAAACAGTATCTAGTTACTTCACTGCCAAAGTCCAGCATTTGGAAACTGTCTGTGCAAGACCATAGATCCATTCACATTCATTATCATATCAGGAAGAAGTTATTCTGGAAATTAACAGAGACAACGTGCAAAGCTACCATTTGGTTTTTATTCATGGACATCGTTCCTTAAAATTGGCACCACACATCAGAAAACATTGCCATCACTAATACACATTCCTAACCCACCTCCATTTTCATAGTTAGACTACTGAGCTTGAAAACTGTGAAGTGGTGAAATACTACCTTTTCCCTTCAGCAAAACGGCAATCCTCATGTTCATAAACATCTTAACTGCATATATGACAACACAGGGCAGAGAAAGCAGTGATAAATTCTAAACTCCACAAGAGTATTTACTGATACATAACTGAAGTGGTATGTTAATGATATTAATACTTCCAGTAAAACTTGAGTCATCAACATACACCTTGTACTTTGGTTTAAAACTTTGTTTTTAATTAAAGAAGCTTGTGTCTTTAGTTCCAGTGCTATCTCAGGAAGATGTATGCTGAAATGATTTAGAGTTGTAATTCTGGTCAGTTAAATGTGATAATATGTAGTTATCTTCACAGTTCATGTTCAGAATCACCAACATTTCCTAAGTTGTGTACACCTACCTCTCTACTCAGGAAAAACCCTTACAGATCAAAATCCTATTTTTCTTTCTTTTCTGACCTACTTTTCTGTAGGAAGGCAATTTAGGATGTTTCCTAGACCATATTCCAAATGGTTTCAGGAATTTAGACCTTGCCTTTCTCCCTCCCCGTGGACAGAAGAGCTTGTAATTATTTCTCTCCTGAAAGAATAGGGAGGTGCAATGAAGCAACAACTTCCTTATGAAAGGAAGGAAATGAAGTAATGATAAATCACATACACAAAAAAGCTACTGGATTCTTCATTCTAGTCACAAAGAGAGCAACTTTTTTTTTGCCTGCAGAACATGAACAGTGCCTAAGTCAACAAGATCGAGTACTTCAGTGAAAATTCCCTTTTTGGTAACTAGAGTATGCCTTGGAGCGTTGCTACTAAGTCACGCAGAACAACAGGCAAAAGGGGCCAGTGCAAGCAAAAGGGCTAAATATGTTTCACACCTTCAACAAACCACTGCTGCCAGCCTTGACTGCAACAGTAACAAGTGCAGGTTAACTGAGTTTATGGAGAGAAAAATTAACGCTAAAAACGCCAAGCAGAATAGCAAGCTTCTTAACTACATACCTGCAGTTAAGAGCCTGTGCTTCTTTTTGTCTGTTGCTAGATATTGTACAGGAAATGTATATAACTTTCTGAGAGGCAGATAATGCTGAAGTTATTCTTTGCTGTGTAGCACACACAGGTGAAGTAAAAGCTATGCCTCCTAAGCAGTCTGTAAAAAAAGCAAAAATCAAACCACTTCCAACTCAGAAAATGACAAACTACTTCAGTTTGACTCTAAGCCAAAACTTTATCTCTGTAAAGAAGCTGCTACAGCAGCAAATCTCATTCCCTAGGCCTGTGGCAAAACACAGATCTGGAAGCAACGGAACAATTTCAGACACAACTTCCATGTTGTGTCTCCCATAATGAAAACATCAGAGCTGAGTTACTTTGTTCAGTTGTTTGCATTTTGAATTAGAGGGAGATGCTCTGAGGTGGAGACTTCACAGCTCACAGGACCTGCAGCAGCTGAAGTTTTAAGCCTTAAGCTGTCAAAGCAGCGGCTGTTAACATTTTAACTGTTTAACTGTTACCAAGTTAAAGTTTTAGACAGAGCCACTGAAAACTACAGAATGCAGTTTTGAGACCTACACAGCTCAGACCTGCAAAAGTTTTTGTATTACAGATGTTGAAGAGGCAATTCACACAACACAATACTGAACTGTGCAAGTTAGCTGGGTTTACTGTTGCTTCTCCCATCATTAGCAACAAAAATATTCTTAGCAGCATTACATAGTTTGCTTTCAAGAGATGTGCTTGTTTTGAGAGAAAAAGTGGTGCTTAAAAACTAAAAGAATTCTTGACATGTCCTTGCACTCTATCAGTTAAACACAGTTCCTTGAAAGGGGCAGAAAGACTTTGGCCAACCGTTACGGCAACAATCATTTGGGAGTGGGTGTGTGTCAAAACCAACACAGATTAAATATAAAGCTTCCATTTTAATATAACCTCTCTTATTACTCACAGAACAGTTTAATACTTTCTTCTGAAGGGAAACTGACAGTTCTGCAAGCTATAGGCTTTCTTCCCCACGAGAAATTAAGAAAGAATGAGTCCTCCTCTTGTCTGGAGCAGTGTGCCCACCCCGCTCCTCCAGCAAATACTCAGAAGTAGATGGGAAACAATAGAAACCAGGAAAATCCACGCTTTTTCTTAGTGGTCAACTTATTCAGAATACCATTACTGAAGAAACGTGTGCAGAGACCTGCTGAACTTACATCCATCAGTTCCTTCAACATTTGGATTTAGGCTGCTTTTTATCATAACAGTGATTTGAAAGATGCAGCTCAAAGATGGCTAAGTCACTTCCATAAAGTGAAGGTAAAAAATAAGCATATAAAGGTGAAATTTGCAGACAAAAGTGAGATCAATATTCCTACATTAGTGACATTTAAGTGAACAGACCCAGTTGACAGATGAGAAGAGATCTCATCAACCATGATGCTTGGTCTTTTCAGTCCAACTGATGCTCTTTTAGCAGAGCAAGTTTTCCTACAATTGATTAGTGCAGCTGATGCACACAGTTAATGGCATGTCTGCTGAGATAGGTATCCAAGCACTGTGGGGCCTACGCTGGTCTTTTTCCTCTTGCTCCCACTGCTTTTTTTTCCCCTGCCCTGCTTGTTTGGGTTTTGTCATCAGAGCTTCTCTTCCTAGGTGGCACCTACTGTCAGGTCAGACACATTTACCTGTATTTGTTGTTTCCTTAACAGCTTTCAGTCTTAAGCGAGAATATAACAACTTGCTAAAATTTTTCACAAGCAAGCAAATGAAAACCTCAAGAGCAACACCTATGAGCAACCAAAGTTGGGCTTTTTTCCTTCAGCAACGGGAGTTTGAATTTTGACACAAGATACCTAACATGGTTTGTTTTCCAGTCTCCTATGCTGTTTAGGAAAACCTTCCTGGAAGTTGGTCCTACTAACAGTTCTCTAAACTGAACAGAATACTACCGAGAATTCTACCTAAGGATTAAAAACTTTGCCCTTTAATACAGCTTGACTTGGGAGACTAAAAATCATGAATAACCAGTTTAAAGCATATATATACGTTACACAAGACTAGATAGTGTCCTGCTGCTCTCCCTGACCACAGGAACATCAAAATCCAGCATCTACATGCACCTCAAGTACATCTTGGGATGTAGCATCATCTTGTAACTGAACAGTAAACACTACAGAAGTGAAGGTTCAAATCTTGAAGGAAGCTTCAGCAGGTTGCCTGTAAGCCAGACTCAGGAAACCATAGCAAATAATTCATTACTTCAGGCAGAACTGAATACCAGACCCATTAAAGAAATAAATCCGATTCTTCAGTTGGTATGAGCTGAACAAATCTGAACTTTCTGTAGATTTGAAGGAAAATACAAGTAGTTAAAAGGAAACATTTTCCATTGTTTTAAGGAAAGTAAGGCTAAATTTTAAGCTTCTGCTTAGTAGCTGCACTTTCTCCAATTAGACTTCATGAGAGCAGGCAGTCACCGAACCAGGACTCAGTTGTATTGTGTAGTTCCATTGTTAGCAGGAGCAAAGCAGTACACTTCACCCTTTTGTATCTCTATGTGAGTCGGGCACTAATACCAGCACTGTTAAGGATTAAAAACAAGAAAAACCCACAGTGTCCACGTCCCCCACCTCAGTCTCTTCTGAAGGCCACTCAGATAGCCATGAAAAACCAATCCAACTATGTTTTGATCGGTGCAAGAAATTCCACTGGTTACAAAGCATGCAAGTTTCCAGGTAAACTTATTCTCCATTTTGAGTTACTGGGGCAAAAAAATTGCTCTCCCTCCTTTTGCTGAATTCACAGACATTAGGCACCCATTTTTCCTCTGTGTTAAGAGCCTGTGAACACCACACACTTATTTTATTACTAAGGCCTGCAAGCATTCCCAAATAGGAAAAAAAAGTTAGTTCCCATCAGTAGATATCCCCCCCTGCTGTAATTACAATCAAAACTGGGCAAGAGAATGTCTTTAAGCAAAAGGATCCGACATCCGAAGTGCAGCTGTGCTCACTACTCCCGCCTTGATCTCGTGCACGTGCCGTCTTCGTCGTATTCACCCATCAGCTGCAACATCTATGTTCCAGTATAGAGAAGAAACTGTCCAGCTATCTGTGCTGCATGGGACATTAGCTGAAGCACCTTCCTAGAAAGAAAACCGTTTGTTTAAAAAATAATCACCAACAGGATGACATTACCCCTTTCCATTCCCACAAACAACCTTTAGGTTGAGTTAGGCAGATTTATTTAAGAACTCTCTCACTCCTTCTCACTTCTGAGAAGACAGTCATTTTTATACCAGCTTTAGAAAAAATACTTTTGTAGCCATTGATTAACAGAAAACTATTGCCATGGTATCTGAACTGGAAAACACTCTTGATAAAGCAGGCTGTTGTCCCGTTAGAGATTTTACAGGCCTCCTGCTGAGTCATCACTCAAACTACCAGAGAACCACTGGTTAAAACTTTGCCTGGGAGAGCCCAGCAGCATTCCTGCAGCCCGAATCCACTTCATGTCTCACCTTTAGGCCATTCACTAACACAACACTTCACGTGTCCCCAAGCTGCAGCTCAAATTCGATTAGCTCTGAAGCTGAGCAATCGCATTACAACGGGTACTCAACGGCAAAAAATGTGAAGCCAGGCAAATTAATGCTGTTCAAGCTGCAAGCCTTAAGAATTCTCAGTTGTCATAAATTGAGACCACAATGGATCATAAGCCAATTATAATTTTATTAATTGTAGCAAGTAGAATAAGAGCAAAGACAGCGCTGGACGACAGGGGAGTCTGCGCTCCGCCAACTGCCATACTGATTAGTTTAAACAGTCCTTTTTTATACATTTTGCATCCGTGGCCGTAAAGTAGGAGAACTGCTCTGCGCATGCTTCAGTTACTGTGAGGGGTTTTTTTTTTTCTGTCTTTCGGTGCTTGCTGAGTAAGAAGTTTTCCTTCTTTGTTTTATAATTGATCCCTCACTTAGATAGAGTTGTTTTTCTTCTCTTCGCCAGTCCCTTAGAACATCTTGTAGTCATCCTTGAGCAGTATCTCTCCTGTTTACACAAATGGTGTCTGGTATGTGAAGGCAATTGCAGTTATCTTATCTCACATGAGTGATGTCCTGCAGCTGTTCGCATAAGTACTTTCCTTTCTTTTGTCGCTTAACCTTTACATTGAGCTTAACATAAATTTTAATAAACAATACCCTAATTCATAGTTTCTTACAATCCCCCCTTTTTTCTTTTATCCTATTATTGTTTATTAGACGCTATTTTCATTTTCGACACTGCAGGCAAACTTTTTCCACAATCCCAACATGTATCATAACACTCACAAGATAATACCTTACAATTACAATACCTTACAATTACAATCATAGTTTTCACGTGGCATATCGCATTCACAACAGTCTTCGTTATCTTCATCTTCATTAGTAGGTATACTTTTATAATCTCTGTCAGCTCTCCATAGTTAGAATGAGTAGTTTAGCTATGTCAAACCGCTCCTTAATAAAATGTAAAATATAGCGTAATATGCATGGTTCAAATATAAGTCCCAGAATCAACATAATAAGCGGTCCTGCTAAGGCAAACAATAAAGTGGTTAGCCAGGGTGAAACGTTAAACCAATTTTTATACCATGATCTGCCCACCTCACGATCCTTTTTACGTTGATTTAACCTTTTCCGAAGTTCAGACATGGTGTTATTCCGATGTCTGAACAAACCCATTTAGTTCCCGGTGTCGGGATAGCCCATTTGTCATATCTGTGTTGTGGTTTCTTACATCCAGGAGGTCCCCAAGTGATGTCTATATATCTATCTCCTGTTGTTTTCCAATCTGAAGCTATTGTCTCACAACCCCAATAACCACAATAATAATGTCCCGGGTAATTACAATAACTTTTTTCCAGGGTTTGAGGCTGGACATATGTACCATGCCTTGCATTGCGCTTGGGTGTAACCCAAATTTAAACAGTTTGTTGGATGACATCCCATTGCTTCAAAAGGTATTAGCGAAAATAAAGATACAGTAAAATTCCAATTTCCTTCCGAACTGCTTCGATTTTGTATAAGCTTACTTTCCTGTAAGTTATATAATTTCCAGAGCACTGGCTCATGGGGGTTCCCATTTGCTTGAGTTAGTATCAATAGCAAAACCACCAGTATACCAGGAAAAACGGTATTTGTCAATTTTACCAATTTAAGTATAATTTTACCAGTCCTAGGGAAGTTTGACCATGGTTGCTTTTGCGTCCCATTGTTTTGGTTCTTTTCTCCACAGTTTGTTCCTCCTCTGCCTCGCCCGTCGACTCGGTTGCTTCGAGCCACGGGGTGTACCATCTTCTCGGCAGCAAGGGAATTCTTCAGGAGACAGCTGTTTCAGGGCCTTTTACCTATTTACACAGGCTTTAATGGGATAAAGCAAGACACAGTTAGCACTTTTCTTTATAGTCAGGATTTCAACTACAAAGGGGATTGGTTCGTTGGAGTGGTTTCCCAACACTGTGTGCAAACTCCTATTGGAGGGTATCCACATTCACCATTTATCCTGGCATACCTTGCACCTAAAACAAGCAAATGGATACCAATTGCAATTTAAATCATTACACCTAATTCTTATATCTAGAATATATATATATATATTATTTACATCAGTATATTTTCTATATTCAATATGGTGTGGTTGTATGAGTTTAGCAATTCCCTTCAGCACACTTTGTACGCTTCCATATAATAGATAAACAAAGAAATAATTATTGCAAATATAAATGACAATACACTTTATACCAAAAGGTAACGCAGCAAAATAATCAAATAAAGTCTCTATCATTACGTTATCTTTTCAGGGTTATCTTGGTGTCACTTGGAGTACTGATTACTTTCCAGTGGGGTCTCGTTATTGGGCCTTTAATGCGATTGGCATGAGTCCATCCACGCTCAGCAGTTCAGACAGCCGTTTCTGTTGTAAGCAAAACAAGATAAGATCCCTCCCAGCTGGGTCTTAGAGTTTCTTCCTTCCACACTTTAATCAATATCCAATCTCCAGGCTTGACATTATGATTTTTTTTTTTTAAATCCAACAGGGGTTGTTGCACAATCAGTCCCTGCTCCCAAAGCTTGTTACGGTGTTCTGCTAATTGCGAAACATAGTCATTAATCACACAATCTTGAATTAAAACATTAATGTGTTAAATGATCCACCATTACTAATAAATATTTGTAAAGTCCAACCCTAGGTAGTTCAGTAAAATCCACTTGTATGTGTGAGAAGGGTCTGTATGCTGGGGAACGTCCCCCAAGGGGTTTTTGTCTCATGTTATTTCGATTAACATTTTGACAGGTCTCGCAGGCTGCTGTGTGCATAGTCAAAATCGTATTATAATTGCCTGCCACTCGTTTTGCTTCTGTATCGGCGGCATTATTTCCCCTGACTTGATAACTTGTACCTCGCTGGTGTCCCTTTATATGTACAACTGCTATTTTATTCGGCATTTTTAATGCCCCCAGAACTCGCTGAATCAATTCCGGGTGTATCAATTCTTTTCCCTGCGAGTTAACAAATCCTCTTTCATCCCATATTTTTCCAAAAGTGTGTACTACTCCGAACGCATAGCGTGAGTCTGTATATATAGTTCCGTCTTTTTCCTCCTTTTCACATTTCCCAGCGCTCTGTCTTCCCCGCTGCAGTGCGGCCGGGACGGCATTGCTGGGGGGGGGGGGGGGTGGCGGGAAACCTTGCACAGCCCCAGGCTGGCAGCCAGGGGAGGCAGGCAGGGCTGTGCCTGGGCATCCCCACGGCAGCCAAAACAATCCTCAGGGCAGCACCCAGGGGCTCTGCACCGTGACCCGGCCGTACAGCTCCAGATACCGCCACTGCTGCCAACAGCTATGATCCAGCTGCCCCCTCCAAAAACACTTCTTCCAGGGGGAAGAGGAGCAGGGTGGGGGCACAAGCGGGGCCTGACCTCCTCCATGCTCTCCCAGCACCCCACCACAGCCGAGGCTTGGGGGGACTAGTGGAGGGCCGGTGGAGTGCTGCCAGGGTTCACCCTCCAGTGACACTAACGCTTTCCACAATGCATACAGCTCACAGGCTTGAGCCGACCAGCTGGCACTCAGGGGGCCTGATTCTATTATCTTAAACTCTCCTTTTTCCAACTTAACGATGGCATATCCGGACAATCGTTTACCTTCCACTATTTGTGATGACCCATCTATAAATAATACTTCTCCATATTATAGTTCTTCTTCTTCTAAGTCTGGCCTAATATGTGTCTGCTGTTCAATTGTTTGAAAACAATTGTGTAACAGTTCATTATCTTCTCCTGGGTACAAAAATTCAGCGGGATTAACTGCCCCAATAGTTTTTAAAGATAGTTTAGGGGATTCTATAAGTATTCCCTCATACTTTAATAATCGGCTATCTGTAAGCCATTTTTCTGCTTTTTATTGCAACACTCCTCTGATGTTATGTGGAGCATATAAGACAACTTCTCCATTAAAGGTAATACAATTTGTTTCTTCAAGTAATAAGGCAGCAGCAACAATGATTTGTAAGCAGCTCGGCCAACCCCTGCTCACAGCGTCTAACAGCTTTGATAGGTATGCCACCGGTTTCTTTTGTCCGGCCCATTCCTGAGTTACTACTCCGAATGCTGTTCCTTCATGTGTGTTAACAAATAAATGGAATGGCCGCTTTAAATCTGGTAGGTTTAAAACCGGTGTTTGTCTTAGTTCCCTTTTGTGCAAGAAAGTTTAGGAATTGAATGCTTTCTTTTCTTACATCTTCCTTATTATTCCCTGCTATAAGCAGATCATCTACATATTGTAACAGTACATTTCCCGTTTGTACCTGGTATTCTTTTAAGAGCTCTTCCAGGGCCTGTCCAAACAAATTAGGGGACTCAGTGAACCCTTAAGGGAGCACGGTACATCTTAATTGCTGTTTACGGCCTTTTTCTATGTCTTCCCATTCAAAGGCAAAATAATCACAGCATTCTTCTGCCAGTGGACAGGCCCAAAAGGCATCCTTTAAATCAATCACACTATACCAGGAGTTATGAGGTTCTAACTTGCTTAGCAATGTGTATGGATTTGCTACTACAGGGAACCGGGTAATAGTTCTTTTGTTTATTTCCCTTAAATCATGCACGAGCCGATATTTCCCATTAGATTTCTTTACAGGCAGAATGGGGGTGTTAAAGGGTGACATACAAGGCTCTAAGATTCCTTGTGCTAATAACCGATCAATTTCTGGTTTTAATCCTCTCCGTCCTTCTAGGGATATGGGATATTGCTTTACCCTCACAGGTATGTGGGGTTCAGAAATTTGGACAAAAATCGGTGGGATTTCCAGTCTACTAATTGTGTCCGGAGAGTACCAGACATCAGGGCTGATTTGTTTTTTATCCTCCACGGTCAAAGGATAAGCAGACACTGTTAGCTCTTGATTCTTTACTTTAATTTCTGATTGCAATTCAACAATTAAATCTCGTCCTAGCAGATTAAATTCTGCTTCAGGGACGAGCAAGAGTTCACCCATTCCGAATTTATTTTCAGTTTCAAATAATACATTTTGATTTTGTTTACTTTAAATGGTTCTCCTTTTGCCCCAATCACTTGTACTTTTTCGGGGGAAATTTTACATCCCTCAGGTATTTGTTTAATAGTCGATTTTTCAGCCCCAGTGTCTACTAAAAAGGTGAACTCTAGTTTATGGGGACCTATTTTTAATTTTATCAAGGGCTCATGATGACTCCGGTCCCCCAAAATATAGAGCCCCTGACTCTCCTATTCCACTTTCAAAATTTCCTCATCCCTGATCCTTTCTCTACAATTCTTCTTTACATGTCCCTTTTTTCCACAGTAAAAACAACACCTCTGTTCCTTCTTTACTACTACATTCCCTTGTTTCGTTCCAGCAGCAGTTTGTCTTTTACGATCCTCTCTGACCGCTGCTACCATCATTTTCACTTGCCGCTTGCTGCTCTCCTCCTCTCGCCTTACACAGACTTTCCGGGCTTCCCTCAATAATTCATCCAACCCTCTCACTTGCCAGTCTTCTAACTTTTCAATCTTCTTTCTGATATCCCCCCATGATTTTGCTACAAACTGAGTTTTGAGGAGTGCTTGCCCTTCGTCAGGATTTACCCCGAGATACAGCTGAAGGGCTTTCCTCAGTCGTTCTAACCACTCAGTAGGGCTCTCATTTTTCTTTTGCATTTCATTAAATGCTTTATTGATATTCTGGCCACGGGGTACTGCTTTTCTAATTCCCTGAATTACTATAGTTTAGTTATAGTTATAGGTCCTGCATATGAGTTCTATGCACCGGATCATGATTATCCCAATTAGGTCTTTGGAGTGGCCATTTTAATATTTGCTTTAGGTCCCTGGGCATGTTGAGCATCCCACAATCTCATTCCTGCTCGTCTAATCATGTCTCTTTCCTCGGTAGTAAATAATTGACCAAGGATAGATTGCATTTCATCCCAAGTATAAAGGTTTGGTCCCAAAAGGAGGAGGGGGAGACTTTCGTTCCAACTCCGGTGGGGGAGTGGGTGCTCTGGGGACCTCTGGAGAGGCTGTGGGAGCAGGAGGGGAAATGTAAGGGGGGGTTAGAAGGGTTTCGTCTAACTCTTCCTTCTTTTTCTTTTGTTTAGCTTTTATTTCACCCAGCGGGTAAAGTCTAGTTCCCGGTCTTTTTAGCCACACTTCCGCATACTGACTTTCTTCCGGGTTAAGGGGTTTTTTATTATTAACCCAGAAATTTAATTGTTGTCTTATCCAATCTTCTTCTGGCCCGCAGACTGGCCAAAAGACATTTTCAGAAATCTTCTTCCCTCCCCATATCTTAGTACAGTATTCTATTATTTTCTGCTTATCTTTCCCTAGGGTTTCAGGGAAATATCTCCAATTGTCTAAGATATATGCCAGAGGGGTATTCTTAGGTACAGCAGGTACCCTTCCCATGGGTGTCGAAGGCTTGCTGCCTTTCGCCCCCATCTTCTGGATTATCCACAAACACACACTCACTTGCTCCCCTTGTTCCTGGCCCAGTCCCTCGCGGGAGATGGGAAACGCAGTACTTAAGGGTCCACACTCGCTTGGTTCAGTATATCGAACCTCTCATTTGCTATAATCCAGGATACCCAATCCCGCCCGAACGGATAACCCGCGAACCAATTTTCGCAATATACTCACGCGTCCCTGCGTCTTCGTCCGGACTCCCGTGCACAGAATTTTTATGGGATTTTACCGGTTTCCCCTTTGCTCATTATTCTAGAATTTAGGTTCGTCGGTAAGGTTGAGGTAGGCTGTCAGTCACGGGGCCGCGGATTGCCGCGGGGCGCCTCCCCGGAGGACTGAAGCTCACCGTTCCTTATCCGAGTCACGGCACCAAGATTGTCATAAATTGAGACCACAATGGATCATAAGCCAATTATAATTTTATTAATTGTAGCAAGTAGAATAAGAGCAAAGACAGCGCTGGACGACAGGGGAGTCTGCGCTCCGCCAACTGCCGTACTGATTAGTTTAAACAGTCCTTTTTTATACATTTTGCATCCGTGGCCGTAAAGTAGGAGAACTGCTCTGCGCATGCTTCAGTTACTGTGAGGGGTCTTTTTTTTTCTGTCTTTCGGTGCTTGCTGAGTAAGAAGTTTTCCTTCTTTGTTTTATAATTGATCCCTCACTTAGATAGAGTTGTTTTTCTTCTCTTCGCCAGTCCCTTAGAACATCTTGTAGTCATCCTTGAGCAGTATCTCTCCTGTTTACACAAATGGTGTCTGGTATGTGAAGGCAATTGCAGTTATCTTATCTCACATGAGTGATGTCCTGCAGCTGTTCGCATAAGTACTTTCCTTTCTTTTGTCGCTTAACCTTTACATTGAGCTTAACATAAATTTTAATAAACAATACCCTAATTCATAGTTTCTTACATCAGTTAACAGCTATTCCATTTTTATTGAAGATTTTTAAAGTATTCACATTGAAATACGGAACACTGTTTGAGAATCCATACAGATCCATAAACTAAGATCAGGTAAGCAAAGGTATACGATATAAATTGCGGCTCACCACAGGATCACAGAGGAATAGAGACTGTAATATTTGAATAGTCACTTATTCAACTTGATTATAGCTGCATCTTTCTTCCATTCTCCAAGAAACAATAGGAACAGTACTAAGAGCTATATTCAAGCCTCATTCCCCAAAAGCTAAGTAGGCCCTCACAAGTATGAAGCTGAGGCATTGGGGAAGTGGTAGGCAAGAACTGGAACCATTCCAAAACTGGAAAGGGATCAGTTTTTGAAGACACAGAAATGAGCCTGGCCTTTGTCTTCTGTAAGAGATGAGGAAGACTTTCTGAGTTCCTGAGATAAACACAGCTGTGAACTCTCTGCTGCTGTTCCTTTCTCCTTTGAGCTCTAGCAAAGGAAACCAAGTCTTCTTGCTACAAATTCTCCTTTTCCTCACTGGGATTAAAGAAGGTTTGCAGTCAAAAGCCGATGCTTCCAAAGAGTAGAATACTCTGTACTTAGAGCCTGGGAAGCCTTTAGGAAAAAAAAAAAAAAGAAAGACCACTGTACCCTTACTCATGCTTTCCACACACACGTCATTTCAAGTGTGCCTTTCCCTCCACCAGATAACACAGGCCACGGAGCTTTACAGTTGTAAAGAAAGCTGCAGCTGGTACTGGGCTTTTGAGCAGCTGCAGTGTGTCACTTGCACACAAGACCAGTTGTCACTTAAGCCATGGAACAAGTTCTTTGTTGAACCGAACGTTTGATCCTTCAGTTGGACACTACAGGGAGAAACAGGGGAAATGCATTAATCAGATCTGGCATGCTTCGAGCCCCTCCCACTGAACAGCATTTTAAAGTTCTTTCCCCTTCACACTCTGCAGGTAGGCCACCTCACTGTTGTGTTCAAGAGTACAGAAGGTTCTCTCTTCTGTCACCTCTATTCTTTGCTAGCAGACTGTTTTCCCACTGTGACGCTTATCATATAGTCATAGAATGTTAGGGTTGGAAGGGACCTTTAGAGATCATCTAGTCCAACCCCCCTGCAGAAGCAGGTCAGCCTAGATTGGGTCACATAGGAACATGTCCAGGCAGGCTTTGAAGACCTCCAAGGGAAGAGACTCCACACCCTCCCTGGGCAGCACTTCCCTTGCAGCTCAACTCTGTAACAAAACAGTGCTTCCAGAAGAACTCCACAGCTACTTCAGCTGTTTGCCAGTGTCATTTCCTCCTCATCAGCTGTACTGTGCCAGCAGGGAGGCAGAGCTGTCACTTCAAACTCTCCTTAGCAGTGCAAGTTCCAGTGCTGATACTTGCCTCCACAGCACACAGCCAGAAACAAAAGTTTGTTTCTGCCTCAAGAGACTTGACAAACACAGGAGCAGGAGGAGTGCAGCTGTTCAAGAGAAAACCTTTGCTTTGAAGAAACCCTGATGAAGCCATTGCTACAGCTGAATAATCACCACAGCACAGACAGAGTAATGAGTCTCATCTGCAGCCATGATAGTTGTGGCCTCAAAGATTAAAGGAGGGACCACCTAAATAGGGTGGGAGAGGTCAATCAGACTGAAAGACAAGCAGCAAGATTAGTATTACAAAGTTTAATAGCTTTATCATGAAACAAGGTACTACTTGAACACTTCAAACTAAAGACTACCTATTGCTCAGTGAAAGTGAAAACTCTATGGCATATAATCTGTTCTGTACAGAACAGATCTGGTCCTCAAGAAATGAAGCACAGCAACACTATACTGTTGTGTCTCAACCAGAATTTGAAAGGTCGGGTAGAGGAATTCAGGGCCGCAGCTTGAACATCTGTCCAAGTATGGCACCTCTGTAAAGGTGTCTGAACAGAGAAGAAGTTTTCCTCAACCAGGGCAGGACACAGCTGCTTTTGACAAGGCACCAGCTTTCACCACATTGTTGAGAGCAGTGGACAGAACAGGTATTATTTTGCCCCTACGTAAGCCAGTATTTCTCAAAAGCTAACTTTACTAAAATCACAACCCACCACAGTGTGGGTCGTGTCACAGTCCTGCAAGAGACAGCAGTCCTTGTAGAACCATTACAGTTGGAAAAGACCTTTAAGATCAGAGTCCAATTGTTAGCTTGCTTAGAGACCAGTTGGCTTAAAAACGGTGGCAGCATTTTGCAGATGGTCAATTCCCATTAAGACAGCAGAGAGTGTTATATCTCTCCCATTTTCCTTTGAATCCATGT
The DNA here is from genome assembly GCF_028858725.1 of Colius striatus. Taxonomy (NCBI): domain Eukaryota; kingdom Metazoa; phylum Chordata; class Aves; order Coliiformes; family Coliidae; genus Colius; species Colius striatus. Next base: position 1,059,417 of record NC_084775.1, on the reverse strand, counting down.
AGCTCACCTGGTGAATTCAGCAGCCAGGTATTGAAAAGCTTGGGCGAGCTATAAGACCTCTGCCATTAGATCTCAAATTCCTCTCATTTTGTGCTCTTAAAACCCCTCCTTTAAGCAGTCTGATTCTTCTTCCTAGGCCTCCTGCATTCTTCAAACAAATCAAAGAAGCCTGAGGAAATTCTCTCCAGAAACAGAGACTGTATCTAGAGCCTAGTAGTAAATACAAGCTGATAAGATTTTTGCTTTAGGGGAAATTTAGAATTCCACCATAAAAAGCTGTAGTAAGTTTTTACAAGTCAGCTATTCACCTTACAAAGAAAGATTCAGTGTATTGGCCAGTATGTGAGAATTAATACAAATACTACAGCTGCTTCCTGAGACCAGTAAGCAAGCACAGATTTTCCATTAACATGTAAACCTGATCAGGAGTGGGAACATACTTAGCGCAATACACTTTTTGCTCCCATACGTTTGATGTCATACGAGATAGAGTACATCTCCTAGAACGCTGCCTTGATGTTGAAGCAGCCAATAACATCCTTAGGGTTCAGCTTGTACAGATCAAATGTGACGTCAGCTACTCCCATTTTCTTCTTTTGTCTCACAGCAACACCATTTTTTCTCTAATTTAAAAAAAGTGAGAGACGGTTTGTACCAGGAGCCAGGAAATTTCAGCAAGATAATAGTTAACAGTGTCGAGGAGTGGTTAAGGGAGAATGGACATGGATCCCAGGGTATAATGTTAGGCCCGACGGGGCAAGACAATCTGAGTTCTAGTTATATGAATTTAATGCACAATCAAGACCAGAGTCAGAGCCATGGTTAAAACAGTTGCTGTCACGTAGTCAGTGCAGACAGCAGGCCACTTTCTGCTCCTTCGGGGTCGGGCTGTTTTCAGCTAACGAGCTAACAGCTCAAGGTCAGGCTGTTTTCAGCTAACGAGCTAACAGCTCAAGGTCGGGCTGTTTTCAGCTAACAAGCTAACAGCTCAAGGTCAGGCTGTTTTCAGCTATCGAGCTAACAGCTCAAGGTGGAAAACAACTTCGGAGAAAAACAAGATGGGAAAATGTGAGGGAGCTTGCTTATGGCAGAAACCGCAAGTAGGATGAACATGAGAATGTAATCTATTAGCTGCTGTTGCTGAGCTAGCTTTGAAGCTGCTGTGTATATAAGTTAGAGCCTGCTCTCAATAAAGAGAAGATTTCTGCTATCACTCACATTGAGTAGGACTGATTTCTTCCTACCCAGCTGAGAATCGGACCCTGGGTTGATCGCCGCATGAAGTAGGCTTGGAGCTGGTTGTTCAGGCTTCGAGCCTGGGTTTTTCAGGCTTTGAGCCTGGGTGTTTCAGACTTAGAGTCTGGTTTCAGACTTAGAGTCTGGTTTCAGGCTTTGAGCCTGGTTTCAGGCTTTGAGTCTGGGTTTTTCAGGCTTCGAGCCTGGGTTTCAGGCTTCGAGCCTGGGTTTTTCAGACTTAGAGTCTGGGTTGCAGACTTCAAGTCTGGTTTTTCAGGCCAAGAGCCGAAAACTTCGCGGCATATGGCGCCCGAACAGGGACATCACTGGGTGTTACCGGGTAAGGAGCCTGCCTGCGGGGAGCTGAGACTTGAAAATCCGGAGGCAGAGGCAGTCGTCGGAGGAAGCCTGCCGGACCCCAAGCAGAGGTTGCTGTACCCGGGGGAGTGACTACAGGTTGCGGTGAGACGAGGAGCCGGCACCATGGATAAGGAGGCAGCACTCTCACTTTTACATCGCTTTTTAGAAAAGCGGGGGGTGGACTTTAAACTGACCGATTTGTCTGGTCTACTTGTACATGGTAATTGTAAAGGCTTTTGTAAGGACTCTGAGAAATATTTTGATGAGGAGGAGTGGAGAGCATATGGGACTTGTCTTTGGGACTTGGTTATAGATGAAGATAAGACTGCTCGGAAACTGATAAAACCGTGGAGAGAAGTAATTAACTGTTTGAAAAAGTATAAGTTGGAAAAGGATTTGGCCGCTGCTGTAACTCAGCGGCTTGATGTGCCTGAGACTGCAGCCGAGCCAACAGCTGGACGGTTTGGTATCGGGACTAATTATGTCTCACCTCCCTTTTCTGGTGAGTGGGGAGAAATTGGAAACCTTCTCTGGGAAGCCACTATTAGTGGTGATAAGGACAATAGTAAGATCAGTAAAGATCTAGGTCTCGTTTGGAGACACGTGCTAAATACTTTAAAAGAAATGCAAGCAGAGCAGCGAATGGCCATGGCTGCAGCCCAGGCGTTGACCCTTGCACCGAGGCTGAAGGAGACAGACAAGGGAGCGGACAGGTTCCTGCAAGAAGTATTAAAGAAACTGGAGCGACAAGAGACCATGGAAGCACAGCCTGTCGCCACTGGAGGCCAGCCCGGTGCGCGGCCTGTACCGCTGTAACACAGCCCGGTGCGCAGCCTGTACCGCTGTGACACAGCCCGGTGCCGCAGCCTGTACCGCTGTAACACAGCCCGGTGCGCGGCCTGTACCGCTGTAACACAGTCCGGTGCCGCAGTCTGTACCGCTGTGACACAGCCCGGTGCCGCAGCCTGTACCACTGTGACACAGCCCGGTGCCGCAGCCTGTACCGCTGTGACACAGCCCGGTGCGCGGCCTGTACTGCTGTGACACAGCCCGGTGCCGCAGCCTGTACCACTGTGACACAGCCCGGTGCCGCAGCCTGTACCGCTGTGACACAGCCCGGTGCGCAGCCTGTACCGCTGTGACACAGCCTGGTGCTGCAGCCTGTACCGCTGTGACACAGCCCGGTGCCGCAGCCTGTACCGCTGTGACACAGCCCGGTGCCGCGGCCTGTACCGCTGTGACACAGCCCGGTGCCGCAGCCTGTACCGCTGTGACACAGCCCGGTGCCGCGGCCTGTACCGCTGTGACACAGCCCGGTGGGCGGCCTGTACCGCTGTGACACAGCCCGGTGCGCGGCCTGTACCGCTGTGACACAGCCCGGTGCCGCCCGGTGCTGAGCGGGGCGTGCTGAGAAAAAAAAGAAAAAAACGAGTTCTTCTCTACACAGGAGTTTTTACAAAGTCAGAGAGGCGAAGGGGCTTCGGAGCAGAGCCCCCGCGGGAGAGCTGCTTCCCATTCGAGCCCAGCCCGCCGAGTTACCCCTGGGACGACTCGCAGGGCAATGCCGAGCGGGCGGAGTCGGGCCGGGGTGCGGCGCAGGATGATCAGAGGAGAGTGGGGGAGCGCGACCCCGTGTTAGACTGGGCACCATCGGGCACGCGGGGGGAGACAAAGAAAACACAGGAGAGAGTAACAGCGGCTGCGCCGCCGGCGCCGGCACGGAGTGAGCCAGACCCCCCCGCCCCTTCCATCCGCAGCCGCCGCCGCGCAGCCGCTTCCCGCGCCCGGTCGGTGTCTCCGGAGCCCCCCACACACATCGCACCGACACCGCCGGCCCCGGCCCTCACGGACCGCTGGGCTCGTCCTTTCCATCCTCAGTCCCTTGCCTCAACGAGTGTAAAAACTGTTGGTCGTGATGTTATGCCTTTTGCTGTAAATGTGATAATGAATAGTGGTTTTCTTACAGTGGAAACTTTCTGAGGTGTTTTAGGTGTCAGGAACAGAACATTTTGGCATTGAGAAGCTAAAAGGTGGTTTGTGTTTTAGACTCAGTGGTGAAGGATTTTTTTTTATCAGAAGTAAAAAAAAAAAAAGATTTTGTCACACTGTTGATGCTTCAAATGATTGTGGTAAATGGTTTTAGGCAATTTCAGCAACCCAAGCAAAACATGTGGCTTACACTGGCCAAAGCAATCACTCAGTCTACAATATGTTTATCAATGGCCACTCCAGATAATCCTTTTTCTACCTGTTTGGTGGGAGTTCCATCAGATGTGGCACAATGGCCTGTACCAAATGCATTAAAAACAAATCCCTTAGTTAAGGGTAATGGCAAAGTTGACAGCTGGGATTTGATCATTTCACGGTTGCCAATAATGACAACAGAGCCACAGGAGTTAGAATTATTGGGATCTATAAAGATGGATTTTTGTGTTATGTTTAATTTTAGCAGCAATACCAAAACATTTGGGACAGAATGTGGATCCCATCCCGGGAGTGTATAAGAGCACAACATCTTGCTGCAATTATACTTCACCAAAAAGACCCAGGTCTAGTCTTGTGCCTGTACAGTTACCAAAGGGAATGTTTCTGATCTGTGGGGACCAGGCATGGCCTGGAATATCCTCGAGATTACAAAGGGAACCACGCAGTTTGGGACAACTGACGATCTTGATGCCTAATCACACAATGATTTAGAAACATCATTGTCCAAAACAATTTGTGCATGCATTTACTGGCGAGTGTGATGACCATGTTACCTTTGGTCTCCCTCAGCAATAATAGCAACTAGTATATTTGCTCCAGGTGTAAGAGTATCTGCTTTATTAACTCAGCTATGCAAATTAGGATGCTGGCTTAGCAAACAAAGTAACCAAACCTCAATGACATTAGAAGGCTTGATTAGTGATGTAAGTAGTATTAGACATGCACTTGTGTATCATTGTATGCATGATATCCTCATTGCTCAGGAGGAGGCATTTACTGTAGATCAAGAGAGAGATCTAGAAACCATGTTATTTAGGGAAACTAACTTACTTTGTTCCTCGACAGCAGGACTGGTTAAAAATTACCAAGTTACAGAAAACAAGAAACACCCACAACTTAAAAGGAGATTGTGATGGTAAAGTACAATTGTGGTCCATTACGGCGAATGTATTTGCTTCAGCATTTGTACCTGGGCTGGCTGCAGCCCAGGCCTTACGGCCGTTAGAAAAGCTAGTGTGTTGGTCGGAGCAGCAAGCTAATGTTACTACTGATGTTATTGAAAAATTGTTAGCAGACCAGAAAAGCCTTACACATGCCTGATTGCAAGATCGTGCAGCTATTGATTTTTTGCTATTGGCACAAGGGCACGGATGCCAAGACTTTGAAGGCATGTGTTGTTTTAATCTTTCTGATCATAGTGAATCTATTCACAAAGCTTTGGCATATTTAAAGGCTCACGCTAAGAATATTACGGTGGGTTATAACCCTTTTGATACTTGGCTTCAATCAGCTTTTGGGGGTTGTCACCTTGGTTGACTATGTTAATCAAAGAAGGGTTAAGATGGATTTTGGTTATTTTGCTTTTGCTTGTAATGTTTAGAATAGTATATAGTTGTGTTATGAAGGCAGTACACACATTGACTGACTCTGTCTTGATCATGCAAAAACAAAACGGGGGATTTGTGGAGGAGTGGTTAAGGGAGCATGGACATGGATCCCGGGGTATAATGTTAGACCTGTTGGGGCAAGGCAATCTGAGTTCTAGTTATATGAATTTAATGCACAATCAAGACCAGAGTCAGAGCCATGGTTAAAGCAGTTGCTGTCATGTAGACAGCAGGCCGCTTTCTGCTCCCTCAAGGTCGGGCTGTTTTCAGCTATCGAGCTAACAGCTCAAGGTCGGGCTGTTTTCAGCTATCGAGCTAACAGCCCAAGGTGGAAAACAACTACGGGGGAAAAACAAGATGGGAAAATGTGAGGGAGCTTGCTTATGGCAGAAACCGCAAGTAGGATGAACATGAGAATGTAATCTATTAGCTGCTGTTGCTGAGCTAGCTTTGAAGCTGCTGTGTATATAAGTTAGAGCCTGCTCTCAATAAAAGAGGATTTCTGCTATCACTCACATTGAGTAGGACTGATTTCTTCCCACCCAGCTGAGAATTGGACCCTGGGTTGATCACCGCATGAAGTAGGCTTGGAGCTGGTTGTTCAGGCTTCGAGCCTGGGTGTTTCAGACTTAGAGTCTGGGTGTTTCAGACTTTGAGCCTGGGTTTTTCAGACTTAGAGTCTGGGTTGCAGACTTCGAGTCTGGTTTTTCAGGCCAAGAGCCGAAAACTTTGCGGCACTTAGTTGTATTTAAACATTCTTCACACAGTCAATACTTCATATTTCTTGTGAAAAAAGCATCACACAGAATTTTATGTTATCGTCAGTAAAAAACGTTTTTCATTGCAAGAAATATATGTAAGATTATTTAAAAAAATATTTAGTTTGTATGTTCTAAGCAGATATTTCAACATGTTTACAAAGTCTACACATGCAGTGTATAAAGTTAAAAACTTTTAACCAACTTACTTTTTGACTCATTCCTCTATTTAATTTGCATTCTTGCAAAAATTAAGTACCCTTTAACTATTTTTTTAAATAAGAATATAGAAGTCATTTAATCTCAACTGCTTTTCTGGACACACTTGTATATTCCATGTGCTCATAACTTAACAATTAATATGAACAGAAATGATCAACTGGGAATTAACACCAATGCTAGATACGAGGATGGACAGCAACTGTGTATTTAGGAAATGTATGTAACTGATTTTACACATTTCTCTAATCAAAAAGTGTGATTACGACTTTGTGAGAAAGGGCATGTGATTTACAACTTTTTTTCAAGCATATCTCATATTTTTAATAACTTGCCTGTAATTTGTTCAAATCCTGCTGTTCTGCTCCAAGTTTCTCCAAAATCAACAGCTCCTTGATACTGTGCTCTATTCTGTTGGCCTACTATTGCGTGTTGTAATTAATATTGTGAACAACTCAGTGGAGTTGATATTCCTGGTTTTAACTACACTTACTCTATGGTAGTAAGAGTTCAAAGGTTTAAATATCTTACAGAGGCCTGTAGGACAGTATGGTTTATCCCAATGCAGAGGGATGAAGGGAAACAAGAACTACCTGGACAGTTTGTAAAATCATGACACGTTTTTCATGATCAGCTCTGTTATTTGCCATTTGGACAGCCCCCACCAAAACCACCTAAACAACCTATGCTCTTTACCTGAAAATAACTTCAAATATTAGCTTTCTTCTAAGCATTCTCTACATTGCTGTGAACATCCAAGACACCGATATGTATATGTATACATGCATATACGTGTATAGGTGTGTATCTATACACACACACATACACACAGATATACATGGATGTACGTAAGTGTTGACTGACAGCTGTTTGAACATGATCCAGCAGTATGCCCAGGTGGCCAAGAAGGCTAATGGCACCTTGGCCTGTATCAGAAATAGTGTGGTCAGCAGGACCAGGGCAGTGATTGTCCCCTTGTACTCAGCACTGGTGAGGCTGCACCTCAACTACTGTGTTCAGCTCTGGGCCCCTCACTACAAGAAGGACATGGAGGTGCTGGAGTGTGTCCAGAGGCTGGCAATGAAGCTGGTGAAGCGTCTGGAGTACAAGTCTTATGAGGAGAGGCTGAAGGAGCTCGGGATGTTTAGCCTGGAGTAAACGCGTCTCAGGAGACATGATCACTCTCTACAACTACCTGAAAGGAAGTGGTAGTGAAGTCTGGGGGTTGGTCTCTTCTCCCAAGTAATGAGTGATAGGACAAGAGGAAAAGGCCTCAAGTTGCACCAGGGAAGGTTTAGATTGGATATTAGGAGAACCTTCTTCACTGACAGGCTAGTTAAACAACAGAACAGGTTGCCCAGGGAGGTGGTGGAGTTCCCATTCTTGGAGATATTTAAAAGATGTGTAGATGAGGGACGTGGTTTAGTGATGGGCTTGTCAGTGTGAAGTTAGTGGTTGGACTCCATGATCTTAAAAGACCTTTCCAACCAAAATGATTCTATGATATACATATATATGGATATATAGCTATGACAGTTAGGAAACAATAACGTCACTTTTATTGCATTCTTAAGCATCACAGAACGAGGGTATTATAGGCACACATTCTCAACTACTTGTCCTTACTACAGTCCTAAAGCTCGTTTACCTGAGATCTGCATCTGTAAAAATAAAGTTCCATTTTTAGCTGCGTGTTACAAAAGACTAAATATCAGCCCCACAGATATGAAATGATAACTTCATTTTGAGACTAATTTACTACAAGTAAAATATGCTATCTTATAAAAAAGATACTGCTGAAAGAGATACATATTCAAAAGGAAACAAGATTCTTAGAGGTTTAAAAATCTCCCTATGCCTTTCCACATAGTAATAAATTTATTAAAAATATTTGACACAGACAATCTCCACAGAAAGCATCCTGCTGAAATCACGTACCATTTAAGCCACCCATCTTGCAAAGGTTAACATAGTTTAGGAGAGTAGACTCCATAGCTAAGTATTTAGTTTTCATCATCCCGTCTGTAGTGAATGGTTTGTAATTCCTGAGCTGTGAACACAGCCATCTCTCTGGTGCCCGCAGCAATCACTCGGCAGGACATCAGATCCAGCGGTCCCCCTGAGAACAAGGGGATTCATGAGAACTGTCTTACATTATGTAAAAAGGCAATGTGTTCTGAAATAGAAACCATGTTGTCATTCAGGAGGTTCAGAAACACTGAAACAATTTCATACGTGGCTCTTTTTGGGGTGGGAAGGACAATCTTATTCAGCAACTCCTATCTGGAGTCACCAGTAAACAATTACTGTGAGATGTGTACTGTCTAAATGAGTAAAATAATAACCTGGAATCATCCTTTCTCAGGAGGATGTCTCCCCAAATCTGTTTGGAATCTGAATGCATCTACCATTCTCCTGGGCTAGTTCTTCACTGTAAATCTGATACTTTAAAGGAATTATTCAGTCATCAAAATAGAGTTTGACTCAGAAGATCTTGATGTGATGAAACCCTGGGCTGGAATTCCATCACTGTGTCATGAATAATCAGCCAGACTCTAGTGGAGAGTACAGACATTTCTACAGGATGCTGCTAGAAATGAGGTAGAGCCATAGGAAGACTGTATTGAGTTAACACAAGTTGCCCCAAAATAGCCACTCGGTCACCCAAAAGTCAACAGAGACAATGATATTTTACTCACCTGAAGTGTCTATCACGGTGCCACCTGCCTCTCTAATAATGACAGTGGCTGCTGCCAAGTCCCAGCACTGTAACCCAAACTGGTAATAGGCGTCTGCAGCACCGGACGCCAAATGGCACAGGGCCAGGGTTGAGCTCCCGATCACACGGACCCTAAACCCCACGAGAAGGACACATGGTAATGGAAAGCAGAAAGGGCCTTTGATTTCAACCTATGTGTCAAGATTGCAAAACATGCCACATACTTGTCTGGGTTTTGCTTTCAGGGGGCGGGAGGGAGTGCTTTTAATGACTTTTGGTCACTAATGTGAGACATATATGGTAAAATATCTTACCCGTGTGCTTGGGCCTTGAGCAATCTCTCAATGTTTCCAAGGAACAATTTCAAAGTCGCAGGGTCACGTTTTGGACCAATTTCTGTTAAAATTAAGGCCTTCGAGATATCTGCAATGTAGGCAGTTGCTTCCAGTAATTCAACAGCTTCCAGGCAGATTCTAGAAATTTGTTTTTAAACACAACACTAATGGACTTTTCACAATAAAACAGTTTTCATGCCCAAATTTTATACCTCTAACTCTTTCATAGGATAAGTGACAGCTTTGCATAAAAATTCAAGCAAGACCAGATTTCTCATACCAAACAGTCTGATCTAAACAGATATTTTTAAAACCAGAACAGAAAGATTAAAAAGAAGTATGCCTTCTTACATTCCTTCTCTTTATACACACCATTTGATTTCATTGACCGGTCAGCTTTTGGCAAATGTACTAACATTAGCGGTCAACTAAAAATAAACGGGGGACCCAGCATAATAAAATAAACGAGGGATTAGCAATGATTTTAATCTAATTATATTTGAAAACAGGATTTCATGAATAGGGAACTTCAATGAAATTTGTTAATAAACTATTTGGGAATACAGTAAGAGCAAAGGAAACTTTCTACCTAAACCACCAGTCATTCAGTAATAGCTCCTCCTCATTCTGACATTTCAGAGACTGACGACACCTTATGACTGAGAAGAACCCTTACCTATTACAAATGAAACCAGTATCTTAATTAAGAAATACTAATATGAGTGTTATTTCTGTATTGCATTCAGCAAGGGCAATTCTGCCCCACAGCAGATGAGGATGTCAGCCTTGTGTACAGTCAAAGGAAAGACCCACAGTGACTTGCAAGGTGTTGAAGTCGTCCACCTGTGAGATCTGCACACTGCTAGTCTATAACAAGCGTATGCCAATGCAGATGCAGATGGTTCATCAAATGCCAAGTGTCTCTGCTTCTGTTGTGCCAGCTGAACTTGGAGGCATTAAAGGCATGACAAAACTCAAAGGTTTAGCCGTTCATTACTTAGTAACTAAGCTGTGTCCAAGTGTCAGCTGTCACCTCTACTGTGGGTTAAAGGCGAGGCATTCATTCCGCTAGAGAACGGCTGCCTGCTTATTACAGCTAATTGCCTAAGTTGAAAATTCTTAGCAGAAGTAGCAAGGGGGTTTTCAAACTCAAATTAGGCTGGAGACATCATTTAATTAAACAGGCTAACAATGAATTTAGTATTGCAGAAGTAGAGTATGGATTCTAGCAATGCGGTAAACGGTTGGTGAGCAACAGGTACGTCATTAGATTGAAAGATACAAGATATCACAAAGCATAACTGTAGGAACACAGATTTAACAATCACTTTTTAAATTATCGAATTCAAATACAGTAACACCCATCCAGGCACGCTGCAGGGTATTCATTGTTTAGCCATCAGTGAAAACTCTGGATGGTGAAAGCAATTTGCCTCAGATAATTTTGCATAACAGGCCCAAGTTATAATTACAGAATATCTAAAGCACGCCTCATTGCTGAAATGCACCAAGCATTCATACCACACCAGTCACAGCTAGGTCATGACTAAGTTGTTCTTCTGAGTTCTAAAATGAATTTCTAACAGATAAGTGGCTCTCTTCAGTTTTCATAAAGGCTATAGGTAGAAATTAGTTGAAGAGACTAAGAGGGAGGTCTCTGTTTAGGAAAATGAGCTGGCTGATCAAGTATCAGTGGGGTTTCACGAATTCAGAGTACAGGAGAAAATTTACAGGCTACTCCTTACATTAGTACAGGCCAGAAAAATAAGGAGGCTTGGTAGAAGAGATTTAATGGTGATACGGATAGATTTATGAGGAAAAGAACAATTCTGTTGACCACAGAAGCACATACAAGGCCTGACCTGAACCTAAGCATGAGAAGAAACACCATTCAAGATCAAAGGGAAGATGGATCCTTCATTTAGGTGCATCCTGATGCCTGGACTCCCATGCCAGGCCTCTACAAAATTTGGCATTGACAAAGAAGAGTGTTTGCCTGGACTGTGATTTCAAATGATTACATGTGAATAATAAATGTATAGCGCAGATCAATGTTATCCAACAGTCACATTTCCTAGAAACAAAAGGCATGAAGTAACGTGACAGCCTAGACCTCCAACACATCATGCATTGGTGAAGGCTGCTTGACTTCCAGTGGTGGGCATAGGGAAACACACCCTCTCTTCCACAGGGCTGGTTTATTTCACTGAAGCCACAGTCCTCACAGAAGAAGAGCAACTGTGATTTTATATACTTAAAACATCAAAAGAAGTGAGACTAAAGAAGATCCATCTTCACTAGTGAAACTGGCCACCACCAAATTATGTCTCTCAAAACAAAGGCAAATTTCAAAGCACTTGCAAGGGCAGAAGGTCCACTTCCTTGCTTTGTTCTAGATTTGGATGTCCAGAGAAAGGAAGACAAAGTGGCACGTGCCAAAACTGTTCCTTGCCCATCTGGAAACCAGAACTCTCTGACTGCAAAAAGGAGTGAGGCCATTTCAAAAGTGGCTCAGCCAGCCCAAATGGGAGCACATGTTTTTAGTCTCTGCCAGCACGGGCTTTTGTGGAACATGAGATATTCAAGCACTGAAAAAAAAGGTGTTATATAATCAAGGATTAAAATCTTAGGGGTCATTGACATTACAACTCTCCAAATAGGGAGATCCAGCTCATAATTAATCCAGGTGAATAGTTAAACTTCCCAAATTTCAGGGAAGTTTTGAGGGTCTGCTTGAGGCACTACAACAAGTCTGTATGTTCAATTGCTTGAATTTACTGTGTTTCAAATTCACGATATCTGGTTTTGGGATAAATTTTTTATCACCTCCTGTGTACAACGATGTACATTTTTGGCACATGTCTGCTTCTGTCTGTTCTCATCTGCATTTTGATTGATTAAAAGAAAACTTCACTACATACATGTGATTATTGTTATCTGTTATCCTTAGGCAAACAGATAGATCTGTAACATGGTTTACCAATAAAATAATTCCATGAAAATGTTGATGAAGTATTGCTAGCTATTTGCATATTGAAACATACCGCACACAAAAGCAAGCTGTTAAAGAACCCCTAATGAAGCTCTCATCCTTTAGTTTACAGTTAGCATGTGTGCCTACAGGCATAACACACTTCACAGCCGACACAGTACTCTGAATTTGATTCACCATTCACATTGCATCTGGCAAGGGGTTTTTTTGAGGAAGACACTATTAATAGACTCTTTCCCTGAAGACATTTGCAGGAATTTCTTCAGTACCATTCAAGGCTTACATTCAGGTCAGTTCCCCTGTGTGTACTTTGGCTCCTTTTCAGCTTAATACTTTTTTCTGCTTTTCCCATTTGTTTACTGAGGGAGATTTAACATCATTCTTTATTTTTGTTTCAGCTTTGTTCAGTTTACATAACCCAAATTATGCAGCATCAAAATCATGATGGTGTTCTAGAAAACATAAATATTAGAGAAAGCTGTCTGGTAATAATATGTAGTATTTAAAAGGATCTTTGGGAATGAACAAACTTCAGAAAAGCATGGAAGTGTTTCTCTGCAGATTCCATGTTTGAAAAGTCTAACTAGAGAAGTACAGAACATTGTGCTGTTTAAACCAGTAACAGGCACTAGCGCACCTGAAAACTATGTTGTTATTGCATGGAACTCTTGGTGGCTTCACTTACAGCTATACATGTATTTGAGATCATGCAATTAGTCTGAAAAAGGTACATTCCTTTGAATAGCTCCTTCTTCTGTATATATCAAACTGTAAGCTGACAACATACAGAGAAAAGGCAGTAGCGTGATCGGGTATAGCTAGGAGACTCAAAATGGCACATATGAAGGCTGGATACTTAACACACCCCCACCCCCCCGCCAATAATCAAGCTCTCGTGGGAAATACACTTATTCTCCATGTTAAGAAAACCATAAAGGTAGATTAAATTAACTAGGCCCATAAGTTCAGAGAGGTCTTAACAGAAATCAGTTCTGAATTGCCTCACAGCAGCAGTTAGCCTTCACAGATACCGCTTGTAGGAAAGAAGCAATAATGCTAATATAAGAACACTGGGAGATGTGTTTCAATTACAAATAGGCAACACTATTATTTAACTCACCACGGTTTTGTCTTACAAAACCTTGCCCACGTCAGTACTCTCTTTTTTCCCCACATAAATCCTATAATAATATTTATAATAATTTGTAAGAATTATCTTTCAATTGCCAGTTTGCACAAGTAGGTTTTGCAGGACTATCATTTTAGACTAGTAGAGTATGACCACATGAATTAAAAAAGGGTGGAAAAACCTGAGTAGTGGCTAGCTTCTTTCTAAAAGTATTTTATTGAAAGTTCCCATGTGATTTTGAGGGTTCTACCCACATCTCAGACACTCATCTTAAAGAACATACTTCATACCTCTTTGTTAACAGCAAATCCAATGCTCACTGCCACTGTCGGAAATCTGTGAAAAATAAGAAAAGACCCATCACTAATGAAAAATCTCTTGACTTACTCGTTATGCAACTCCCTCAGGCAAAAAAAACCCACATGGAGCTCTGTGGTTTTACTTGTGTCAAAATGCTCCTGGCATTGTACTATTTCTCCTTTGTTGTCCTCTTTGTCAGTGTCGTTAAAACTGAATTTACTATTGGAGAAGGCAAGAAATAAGCACAGGAAGATACCAGGCTTTTTACACGAAACGCGTTGTATATTTTAGTGATCTTTTTGCCTTAGTGTAATTGAATTACCCAGTATAAAATCATCACTGTTGTTATAACAAGTCATCACTTTAAAGAGCACAATCTGTTCAAGTTCAAGCATCAGAGATAGCAATCCAGCTGCACAGATACCTTGCTGCTGACATCAACGTAAGGAGAAACCAGTTCCTCTACCCTCTCTTTCATCAGTCACCATCATGTATTTAATTTGCTCCTTTTGACTAAAGTATAATTATTACACTTTAAACAATGAAAGGAATTCATTTCTTAAAAACAAGTTTTAAAAAGAGTTGTGAAGGCAAGGCTCAGGAAATATTGCTAGTAAGAGAAAATGTCACTTGAAGAAAAGCACATGACATCCCTCCACCTCCCCTTGAATTCTAGGGAATTGCACCAACAAGTTATTTTGTTCTCATTTAATGAAAACTGCAGTTATGTTACATCACAAAGTACAAGGCAGAACATATTTTAAGCAGAAGTATTACAAGCAGTCATTCATTTACAACTTCTAGGACTTAAATGATGAATTAAAGGTTTTGCACTTCTGTGAGAACGAGCCCTAGATTTACTTTTGCAGAGCAGTATTCTGTAAGTCTAAAAACAGTATCTATGTACAACTTTGTTTTTTCTACTTTACACATGTGCAAAGGTTGTACTTCTTAGGAAAACTGAAGCACTTGTATTTGAAAGGGAGAAAACGTCACCACTACAAGGAATAGGTAACAACCACATAAGGCGTTAGGCCAAATGTCATCATAGCACAGCCTTGTTCCTCCAGTTCAGCTCAAGCCTCTGCATGTTCATGTGCGGTTATATATAAACAAGCTGTGAGTCAAGAGCTGTGGGCCATTAAGCAATCAGCAGAAACTTTAGCTTACCTTTAGATAACAGTATAGAGCTCTCCCCAGCACAAACACACACTCCCTCAGATACACTAAGGGAGCTACAAAAAGATAAAGGCATGTGTTCTGGTTTAGCAAGGAGCAGCTTTTGGCTTAGTAACAGGGGGAGCGGGTTGCAGTGAAGACCCGGTAAAGAGTTTGCGGACTCTCCCCCGGCTCCTGGGTTCACACCCACCTCCGGCCTGGCTGGGCCAATCTGGCGCCTCTGCGATCACTATTTAGGGGACGGGAATTTGGAATGCGGGTCGGGAGGTGTAAGAGGGATACAAGATGGAGGCGACCACGCGGACCCTTCAGCCAGAGGAGGAAGGAAGGAGGAGCAGTAGACCGGAGACCCTTCTGCAGGCCGTGGCGAGAATGCAAGCTGTGCCCCTGCAACCTGTGGAGATCCGTGGCAGGACTGAGAGCCACCAGCAGCTCCATGTGAGTGAGCCCGGACGGGCGAGGGACTGTGTGGGGAGACGGCCATGGCCCAGGCCGTGTTGGAGAGCCTGCACGCCGTAGAGCAGCCCCACACGAGAGGCAGAGAGGAGCTGCAGCCTTTGGAATGGGTGCACGTCGGAGCAGCCCGTGCAGGGCTGCCATGCGTGTGAGTTACCCCACGGACTCGCAGGGAGGACTGGTGTGGAGTTCACCCGTCCTGAGGAGGGACAGACGGCAGAAGCTATTGGGAGCAGACTGACTGAGACCTCCACTGCCTGCCCCCCCGAACCGTTCAGGGTGGGGGGCAAGGTAAAAACCCCGGGATCAGGGCTCTGAGCCCGGGAAGAGGGGAGGTGTGGCGGGAAGGTGTTCTTAAAAAGGCTGGTTGGACTCTTCATTGACGTATTCCTCTGTGTTGTTTTGTTTCGTTTTGGTTATGTTTTGGGTTTTTGTGGGTATGTTTTAGTTGATGCTGCATTAAATTATTTTCTGTTTTCTTCCCCAAACCAAGTAGCCTGGTCTGTTTTGTCCTGAACCTTAAGCAGCAATTAAGCCCTCCCTGCCCTCGAGCAATTCTCAGCCTCTTCGGTACTTGAGGCTAATCGTGGTCTTTGTTCCCTGATGGGCCGAAACCAGGACAGCATGACACCTACTTACAAGACAATGGAATAAATCTACCATGGTAAAACATTTTCAAGAAGAAGAGAGGCTTTGTGAGAAGCTACGTTTTGCTCTTTTATGTACTTCCCAGTTCACTGTCCACTTACCTGTGCACAAAGTTGCACGTTCCATCAACAGGATCAATAATCCAGGTCGGACTGTCAGTGAGGACACATTTTGAACCAGCAGCAGTGGACTCTTCTGCAATAAACCTGCATTTGGTGTGGAGTAAAACAAGTGTGGTTTAGAGATGTGACGTGAAAAGACAAATTCCATCTTTCTCTTTTTGAAGAGATACTTAATTTTTAATATCTGTATATTTTAATTAATTTTTATATCTATATCTATATGTATAAACGTACATACTGCTTTTTCTTCTCGGAATAAGGAGCTTTCATAGAAACTTTGAAGGAGAGTTCTCAAATTCATAGCACACTATTTTGCATGGTAAAAAGGGACTCCATTTATGTTTCCCAAAATATAAAAAAGTCATGAAAATGAATACAACAATGGATCTAAACTGGCACCCCTGGAACTTCAGAAGGAGTTTTTTAATGCAGAATGTCATTTTATGGGTTAGGACTGTCTATTGCAGTAAGTAATATAAACTGCAAACTGTAGCTGCTTCTCTTCTGCAGCCAAATTCAGTCATTAGGAAATAACACACTCTTAGAAAATCCACAATCTCACTCCTACTTGAATTTTTTACAGTAGACTGACTCGAGAAATGAGGTTTACAAAGCTAAACTTTCTTTTTCCCGTGACCTAGAGAAAATCAACAAGTTATTGGTTTTTTGTTGTTTGGATGCAGAAGGCACAAATTGAAATCTGAGCTCATCTTCTGTTCTGTTGTTCTGTCCAAATTTCTTTCAGTAGATATCCTTTTCCTTCAGTAGATACCCTCCTTTTTCCCTGGGAAATGAACATCCAGTTCTGGTACACTTCCTGCTGACCTTAATTATCCCTGCTCTCCCATGAACTGCTCACGGCCTGTTTCTTTAAGTGCTGTGCAGCTGTCACTCTCAAAGATCTGAATTAAGTGCTGCATGTACAGAAGGTGCAGAATCAGACTGCTAGCACTCAATCTTGCTTTTGGTTTCTCATTCAAATAGCTGGTAGTGGTATTCAGAATCTCCTCCAAACAGTTGAAGATGAAAAAACTCCTCTTGATGACACAAAGAGAAAAAAAAAAACCCAATAAAATAAAATAGCTGCTTGCCCAGGGCTAGAGTAGCAGCTATTTTTTCTTGTGCTCTCAACAAGTGCTGCATGATGCCACATAGCACTTGCAATTGTGAGCTTAAAATGTTCCGCAGACAACACAGGAGGAGACTTTGTGAACTTTCCAAATGCTTTCCCTGAGTAAAAAAAGTACTGTTTTGATGGCATTATAGGCCCCTAGTTGGTATGAAGAGGGAAGAAGGAAATGTTTACTAGGATTTTCATCTCTATTAAAGCTGAAGGAAAAGTCTTGGTGTGGAACTGAGAAATGAGAAAGACTAGAACAAGCGTTTGGAATTCTTTCAAACGTAACATTTTGCAGACTGTTTGCTGTAAATATTTCATTATTTTGTCATGGTGCTGTATAATTTTGACAAATGATACAAATCTTTTACAAATCTTGTAATTAGCATATAAACCCAACCACACACTTTGGCTGTGCTACTGGCTGCAGAGGAAGCTCATCTTCTTGCAGATGGAGCACATTCTCAGACTGTCCACCTTCTCCATAAATTATGCTTCTGCTTCAACCCTCTGCCAACCCCCACAGCCAAAGCCTGAACTGTAGCTGTTTCCTTGCCAGTTCAAGACAGATGAAATGGTAACCTCTTTAAAGACAAGACTACTTCTGTGTGAGTTGTTTTGCTCTCAAGTATTGTAAGTCTGTTTCTCACCTTTTCCTGCACTGGGATGTGACGCTGCAGTCCTCACATACAGAAATGCTAACATGAAGCTGAGGAACAGCAGTGCCATTGATACAGTCTTGATGTCCAAGAATATTTTTTCCAAAATGGATGCAGGATAAATTAGCTACACATTTAATGAAATTTGGGCTAACAGTTTAAAGTAAGCCCCTTGCTGTTATACAACACTAGGAACTGTGACAGTTGCTCAAGGTCAACGTGAGATGTGTTGTTCTATGGTTTCCTGTCCTGTAAAAATATGCAAACTAAGCAAAACACTTGGCTTGAAATACTGGAGACAAAATTTTATGAACAGCTTGAGAAGCAGGAGGTATAGCCATGTTATCACAGTAGTTAATTTGACAGCCTATGAGCTCTCCTTAAATCTGGATTAAAGTTTTCTCCCACTGAAAATGAGTCCAGTGATTTTAGCCAACTCTCATCATACATCTGTTCTTACCATGGTGCCACTCTGAAACTCATTGTTGGAACAGCAGGGAAACCTGTAGCATAGTAAGTGCTGAAACCTGCAGCAAGGGTGTCATCCAGTAGAATGCAGGAGGTTCAAGCCAGGGCTGTCCCCTCACCTATCCCCGTATGGAGGCCTGAGAGCAGAAGGCCAGGAAGCTAGTGCTGGATGTCATTCTCTATAATGACTGTGTCGTGGTTGTAATGTCTACAGGATTAAGGCCACAATTAAAACTGAAGATGACAACTTGTGTAACAATACAGCCTTTCAGGCTGTGCCTATCCACAATTCAAAGATCTATCGGAAAAATCCCCTTTTGAAAAAACTCACTTGAAGGATGTCAGAGTACCAAAGGGTGGTGAGAGATGAAAACTTGGATGAAGTGTGAATGAGGATGATACATATCACTGAACCAAGTGGAGAGAAGAAGAATGAAACGTGGGACAGAATTCTCTTTTCCACGTGTTTTCCTAATACTTCTCTTTACTTCTGGGTACACTTCCAATATCTCAAGACTCATCACTGTCACAGTGCAAATGGCACAGATTCTCATGAGAACCCTTTTAAATTTTTAATGTATTGTAATTTTTTTTTACTTTTTAATGTTCCTCTTAAGGTACATTTGTTGATTCAGAGAACATAAGAATCAAGAGAGAAGAAGTAGCAGAATGCTTCCAACAGCAAGATTAAGTAACAGACTAAACAAAGTGTGCACGATCTTTTGAAGTTTTTGTTTTACTTGAATTTAAACCTTGATTGCTACTGTGGACTCCTCATTGCAAATGTTTTAATCTAGTCTAGTTAAATCTAGTTTAATCAATTGTTTAACATAAATGCATTTACTGTCTGAACAAACTCTAACCAAACCCAATAACCAACATCAGCAAAATACTGAAGAAATAGCAATTCCTTCATTTGCCTATAAAGTCAGAAGCTAACTGTACAGAGTTAATAAAGTCAGGGATTCTTCAGTTTCTAGGTCTTACACTGACCTTAAAACTTTTGTTCCCATTCTGAGTTCAATTAAGCACTTCTGATGAATCTTATTTTATGTGTATGTTTTATGTTCTCTGGCAGACTGTTCAAGGCAAAAAAACCCCACAACACAGGAGTGGAGATGAGAAAGGAGCACAGGCAGCAATAGTCGAAGGAATATTACACAAATAATAGGCTCGTAAAGCCTGGCACTCTCTTGAGAATGGTGGCCAAGAACCACACATTGTGCTGCACAGTACTGCTTCAGGATGTGATCACACACAACACGTATTTAGAAAGCCATATTTAGTATACAATGTTTTTTCTGTTCCTTCTTATGGTGGGGTGTTGGGTTTTTTTTTCCTAGCAGCATTGTCGATAACCAGATTAGTAGCTGAGCCCTCCAGATTTTCATCTTTGTTGATTTCTGCACAGTGCTGGAGTGTAAGGCTCATCTCTGTCAGAGATGCACACAGTTAGAAAGAAGTCATACAGCATTTAAAGGATACACAGGCTCTGCACTGGCTCTGCAGGAAGATTCATTTTATCCATGTAGACTGAAGTCAAATGTTTGATGCAGACCCTCTGCATCAAACCAAACCCAGACAACTCATAGAATCTCTCTCTATTCTGCACAGGTGCTAGGAATGGTTATTTTTCAAATTGACCATAATAATTCAAGAGAAGCCAATAATTTGATCTCTTTTTAAAACCTTGGGTTGACACCCCATATACTAATTTATAATCTCTTCATGTACATGCATCAAATGATGACGATAAACAACTCTGCTCCTCACTCATTTTAGGACTCCATACAACACAGGGTGGATGTGATTAAATACGGTACTTGTCCTGATTTGGCAAATGCTTACCTATCATGGCAAAAGAAAGCAGAAGAAAGGTCTGTAGGACAGGACATTTGCTATCATTAATTTCAACTATATTTTAATAGATATCCTGGGAAGAATTCTTATACACTAGAGGACTGATCAGTGGAGATCCACATGGAACCTTTGTACATGATACCCCTAGAGGGGAAACACGACTATTCAATATATATCTTAAGAAACATAAAGATAATAAAATATAAAGTACTACGTATAGGGAAGTAATACTTCTTAAACAAAGGAGTCCTGTGAAAATGTCCAACAGCAATAGGTTAATATACATGAGAAATAGATACTTTTAAAATTCCCTTGAAGTGCCAGTCAGATATTTAGCTCTTAAAGGAAAAAAAAATCATCCCATAGGCACTCACCTGTGGGAAGGAAATTTCTCTTTCAGAACAGAAATAATTCAACTTGCCACAAAATGATCAGTTTCTGTTACAAGATCTGCAGCAGATGTCTTTGTGGACACTTGTTTTTCCTCTGTTAGAGCTTTCCTAATAATCTGAAACAGAAGTTCACAGACCATAGTTGTTGGCCATTCATCCAGTGCACACTAAAATAATATATTTACTGAAAAATTATACCTAATCCTGAAAAAACAATTGTAAGCCTAATTCTACCAGAGTGTGTTCTCATTCTTCTGACTTTTTAAAAAAGTCCTTCTGAGCTAATGAGTAGTCTTTGGAAACACACCATTTTGAATCATTCTGTGAGAACCACTCTTGACAGTTCAGAAAGGGACTGAGGAACGGAACGCAACTAAGAGAATAAAAGGATGATGGCAGTTGTAGCCAATTAGGAAATTACAAAAAATACATGTAAGATAAGAAAGAGCCTTAACACTCAGGAATTTTTCATGGAAACTCCCTCTGCTTCTTTTCTTTTCTTTAATTTACAGGGTCAATACCCCACTGCTCTCTTACTTTAAAAGACATGCAATAAGGCAAACCCCACTTGTTTATTTTATCTCGAGTATATGGGTTTTTGGAACTTCAAGAGCTGACCACCCACTAATTCCCAAAGAATTTCTATGTCTTTAATAAAACAAAAAACTTAAGACTTTTCCCTAGGTATGGAACCAGTGATCTAACCCTGGACTCTTCTAGAAAAGTCTTTGACATGTTTTTTAAGGATTTAGCTGTTATAAACTCAGAACTAAACCACATCAACTGCAAATGCACATATGGGAAAACAGTTAAAAGCTTTCTTCTAGTTTTCCCATCTTATTTCTGGTTTTTTTCTGTTCTTTCATTAAAATAAGAAGGCAGGATGCAAATGGAGCTGACTTATTTTTATAACCAGTGAAAACGATAAACTATTTGAAATTAGGAAAACAAAAAAAACTCCCAAACATTAAACACCTCTTATTTGTACAGAATTATATTAACTAAAACTGGCAGCAACAAGACCAATATTCCAAGTCCCTTCCAAAACTTTCAAATATTTCAATTGTTTAACTAATTTTCCACTATCCACTACTATTCCAAATATCAAAGTAGTTTTAAAGTGTTGAGAAATGCTTGATGACCAAAGAAAACAGTTGTGCTGCATGGGAAGGGGAACCAGCAACTCCCAAATTTCAGTCTCGCCTCTTGGTTTTCATAGTAGAAAATACTGTGTTTGAAGAGTGTGCTGATTGTTCTGCCAAGTAATGGATATGGCCAACTGTTGCTTTAGTACAGAAGGTGTCTAATGAAGGTATTCAAAACACTAGTTATGCCTATTTACTGAGCTTGTGAAGGCAGGTTAAAACTTTTCAGCTTGACGTCTTGCAGAGCTTCACTATTGTATATAAAAATATTAACTACACTTACTTCTTTTACTCCCCTCAATGCCCTCCATGGTTTTCTTGAAGGTTTTGCTGTAGGAGCATAAAAGCACAACTCTAGGAATGCCCTCGAGCTCCTCTTCAGTACAAAGTAAAATTCAAAACAATACAGCCATCTTGGTTGTGTATTCTAAAAAAATGCTACTCTGTTACAATTTAATTGTTCTTTACTTTTATACTGCCTGTACACAAGTAAATGCCCTGCTTAGAACAGGGCTCAGAACTCTGCATAGTGAAATAGATGAGGAATATGCTCCTTTTAATAGAGAAGATTTCAACAACTTCTTAGCAGTGCCATGGTTTTGACTTCTACTCAGTTTTAATATAAGATTAAGGAGATTTTTGTAGCCATTTAAATCAGTATGTGCTCAACGAGGGAGTGAGATCACACCTGAGCCTTGCTGCAAAAACAAGAGAGGTGCAAGCTCTCTGCTGTGGTTGTTCTCTGCAGTCAGTTGCTCTTCACCCTGTGATCCAGCACTTGATCTCTCCCTTTTTAACACAATCCTTTGCACCTCTCAGCACTGAATTTATTATTTTTCATTTCTGACCCTTTCTCCAATTGCTCCTGACCATTTTTAACTCTGTTTCTCTGTTGATCTGCACGTGCCAGCCTGAAGCTCCAGTTACTTTGGAGGTGCGACTTATGCAAGGGTGTGACTGATCAGAAGCAGTGTCTGATGGCCTTCTCACCTCTCTCTTCCTCTGCAGACCTGTGCTGAGGGGCTGTGACACACATTACCCAGTCCTACGATGTGCTGCTTCTCCCTGCCTCTTGTGTAACTGATGTGTCAAGGGAAGAGCAGAAGAAGGGAAGTCACAATGCTATGCTGAGGTCATCAGCTACATATGGGCACCATCTGCATCAGCTCACCTGTGGTGGTGCCATGGGATGGATTCATCCCTGATAATTCTCTGCATTCTAGGAAGGGTCTGACAAAAGGGACTCATATGCATTTGCATCAGCTTGTATAGGTATGCAATCCAAGCTAGTGTCCCCCACAAAGACCACATTCCCTGCATCATTGGGGAAACAGCTTTATTCTTCACAAATTCATCAAATAGCTCAGAGTAGTCCAGAATTCAGCTTATGTTGAATAATCCCTAAAAATCATCTACCTACAGAGTATTACAGCCCGGGGCCTCAGACTACTCCAACAACATCACTCAGCTCCTTTCCTTGCAGAAGCCTTACAACAAGGTTTGAAGACACCTACTGCAATTGCCTGGTCTTCCCAGCTGGGCGTGAAGCTCCAGAAAAGCTTCTCTCTTTCTAACAGACAATAGGTAAGTGAAAGATCTACAGGTGAAGAACTACAGGTTGATGAAATGAAAACTGCTGATTGTTCCTTATCACTATTGTACAACAAAACTGGCAACCAAGATGCTGTATTTTGTCTGTAAATGTCTTTTATACTCTATTATAGGTTGTATCTAGACTGGAAATTTTACAACAATTTCTAAGCAGCTGGTTTTTGGGAGTGTGGTTATTTACAGCAGAGCCACTTAACACTTATCCCATGCTGCCTTCCCTCTAACAAAGAATTGCCTAGATCTTATCCTAATACCCTGTCTGGGAGCATTTGGTGGGGGGGGTGTTATGCAAAGTGATGGGCATTTACATCAAGCAGTACATGCACGAAGACCACATCACAGAGCAAGAGCGAAGTTGTCCTTCTCCCTTCTTCATTTCCCACGGAGCAGGGCACAGTGCAGTCATGGTCCTGGACTTCTCCTTTCCTAACACCTTTGTGAAACTAATTCACACAAAGGAGAATGAAGAGGACAGAGGGAAAAGACGCCTTCTCCCCCAGTACCTGCCAGGACAGCCACCTCCAGTGAGGTCCTTGTGGTAAGTATTTTATCTCACCTTATCCTGGGAATTCCAAGTTGGTTTTACTTGCCTGCAACATTGTCCTGAAATATTTGCCCAAACACATAATTAAACATCTAGATAAAAAGGATAACTATCTGCAAACAATTTAGGAAATATCAATCCAGTTTGTTAAAAAAAACTGTCTGTGTTCCATAGACAACAGCCTAACAATATCCCTTGGGTGCAAATATGGGGGAAAAAGACTTTGGCTTTTTAGAATCAGCGGATATGCCTTTTTTTTCAGTGGGATTCTGTGAGGTCTCTTATGCCTCACAAAAATATCCTCTGAAAAAAAGAGTCAAAAAGTACTTAGTGTGGACTGAATGTGATGGCTTCCAGTCTGAGTTTCTTACCCTTTTTTTCACCCATATGTACATCACTCATTTTGGTGAAGTTTCTCTGACTGTAATCTCAGAGAACTCTGCAAATATTACTCAGTGCTCTCAACAGCATCAAGGATGCTGTTTTTTTTTAAGCAAAAAGTCATACTAAACCAACAAGCACAGTCTCATGAATACAGCAAGCAGAGCATACTCATAGAAGACCTTGCAGAAGAATGGTTTCAAAAAGTGCAATTACATGTGGCCTCACAGAGCAGGTTTTGCATCATTTTCATGCAGGTCAATTACCAAGGTTACAAAACCATGGCCACTCTCATTATGAAAAAGCCATACGTATTAAATGAGAGTCTGTGATCATTCATAAAAATAATGAAACTAAGTAAGAGGATGGGCGAGAATGTCACAGTTTTAACCTGGGAATAGAAGTTATTCCAGCAACACAACTTTTGACAAATATTCAAGCAATCACTTCTTTAATGGCCTTTGAAGTTTAGAAGAAACTATACCAAAGCATAGATGTCGATCCATTGGAACGAAGATACATTTTACTCCAACTCATGAAATGTAAACCAAACAGTCACGTTTGGGGACAAAAGGGGACACCAGGAAATTGTATTACCGTCTACATTTCCCTAAAAATTCAAAATCTTGACCTGCATGCCTTTCTTTAGGTTGGCCCCTGCACCAAGTCTCTTTTAGAAACTTTCTAATGATTCCAAGCCTTCCTAACCTGCCATGGTCCTGAAAAATGGAGGGCCTTAAAAGCAAGGCTAAAGTGGTGACATTTCAAGCAGGCATGGAAACAGGAGGCAGATCTGGGGAGAAAGAGTGCAAGCAGACTTCTAGCAATGGAGGCAAAAGTGGAGAGCTCTGAGGGGTGGGAAGAGAAGCAGAAGAACAAGATGAACATGACCAGCGGAATCGACTATTTTTGGTGACCCATTTGATCAGTCAATTTTCAACAAAAATCCAGTCCTACCAAACCTATATCACACTGCATTTTGTGTTCTTGTCTCTAGACTCTTTTGGGGACAGCTAGAAGTGGATTGACACTTAAATAAAAGATACAGCCCTATTTGCACCTTTTCCTCCACAAGAATCTCTGATGGGTTTTGGAACTAAAAACATACCTTAACGTTACAAAGTTAATAAAGACACAGTTCCAAAGTCCTACTTAAACAATATCTTTGACTGGTTTAAATTTGGGCTGCCGATGAATTGGGCATTTCCTGCCAGTTGCATTGTAGCGATGGCAAATTGTGAGCTAAAAAGATACCAGGATGAATTTTCTGGCATGTTTATATCTTCCAGGAAGAGGTACTCAGCTGTGGTCTTCTAGGCAATTTAAATGTCTGGAGATGGTTATGGCTGTGAGCAAGTCATGAGTTTCTCCTGTGAAATGGCTGGCAGAATGAGTATGCTGGAGAAACTGCTGTTTGGAGAGCCTGTGAGAGCATGACCTGTCATCCCAATTTGGATTATCCACTTATTCCCTTGTATTACTAAAACAAGTCTCCTCTCCTCTGGCATTCTGTTCCATCTTTGTGTGTGTCTTTCTACTAAGGAGAAAATACATTTAATAACACACATTAAGGAAAAGTTACAGGTCCTAAACTCAAGATAGAAAAGGGAGGCTCTTAAATCATAGTGTACAGATACAACGTGAGTTTCAAAATAGAGCAGATGGAAGCAGAAGAGAAATACATGTTGCTGAGGTTTGTGTTTTACTCAGTTTCTCATCTGAACAATCTGCTGATCCCATTTCTTGGCTCTGGTAGAGTTGGTGCAATTTTTGCTGCTGCGCACAGTGCGGCCAGGATGTCTCCTGAGATGACCAACCTTCTGCTGTGTCAAAACACGGATCTTAACTAAGCTAACGGAGATCTTTGCAAGGCCACTGCCGATTTATCCCCAGCAAGTGAAATTCAGTTACTCTGAAGACACCGGTATGTAAAAGAAGAAGAAAAAGCCTCCCTGACACGGGCATTTTTTCTCTGCACGAGCTGCTCAAAACTAAATGCTGGTCCTGGAACGTGCACATACACAACATTCTGGATAAAGGCACCACAGCGTAAAGCTTCAGTTATACACAAATTCAACCTTAACATCACCACACACTTCAAAACGTGACAGTAATAGAATAAACGCTCGGTGTACATTTGAAAAAGTTACTAAAACCACCTTCACGCTGACAGTTCTTTCCACCGTATTATTGAAGTGAAATCAGAATACTTCCAGTTACAAAATAAACCAGCCTTCACTTGAAGGGGCTCCTCGTCCTTAGCTGGACGTGACCCCCGCGGCCGAAGGGGGCGGCCGAAGGGGGTGGCCGAAGGGGACGGCCGGGGTCTCCGGCAGCGGGGGCCTGGCCTGCTTGCCACCTACCCGCCAGCTCTGCCCCACCAGCCTAATGCCCACACGGCGCTTCCTCAAACCGCCCGCCTCTAGCACAATTCTTTCTTTCATTTCGAAGCGCAGCCGGTACGGCCGCCTGGGAGAAGGATGCTCCAGCCGCAGGGCAGCCTGCTCCGCACCCCCAGCCTCTCCGCGCCCCTGTCCCGCCGCCGGGCAGCGCTCCGCGGCGCGGGCGGGGAGCGATCCTCTCACCTGTCCGGCGCGGAGCGCCAGCTGCACCGCCGCCTCCGCGCACTCCTTCCAGGGGTCCCCGCCGCCGGCCACCGCCCCCATCTCCTCCTCCTCCTCCTCGCACGGCTTCATAGCGGCGGCGACTCCGCTGTCCGGGCCGGGGCAGGGGGCCGCGGAGGGCCCGGCTCCTCGCCGAGGAGCGGCCGCGGAGGAGGGCGGCCGGCCGGCCCACGCACCGCCGCCCGCTCGCCCGCCCGCCCGGTGCGCCGCAGCCGCCGCTGTCACTCCGCGCCGTGGCGCCTCCCCGCTGGGGGGAGCGGGCCGGAGGGAGGCGGCCCGGCGGCTGCCGCCATCAATGGGAAAGGCGGGGCTACAACGCGGCGCCTGGCTGCTGGGCGCTGACTGGAGCTGAGCCCCGGGGCCGGAGAAGGGCCGGGAGAGGCGGGGAGGGGGCCTCCGAGAGGAGCGCCGAGGCCGCGCCGAGCCGCCGAGGGCAGGATGTGGCGGAGAGGCCGCCGGCCCGGCCTGCCCCGCACCGCCGCCATCAGCACTGTCGCCGCCACCGCCACCGCCATTGCCGTGGCCCAGCCGCCCCTCGCCCGACATGGCACAGCGGCCGTTACCGCCGGCCAGGCTGGGCTCCCCAGTCTGGGGCTGGGGCTGAGGCGTTAGTTTCCTCCGAGATAACGAGCCCCTCTTCCCGCAAGCCCGAGCGCCCCTCGGGGGTACCAGCGCCCCGTGGCTCCTGTGAGCCGGGCCCGGAAGGCCCGGGGCCCGCTGGTGTGCCGGGGCGAAGGGCGGTCCCAGGGAACGGCAGGCCGGGCGCCAGCGTTATCGCCGCTCGGAGGGAAGAGCTGGCGGCTGGCATCGCCCATCGCGAGAATGAAGGGGAAAGGTGGGAAAAGTGGCCCGGGCAGCGGAAGGTGTGAGGAGAAGGAGACAGTGTAGCAAACTGTTAGGTTCATCAGTTTATTGGTGCTTGGGAACGGAAACGGATGCTGACAAATACATTGCCCTTCAGATTATCCATTTCTCTTTGTATGACATTTTGGATTTGTCAATAAGAGAATTAAGAACCTATTGTTAAAACAAACACATAAGCCAAATTATCATTAGTTGGAGCCAGCAGAGCAGGGGGGACCAGTGGCAGACAGCTGAGAGATTCTGAATCTACATCTGTTACGGACAAAAAAGTTGTCACATCTGTTTTCTTCTATAAAGGAATTTATTAATTAATGTTTAACATAAAATAAAGACATTTAGCAAGCGGCAAATGAGCAAAACAGCGCTGGGTGACCGGGGAAACACAGTAGTTCCGCCACGGCACACTTTGGCCTTCTATTTCCCGCCTTATATAAGATTTCAATGCTGTCCACACGCCTGAACATAGTCCATGATTGGGTTCCGAAATGTCCAGCTTTTACGTCGGAGATCTTCATTGGTCATCCTTAGGATTTAAAGTTCTTTTTCCTCTGCATTTGCTGTAGATGGGATGTCCTGATATTCCCAATTTGGTCCGTATTCCTCTGCATTTGCTGTAGATCGGATGTCCCGGTATTCCTAATTTGGGCATTTTTGGGGTCCAGCAGTACTCCTGTTCCCTCTCGATTACTTATTTTTAAGCACTATCACAGTGTCCCCATAGCCCATTTTCACGGTCCACCCCTAGATATCTATAAACAAACAGAACTGAGAGCTGACCTTATCTCTCTCTAAAACACTTATCTCTCTAAAACACTCCATATTAAGTTTGTCACACCTAACACATATTTTTCTTAAACTCTTATTATTTTAAATACTATATTTATTATGATCAATAAACACTCTATATTATGATCAATACACACTCTATATTATGATCAATACACACTCTGTATTATTTATTACACCAGCATGGCCGTGGCAACTCAGGATGGCTGCTGCTGCCTCGCGGATCTTGCCATGGGATGTGTAGGAAAGGACCAAACCAAGGCAAAGGGTGAGATCAGGTGGTTTCTGGAGGAGCAGAGGTGGGAAAACAGAGAGAAAAGGGGTTGAAAGAAGCAGGTCACACGTACACAGGGGGCTGATCAGTCCACTTCTGTGGCCTTGCCTTGCAGCTGATCACCACAGCCTGTCCTGCTTTCCCAATACCTGCACATCCAAGTGCTTTCTAGGGCAAGGGATCTCTCTGCTCTAGGTACAGATGGAGGTCCGAATGCCAGAGCATCTGAGTGGGAACTACAAGTCCTCAGGTTTAGTGTTCTCTGTTGGGGGCAACTGGTGAGAGCAGTAGGGGGGGTGTGTGTGTGTGGTGGTTTGGCCCAACCAGCCCAGCAGCAGCACGACAGTCTCTTGCTCGGTGCCCACATCCACCCCCACCCTCGTTAGGATGGCAGAGGCCCCAGCGAAAGGGCAGTAAAAAGATCACCAAGGTTGTTGTGGATGGAGACAAGGGCAGGGAGGGCTCGCTGCCAGTGACGGTCCTGAGCAAAACAGACTCCAGTGCTTGACCGAGAGAGGAGAGTAGGAACGCTTATTCTACAGGAAAAACGAAGGTGGGAGCTCTCCTCATTCGTGTGCAGTCAGTCTGCTCAGCCCAGACTCAAATAAAGGCTGCCGTGGGACCCCTCTACAGGAGTAGGATGGACACCTTGTGACTGGGTTTGTGATGCCAGCTTTGACGTGAACAAGCCATTCTTCAAAGCTGGCCATGGTCAGGGAATCACGGAATCACAGAATGGTGGGGTTGGAAGGGACCTGCAGAGATCATCTAGTCCAACCCCCCTGCTAAAGCAGGTCCATCTCTGTCAGGAACGTGTCCATAGAGGTTCAGAGAGCTCCAAGGAAGGAGCCTCCACACCCTCCCTGGGCAGCCTGGGCCAGGGCTCCCTCACCTCACAGGGAAACATAGTTTTCCTTACATTTCAATGGAACTTTTGTTGTTCCAGCTTCTTTCTATGACCTCTTGTCCTGACACTGCCTACACCAGGAAAAAGGGAAAGCCCAGCCTCCTGACACCCACCATGTAGACGTTTGTAACTATCAATGAGATCCCCCCTCAGTCCCCTCCAGACTAAAGAGCCCCAGATCAGAAGAAAGCCCCCAGCCACAGCTCTCCTACTCCTCTAGAGAGGTCCCAGGGGAGCCTGTCAGCCAGCAAAGTGCTCCCTTGCCAGCTCCTGTGATGTGGGAGCTGTGACAGAATCACAGAGTGGTAGGAGCTGGAAGGGACCTCTAGAGATCATCTAGGCAAGCCCTCTGCTAAAGCTCCCAACTAGATCAGGTCACACGGGAAGGTGTCCAGGCCGGGCCTGAGAACCTGCAGAGCAGGAGCGTCCACAGGCTCCTGGGGCAGCCTGTGCCAGGGCTCCCTCAGCCTTCCTCTAAAGAGGCTTTTCCTTCGGTGAGACTACTTGTGTTGCAGCTCTTGTCCATCAGCCCTGGGGCTCTCCCTGGGCACTCCCATCCCGCCCCATCCCCTTGCCATGCAACTGTCAAAGTGCCAAAGTGCCGAGCTGCCGGCTTCAGGCTTCTTCCCTAGGGCGTGTCCCCCCCTGGCCCAGCCCCAGCGCCAAGGACACCCAGCCCAGGGCTGCGTCATGGGCTCGTCTTTATTGCAGGAGCCGTGGCGGCCGGGAGGCTCAGGCCCAGCGGCCGCGCGGCGGATCAGAGCCGGCCGGGCTCAGCCACGGCGGCGGCCGCGCGTCCCGCGGCGGCGGCTGCGCGTCCCGCGGCGGCGGCGGCTCCTCACGGGCCGCGGGCGCCTGGGCTGCCCGGCCCTGCGGGCTCTCTTGGCTCGGCGTGGGCCCCGGGAGCGGCGGCTCCTGCTGCGGCTCCTGCTGCGCGCTCTGCGGCTCCGGGCCCGGGCCATGCTGCCGCTGCCCGAGCGTGCTGCTCAGCCGCTGCCCGCACTGCCGGCTCCCTGCCCCCGGCCCGCTTTTATAGGGCTGCTGGGGCCGGGCCCTTTGTGACAGCGCCACCTTCTCTGGCCCATCCACGCTCTCGGGCACCTTCTCTCAGCACTGACGTCACCAGGGCTGCACCCGCCGCGCTGCGCGTGGGCTCCAGCGCAACGATGGTGCTGACCACAGGGCATCCTACAGGGACCGCAGGGAAAAAACACCACGACACAGCCTGTTTGCTGTCAGGACTTGTGACCCTGTGATGGATCCAGGCTGGAGCAGTCTGTCCCTGAAGGACTGCTCTCCTGATGTGTGACCCTCGCTGGGGCAGGGAGTGAGGAGCTGCCCCTGTGGCAGGCCCCAGGCTGGAGCAGTTGGGGAGGAGCTGCAGCCCACGGCAAGGAGCCACGCTGGAGCAGTTGGGGAGGGACTGTCTCCCGTGGGAGGGAGCCCACAGTGCAGCAGTGGCAAGTGTCAGGAGGCCTCCCCCTGAGAAGCAGCAGCATCAAAGTGCATCTATAATGAACTGACCCCAACTCCCACTCCCCATCCCCTGCGCTGCTGGGGGGGCAAGGAAGGAGAGTCCTGGGAAGAGGAGGGGTGGCAGGAGGTTTTTTTAAGATGGTTTTATTTCTCACCTCCCTGCTCTTATTGTTCCTTTAATAAATCACACCTTTTTCTCCCCAAGTTGTTTCTGTTCTGCCTGTGATGCTCATTGCTGAGTGATCTCTCCATCCTTATCTGAACTCACAAGCCATTTGTTATCTCTCTCTCTCTCTCTCCTGTCCAGTTTGGGACGGGCAGTGATTTTATGACTTGGTGGGCCCTGGGCTAAACCACCACCCAATGCCTCTTAGTAATGAGTCACCCATCATGAGCACCCGTCGCTTCTTTCTACGGTGCCCATTACCTGTTGCTGGTGGAGCAGCTGATGGTGAATTGTTTGCTGGGGTTTCGCTTTCTGGAGCTTGCTCATCCAAGTCCCTTGCCACCAGTGCCTCACACTTATTTGTAGTTACACGGAATCTTAAGGGTCGGAAGGGACCTCGAAAGCTCATCCAGTCCAACTCCCCTGCCAGAGCAGGACTAACTAGAGTAGGTTACACAGGTGGGTTTGGAATGTCTCCAGAGAAGGAGCCTCCACAGCCCATCTGGGCATCCCCTTCCAGTGCTCCCTCACCTCAACAGGGAAGAAGTGTTTCCTTGTGTCTCTTTGGAACCTCTTCTCTTCCGGTTTGTAGCCATTGCCCCTTGTCCTATCGTTGGTCATCACTGAGCACAGCCTGGCTCCATCCTCCTGACACTCACCCTTGATGGATTTGTAAACATTCCTGTGGTCACCTCTCAGTCTCCTCTCCTCCAAGCTGAAGACACCCAGCTCCCTCAGCCTTTCGTCACAAG
This sequence comes from Colius striatus, assembly GCF_028858725.1. Classification (NCBI taxonomy): domain Eukaryota; kingdom Metazoa; phylum Chordata; class Aves; order Coliiformes; family Coliidae; genus Colius; species Colius striatus. The sequence continues at coordinate 1,027,345 of NC_084775.1, read as the reverse complement.
GGAGATGCTCTACTCCCTTCATCATCTCTGTGGCCCTGTGCTGAACTCTCTCCAGCAGCTCCCTGTCCTTCTGGAACTGAGGGGCCCAGAGCAGATACAATATTCCAGATGTGGTCTCACAAGGGCAGAGGAGAGCGGGAGCAGAACCTCTCTCCAACTACTGCCCACAGCCCTTCTAATCCACCCCAACATGCCATTGGAATTCTTGGCCACGAGGGCCCATTGCTGGCTCATGCTCATCCTGATGCCCACTGGCACCCTCAGCACCCTTTCCCCTACACTTCTCTCCGAGTTCATTCCCCAACCTGTACTGGTACATGGGGTTGTTCTTGCCCAGATGCCAGACTCTACACTTGCCCTTGTTGAACTTCATGAGATTTTTCTCTGCCCAACCCTCCAGCCTGTCCAGGTCTGCTTGAATGGCAGCACAGCCTCTGGGCTGGCAGCTACTGCCCCTAGTTTAGTATCGTCAGCAAACTTGCGGACAGTGCCTCTGTTCCCTCAGCAAGGTCATTAATGAAGAGACTGAACAGTACTGGTCCCAGCACCGACCCCTGCGGGAGTCACAGGCCTCCAACTAGATCCTGACCTGCTGATCACCACTCTCTGCCTTCTTCCCTTCAACCAGTTCACAACCCACCTCACCACCTCATCATCCAGCCCACACTGTCTCAGTTTTGTGGCCAGGATGCTGTGGGAGACGGTGTCAGATGCTGGACTGAAATCGTTGCCTGCCCGTCCTCCCTGCTCGCCCTGCCTGTGCCGCCTGCCGCACAAGCTGCTGTGCCAGGCCCTGGCTGATGCCCAGGCTCTGTTTGCCCATCCTGGTCACTGAGCTCCCTGGGGAATGTTTAAAGCCCGTGGTTGGGGCGGCTCCAGCACTCACCAGGAGCATCCCCTCGTGTCCCTCAGTGTCCACCCGGTCCCCTGAATCTCTCTTGGCTGCATCTGGGCTTTTTCAGTCTGGCCTGAGCAGCTTAGAAAGAAAAGACGGGTGCCCTGCACAATCCTTTCTGTTGCTGTGTCGTGGTGTTTTTTCCCTGCGGTCCCTGTAGGATGCCCTGTGGTCAGCACCATCGTTGCGCTGGAGCCCACGCGCAGCGCGGCGGGTGCAGCCCTGGTGACGTCAGTGCTGAGAGAAGGTGCCCGAGAGCGTGGATGGGCCAGAGAAGGTGGCGCTGTCACAAAGGGCCCGGCCCCAGCAGCCCTATAAAAGCGGGCCGGGGGCAGGGAGCCGGCAGTGCGGGCAGCGGCTGAGCAGCACGCTCGGGCAGCGGCAGCATGGCCCGGGCCCGGAGCCGCAGAGCGCGCAGCAGGAGCCGCAGCAGGAGCCGCAGCAGGAGCCGCCGCTCCTGGGGCCCACGCCGAGCCAAGAGAGCCCGCAGGGCCGGGCAGCCCAGGTGCCCGCGGCCCGTGAGGAGCCGCCGCCGCCGCGGGACGCGCAGCCGCCGCCGCGGGACGCGCGGCCGCCGCCGTGGCTGAGCCCGGCCGGCTCTGATCCGCCGCGCGGCCGCTGGGCCTGAGCCTCCTGGCCGCCACGGCTCCTGCAATAAAGACGAGCCCATGACGCAGCCCTGGATTGGTCTGATATTCTGATTGTTGTCATCCTGTTCCCTTTGCTTCTCTGGAGCAGGACTTGTGTCCTGCTTTGTCCAGGACAGCTCCATCTCCAGGGTGGCACAGAGCACAGTCTGCAGAAGGGCCCTTTGCAACAGGACTGTCCTGCTTGACTTACGGCCCAGATGCTTTTTCAGGAGTTACTTGTGTGTCAAGTCATCTTCAAGGCAGCACAAGGGAAAACACAGGGCAGAGAGGAAAAAGACTAATGGGCGCTGCAGCTCTCCTGACTGCACTAAGGCACAGAGAGAGGAGCCCTTTCCACGTCCTGTGCCAAGGTTCCTCCAATTTGCAGTGATAAAAGTGAGTTCTATCCCAAAAAAGAGCAGCCCTGACACAGAAAAGCTGACTCCTCAGCAGCACGGGAGCAGAGCTCCTGCCCCTCACAGACAACACACAGCACAGCAGAGAAATGCATTTCAGTGGGAGGGTAATTACCTGAAGAATGGAGTGGCTTTGCTCAGAGGAGTCTGTCTTCTATTTTCTCTGCACTTTGCTGTTTTTAAAAGGCTCTCCTTCAAAGGAGCAGCAAATGCCCAACAGCAGCTGCAGCAGCCAGCTCCTGCTCCTGCCCTTCGCAGGCACGGGGGAGCTGCAGCTGCTGCACTTTGGGCTGTGCCTGGGCATCTCCCTGGCTGCCCTCCTGGCCAACGGCCTCGTCATCAGCGCCGTAGCCTGTGACCACCCCCTCTACACTCCCATGGACTTCTTCCTCCTCAGCCTCTCCCTCTCGGACCTGGGCTCCATCTTCACCACGGTCCCCAAAACCATGGCCAACTCCTGCTGGGACCATTGAGACATCTCCTGCTCTGAACATGCTGCCCACACATTGAGGAGTCTCCTTTTCATTTCAGGAGAGTGTTATCTTCTCAGCATCATGTGCCTCGGCCGCTCCCTGGCCATCTGCCCAGCCCTGCACTAGGGGCCGCCCTGGGCAGCAGAGCCTGTGTCCAGGTGGCAGCAGCTGCCTGGGGCTCTGGCTTTCTCTCAAGTTCCTGTACTTTACTTTCTGTCAAGTTTCCTTTGTTTCCCGTGTTTTTCTTTGGCAACATTAGACTTTATTTTGTAGGGCATTTACTACAATTACTACTATTTACTACCATTTCCTACTATTTCCTCTTCTTTTTCTCTGCTGCAAGTGCTTGAGGTGTCTGGGACTTTGCAGTCCTAGGGACAGAAGGACGTGTCACCGGTGCAGGGGGATGCAGAGGGTAGATGTTGTCGAGACACAGGTGTTTGAACCTGCTGCCAATCAGGCTCAGCGCTCCTTCAACTTCATGGGAGAGGCCTGGAAGACAAGAATCCCACCCAAGGTCAGCAGCACAGGTAGGCTGAGGACACCTCCAGCCCTGCCATGGGAAGCAACCCAGCTGCCAGAAGCCTCCTGAGCTGCATTGACCCAACTCATTGACAGACACTTTTCAGCCCCAATTGATCCAACATCCTTCCCAGTCAAGATGCTGAGAAGCATCCGCTATCTTCCGCTTCAAGCCCAAAGGGATCCTGCAAAAGGGGCTGCTTCAGCTCCAGCAGCCAAAGCTGCTCAAATGCATTCTCAGCCCTACAACAGAGGCTGCACGTGCCCAGGCCCAGGCCACTTTCCACATCCTTCTGCTTGAACAGCCCTGAGCAGAACATTTTGGTAAAAGCCGTGGCCTAGCCAAGCCACTGAATCCATTTCTAATCTAATTCAAGGCCCCCAAGCTACGCTCTAGACTCTGAACAAAAAGGCTCCTCTTACCTTTGATGTGACAGACTTCGTAGTCATCGACATCAGGGGCGCTGACACAAAAATTTTGGCCCCAGACTCTCTCCTCAAGCTGTTAATAAATTGTCCTTGCTTGCCAATCAGACGTGTAACTATCACCTTGATGAAAGACAAGAAAGCAAGAGTCAAGGAGAGAAATGTAGCTCAAACACCACTGTGCCCTGGGCTCGTTTTGCCCATCTTCCTGGTTCCTGCAGCTGATTTGGAGGTTGGGTTTGGACAGGCAGCGGGAGCGTGACCCTCCTGCACAGGGGAAAGCACCACAGCTCATTCCCTGCCTCAGGGACTGTGAACCCTCAAAGACTTCTGAGGGCTTTCAGAGCGCCACCCTGACACATCAGGGTGGAAGGTGCTGGAGAAAAAGGACTCCAGCAACCACCAGCCCTGGGTGTCTCCCTAACATGCCTCTTCTTTCCATCTCTGCACCTCTTCTTCCTTCCTATTGGGTCCCACGGTACCTGAAAGCGTCTCCGCAGGGCAGGGCAGGAGGCACGAGCAGGACAGTGGCTGCTTACCTTTGGCACCTCTATTGCCCAGACAACCACTTTGGATTTTCCCCTTTGGCCGCGCTTCTTTCGGGTCACTGTCTGCCACTCGGGACCGTCTGTGTCCTCCGAGTCCTCGTCAGAGCCATTTACACCTGCAAGACAGGCGCACAGGTCAGCATTCAGACAGCCCACACAGTGCAGCTGCCACACAGCAGGCCAGGCAATGAGATCCTTTCCTAGAGAGGTGACACTAAGCACTTGCTACGCATTCCATGGGGATGCTCCTCCATCAGGTTCCCCAGGATGTCACGAAGGGTCAAATCCCATCACACACCCTTGATGCCTGGGGAGAAACCAGCCCACCTCTGGCAATGCAACAGGAGCAGGCCCAAGGTCAGCAGCAGCCCCTCAAACACAGTGATCCCAGCAGCAGAGGCAAGACAGTCCTGTCCAAGTGCTGACCAAAACTGCCCCAAGTGGAGCAGCAGCCGTTTGTCTTGGCCCCAGCCCAGCCAGGTGCCGAGCAGCCCGGCACAGCCCTTTCCTGCCGCGCCACGCGCATGGCTGCCCGCCGCCAGCAGCCCCGCAGCATCCCTGCTGGCAGCCGTGTGCTCAGCCGCTGCCGCCGCCTCCGCCAGCCCCCGCTCAGGGGCAGCAGCGCCGGCCGCCTGCGGAGGGGCATCAGCTGGGGCGGCTGCAGCCGGGCAGAGCCCAGCGGGCACATCCCGCGCGGCACCCGGCAGCGCTTCCTCAGCCCGGGGCTCTGCCTGCGGGGATGGCGGCAGCGCAGCGGCGCTCTGGGCACTGCTCGGCTCCTGCCCGGTTCCTGTTGGTGCCAGCGCTGCTGACGGCCGCTGCTCTGCGTCACTGCCTGAGCCTGAGGCCTGTGCGGGGCTGGCTGCAGCGCTGTCGGGACACTCTGTGCTCTGCACGGGGACAGAAACAGCAGCAGGGACGCTGCTTTCCCCTGCACATCCTGTTGTCTCTTGTCTCTCAGTGTCATCCTCCAAGGTGCTGGGCTGAAATGTCATCGCTGACACCTCTGGAAGGTCAGCCTCTGGCCATTCCTCTTCCAACGAGGAACACAGACTCTGAGGGACACAGGCTTCCGTCTGGGGCCACGATTCCTTCTCTGGGCCTCCTTCCTCCAGCGCTTCCTCAGCAGCAGTGGCCGGTTCCTCATGGTCGCTGGCCTGCGCTTTTCGGGAGGAATAGAGCCACCAGCAGCTCAGCAGTGCCAGCGCTCCGGGCACGGCGTATGGGATCACGCTGCAGAAGCGCAGAGACATTGCACACAGCCTCAGCAGCATCTAGCAAGGACACACAGACAGCACGTTCAAATAGACACAGGGAAAGAAACAGGAAGGCAAAAGTTTCAGAAAAGCCTTGAGGCTTCTGTTTGGGCCCAAACCCTCCTCTGTAGCTCCCAGTGCCTCCTTTTTGGGCCACAATCAGAACTAGCACAGAGCAACACTACTCATAGCCCTGGCCAGCCTAGAGAGGTGCAAGAGTTCAGCCTAGAGATGGATCACGAGGTACAGAGTTGGATCATCCTTACCTTTGGAAGAGGTTGGAGAAGTGGGCAGCAAATGAGAGATGGTTGGAAGCAAGCAGGAAGGCGAGTAGCCAAAGAAGGAGCCGAGTCCTCCCGAGGGCAGCTCAGCCCAACTGGCTCTGGCTGTCCCGCTCCGAGGCTCTACAGCCCACCAAGTTATAACTTTCACATGATTCCACACACGTTCTTCAGCATCATTCCCCCTCTGAAGGTCTTTCATCAGTTTCAGATTTCCTTAAAAATGACCTTGATCTCGTAATTCCGGAGACAAAAACTGACCAATACTCACAAAAGCCACCAGTCTGCAGTCTGGGTGAAAGTCTCTCTGTGCTTTTACACGAGACAGACCAAAGAGGAGATGAAGACCATTTCTCTCACTGATATGCTCCAAAGTGCTTTGGGGTAATGCTTACCCCAAATCAGAACAGGGAGATGCAGAAAACCCAGCACCTACACCTTTTCACTTTCTCTCCTCCTCACGCCTGCCAGGAGGTGAACGGTGTCTTCACAGAGAAGATTTAGTCAAGAGACACCTGCTCCTGAGCAACTGCTGCCCCATTACAACTGTCAGCCAGCTCTCACCTCTGCCACACTGGAGCTACTCACCTACACAAGATTCCTAAGGCTGTCAATCCTAAAATCAACCCAGAGACAGATACATGAGCACATCCCACTAAAGGCTGATAAGAATGACTGGTCACCCAGAGCAGCTGCATTCAAAGCACTTGAGTGTTAACAGCCCATCGGAAAGGGAGGCAGTTGTGTGGAACAAGCGTGACCTGAACTGGCCACATTGTCTGTAAGGAGCTGTCAGCTTCTCTAACAACAGATCATGGCCTGGAGAAGCCAGTTGGGCCTCAGCCCATTGAGCCTTGCCTAAGGAGACCTCAGTGAACATTTCCTTCCCTTCCAACTGGCTTTTCCTCCTTCTTCCGAACCTAAGCTGCCCTGGGGAGAGGGAGGGTGGGGAAAGAGAAACATTAAAGACTGGGAAAGGAAAAGTCATCCTCTCAGACTAGTAAAATCCCTTTCTGACAGCTGGAAATGCATGGAATGAATCCCACCTCTGCTCTGGAAGAGGGTCAGTGCAAAATGCAGGCTCACGAGGAGTTTAGTCTCCGAGTCATCACATTTTAGAGAAGGAGGAAGTCTTTGTAACAGCTTCTGCAAAAGGAGCCCTATGACAGAAAACCACAAGTGCTCCCCATCCCTTTCTCAAACAGCCACTCTTGTCAGCACACAGCAGCACCTGCTCAGTTCAGAGCAACCGCACAACTTCAGCCGGTTTCACACGTGCCATCTGATCAAAGGCAGAGGAAATCTCCAGCCAGCAGCCAGTGGTGAAAGTTGACAAGAAGCCTTTGAAACTTAAACCAGAGGCAAAAGGAGCTTTCCAAGAGAAAGACTCCCCAGGAACAGCACTGAACTCTTGGTCAGAAATGCAGGTTCTGGGCACACTACAAGATGAAGCAACTTCCAGGGGCACCAACAGCAGGACTGCACTGTCTTCATCTTGGAACGGAGGACAGATGGGAAGGTTGAGATACATTGACACTGCTGCCTCCCTCACAAGGACAGATGCTGGCCCGTCTCTCTCTCACACACACACATGGTTCCTCTCGCTCACTCTCTGGCCAGTCCAATTAGCTCCCCACTTACGCGTTACTGGCTGGGATGGCGTCTTTCCCGTCGCTCGTCAGCATCGCGCCCTTCGTGTTGGGATCATCCACCTCCACCATGAAACTCCTGGGCATTCCAGTACTCCTTTTCATTCTGGGAACAGCATCACAAGGGATCAGAACTTCAAATGAAGCACTTGCAGCTAGACTCTAAAGCCTGAACATCAAAATGCTGTGTTCTCAGAGTCCAGTGACTGTGGAAATCTCTCTGTGCACAGACACTGCTCTCTCGTGGTACATTCAGTGCAGCTGAAAGGCTTTCAGCCCAAAGTCCTGGGACTCAGGAGCCCTGTAAAGAAAAACCAGAACAACTCATCAGGCTGCTGTCTTGAAAACCAGCAAGAACAAGCCCAAGCGCATCATCTGAAAGCTTCCCATTGCTGTGGTTTGCACCCTACGTCCCGGCAGGCCTAAAAGTGTAACTCTGCTGTGGGTCAGCTCCATTCACATCTACTCCATGGTAAGAAAAGCTAACAGCAGCTGGAAGGAGACAGACAGAATCTGAATGCCTCTGCAAACCAACAGCCAGGAAGAAAGGTGAACATACTGAAACCCCTCCCAAAGAACGTGATGTTTCTTGGATATTCACAGAGCAGACGTTTGGCTGGTGGCTTTAACTCCTGCAGGTGGCATTCTTCTGTCTATAACCGACGAGTTCTTAGGGATCAAGGCATTCTCATTGGTGTGTTCTGAAAGCAAAGGCAGCACAGAAAAAGCTGTCAGTCAGTTTGTGAGCAAGTGTCTGAATGTGGAGTGTCAGAGCCCTTCAGAGAACCCCGCTACAGACAGGACAGCCCGATGTTACATCTAACATCGTGCACTTCTCATCTCAACACACGAGCTGCAGGCTGCAAGACATCTTCAGGTCTGGGAATCAAACACAAGCAGCAAAACCTTCATTTGTCCCAAGAGATGAGCCCCAAAGAGCAGGGCCCTGAGGCCCCGCGCCCGCCGCCCCCAAAGCACTCACTAGAATAGAAAGAGAACAAAACTGCAACAGACCCAAAAGCCTCACACACCCACGTGTGGCAAGAGTAACTGACTGCAATCCCACTTAGAGGGGTGCACCCTAAACCAGACCTGCAATCGAACAGGTTGTTGTCATACAAACAGGTACTGAGGAGAATTGAACTGGACTAGAACTATGAGCTCCTTTCACAGATACTAAAGCACTGCTGTTGCACAGGAAAGGTCCCTCAGAACAGGAGATTACTGTCTTGTGCATTACCAACTGAAGAAGGGAAACCAAGAGCAAGCAGGTGTCTTGCTGAAGACAGCAGACCACATTACAAGGATCACAAGTGCATCTTGAGGACAACGGCTGGTAATGCATCTGTGACACCTCTGTCTCTGAGAGGAAAATCATGTCTTTGAAATCCTTAGGAAAAGCTCTCCAGAAACTCATTTCCACCATGGGTCAAATCCCTACTCCTGAAGCCCTGCATTTCATTCTAATGGTTTACACACACTGACTGAACACCCAGGAGCAGGAAAAGTAAAGAAAATAGCGTCCCTGTTTTAAATTCACCTTCATACAACAAGCTGACACAAGACATGCCAGGGGATTTAGATGCACTAGACAGAAAACAGCAAGGCTGCTGCTGACTTTGAGCTGAATGTCATGATGGCATTGAGCTAGATCTTTGCCTGGCATGGAGTGCTTCACCACCGAGGCACTCTCAGCAGAAACACTCTCTTTGTAGAGAAATGGAGAGAAGAGGCAATCACAAAAGGACAGCTGGAGACTGCCAACACACAAACAGTAACCCAAAAGTACTTCAGACTGCCGCTCAGTCATGGGCTTTGGAAGGCCTTTGCAGTAGTTCTCCACACAGTGCTCTGTATTACACCTTGGTAGTTTAGACTTGGCTCTGCAGATGAATTACCAGCCTGGCTAAGAGCTCCAGCTGCACTGTGCCTCACCACTACTACCTTGTCAAGTCTGGATGTTGGCTCACACACACAGGAACTGGACTGACCCAAAAACCACAACCTGGGCTCTGCAGCACCGATGATCCAAGTGAGTTCAGGTGGAAGCACATTTCTGAGCCATGCTCCTTTCTCCAAGACTATACGTCCCAGTCAGAGACAAACTCAAACAGGCTGTGCAAGCATCCCAGGAAGTCCATCCTACGAATACATCAAGCACTTCTGACTTGGCTGAATCTTACCTCCTTGTTTTAATTGTGGTTACTCACCTCTCCTGAGGTTTCCTCCACAAGCTCAATGGAACACAAACAAAACACTCCCAACAGAGCTGACTGAAATTCCCCAAGGTTAGGAAGAGACGCAGCACTACCAATGCCATGTCGAAAGGACGTGAACAGTGATCATGAGAAAAAGATCCAAAAAGGAACAACAGGTGTTGTTGTTGTGAAGGCAATAATCACTCAAAGACGTAGAGGGTCTAAGTAATGCACGTGCAGAGACGTACAGGGGCAACGTAGTACAACCACCAGAGCTGACTCGAAGCCACCCTTCCTTTGCTAGCTACCTCCTTATATGCTGCTTCTGCCCATGAGATCACCCAGGGCCCAATTGATTAACTTGCAGCACCTGTTTCTGAAGTAGCATGCCAGCTGCATTAACTTATCCCTACCATCTTTATTCAAGCTGGCTGGTCCAAGCTACGTCTGTGCCTACAATTCCCCCCTTTTTCTTTTTTGAACCAGCCAGCCTTTAGCAACACATTTCAGAATTAAAGGTACATGAAGAAAACATAAATATTTTTACCCATGGCCATGAGTTTACAACAAAAGGTCAATAACAGCTACATCGCTGAACAATACAATACAGAAATCCATAAAGTCAAAATAAACAATCTGATATGTGTTGGTAGGAGGGACGCACACTGGCAGGAAGGGATGAGGTCTTGGTAGCTCCACTGATATTTCTTTTTCCTGATGTAGTTCTGGACTTTTCTTCAGATCCTTTAGCATGCTGATCTGTGAGCATTATCAATAAGATGGAAGTATCTCTTCATCTGTTGGTCATCTTAAGTTCTTTAATTCTTTTATAGCTGAAGGAATTTACAGCAGCCTAAGTGGTGCCACAGTTGCGAGGGTTTACATTTTAATAGAGTGATGGATTGAGGGTGGATCACTTGGTTCTTTCCTCAAGATTGTTTTTTCCATTGGTCTTACAGTTAAGTCCTTTCTGTTGATGTGGCTTGATCCATTTTGCCGGAATCCATCGGGGACCTTGATCTGTAATGACACAAGCATAGCCTCTTCCCCACGTTAACAGATCTGCAGGTCCTTGCCACTCTCCAGTAGTGGGATTCTTATACCAAACTTTAGGTTTGTCAGTAAAATCCAAATCCCGACTCATTTGGGCAAAGTGTGTTAATGCCGGTGGTTCATTCCGGTTTGCCACAATTCTGAGATGATTCATTGTATAAAGGGCTTTCATTAGTCTGTCTTGAGGACTCACCCCCTCTTCCCCCGTTTTTTGTTTTTCTAGAAGGCCTTTTAAGGTTTGATGTGTCCGTTCAATAATGGCTTGACCGGTGGAATTTCCTGGGATACCAGTAGTATGTTTAACACCCCATAAGTTTAGAAACTTACGTGTTTTACTGGCTATGTATCCCGAGCCATTATCAGTTTTTATCTCTCTTGGAACACCAAGGACAGCAAAGCAACTCCTCCAATGTCTTATGACGTCTCGAGAACTGTCACTGGTTAAGGCTGTGGCCCAAACCATGGCTGAATAAGTATCAATAGTAACATGTATACGTTTAAATCGCCCAAAAGGAGCATAGACAGTGATATCTGATTGCCATATACCTAAAGGTGCCAGACCCCTGGGATTGACTCCTACTCCTAGGCCGATCTGATTCTGGCATGCAGGGCACGTGGAAACAATACCCTGAGCGTCCGATATAGTCAGGTCAAACTGCTTCGCCAGCATTTTCGCACTTTGATGAAAAAAATCGTGCGATCTTCGGGCTTGAGAAAATTTGTCAATTATTGGCCCCGTAGGTATCAATAAAGGAGCTGCCACTATCCTGTCAACAATTTCATTGCCAACTGATAGGCCATCTTTTAAGCCCGAATGGCTTCGAATATGTCCAATATAATAAGCAGTTTGCCGTTCATTTATCTGATGCCAGAGTCTCAGAAATAAGTTATACAGATTCTGATTAGAGATTTCTTTCAACAGCGCTCTCTCTAATCGAGTGACAGCATCGACCACATAGAGGGAATCGGAGATGATGTTTAATGGGACGTCTGACCATTTCTCAAAAGTTTTAACTACAGCCATCAGTTCCAGCAGTTGAACTGAACTGCCTGGGGAGTGGACAGTTAGATTTTGCCATTTTCCATTTTCCCACCAAACCACTCCTGCTTTGGCTTGGATCTTACTGGCGTCGGTAAAAACAGTCAGGCCTTTAACGGGTACTGCTGATCTCAACGGCCGGTCTTCCATTTGAAATTTAACAGAGAACAATTTATGGGCCGGATAATGATTATTTATAGTTCCTGGATATGACAATAAGGCCCACTGTAATTCATCAGATTGTTGCAGTGCCCAGTTCAAGAACTCATCTGTGAGAGGAACGAAAATGATGTCTGCCTCAATCCCTGCTATTTCCAGCAGACGTTTCCTGGCCTTAACTATTATTTTCGCAATTGCCTCAAGCCTCGTGGTAATTGTTTTTTGTAAATTATATGGCAAAAATATCCACTCCAAGATCCTCAATGGGTCTTTCGCTACTGAATCCCATTGCATCAAGATTGCCATTACATGCTGGTTTTGACTTATCACAGCAATGTTAATTGACAAGTCAGGATCATATCGGTGACTGTAGTTATTGACTATCTTGCTTCCTATTTTTTCTATTGCTTGGATTTGCTGCCGAGACAGTCTTCGCGCACTATCAGCCTCTACTGAGCCCTTTAACAAAGGCATTAGTGGCGCAAGATCCTCATTTGTGATACCACATATGGTTCGTACCCATTGGATATCACCTATCAGCTTTTGAACGTCTGTTAAGTTAGCAATATCTGTTTTAATTGCCACCTTCTGAGGATAAATGCGCGCATCAGTGATAATATTACCTAAATATTTCCAAGAGGCGTGCATTTGTACCTTCTCTGGCGCGATCACCAACCCGGAGTTGCTTAACTGTCGGTTCACTTCTTGTAGAATGCGATGCTGGTCCAGGTCTTTTCCTGCAATCAAGATATCATCCATATAATGGTAAAATAAGACACGAGGGTATTTTTTGCGCAGAGGTGCCAGCGCCCAGGCAACATAAGTTTGACAAATAGTTGGTGAGTTCTTCATTCCCTGAGGTAAAACAGTCCATTGATATCGTTTTGCTGGCTCTTGTTTGTTAATCGATGGTACTGTAAAGGCAAACTTCTCACTGTCATCCTCATGTAAGGGAATTGTGAAAAAACAGTCCTTTAAGTCAATCACCAACAGGGGCCACTCTTTTGGAAGCATTGCAGGAGAGGGTAATCCTGGCTGTAAAGCACCCATGTCCTGCATCACTGCATTAACAGCTCTTAAATCATGTAACAGCCTCCACTTCCCTGATTTTTTAGGGATAGTAAAAATTGGTGTATTCCATGGACTGGTGGATGGCTTAATATGACCCTTCTGTAGTTGTTCATTTACTAATTCATGAATGTGGGCGAGCTTTTCTTTGCTTAGCGGCCATTGATCAATCCAAACTGGTTTATCTGTTAGCCAAGTTAACTTCAGGATTGGTCGCCCATCAATGGCCGCCATTAAAAATTTTCATTTGACAAACGAAAGCCCATTTGGCTTAAGGCGTCTCTACCCAAAAGCCAAACTGAAGTATTCATTACATAGGGCCTAATTTGCACACATCTATTCTCTTCGCCCTGTATACATACCGAAATCAGGTCTGTGCTAATTTTTGTCATCTGTATTCCTCCTACTCCAACGACAGGGGTGTCTAAATTCTCTAAAGGCCAGCTTTTTGGCCAATAGGATAATGGCACAATAGTAACATCTGCTCCCGTATCCAGTAATGTGTTGTACCCAACCATGTGTTCACCATTTGGATGTTGGAATACAACGGTCTGAGTGGGCTTTCCCTGTGAAAGCGGCACCGCCAGTCTTACCTCAGGTACTCCAGTGGATCCAAAACTACCGTCTCGACGCTTACGACTTCCTGCGAAAGGAACTTTAGCTCTGAAAGGAACTAATTGCGCTATTTTAGTTCCTTTAGGTATATGAACTGGTGGCTGCCAAACTTTAACCATTATTCCAATATTTCCTTCATAGTCTGCATCAATTACACCGGGGAGCACAAAAATACCCTGTCGAGAGGCCGATGACCGTCCTAAAAGTAAAGCACTTAATCCATAGCCAAGGGGTCCATTAACGTTAGAGGAGATAATTGTTACCTCTGTGTTGTGGATGGTTACATCTACTGCTGTTTCCACATCCACTCCTGCGCTTCCTGCAGTGGCTGATCTGAGGCCATCCAGGCAGCTCTTGGTGTTGAAGGGCGTTTTTGTGTCATCGCGCTCGCCCTTTTTGCGCTCGTCAACCCGTTTCCCTTATGCATTGTTTGTCTGGCCACTCGAGAGCGGCACTCAGTGGCTCTATGGCCAAACTTGCCACATCTGTAACAATTACCGTGAAATCTGCCATTGGACCCAGATGGCCTGGCGGAGCTGTTTGTCCATACCAATGGTCTGGACCGACATTGATTTTTCACGTGTCCTATTTTTCCACAGTTAAAGCACTTTGGCCTCCGATCTCCTTTGTGGGCTTGAACTAAAGGTTTCAATGCTGTTGCCATTGCCTCAGCTAAATGTGCTGACGATCCTACCCTAGAGCAGGCTTCTATCATGTCGACCAAAGTTGCTGTCCGCGGGAGAGCCTGCAGGATCTTTTTGCAGTCATGATTAGCGTTAGCAACTGCTAAGTGTAATCCTATTTCCGCCTTTACTTCAGCCGACATGTTTGGTATACGATCCAGAGCTGCTCTTAGGCGGTCTAAGAAGGTCATGAAAGGCTCATTAGGTTTTTGAATAATAGTTGTATATGAGGGAACTGGCACCCCCATATCAGGAACAATCTTAAATGCTTGACGTGCCAGTGTCTGTGTTTGCTGCAAGATAGCTTCATGCAGCCGGGCTTGAACCTGAGGATCAGCGAATGCTCCTTTACCCAGCATCATGTCTGCTGTGACGACTTGCCGCGGATCTCCCTGTTGTAAGTCCATGTTTTCCACCACCGTCAGATCAACTCTTTTTTCCCACTCAGACTCCCATAGTAATACCTGAGTGGGCTTCAGGAAAGTTTCTGCAAGCTTCCGGCAGTCAAATGGAGTCATTAACCCACTGGCAAAAATATGATCTAGTAATGTCTGAACGTATGGGTTGGACAAGCCATATTGCATTACTGCTTTCTGGCCTTCTCTTACCAATTTCCAATCTAAAGGTGCCCATTGTCGTTTTCTTTGTGCTGTTATTACTGGAAAGGCTTGCGGAATAAATTCGCCTTCGATTACTGCATCACGTATGAGGCCTCTCCATTTCTTAGCCGGATCATAATCATCTGGCCGAGGGTCTCTGAGTACCTGTGGGGATGAAACTTTAATCTTTGTTTTGGTTAATTCATTAATTCGTTCCAACAGCTGATTAGCTGTTGCTTTTGGTTTTTCTATCAGTTCCTCCAGCTGGGCCAAAGTGTGTTTCATATCTTCTCCGTGTTGTATTAACTCTTCCTTTAATAATTGTCTTTGTTGATCTTCACTAGAAGTTGGGGGTGACGATGGCAGAGGAATACACTCAGGGATTGATGAGCTCAGGGGCAACGGCATATCATTTGTAAAACGTACCTTCCGTTCTCTGTTAGGTACTCCTTCAGGTATAGCAGAAGGGTGGGATGGGGCAGGATGGTGAAGGGTGGGTGGGAGGGGAGGAGAAGCAATGTGTGTATTCGGCTCCTGGAACGGTGCTCTAGGGGGTTCTGGGGGAGGTGGGCTCACATCCATGCTCTCCTCTTCCAGAGGTGGAGCCGAGGGTATTACAACATTATCCCCTCCGAAGAATCTCTGAGTATTTTCTTCTAGAGGTGGAGCCGATGGCACTATAAAGTCACCACCTCCAAAGAATCTTTTAGCATCCACCGGGAACGCAGATGGTGCAGCAGCTTCTGCTTTCATGGCAGCAGCGGCAGCACGCTCAGCTTCTAGCTGGTGTATAATGGATGATACCAATTTACACAAGCCAATAGCATTATTCAACATGTCTCCTAGCTTTTCCCAGTGTCCTTTTTCATATACTTCTTGGGGGGAAGCAAAGAGACCTACTTCCTGTCCCCATCTTACAAGTCTTAGCAAAGGCTCTCTTTCATAATTGAATCCTTTTTCCGCAAGGATATGCTGAAGGGTGTCAATAGGACTTTCCTCTTTGCTTAGCATTTTTCCCATTATATCAGTTTGCTCAGATTACTTGCCTTTTCCAGCAGGAATCCAAGTGCTTTTCTGCCGAGGGTTCTTGATCCAACCGATTCAGCGAATCACGTCGGGGTCACCAAATGTTGTTGTTGTGAAGGCAATAATCACTCAAAGACGTAGAGGGTCTAAGTAATGCACGTGCAGAGACGTACAGGGGCAACGAAGTACAACCACCAGAGCTGACTCGAAGCCACCCTTCCTTTGCTAGCTACCTCCTTATATGCTGCTTCTGCCCATGAGATCACCCAGGGCCCAATTGATTAACTTGCAGCACCTGTTTCTGAAGTAGCATGCCAGCTGCATTAACTTATCCCTACCATCTTTATTCAAGCTGGCTGGTCCAAGCTACGTCTGTGCCTACAAACAGGAAAGTTGTAAAGATCATTTCCGAAAATCAACTGCTGATGCCTCTTATGACCGTGTTTACAAGGGCATGTGTCCCCCATCTCCCTTCCGCAAATGCACAGCTGGATTCCACACCCCACACAGGAGAGTCACTGGGCTGCTGGGATCAGTCACACACATGACTGAGGGAAACGAAGGCACCCGAAGAAAGGGATTTGACCAAGGGAAACCAACACAGACAAAAACATCCCCTGTGTTGCTTTCACCAGCAAACAGAAACCATATTCTCTTTCTCTAGCGTGGTGGGAACAGCAGCTCAGCAGCTGCACCTCAGGGCAGCAGTCAGCACGGGCTGAACTGGAAATGTCTGCTGAAATCCCAACAACTGCCTATGAAAGGTCACATCAATCCCAGAGATACCAGAACAACAACCCCCAGCCAACACTACACTGTGTTTTTCACTCCTGAAGAACATCAGGTTGGCGTCACAGCCAGGGTCCCTACCTGGGTCTGTCAACTTGCCCCTCTGCAGCCAGCAAGGCAGAGCTTTTGTCCCCTCCTACCCCGCGGCGGCTGCCAAAGCAGCGGCACAGCCAGATCGGCGAGCTCCCGGCCGGGCTGTGCCTGCGAAACCTCTGGCCCAGCACCTGTGGGGAGAAGGGAAATGGAGTGAAAGCCCTGCCAGAGTGACCAGCACCACACACTGCTGCTGTCAGACTGAAATGCTGGGGCGGCTCCGGGGGCTCTGGCAGCTGGGGTACCCGGGGCCTGTGCCCGGGGCCTCTGACTCCATCTCCTGCCCCTCCCCAGCTCTCGGGTCACCCCCACGGCTGTCCCAGCCAGGCCCAGCTCCAGCTTGGAGGTCCCATCACCAGCCCTGGGTGGGCAGCAGGCAGGAGACACCCCACAGCTGCCCAAGGGCCTGGCTGGCCTGAGCCCTCACCTCAGCCAGGCCACAGCTGGAGCAGGAAAGGGATGGAGCTTAAGGAGACAGGGAGTGCAGGAGGAAAAAGAACACTAAAGAGCAGGAAAGAGGGACAGAGAGAGGATTGGAAGGGCAGAAAGGAGGACATGCGATACACAGACACAGGCAGGGAGAGGGACAGGGGGGCAGAGAGACAGAAAAGGCAGCAGGAGAGTGGAGTGCCAGAGAACTGGGACAGGGATTAGGACAGAAGGGAATAGGGAAGGACAGAGAAAGGGAGGGGAGGAAAAGCAAAGCATCCAGAGAGAGCAAGGACCAGAGGGATGTGGATCAGCAGAAGGAGGCGCAAGAGGGTGGAACAGCGATGGCCTGAGAGAGTCAGAGGAAGAGCTAAAAGGGGGTGAGGAGCAGGATGGAGGCCCGGAGAGAAGAGACAAGTTCCAGCCAGCTGAGCAAGAGAGATGGGGAGGAAAGTGGGGACAGGCTGTGGGGGGGAGAGGGAAAGTAAGGCCAGGAAGCACAACGTGGTGATAGAAAAAGGCAAAGGACAGGGAGCAGGAGAGGAGAAAGGAAAAACAGCAACAGGATGTAGGACACACAGGGAGGGGTTAGAAAATACAGACAAGGAGTCCTACAGAGAAAGAGAAAGAAAAAAACAGTGATGGGCTAAAGACCGAGAGGGAGGAGGTGAAAGATGAGGGCAGGGAGCCAGACCGAGTGACGGGGGGACACCAAAACTAGCAATTATGGACAAGTGCCCTCATTTCTTGAGCAGTGCCCAGGAACTGCACTAGCAGGAGCCTCCAGAAGTGTGGTGCCTGCAAAAGGCCTGTCCTGGGCCCAGCCCTGCACCCTGAGAGTGCTGCCGGCCATCACCTTGCAGAGTGGCCAGCACTGGGGAAGGGAAATCACCCAGCTGTTTCTTTGGGGTTTTATTGTGATGGTTTTGCTTTCAAAAAGCAACTGTGTATGCTCTAAATAGCACCTGCAAGGAAAAGGGAAGCAGGCTTCCCAGGCGGGACACCTTTAATGCCTGAACCAGGTACCAGACTTGAGAGATTTCACAGAATCATAGAATCGAATCAGAGAATGGTGGGGGTTGGAAGGGACCTTTAGAGATCATCCAGTCCAAGCCCCTGCAGAAGCAGCTCCCACCTAGATCAGGGCACACAGGAACATGTCCAGGTGGGTCTTGAAGACCTCCAAGGAAGGAGCCTCCCCACCCTCCCTGGGCAGCCTGGGCCAGGGCTCCCTCACCTCTCAGTAAAAGAGTTTTTTCTTTTGTTTCAATGGAACTTCTTGTGTTGCAGCTTCATCCCATTACCCCTTGTCCTGTTGCTAGCCACAACAGAGAAAAGAGACGGCCTGACCTCCTGACACCCACCCTTTAGATATTTGTCGATGTTAATAAGGTCTCCCTTCAGTCTCCTCTTCTCCAGACTAAACAGCCCCAGGTCCCGCAGCCTTTCCTCATGAGGAAGATGTTCCAGTTCCCTGATCATTTTGTGGTCCCTGTACTGGCCTCTCTGCAGAAGTTCCCTGGAGCTGAGGAGCCCAGACCTGGACACAGGACTCCAGATGAGGCCTCACCATGGCAGAGTAGAGGGGGAGCAGAACCTCCCTCGCCCTGCTGCCCACACTCTGCTTGATGCCCCCAGGATGCCATTGGCTTCTTCTCCACGAGGGCATGCTGCTGCCTCATATTCAGTTTCTTACCAGCCAGCACTGTCAGGTCTCTCTCTGCAGAGCTGCTCTCCAGCAGGTCAATCCTCAGCCTGATCTGGTGCAGGGGGTTGTTCCTTCCCAGCTACAGAACTCTGCACTTGTCCTTGTTGAACCTCAGGAGGTTCCTCTCTGCCCATCTCCGGGGAATCCGAAGGAAGGGATTTGACCAAGGGAACCCAAAACAGACAAACCCATTCCCTGTGTTGCTTTCACCAGCAAATAGAAATCATATTCTCTTTCTTGAGTGTGGTGGGAACAGCAGCTCAGCAGTGGATTTGTAGGCACAAATGTGACATGGACCAGCCAGCTTGAATAAAGATGGTAGGGACAAGTTAATGCAACTGGCAAGCTACTTCCAATTATCAGAAACAGCTGCTGCAAGGTTATCAATTGGGCCCTGGGTGATCACAGGGGTGAAAGCAGCATCTAAGGAAGTAGCTAGCAAAGGAAGGGTGGGTTTGAGTCAACACTGTTGGTGGCATTACATTGCCCGTGTATGTCTCTGCACGTGCATTACCTAGCTTCTCTACATCTTGGGATGAATGTTGCTTGCACTGTTACGACAGGCCTGGAGCAGCTGCCAGAGCTCCCAAGGCACAGCCAAGCCCCAGCTGTGTGCCCCCAGCCCCCAGTTCCCCTCACCCAGCTCCAGGCCCCCAGCACGGCTCCGGCCGGCTGCCCCTTGCTCACCATCGCGGGTTCGTGGCAGAGGGCGATGACGGCTCTGAGCACCAGGCACCGCATCACGCTGCTCTCGCTCCCCAGGTACCTCGGTTCCAGCTGCAGGGCGCGTTCATCACAGGGCTCATGTCAGGGCAGGCCAGGAACTGAAACACACCGAGTACTCACCCTCTGCCCCACTGACTGCTCTCCCCCCCCATCTCCTCCCAGCAACCAGGCTCACCTCGACCAGGAACGCCCTGGCAGGGACCTCCCAGCAAGGCTGCTCCCTGCTCAGCAGATTCACCAGGCAGTGAATCAGTTTCTAACATGAGCCCCTCGCGGCACCACACATCTCTCGGGCAGGGGGTGGGGGGAAAAAGGGCACCGCTAAGGTGGGCAAGGCCCTGGACTGACTAGCTGAGGGCTGGACTTCTCAGGAGAAAGGCAGTGCCCAAGACCAGCAAAAAGCACCCTTCCTGCCCCAAAGCCTCCTGACGACACTCTTTTGCTGCCCACGGGCCAGTCGTCCCCCCGGCTCTGTCTCTGGCCCTCGCTGCATCCTGCCTGGCCCTGGGACGGACGCCCCATCCCGAGCCCTCAGCCCAGGCCCCACGGGAGGGGACGCTGGTGCTTTGGGGGGTGTCTGCTCCTGGGCACCCACCTCTGCCAGGCTTCTCCAGTCTGCCGGGCCAGCCCTTGGTGACAAGCCCCTCTCAGCCAGCACCAAGGGCATTTGCGGGGGTGTCCTGTTTGCAGGGGACAAATGTTGGAGGGAGCAGAGAGAAGGGGGCTCTCACCTGGCCAGCAGCCCCACGGCACTGTGCCAGCTCTCAGGGTCGAGCAGTGCTTCCCAGCCGTGCTCGCGCTCGAATTCACGCACCTCGGCCTCATAAGCCAGGTAGTACAGCAGCTTCCTCAGGGTCCGCATCGCAAACCCGCGCCCAGGTCACACTGGGAGCCCCTGGCCTCAGCTCCAGAGCCGTGTCAGGGATGGCAGGACCGGCACGGGGCACCTGCCGGGGACGATGGGAGAGCGGCCTTCCTGCTGCCATTCTCAGGGCCCAAAGCGTCACGGGCAGCACCCAGCCCCTCGTGCCCCTGCACACAGCCTGCGCTTGAGGCCCAGCAGCCCCATGCTGAGGGTCCCAGCCGCCTGCTGCGGCCACAGGAGCCCTCAGAGCCCGACAACGGCTGCCCAGAGGGGAGCCAGAGCCCCGCACAGCCAATGGCAGCGCAGCAGGCGGGCACGGCCCTGATGGACGTGTGAGCGCAGCCAATCGGAGGCCGCGGCGCCTCAGGGAGGGCGGGCCCAGCGCAAGGCGGTGACAGGCCTGCAGCCAATCAGAGGCGGCGGAGCCTCAGGGCGGGCTCTGCAAAGCCCCTGAGCCACAGGCAGAGGCAGAGCGAGAGAGACGGGAGCTGCTGGACACAGGCCCCCAGGGGTGAGTGCTGAGGGGCCGGCACATGGCTGTGGGCAGCAAAGGCTGCGGCCCTGCAGAGGAGAAGGCTGAGCTCAGGGGGCCCTTGTCAGTGTGGAGGGCTCCCTGCAGGGCAGGGGGCGAGAGGCCGGGGCCGGCGTGTGCTGTGTGGTGGGCAGGGACGGGACGCGGGGTGCCGGGCACACGCTGACACAGGGGAAGCGCCGCTGGAACAGCAGGAGAAGCTTCGTGACTGTGACACAAGGCCCTGAGCTGTGGATGGGCACACTGAGCTAAGGACTGCACCTCAGCCAGCACCAGAGACCCCCAGAGACCCCCCCTCGAGCGGTTTGGGGCTATCGGGAGGCTCTGTGGGCTACTGGGAGGAACTGGGTGTTAGTGGGGGTGACTGGGAGTTACTGGGGGGGCTCTTTGGGAGGCGCAAGGGGCTACTAATGGGTGAACTGGGAGTCACTGGGCTGCCCTGGAGGCTACTGGGAAGTACTGGGTGTTACTGGAGGTGAAAAGACTTACTGGGGAGCTATTTGGGGCTACTAAGGGATGAACTGGAGGCTACTGGGAGGCACTGGGAAGTACTGGAAGTTACTGAGTGTGAACTGGGAAGTCCTGGGTGTTACTGGGGCCTATCTGGGGCTTCCGGAGGCTATTGGGAGGGACAAGGGGCTACAGAGAGGTGAACTGGGGGGAACTGGCGGCTACTGGAAGTGAACTGGGAAATACTGGGGAGCACTGGGAGTTTCTGGGGGAAAACTGGGAGCTACTGGGGAACTATTAGAGCCTTCTGGGGACTACTGAGAGAGACAAGCGACTCCTGAGGGGTCAACTAGGATCTTCTGGGAGGCACTGGGAGCTCCCGGGCTGGTTTGTGTGGGGAGGGGTCCCCTGTGTGACCCCCACACACACTCTCTGCCCCCCCAGTCTCAGCACTATGGGACCATGTCCCTGGGCACTCGCCAGCCTTTCCGAGCTCTGAGTGCTCTCAGAGCGCTGCTGCCACTCGGACACGCCACCTTGCGCATGGGAGGGGGCAGGTCTGGTGTGGCGAGGGATCGGCTGGCTGGCCAAGACCCCCCCCCTTAATGTAGGACCCCCCCAAGCCCAGGGTTGCTGTCCTGCTATCGTCCGGGGCTGCCCTGCACCCAGCAGCCCAACGGCAGCACCTTGAGCATCGGCTGCAGCAGCGGCAGCGTGAGGGGCTTCTTCAGCCAGGACCCGCTGATGGTGGGGAGGGGGCACAGCAGGGGAGGAACATGGAGGAGGATTTTGCCACAAGCATTTTGTGGTGTGGGGAGGGACTTCTGGGGCTTCATAAGCCAAAAAAAAACTGACAGGGGGAAGGAGGCATTTTGGGGTGTTTGCAAATATTGAGGAGTCTTGGTGGGTTTTGGGTCCCCTTCTAACCCTGAGCCCCTCCCCTGGTGTTAAACATGTCAGTGCCAGAGCAAACGCTCAGCTTTGAGTGGGGGTTTGGGGCCTTCTGAGTTGTTTTGAGACCCAGACGAGTCTTGGGGAGTGTTTTGGGGTGTCTAGTGGGGGTTTTAGGGTGCCCCCTGCCCTCAGTTTCCTCCCAAAATCTCGGTGCTGGAGCAGTGGTTGGTCGAGGCCCTGGAGCTGCAGGGTTTCGCCTTTGCTGCCGCCCGTTTCCATGGGCTGTTTGGTTTGGCCGTTCAGGCGGTGCCAGCCTGTGTCAACACGATGTGCCGGCGCCTCCTCAGCAGTAACGTCTTCACCTTCCGCCTCCAAGGTACGGAGGGGACCCCAAAATCCCCCCTCCTCCAGCAGGACACTCATGACTTGCTGCTGACAGGGGCAGCCCACGGTTGAGTGCTGTGGCCTGTCGTGCATCTACACCTGGTCTCAGCACTTTTGCAACTGCATCCTGACACAGATGGGCTCAGGAACAAGCGCTGCTGCGCTGCCCTGACATGGGGCCATTTTTATCCCACCTTCAGGGCCCTTTCAGTGGCACCAACCCCGGCAGCAGCAGCAGTGGGCAGGTTTGAGCCCTGCCAGTTCCCCATCCAGAAGCTGCTGGTTTCGTTAGTTGTGTCCAGCAGCTGCTGCAGGCTCTGATGGGAAAAGCGGCTGGAGCAGCAGGACTCTGCAGCAGAGCTGGGCTCTGCCCCTCTCCTTCACTGCAGGGTCTCAGCAGCAGTCATCAGGCAGCAGTGAGGAGCAGCCGCAGTTATAGCAGCGTGTCTTTGCCTCGTTGGACTGTGTAAGATTGACCAGAGGCTCCTGTTATGTTTTGCAGCTCTGGGGCCTCTGTACTGGTGCTGCACAACTGCAGTTTTACGTGTGCAATGGAACCTCTGCAATGGAATGCTGACATGAGCGCCTTTCTGTCAGGTTTAAATGCAACTAACATAGACTTGGAGGACACAGACGGTCCCAAGGGGCAGACAGTGAGTTGCCAGAACCGTCACCGAAGGAAAAAATACAGGCAGTCCAATGTCCTTGTGTGTGAAATAGAGGTGCCCAAGGTAAGCAGCCACTGTCCTGCTCGTGCCTCCTGCCCTGCCCTACACAGCCATCTCCTGCTTCTTCCATCTCAGGGCCACCCCAGGGAGATACAGAACCAGCCAACGAGGGTTTCAGCGTTAGGGCTACAGCCTGGGATGGTTGCTGGGGTCCTTTTTCTCCATCCCTTCCCACCCTGATCTGTCAGGGTGATGCTTTGAAAGCCTTCAGAAGGCTTTGAGGGTTCACAGTCCCTGAGAGCAGGGGATGAGTTGTGGTGCTTTCCCCTGTGCAGGAGGGTCACGTTCCAGCTGCCTGTCCAAACCCAACCTCCAAATCAGCCGCAGGAACCAGGAAGATGGGCAAAACGAGCCCCAGGGCACAGTGGTGTTTGATCTGCATTTCTCTCCTTGACTCTTGCTTTCTTGTCTTTCATCAAGGATACAGTTACACACTTGATAGGCAAACAAGGACAGTTTATTAACAGCTTGAGGAGAGAATCTGGGGCCAAAATTTCCCTCTCAGCACTCCATGATGTCGATGACTATGAAGTCTGTGGCATCAAAGGTAAGAGGAGCCTTTTTGTTCAGAGTCTAGAGCGTAGCTTGGGGGCCTTGAATTAGATTAGAAATGGATTCAGTGGCTTGGCTAGGCCACGGCTTTTACCAAAATGTTCTGCTCTGGGCTGTTCCAGCAGAGGGATGTGGCAAGGGGCCTGGGCCTGGGCACGTGCAGCCTCTGTTGTAGGGCTGAGAATGCATTTGAGCAGCTTTGGCTGCTGGAGCTGAAGCAGCCCCTTTTGCAGGATCCCTTTGGGCTTGAAGCAGCAGATAGGGGATGCTTCTCAGCATCTTGACTGGGAAGGATATTGGATCAATTGGGACTGAAAAGTATCTGCCAGCCAACTGGGTCCATGCTGGAGGCCAAAGCCATTCCAAGTGGGGCCTGGGGATCTGAGCTGCTCACGTTGGTTGGATATCAGGGTCTGTGTCCAATCTGTTCCAACTGAACTTTTCAATGCAGCTCAGGAGGCTTCTGGCAGCTGGCTTGCTTCCCATGGCAGGGCTGGAGGTGTCCTCAGCCTACCTGTGCTGCTGACCTTGGGTGGGATTCTTGTCTTCCAGGCCTCTCCCATGAAGTTGAAGGAGCGCTGAGCCTGATTGGCAGCAGATTCAAACACCTGTGTCTCGACAACATCTACCCTCTGCATCCCCCTGCACTGGTGACACGTCCTTCTGTCCCTAGGACTGCAAAGTCCCAGACACCTCAAGCACTTGCAGCAGAGAAAAAGAAGAGGAAATAGTAGGAAATGGTAGTAAATAGTAGTAACTGTAGTAAATACCCTACAAAATAAAGTCTAATGTTGCAAAGAAAAACACAGGAAACAAAGGAAACTTGACAGAAAGTAAAGTACAGGAACTTGAGGGAAAGCCAGAGCCCCAGGCAGCTGCTGCCACCTGGACACAGGCTCTGCTGCCCAGGGCGGCCCCTAGTGCAGGGCTGGGCAGATGGCCAGGGAGCGGCCGAGGCACATGATGCTGAGAAGATAACACTCTCCTGAAATGAAAAGGAGACTCCTCGATGTGTGGGCAGCACGTCCCGAGTAGGAGATGTCCCAATGGTCCCAGCAGGAGTTAGCCATGGTTTTGGGGACCGTGGTGGAGATGGAGCCTATTAAACACAGCAAAGTGCAGAGAAAATAGAAGACAGACTCCTCTGAGCAAAGCCACTCCATTCTTCAGGTAATTACCCTCCCAATGAAATGCATTTCTCTGCTGTGCTGTGTGTTGTCTGTGAGGGGCAGGAGCTCTGCTCCCGTGCTGCTGAGGAGTCAGCTTTTCTGTGTCAGGGCTGCTCTTTTTTGCGATAGAACTCACTTTTATCACTGCAAATTGGAGGAACCTTGGCACAGGACGTGGAAAGGGCTCCTCTCTCTGTGCCTTAGTGCAGTCAGGAGAGCTGCAGTGCCCATTAGTCTTTTTCCTCTCTGCCCTGTGTTTTCCCTTGTGCTGCCTTGAAGATGACTTGATACACAAGTAACTCCTGAAAAAGCATCTGGTCCGTAAGTCAAGCAGGACAGTCCTGTTGCAAAGGGCCCTTCTGCAGACTGTGCTCTGTCCCACCCTGGAGATGGAGCTGTCCTGGACAAAGCAGGACACAAGTCCTGCTCCAGAGAAGCAAAGGGAACAGGATGACAACAATCAGAATATCAGACCAATCCAGGGCTGCGTCATGGGCTCGTCTTTATTGCAGGAGCCGTGGCGGCCGGGAGGCTCAGGCCCAGCGGCCGCGCGGCGGATCAGAGCCGGCCGGGCTCAGCCACGGCGGCGGCCGCGCGTCCCGCGGCGGCGGCTGCGCGTCCCGCGGCGGCGGCGACTCCTCACGGGCCGCGGGCGCCTGGGCTGCCCGGCCCTGCGGGCTCTCTTGGCTCGGCGTGGGCCCCGGGAGCGGCGGCTCCTGCTGCGGCTCCTGCTGCGCGCTCTGCGGCTCCGGGCCCGGGCCATGCTGCCGCTGCCCGAGCGTGCTACTCAGCCGCTGCCCGCACTGCCGGCTCCCTGCCCCCGGCCCGCTTTTATAGGGCTGCTGGGGCCGGGCCCTTTGTGACAGCGCCACCTTCTCTGGCCCATCCACGCTCTCGGGCACCTTCTCTCAGCACTGACGTCACCAGGGCTGCACCCGCCGCGCTGCGCGTGGGCTCCAGCGCAACGATGGTGCTGACCACAGGGCATCCTACAGGGACCGCAGGGAAAAAACACCACGACACAGCCTGTTTGCTGTCAGGACTTGTGAGCCTGTGATGGATCCAGGCTGGAGCAGTCTGTCCCTGAAGGACTGCTCTCCTGATGCGTGACCCTCGCTGGGGCAGGGTGTGAGGAGCTGCCCCTGTGGCAGGCCCCAGGCTGGAGCAGTTGGGGAGGAGCTGCAGCCCACGGCAAGGAGCCACGCTGGAGCAGTTGGGGAGGGACTGTCTTTCGTGGGAGGGAGCCCACAGTGCAGCCGTGGCAAGTGTCAGGAGGCCTCCCCCTGAGAAGCAGCAGCATCAAAGTGCATCTGTAATGAACTGACCCCAACTCCCACTCCCCATCCCCTGCGCTGCTGGGGGGGGAAGGAAGGAGAGTCCTGGGAAGAGGAGGGGTGGCAGGAGGTTTTTTTAAGACGGTTTTATTTCTCACCTCCCTGCTCTTATTGTTCCTTTAATAAATCACACCTTTTTCTCCCCAGGTTGTTTCTGTTCTGCCTGTGATGCTCATTGCTGAGTGATCTCTCCATCCTTATCTGAACTCACAAGCCATTTGTTATCTCTCTCTCTCTCTCTCCTGTCCAGTTTGGGACAGGCAGTGATTTTATGACTTGGTGGGCACCGGGCTAAACCACCACCCAATGCCTCTCAGTAATGAGTCACCCATCATGAGCACCCGTCGCTTCTTTCTACGGTGCCCATTACCTGTTGCTGGTGGAGCAGCTGATGGTGAATTGTTTGCTGGGGTTTCGCTTTCTGGAGCTTGCTCATCCAAGTCCCTTGCCACCAGTGCCTCACACTTATTTGTAGTTACACGGAATCTTAAGGGTCGGAAGGGACCTCGAAAGCTCATCCAGTACAACTCCCCTGCCAGAGCAGGGCTAACTAGAGTAGGTTACACAGGTGGGTTTGGAATGTCTCCAGAGAAGGAGCCTCCACAGCCCATCTGGGCAGCCCCTTCCAGTGCTCCCTCACCTCAACAGGGAAGAAGTTTTTCCTTGTGTCTCTTTGGAACCTCTTCTCTTCCGGTTTGTAGCCATTGCCCCTTGTCCTATCGTTGGTCATCACTGAGCACAGCCTGGCTCCATCCTCCTGACACTCACCCTTGATGGATTTGTAAACATTCCTGTGGTCACCTCTCAGTCTCCTCTCCTCCAAGCTGAAGACACCCAGCTCCCTCAGCCTTTCGTCACAAGGGA
Organism: Colius striatus; assembly: GCF_028858725.1. Taxonomy (NCBI): domain Eukaryota; kingdom Metazoa; phylum Chordata; class Aves; order Coliiformes; family Coliidae; genus Colius; species Colius striatus. The sequence continues at coordinate 1,000,293 of NC_084775.1, read as the reverse complement.
GATGCTCTACTCCCTTCATCATCTCTGTGGCCCTGTGCTGAACTCTCTCCAGCAGCTCCCTGTCCTTCTGGAACTGAGGGGCCCAGAGCAGATACAATATTCCAGATGTGGTCTCACAAGGGCAGAGGAGAGGGGGAGCAGAACCTCTCTCCAACTACTGCCCACAGCCCTTCTAATCCACCCCAACATGCCATTGGAATTCTTGGCCACGAGGGCCCATTGCTGGCTCATGCTCATCCTGATGCCCACTGGCACCCTCAGCACCCTTTCCCCTACACTTCTCTCCGAGTTCATTCCCCAACCTGTACTGGTACATGGGGTTGTTCTTGCCCAGATGCCAGACTCTACACTTGCCCTTGTTGAACTTCATGAGATTTTTCTCTGCCCAACCCTCCAGCCTGTCCAGGTCTGCTTGAATGGCAGCACAGCCTCTGGGCTGGCAGCTACTGCCCCTAGTTTAGTATCGTCAGCAAACTTGCGGACAGTGCCTCTGTTCCCTCAGCAAGGTCATTAATGAAGAGACTGAACAGTACTGGTCCCAGCACCGACCCCTGCGGGAGTCACAGGCCTCCAACTAGATCCTGACCTGCTGATCACCACTCTCTGCCTTCTTCCCTTCAACCAGTTCACAACCCACCTCACCACCTCATCATCCAGCCCACACTGTCTCAGTTTTGCGGCCAGGATGCTGTGGGAGACGGTGTCAGATGCTGGACTGAAATCATTGCCTGCCCGTCCTCCCTGCTCGCCCTGCCTGTGCCGCCTGCCGCACAAGCTGCTGTGCCAGGCCCTGGCTGATGCCCAGGCTCTGTTTGCCCATCCTGGTCACTGAGCTCCCTGGGGAATGTTTAAAGCCCTGTGGTTGCAGCGGCTCCAGCGCTCACCAGGAGCATCCCCTCGTGAGACCTGCTGGCTCCTGGCGGGGCTCCTGGTTTCTCCTCCGTTCCCTGCGCTCCAGGAACACCCAGATACCCTCAACCGGCCGCTCAGCCGCAAAGAAACGAGCCTGGCACTGCCGCGTGTCCCTCTGATACAATGCCATCTCTGCCAGAGAAGTGTCATTGCTACATTCTTCCTCAATTCTTTCCAGTCATCATTGCACAGGGAGTGGTGGAACAACTTGGTAGGCACCAGGCAGCCAGTCAGGGCAAAACCATCATATGAGCCCAGAAGCCAAGCAAGTTGCAGCTGAGAAAGATGTGCTTGGTAGTGAGAGACACAAGAAAGGTCCCAGCCTCAGGTTTTCATCTCCTTAAGAGAGATCCCAGGGTTGCCTGTCAGCCAGCAAACCTTCCCAGCCCTACTGCTGTGGGAGCTCTCCTCAATGGTATGCAGGGAGTCTGCTTAACCCCGACTGAAAAAGCCAGGCTGCAGCTGAGAAAGAGATAGGATAGACGCCGAGGGACAGCAACAAGGCCCCAGCCTCAGGTATCCCACTCCTGTAGAGGGCAGCCGTTTTTCAGTCTGGGCTGAGCAGACTGAATGCATACGAATGAGGAGAGCTCCTACAGCAAGAGTAGGATGAAGGCGGAACTTTGCTGGCAAGACAGGCTGCCATGGAACCTCTGCAAAGTGTGAGAAAGCTGGGGCTGGGGGCTTTGGGGTGTCCCTCAGTGTCCACCCTGTCCCCTGAATCTCTCTTGGCTGCATCTGCGCTTTTTCAGTCTGGCCTGAGCAGCTTAGAAAGAAAACACAGGTGCCCTGCACAATCCTTTCTGTTGCTGTGTCGTGGTGTTTTTTCCCTGCGGTCCCTGTAGGATGCCCTGTGGTCAGCACCATCGTTGCGCTGGAGCCCACGCGCAGCGCGGCGGGTGCAGCCCTGGTGACGTCAGTGCTGAGAGAAGGTGCCCGAGAGCGTGGATGGGCCAGAGAAGGTGGCGCTGTCACAAAGGGCCCGGCCCCAGCAGCCCTATAAAAGCGGGCCGGGGGCAGGGAGCCGGCAGTGCGGGCAGCGGCTGAGCAGCACGCTCGGGCAGCGGCAGCATGGCCCGGGCCTGGAGCCGCAGAGCAGCAGGAGCCGCAGCAGGAGCCGCAGCAGGAGCCGCCGCTCCCAGGGCCCACGCCGAGCCAAGAGAGCCCGCAGGGCCGGGCAGCCCAGGCGCCCGCGGCCCGTGAGGAGCCGCCGCCGCCGCGGGACGCGCAGCCGCCGCCGCGGGACGCGCGGCCGCCGCCGTGGCTGAGCCCGGCCGGCTCTGATCCGCCGTGCGGACGCTGGGCCTGAGCCTCCCGGCCGCCACGGCTCCTGCAATAAAGACGAGCCCATGACGCAGCCCTGGGCTGGGTGTCCTTGGCGCTGGGGCTGGGCCAGGGGGGGACACGCCCTAGGGAAGAAGCCTGAAGCCGGCAGCTCGGCACTTTGGCACTTTGACAGTTGCATGGCAAGGGGATGGGGCGGGATGGGAGTGCCCAGGGAGAGCACCAGGGCTGATGGACAAGAGCTGAACACAAGTAGTCTCACCGAAGGAAAAGCCTCTTTAGAGGAAGGCTGAGGGAGCCCTGGCACAGGCTGCCCCAGGAGCCTGTGGAGGCTCCTGCTCTGCAGTTTCTCAGGCCCGGCCTGGACACCTTCCCGTGTGACCTGATCTAGTTGGGAGCTTTAGCAGAGGGCTTGCCTAGATGATCTCTAGAGGTCCCTTCCAGCTCCTACCACTCTGTGATTCTGTCACAGCTCCCACATCACAGGAGCTGGCAAGGGAGCACTTTGCTGGCTGACAGGCTCCCCTGGGACCTCTCTAGAGGAGTAGGAGAGCTGTGGCTGGGGGCTTTCTTCTGATCTGGGGCTCTTTAGTCTGGAGGGGACTGAGGGGGGATCTCATTGATAGTTACAAACGTCTACATGGTGGGTGTCAGGAGGCTGGGGTTTCCTTTTTTTCTGGTGTAGGCAGTGTCAGGACAAGAGGTCATGGAAAGAAGCTGGAACAACAAAAGTTCCATTGAAATGTAAGGAAAACAATGTTTCCCTGTGAGGTGAGGGAGCCCTGGCCCAGGCTGCCCAGGGAGGGTGTGGAGGCTCCTTCCTTGGAGCTCTCTGAACCTCTATGGACACGTTCCTGACAGAGATGGACCTGCTTTAGCAGGGGGGTTGGACTAGATGATCTCTGCAGGTCCCTTCCAACCCCACCATTCTGTGATTCCGTGATTCCCTGACCATGGCCAGCTTTGAAGAATGGCTTGTTCACGTCAAAGCTGGCATCACAAACCCAGTCACAAGGTGTCCATCCTACTCCTGTAGAGGGGTCCCACGGCAGCCTTTATTTGAGTCTGGGCTGAGCAGACTGACTGCACACGAATGAGGAGAGCTCCCACCTTCGTTTTTCCTGTAGAATAAGCGTTCCTACTCTCCTCTCTCGGTCAAGCACTGGAGTCTGTTTTGCTCAGGACCGTCACTGGCAGCGATCCCTCCCTGCCCTTGTCTCCATCCACAACAACCTTGGTGATCTTTTTACTGCCATTTCGCTGGGGCCTCTGCCATCCTAACGAGGGTGGGGGTGGATGTGGGCACCGAGCAAGAGACTGTCGTGCTGCTGCTGGGCTGGTTGGGCCAAACCACCACACACACACCACCCCCCCCCCACCACTGCTCTCACCAGTTGCCCCCAACAGAGAACACTAGACCTGACGACTTGTAGTTCCCACTCAGATGCATCTGTTCCTGTGTCAGCGTGTCCTGTGTCAGGACAACTCCCCTGACAGAGCCTTGTTTTTATTGATCACAACTCTTCTGAAAACTAAGCACAGCGCCATGTCAGGGCCAGATAAGAGTAAGAGGAACTGAGAGAATTAGTTACTGAATCCAGAGGTCACAGCACTGAAACTATTAGAAGCTGTACTTTTCTAGATGAAATTCTAATCTTGATCAAGTTTGCAGAAAATGCTTATAATGATGAAGAACACCAGCGTGATCATCTCACTCAAGGATGAAATACCTTTTCTGGGAGACTGGAATAACTAGCTATTTGCAGCAACTCTTTTGTAATTTCTGATTTCAGATAAAATGAGTTTATTGTTAAAAGCCTCTGAAAACACAGCAGCTACTCTATAAGATACTGATTTTTATTTGGAAAGCACAAGCACGTAGTGAGTCAGGAGCAGATTAGGACAATATTCTGCAACTATTATAGGCATCTTTTCTGGGTGACTTTCCCGTGCGGGTAAGGAAGCTCCAGCTGCAGGAGCTCCTCAAGTAATGACATTTGTTACAGGAATCACTTAAGTGACACCATTTGCACTTTAGTTTTTCAGGTATGAAATACAGTATACTGTAAACTTCTGTTTGTTTATCTCAATCATCAATCAGTGGTCCTTATACTTAAAGAAGATTATTTATTGTTTGAGTTTGAGTTTTTCTTATTTTTACCTATAATGTTTTGTGCTTGTGGAGGGTTAACCCTGGCTGGCTGCCAGAAGCCCCTCAAACCAATCTCTCACTTGGTTTCCTCAACGGGACATAGGAATAAATTAAGATGAAAAAGCCTGTGGGTCAAGATAAAGACAGAGAAATCACTCACCTGTTACCAACATCAACAAAACAAACTCAACATAGGGAAGGTCACTTTAATTTATCGTCCATTTAAAAGTAAAGCAGAATGGTGAGAAACAAAGAGAAAACTAAAACCACCTTCCCCTCACTGCACACCCCCCCCTCCCTGGCCTCTTCTTCCAAAGCACTCCTTCATTACCAGCTCTTCTACATCCTTTCCCTGGCCCCAAGCAGAGCAGCAGAATGGAGTTGTGGTCACTCCGCAACACATCCTCTTTGCTACTCCTTCCTTCCCAGCGTTTTCCTTTGCTCCTGTGTGAGCCCTTCCCACAGGATATGGTACTTCAGTAATTGCTCCAATGTGGGTTCCCCCTGGGCCACAGGGCCTGCCAGAAAGCTTGTTCCTGCATGGGCTTTTCTCTTGCAGTGATACTACTCATTCGTGCACTCTCCACAGCCTGCAGTTTCCTTCAAGGCAAGTCCACCTGCTGTGACACAAGGTCCTAAGTGGCCTGCAAAGGATGCTCTGTTCCAGCATCTGGAGTACCTGCTCCTCCTCCTTTTCTGACCTTGGTTTCTACAGGGCTGTTTCTCTCACGTTTCTCAGTCTTCTCTCACAGGCGCTGCACATTTTTTACTCTTCCTTAAACACATTTCCACACAGGCACCACCAGCTTGGCTGAAGGGTTCAAATTTGAGCAGTGGTGGGTGGATTTTGGAGCCAGCTGGAAGCAGGTCTCTATGATGCAGAGGCTGCCACCCACAGCACCTCTCCACCTCCCACTGTCAACACCTTGCCCCTAAACCCAATGCAGTAGCATTTGGTGCATTTCACCAGCAAGAAATCAGATCTTGGTTTGGTTGTAAGAGGGGAACTGCTCAGGAGTCAAGCTCTGAAAAACTCCTTCAGCTGAGTACAGCATGTACTTACTAGATAGAAGTGCACTAGAGTGATCACACACACATTATTCCTGACAAAGACTAAGTTAATCTTGAGCTACACAAACCTAAGATTTCACTAAACTAAATTCATATTTCCCTGCAATAAAATGTGTACTAATGTATCTGTGGGTAAAGAACTGTAAGGAGTTATCATCAGGCATTATAAATAGGTCTTTGATTCTTACAGTATTTAGCAAAAACCAGAGATTGCCCCTGCCTTCTATCTCCTGTACTCAGTAGTTTGTAGTCTTTTGAAGCTTTGGTAAAAGATGGAGGAAGGCATTCCTTTTGTATGAAAGGAAACGTAGTTTGCACAGTTTGATGCCAGAAAATGAGTCAGCAGTAAAGAGTTAAGAGCTGCAAAACAGTATCTAGTTACTTCACTGCCAAAGTCCAGCATTTGGAAACTGTCTGTGCAAGACCATAGATCCATTCACATTCATTATCATATCAGGAAGAAGTTATTCTGGAAATTAACAGAGACAACGTGCAAAGCTACCATTTGGTTTTTATTCATGGACATCGTTCCTTAAAATTGGCACCACACATCAGAAAACATTGCCATCACTAATACACATTCCTAACCCACCTCCATTTTCATAGTTAGACTACTGAGCTTGAAAACTGTGAAGTGGTGAAATACTACCTTTTCCCTTCAGCAAAACGGCAATCCTCATGTTCATAAACATCTTAACTGCATATATGACAACACAGGGCAGAGAAAGCAGTGATAAATTCTAAACTCCACAAGAGTATTTACTGATACATAACTGAAGTGGTATGTTAATGATATTAATACTTCCAGTAAAACTTGAGTCATCAACATACACCTTGTACTTTGGTTTAAAACTTTGTTTTTAATTAAAGAAGCTTGTGTCTTTAGTTCCAGTGCTATCTCAGGAAGATGTATGCTGAAATGATTTAGAGTTGTAATTCTGGTCAGTTAAATGTGATAATATGTAGTTATCTTCACAGTTCATGTTCAGAATCACCAACATTTCCTAAGTTGTGTACACCTACCTCTCTACTCAGGAAAAACCCTTACAGATCAAAATCCTATTTTTCTTTCTTTTCTGACCTACTTTTCTGTAGGAAGGCAATTTAGGATGTTTCCTAGACCATATTCCAAATGGTTTCAGGAATTTAGACCTTGCCTTTCTCCCTCCCCGTGGACAGAAGAGCTTGTAATTATTTCTCTCCTGAAAGAATAGGGAGGTGCAATGAAGCAACAACTTCCTTATGAAAGGAAGGAAATGAAGTAATGATAAATCACATACACAAAAAAGCTACTGGATTCTTCATTCTAGTCACAAAGAGAGCAACTTTTTTTTTTGCCTGCAGAACATGAACAGTGCCTAAGTCAACAAGATCGAGTACTTCAGTGAAAATTCCCTTTTTGGTAACTAGAGTATGCCTTGGAGCGTTGCTACTAAGTCACGCAGAACAACAGGCAAAAGGGGCCAGTGCAAGCAAAAGGGCTAAATATGTTTCACACCTTCAACAAACCACTGCTGCCAGCCTTGACTGCAACAGTAACAAGTGCAGGTTAACTGAGTTTATGGAGAGAAAAATTAACGCTAAAAACGCCAAGCAGAATAGCAAGCTTCTTAACTACATACCTGCAGTTAAGAGCCTGTGCTTCTTTTTGTCTGTTGCTAGATATTGTACAGGAAATGTATATAACTTTCTGAGAGGCAGATAATGCTGAAGTTATTCTTTGCTGTGTAGCACACACAGGTGAAGTAAAAGCTATGCCTCCTAAGCAGTCTGTAAAAAAAGCAAAAATCGAACCACTTCCAACTCAGAAAATGACAAACTACTTCAGTTTGACTCTAAGCCAAAACTTTATCTCTGTAAAGAAGCTGCTACAGCAGCAAATCTCATTCCCTAGGCCTGTGGCAAAACACAGAGCTGGAAGCAACGGAACAATTTCAGACACAACTTCCATGTTGTGTCTCCCATAATGAAAACATCAGAGCTGAGTTACTTTGTTCAGTTGTTTGCATTTTGAATTAGAGGGAGATGCTCTGAGGTGGAGACTTCACAGCTCACAGGACCTGCAGCAGCTGAAGTTTTAAGCCTTAAGCTGTCAAAGCAGCGGCTGTTAACATTTTAACTGTTTAACTGTTACCAAGTTAAAGTTTTAGACAGAGCCACTGAAAACTACAGAATGCAGTTTTGAGACCTACACAGCTCAGACCTGCAAAAGTTTTTGTATTACAGATGTTGAAGAGGCAATTCACACAACACAATACTGAACTGTGCAAGTTAGCTGGGTTTACTGTTGCTTCTCCCATCATTAGCAACAAAAATATTCTTAGCAGCATTACATAGTTTGCTTTCAAGAGATGTGCTTGTTTTGAGAGAAAAAGTGGTGCTTAAAAACTAAAAGAATTCTTGACATGTCCTTGCACTCTATCAGTTAAACACAGTTCCTTGAAAGGGGCAGAAAGACTTTGGCCAACCGTTACGGCAACAATCATTTGGGAGTGGGTGTGTGTCAAAACCAACACAGATTAAATATAAAGCTTCCATTTTAATATAACCTCTCTTATTACTCACAGAACAGTTTAATACTTTCTTCTGAAGGGAAACTGACAGTTCTGCAAGCTATAGGCTTTCTTCCCCACGAGAAATTAAGAAAGAATGAGTCCTCCTCTTGTCTGGAGCAGTGTGCCCACCCCGCTCCTCCAGCAAATACTCAGAAGTAGATGGGAAACAATAGAAACCAGGAAAATCCACGCTTTTTCTTAGTGGTCAACTTATTCAGAATACCATTACTGAAGAAACGTGTGCAGAGACCTGCTGAACTTACATCCATCAGTTCCTTCAACATTTGGATTTAGGCTGCTTTTTATCATAACAGTGATTTGAAAGATGCAGCTCAAAGATGGCTAAGTCACTTCCATAAAGTGAAGGTAAAAAATAAGCATATAAAGGTGAAATTTGCAGACAAAAGTGAGATCAATATTCCTACATTAGTGACATTTAAGTGAACAGACCCAGTTGACAGATGAGAAGAGATCTCATCAACCATGATGCTTGGTCTTTTCAGTCCAACTGATGCTCTTTTAGCAGAGCAAGTTTTCCTACAATTGATTAGTGCAGCTGATGCACACAGTTAATGGCATGTCTGCTGAGATAGGTATCCAAGCACTGTGGGGCCTACGCTGGTCTTTTTCCTCTTGCTCCCACTGCTTTTTTTTCCCCTGCCCTGCTTGTTTGGGTTTTGTCATCAGAGCTTCTCTTCCTAGGTGGCACCTACTGTCAGGTCAGACACATTTACCTGTATTTGTTGTTTCCTTAACAGCTTTCAGTCTTAAGCGAGAATATAACAACTTGCTAAAATTTTTCACAAGCAAGCAAATGAAAACCTCAAGAGCAACACCTATGAGCAACCAAAGTTGGGCTTTTTTCCTTCAGCAACGGGAGTTTGAATTTTGACACAAGATACCTAACATGGTTTGTTTTCCAGTCTCCTATGCTGTTTAGGAAAACCTTCCTGGAAGTTGGTCCTACTAACAGTTCTCTAAACTGAACAGAATACTACCGAGAATTCTACCTAAGGATTAAAAACTTTGCCCTTTAATACAGCTTGACTTGGGAGACTAAAAATCATGAATAACCAGTTTAAAGCATATATATACGTTACACAAGACTAGATAGTGTCCTGCTGCTCTCCCTGACCACAGGAACATCAAAATCCAGCATCTACATGCACCTCAAGTACATCTTGGGATGTAGCATCATCTTGTAACTGAACAGTAAACACTACAGAAGTGAAGGTTCAAATCTTGAAGGAAGCTTCAGCAGGTTGCCTGTAAGCCAGACTCAGGAAACCATAGCAAATAATTCATTACTTCAGGCAGAACTGAATACCAGACCCATTAAAGAAATAAATCCGATTCTTCAGTTGGTATGAGCTGAACAAATCTGAACTTTCTGTAGATTTGAAGGAAAATACAAGTAGTTAAAAGGAAACATTTTCCATTGTTTTAAGGAAAGTAAGGCTAAATTTTAAGCTTCTGCTTAGTAGCTGCACTTTCTCCAATTAGACTTCATGAGAGCAGGCAGTCACCGAACCAGGACTCAGTTGTATTGTGTAGTTCCATTGTTAGCAGGAGCAAAGCAGTACACTTCACCCTTTTGTATCTCTATGTGAGTCGGGCACTAATACCAGCACTGTTAAGGATTAAAAACAAGGAAAACCCACAGTGTCCACGTCCCCCACCTCAGTCTCTTCTGAAGGCCACTCAGATAGCCATGAAAAACCAATCCAACTATGTTTTGATCGGTGCAAGAAATTCCACTGGTTACAAAGCATGCAAGTTTCCAGGTAAACTTATTCTCCATTTTGAGTTACTGGGGCAAAAAAATTGCTCTCCCTCCTTTTGCTGAATTCACAGACATTAGGCACCCATTTTTCCTCTGTGTTAAGAGCCTGTGAACACCACACACTTATTTTATTACTAAGGCCTGCAAGCATTCCCAAATAGGAAAAAAAAGTTAGTTCCCATCAGTAGATATCCCCCCCTGCTGTAATTACAATCAAAACTGGGCAAGAGAATGTCTTTAAGCAAAAGGATCCGACATCCGAAGTGCAGCTGTGCTCACTACTCCCGCCTTGATCTCGTGCACGTGCCGTCTTCGTCGTATTCACCCATCAGCTGCAACATCTATGTTCCAGTATAGAGAAGAAACTGTCCAGCTATCTGTGCTGCATGGGACATTAGCTGAAGCACCTTCCTAGAAAGAAAACCGTTTGTTTAAAAAATAATCACCAACAGGATGACATTACCCCTTTCCATTCCCACAAACAACCTTTAGGTTGAGTTAGGCAGATTTATTTAAGAACTCTCTCACTCCTTCTCACTTCTGAGAAGACAGTCATTTTTATACCAGCTTTAGAAAAAATACTTTTGTAGCCATTGATTAACAGAAAACTATTGCCATGGTATCTGAACTGGAAAACACTCTTGATAAAGCAGGCTGTTGTCCCGTTAGAGATTTTACAGGCCTCCTGCTGAGTCATCACTCAAACTACCAGAGAACCACTGGTTAAAACTTTGCCTGGGAGAGCCCAGCAGCATTCCTGCAGCCCGAATCCACTTCATGTCTCACCTTTAGGCCATTCACTAACACAACACTTCACGTGTCCCCAAGCTGCAGCTCAAATTCGATTAGCTCTGAAGCTGAGCAATCGCATTACAACGGGTACTCAACGGCAAAAAATGTGAAGCCAGGCAAATTAATGCTGTTCAAGCTGCAAGCCTTAAGAATTCTCAGTTAACAGCTATTCCATTTTTATTGAAGATTTTTAAAGTATTCACATTGAAATACGGAACACTGTTTGAGAATCCATACAGATCCATAAACTAAGATCAGGTAAGCAAAGGTATACGATATAAATTGCGGCTCACCACAGGATCACAGAGGAATAGAGACTGTAATATTTGAATAGTCACTTATTCAACTTGATTATAGCTGCATCTTTCTTCCATTCTCCAAGAAACAATAGGAACAGTACTAAGAGCTATATTCAAGCCTCATTCCCCAAAAGCTAAGTAGGCCCTCACAAGTATGAAGCTGAGGCATTGGGGAAGTGGTAGGCAAGAACTGGAACCATTCCAAAACTGGAAAGGGATCAGTTTTTGAAGACACAGAAATGAGCCTGGCCTTTGTCTTCTGTAAGAGATGAGGAAGACTTTCTGAGTTCCTGAGATAAACACAGCTGTGAACTCTCTGCTGCTGTTCCTTTCTCCTTTGAGCTCTAGCAAAGGAAACCAAGTCTTCTTGCTACAAATTCTCCTTTTCCTCACTGGGATTAAAGAAGGTTTGCAGTCAAAAGCCGATGCTTCCAAAGAGTAGAATACTCTGTACTTAGAGCCTGGGAAGCCTTTAGGAAAAAAAAAAAAAGAAAGACCACTGTACCCTTACTCATGCTTTCCACACACACGTCATTTCAAGTGTGCCTTTCCCTCCACCAGATAACACAGGCCACGGAGCTTTACAGTTGTAAAGAAAGCTGCAGCTGGTACTGGGCTTTTGAGCAGCTGCAGTGTGTCACTTGCACACAAGACCAGTTGTCACTTAAGCCATGGAACAAGTTCTTTGTTGAACCGAACGTTTGATCCTTCAGTTGGACACTACAGGGAGAAACAGGGGAAATGCATTAATCAGATCTGGCATGCTTCGAGCCCCTCCCACTGAACAGCATTTTAAAGTTCTTTCCCCTTCACACTCTGCAGGTAGGCCACCTCACTGTTGTGTTCAAGAGTACAGAAGGTTCTCTCTTCTGTCACCTCTATTCTTTGCTAGCAGACTGTTTTCCCACTGTGACGCTTATCATATAGTCATAGAATGTTAGGGTTGGAAGGGACCTTTAGAGATCATCTAGTCCAACCCCCCTGCAGAAGCAGGTCAGCCTAGATTGGGTCACATAGGAACATGTCCAGGCAGGCTTTGAAGACCTCCAAGGGAAGAGACTCCACACCCTCCCTGGGCAGCACTTCCCTTGCAGCTCAACTCTGTAACAAAACAGTGCTTCCAGAAGAACTCCACAGCTACTTCAGCTGTTTGCCAGTGTCATTTCCTCCTCATCAGCTGTACTGTGCCAGCAGGGAGGCAGAGCTGTCACTTCAAACTCTCCTTAGCAGTGCAAGTTCCAGTGCTGATACTTGCCTCCACAGCACACAGCCAGAAACAAAAGTTTGTTTCTGCCTCAAGAGACTTGACAAACACAGGAGCAGGAGGAGTGCAGCTGTTCAAGAGAAAACCTTTGCTTTGAAGAAACCCTGATGAAGCCATTGCTACAGCTGAATAATCACCACAGCACAGACAGAGTAATGAGTCTCATCTGCAGCCATGATAGTTGTGGCCTCAAAGATTAAAGGAGGGACCACCTAAATAGGGTGGGAGAGGTCAATCAGACTGAAAGACAAGCAGCAAGATTAGTATTACAAAGTTTAATAGCTTTATCATGAAACAAGGTACTACTTGAACACTTCAAACTAAAGACTACCTATTGCTCAGTGAAAGTGAAAACTCTATGGCATATAATCTGTTCTGTACAGAACAGATCTGGTCCTCAAGAAATGAAGCACAGCAACACTATACTGTTGTGTCTCAACCAGAATTTGAAAGGTCGGGTAGAGGAATTCAGGGCCGCAGCTTGAACATCTGTCCAAGTATGGCACCTCTGTAAAGGTGTCTGAACAGAGAAGAAGTTTTCCTCAACCAGGGCAGGACACAGCTGCTTTTGACAAGGCACCAGCTTTCACCACATTGTTGAGAGCAGTGGACAGAACAGGTATTATTTTGCCCCTACGTAAGCCAGTATTTCTCAAAAGCTAACTTTACTAAAATCACAACCCACCACAGTGTGGGTCGTGTCACAGTCCTGCAAGAGACAGCAGTCCTTGTAGAACCATTATAGTTGGAAAAGACCTTTAAGACCAGAGTCCAATTGTTAGCTTGCTTAGAGACCAGTTGGCTTAAAAACGGTGGCAGCATTTTGCAGATGGTCAATTCCCATTAAGACAGCAGAGAGTGTTATATCTCTCCCATTTTCCTTTGAATCCATGTAGCTCACCTGGTGAATTCAGCAGCCAGGTATTGAAAAGCTTGGGCGAGCTATAAGACCTCTGCCATTAGATCTCAAATTCCTCTCATTTTGTGCTCTTAAAACCCCTCCTTTAAGCAGTCTGATTCTTCTTCCTAGGCCTCCTGCATTCTTCAAACAAATCAAAGAAGCCTGAGGAAATTCTCTCCAGAAACAGAGACTGTATCTAGAGCCTAGTAGTAAATACAAGCTGATAAGATTTTTGCTTTAGGGGAAATTTAAAATTCCACCATAAAAAGCTGTAGTAAGTTTTTACAAGTCAGCTATTCACCTTACAAAGAAAGATTCAGTGTATTGGCCAGTATGTGAGAATTAATACAAATACTACAGCTGCTTCCTGAGACCAGTAAGCAAGCACAGATTTTCCATTAACATGTAAACCTGACCAGGAGTGGGAACATACTTACCGCAATACACTTTTTGCTCCCATACGTTTGATGTCATACGAGATAGAGTACATCTCCTAGAACGCTGCCTTGATGTTGAAGCAGCCAATAACATCCTTAGGGTTCAGCTTGTACAGATCAAATGTGACGTCAGCTACTCCCATTTTCTTCTTTTGTCTCACAGCAACACCATTTTTTGTCTAATTTAAAAAAAGTGAGAGACGGTTTGTACCAGGAGCCAGGAAATTTCAGCAAGATAATAGTTAACAGTGTCGAGGAGTGGTTAAGGGAGAATGGACATGGATCCCGGGGTATAATGTTAGGCCCGACGGGGCAAGGCAATCTGAGTTCTAGTTATATGAATTTAATGCACAATCAAGACCAGAGTCAGAGCCATGGTTAAAACAGTTGCTGTCACGTAGTCAGTGCAGACAGCAGGCCTCTTTCTGCTCCTTCAGGGTCAGGCTGTTTTCAGCTAACGAGCTAACAGCTCAAGGTCGGGCTGTTTTCAGCTAACGAGCTAACAGCTCAAGGTCAGGCTGTTTTCAGCTATCGAGCTAACAGCTCAAGGTGGAAAACAACTTCGGAGAAAAACAAGATGGGAAAATGTGAGGGAGCTTGCTTATGGCAGAAACCGCAAGTAGGATGAACATGAGAATGTAATCTATTAGCTGCTGTTGCTGAGCTAGCTTTGAAGCTGCTGTGTATATAAGTTAGAGCCTGCTCTCAATAAAGAGAAGATTTCTGCTATCACTCACATTGAGTAGGACTGATTTCTTCCCACCCAGCTGAGAATCGGACCCTGGGTTGATCGCCGCATGAAGTAGGCTTGGAGCTGGTTGTTCAGGCTTCGAGCCTGGGTTTTTCAGGCTTTGAGCCTGGGTGTTTCAGACTTAGAGTCTGGTTTCAGACTTAGAGTCTGGTTTCAGGCTTCGAGCCTGGTTTCAGGCTTTGAGCCTGGGTTTTTCAGGCTTCGAGCCTGGTTTCAGGCTTTGAGCCTGGGTTTCAGGCTTTGAGCCTGGTTTCAGGCTTCGAGCCTGGGTTTTTCAGACTTAGAGTCTGGGTTGCAGACTTTGAGTCTGGTTTTTCAGGCCAAGAGCCGAAAACTTCGCGGCACATGGCGCCCGAACAGGGACCTCACTGGGTGTTACCGGGTAAGGAGCCTGCCTGTGGGGAGCTGAGACTTGAAAACCCAGAGGCAGAGGCAGTGGTCGGAGGAAGCCTGCCGGACCCCAAGCAGAGGTTGCTGTACCCGGGGGAGTGACTACAGGTTGCGGTGAGACGAGGAGCCGGCACCATGGATAAGGAGGCAGCACTCTCACTTTTACATCGCTTTTTAGAAAAGCGGGGGGTGGACTTTAAACTGACCGATTTGTCTGGTCTACTTGTACATGGTAATTGTAAAGGCTTTTGTAAGGACTCTGTGAAATATTTTGATGAGAAGGAGTGGAGAGCATATGGGACTTTTCTTTGGGACTTGGTTATAGACGAAGATAAGACTGCTCAGAAACTGATAAAACCGTGGAGAGAAGTAATTAAGTGTTTGAAAAAGTGTAAGTTGGAAAAGGATTTGGCCGCTGCTGTAACTCAGCGGCTTGATGTGCCTGAGACTGCAGCCGAGCCAACAGCTGGACGGTTTGGTATCGGGACTAATTATGTCTCACCTCCGTTTTCTGGTTGTCCTGGTTTAGGCCCATCAGGGAACAAAGATCAGGATTAGCCTCAAGTACGTAAGAGGCTGAGAATTGCTCAAGGGCAGGGAAGGCTTAATTGCTGCTTAAGGTTCAGGACAAAACAGACCAGGCTACTTGGTTTGGGGAAGAAAATAGAAAATAATTTAATGCAACATCAACTAAAACATACCCACAAAAACCCAAAACATAACCAAAACGAAACAACACAGAGGAATACGTCAATGAAGAGTCCAACCAGCCTTTTGAAGAACACCTTCCCGCCACACCTCCCCTCTTCCCGGGCTCAGAGCCCTGATCCCGGGGTTTTTACCTTGCCCCCCCCGAACGGTTCGGGGGAGCAGGCAGTGGGGGTCTCAGTTAGCCTGTTCCCGATAGCTTCTGCCATTTGTCCCTCCTCAGGACGGGTGAACCCCACACCAGTCCTCCCTGCAAGTCCATGGGGTAACTCACACACATGGCAGCCCTGCACGGGCTGCTCCGACGTGCACCCATTCCAAAGGCTGCAGCTCCTCTCTGCCTCTCGTGTGGGGCTGCTCTACGGCGTGCAGGCTCTCCAACACGGCCTGGGCCATGGCCGTCTCCCCACACAGTCCCTCGCCCGTCCGGGCTCACTCACATGGAGCTGCTGGAGCCAGTCCTGCCACGGATCTCCATAGGTTGCAGGGGCACAGCTGCATTCTCGCCACGGCTTGCAGAAGGGTCTCCAGTCTACTGCTTCTCCTTCCTTCCTCCTTCTCTGGCTGAAGAGTCCGCGTGGTCGCCTCCATCTTGTATCCCTCTTCCACCTCCTGACTCGCATTCCAAATTCCCGTCCCCTAAATAGTGCTGGCAGAGGCGCCAGATTGGCCCAGGCGGGCTGGAGGTGGGTGTGAACCCAGGAGCCGGGGGAGAGTCCGCAAACTCTTTACCGGGTCTTCACTGCAACCCGCTCCCCCTAAGCCAAAAGCTGCTCCTTGCTAAACCAGAACACTGGTGAGTGGGGAGAAATTGGAAACCTTCTCTGGGAAGCCACTATTAGTGGTGATAAGGACAATAGTAAGATCAGTAAAGATCTAGGTCTCCTTTGGAGACACGTGCTAAATACTTTAAAAGAAATGCAAGCAGAGCAGCGAATGGCCATGGCTGCAGCCCAGGCGTTGACCCTTGCACCGAGGCTGAAGGAGACAGACAAGGGAGCGGACAGGTTCCTGCAGAAAGTATTAAAGAAACTGGAGCGACAAGAGACCATGGAAGCACAGCCTGTCGCCACTGGAGGCCAGCCCGGTGCGCGGCCTGTACCGCTGTGACACAGCGCGGTGCGCGGCCTGTACCGCTGTGACACAACCCGGTGCGCGGCCTGTACCGCTGTGACACAGCCCGGTGCCGCAGCCTGTACCGCTATGACACAGCCCGGTGCGCGGCCTGTACCGCTGTGACACAGCCCGGTGCGCAGCCTGTACCGCTGTGACACAGCCCGGTGCGCGGCCTGTACCGCTGTAACACAGCCCGGTGCGCGGCCTGTACCGCTGTGACACAGCCCGGTGCACGGCCTGTACCGCTGTGACACAGCCCGGTGCCGCAGCCTGTACCGCTGTGACACAGCCCGGTGCGCAGCCTGTACCGCTGTGACACAGCCTGGTGCCGCAGCCTGTACCGCTGTGACACAGCCCGGTGCCGCAGCCTGTACCGCTGTGACACAGCCCGGTGCGCAACCTGTACCGCTGTGACACAGCCCGGTGCCGCAGCCTGTACCGCTGTGACACAGCCTGGTGCCGCAGCCTGTACCGCTGTGACACAGCCCGGTGCCGCAGCCTGTACCGCTGTGACACAGCCCGGTGCGCAGCCTGTACCGCTGTGACACAGCCCGGTGCCGCAGCCTGTACCGCTGTGACACAGCCCGGTGCCGCAGCCAGTACCGCTGTGACACAGCCCGGTGCCGCAGCCTGTACCGCTATGACACAGCCCGGTGCCGCCCGGTGCTGAGCGGGGCGTGCTGAGAAAAAAAAGAAAAAAAAGAGTTCTTCTCTACACAGGAGTTTTTACAAAGTCAGAGAGGCGAAGGGGCTTCGGAGCAGAGCCCCCGCGGGAGAGCTGCTTCCCATTCGAGCCCAGCCCGCCGAGTTACCCCTGGGACGACTCGCAGGGCAATGCCGAGCGGGCGGAGTCGGGCCGGGGTGCGGCGCAGGACGATCAGAGGAGAGTGGGGGAGCGCGACCCCGTGTTAGACTGGGCACCATCGGGCACGCGGGGGGAGACAAAGAAAACACAGGAGAGAGTAATAGCGGCTGCGCCGCCGGCGCCGGCACGGAGTGAGCCAGACCCCCCCGCCCCTTCCATCCGCAGCCGCCGCCGCGCAGCCGCTTCCCGCGCCCGGTCGGTGTCTCCGGTGCCCCCCCCCACACATCGCACCGACACCGCCGGCCCCGGCCCTCACGGACCGCTGGGCTCGTCCTTTCCATCCTCAGTCCCTTGCCTCAACGAGTGTAAAAACTGTTGGTCGTGATGTTATGCCTTTTGCTGTAAATGTGATAATGAATAGTGGTTTTCTTACAGTGGAAACTTTCTGAGGTGTTTTAGGTGTCAGGAACAGAACATTTTGGCATTGAGAAGCTAAAAGGTGGTTTGTGTTTTAGACTCAGTGGTGAAGGATTTTTTTTTATCAGAAGTAAAAAAAAAAAAGGATTTTGTCACACTGTTGATGCTTCAAATGATTGTGGTAAATGGTTTTAGGCAATTTCAGCAACCCAAGCAAAACATGTGGCTTACACTGGCCAAAGCAATCAATCAGTCTACAATATGTTTATCAATGGCCACTCCAGATAATCCTTTTTCTACCTGTTTGGTGGGAGTTCCATCAGATGTGGCACAATGGCCTGTACCAAATGCATTAAAAACAAATCCCTTCGTTAAGGGTAATGGCAAAGTTGACAGCTGGGATTTGATCATTTCACGGTTGCCAATAATGACAACAGAGCCACAGGAGTTAGAATTATTGGGATCTATAAAGATGGATTTTTGTGTTATGTTTAATTTTACCGGCAATACCAAAACATTTGGGACAGAATGTGGATCCCATCCTGGGCGTGTATAAGAGCACAACATCTTGCTGCAATTATACTTCACCAAAAAGATCCAGGTCTAGTCTTGTGCCTGTACAGTTACCAAAGGGAATGTTTCTGATCTGTGGGGACCAGGCATGGCCTGGGATACCCTCGAGATTACAAAGGGAACCACGCAGTTTGGGACAACTGACGATCTTGATGCCTAATCACACAATGATTTAGAAACATCATTGTCCAAAACAATTTGTGCATGCATTTACTGACAAATGTGATGACCGTGTTACCTTTGGTCTCCCTCAGCAATAATAGCAACTAGTGTATTTGCTCCAGGTGTAAGAGTATCTGCTTTATTAACTCAGCTATGCAAATTAGGATGCTGGCTTAGCAAACAAAGCAACCAAACCTCAATGACATTAGAAGACTTGATTAGTGATGTAAGTAGTATTAGACATGCACTTGTGTATCATTGTATGCATGATATCCTCATTGCTCAGGAGGAGGCATTTACTGTAGATCAAGAGAGAGATCTAGAAACCATGTTATTTAGGGAAACTAACTTTGTTTGTTCCTCGACAGCAGGACTGGTTAAAAATTACCAAGTTACAGAAAACAAGAAACACCCACAACTTAAAAGGAGATTGTGATGGTAAAGTACAATTGTGGTCCATTACGGCGAATGTATTTGCTTCAGCATTTGTACCTGGGCTGGCTGCAGCCCAGGCCTTACGGCAGTTAGAAAAGCTAGTGTGTTGGTCGGAGCAGCAAGCTAATGCTACTACTGATGTTATTGAAAAATTGTTAGCAGACCAGAAAAGCCTTACACATGCCTGATTGCAAGATCGTGCAGCTATTGATTTTTTGCTATTGGCACAAGGGCACGGATGCCAAGACTTTGAAGGCATGTGTTGTTTTAATCTTTCTGATCATAGTGAATCTATTCACAAAGCTTTGGCATATTTAAAGGCTCACGCTAAGAATATTACGGTGGGTTATAACCCTTTTGATACTTGGCTTCAATCAGCTTTTGGGGGTTGTCACCTTGGTTGACTGTGTTAATCAAAGAAGGGTTAAGATGGATTTTGGTTATTTTGCTTTTGCTTGTAATGTTTAGAATAGTATATAGTTGTGTTATGAAGGCAGTACACACATTGACTGACTCTGTCTTGATCGTGCAAAAACAAAACGAGGGATTTGTGGAGGAGTGGTTAAGGGAGCATGGACATGGATCCCGGGGTATAATGTTAGACCTGTTGGGGCAAGGCAATCTGAGTTCTAGTTATATGAATTTAATGCACAATCAAGACCAGAGTCAGAGCCATGGTTAAAGCAGTTGCTGTCATGTAGACAGCAGGCCGCTTTCTGCTCCTTCAAGGTCGGGCTGTTTTCAGCCAATGAGCTAACAGCTCAAGGTCAGGCTGTTTTCAGCTATCGAGCTAACAGCTCAAGGTGGAAAACAACTACGGGGGAAAAACAAGATGGGAAAATGTGAGGGAGCTTGCTTATGGCAGAAACCGCAAGTAGGATGAACATGAGAATGTGATCTATTAGCTGCTGTTGCTGAGCTAGCTTTGAAGCTGCTGTGTATATAAGTTAGAGCCTGCTCTCAATAACAGAAGAGGATTTCTGCTATCACTCACATTGAGTAGGACTGATTTCTTCCCACCCAGCTGAGAATCGGACCCTGGGTTGATTGCCGCATGAAGTAGGCTTGGAGCTGGTTTTTCAGGCTTCGAGCCTGGGTTTTTCAGACTTAGAGTCTTGGTTGCAGACTTCGGGTCTGGTTTTTCAGGCCAAGAGCCGAAAACTTTGCGGCACTTAGTTGTATTTAAACATTCTTCACACAGTCAATACTTCATATTTCTTGTGAAAAAGCATCACACAGAATTTTATGTTATCGTCAGTAAAAAACATTTTTCATTGCAAGAAATATATGTAAGATTATTTAAAAAAATATTTAGTTTGTATGTTCTAAGCAGATATTTCAACATGTTTACAAAGTCTACACATGCAGTGTATAAAGTTAAAAACTTTTAACCAACTTACTTTTTGACTCATTCCTCTATTTAATTTGCATTCTTGCAAAAATTAAGTACCCTTTAACTATTTTTTTAAATAAGAATATAGAAGTCATTTAATCTCAACTGCTTTTCTGGACACACTTGTATATTCCATGTGCTCATAACTTAACAATTAATATGAACAGAAATGATCAACTGGGAATTAACACCAATGCTAGATACGAGGATGGACAGCAACTGTGTATTTAGGAAATGTATGTAACTGTTTTTACACATTTCTCTAATCAAAAAGTGTGATTACGACTTTGTGAGAAAGGGCATGTGATTTACAACTTTTTTTCAAGCATATCTCATATTTTTAATAACTTGCCTGTAATTTGTTCAAATCCTGCTGTTCTGCTCCAAGTTTCTCCAAAATCAACAGCTCCTTGATACTGTGCTCTATTCTGTTGGCCTACTATTGCGTGTTGTAATTAATATTGTGAACAACTCAGTGGAGTTGATATTCCTGGTTTTAACTACACTTACTCTATGGTAGTAAGAGTTCAAAGGTTTAAATATCTTACAGAGGCCTGTAGGACAGTATGGTTTATCCCAATGCAGAGGGATGAAGGGAAACAAGAACTACCTGGACAGTTTGTAAAATCATGACACGTTTTTCATGATCAGCTCTGTTATTTGCCATTTGGACAGCCCCCACCAAAACCACCTAAACAACCTATGCTCTTTACCTGAAAATAACTTCAAATATTAGCTTTCTTCTAAGCATTCTCTACATTGCTGTGAACATCCAAGACACCGATATGTATATGTATACATGCATATACGTGTATAGGTGTGTATCTATACACACACACATACACACAGATATACATGGATGTACATAAGTGTTGACTGACAGCTGTTTGAACATGATCCAGCAGTATGCCCAGGTGGCCAAGAAGGCTAATGGCACCTTGGCCTGTATCAGAAATAGTGTGGTCAGCAGGACCAGGGCAGTGATTGTCCCCTTGTACTCAGCACTGGTGAGGCTGCACCTCAACTACTGTGTTCAGCTCTGGGCCCCTCACTACAAGAAGGACATGGAGGTGCTGGAGTGTGTCCAGAGGCTGGCAATGAAGCTGGTGAAGCGTCTGGAGTACAAGTCTTATGAGGAGAGGCTGAAGGAGCTCGGGATGTTTAGCCTGGAGTAAACGCGTCTCAGGAGACATGATCACTCTCTACAACTACCTGAAAGGAAGTGGTAGTGAAGTCTGGGGGTTGGTCTCTTCTCCCAAGTAATGAGTGATAGGACAAGAGGAAAAGGCCTCAAGTTGCACCAGGGAAGGTTTAGATTGGATATTAGGAGAACCTTCTTCACTGACAGGCTAGTTAAACAACAGAACAGGTTGCCCAGGGAGGTGGTGGAGTTCCCATTCTTGGAGATATTTAAAAGATGTGTAGATGAGGGACGTGGTTTAGTGATGGGCTTGTCAGTGTGAAGTTAGTGGTTGGACTCCATGATCTTAAAAGACCTTTCCAACCAAAATGATTCTATGATATACATATATATGGATATATAGCTATGACAGTTAGGAAACAATAACGTCACTTTTATTGCATTCTTAAGCATCACAGAACGAGGGTATTATAGGCACACATTCTCAACTACTTGTCCTTACTACAGTCCTAAAGCTCGTTTACCTGAGATCTGCATCTGTAAAAATAAAGTTCCATTTTTAGCTGCGTGTTACAAAAGACTAAATATCAGCCCCACAGATATGAAATGATAACTTCATTTTGAGACTAATTTACTACAAGTAAAATATGCTATCTTATAAAAAAGATACTGCTGAAAGAGATACATATTCAAAAGGAAACAAGATTCTTAGAGGTTTAAAAATCTCCCTATGCCTTTCCACATAGTAATAAATTTATTAAAAATATTTGACACAGACAATCTCCACAGAAAGCATCCTGCTGAAATCACGTACCATTTAAGCCACCCATCTTGCAAAGGTTAACATAGTTTAGGAGAGTAGACTCCATAGCTAAGTATTTAGTTTTCATCATCCCGTCTGTAGTGAATGGTTTGTAATTCCTGAGCTGTGAACACAGCCATCTCTCTGGTGCCCGCAGCAATCACTCGGCAGGACATCAGATCCAGCGGTCCCCCTGAGAACAAGGGGATTCATGAGAACTGTCTTACATTATGTAAAAAGGCAATGTGTTCTGAAATAGAAACCATGTTGTCATTCAGGAGGTTCAGAAACACTGAAACAATTTCATACGTGGCTCTTTTTGGGGTGGGAAGGACAATCTTATTCAGCAACTCCTATCTGGAGTCACCAGTAAACAATTACTGTGAGATGTGTACTGTCTAAATGAGTAAAATAATAACCTGGAATCATCCTTTCTCAGGAGGATGTCTCCCCAAATCTGTTTGGAATCTGAATGCATCTACCATTCTCCTGGGCTAGTTCTTCACTGTAAATCTGATACTTTAAAGGAATTATTCAGTCATCAAAATAGAGTTTGACTCAGAAGATCTTGATGTGATGAAACCCTGGGCTGGAATTCCATCACTGTGTCATGAATAATCAGCCAGACTCTAGTGGAGAGTACAGACATTTCTACAGGATGCTGCTAGAAATGAGGTAGAGCCATAGGAAGACTGTATTGAGTTAACACAAGTTGCCCCAAAATAGCCACTCGGTCACCCAAAAGTCAACAGAGACAATGATATTTTACTCACCTGAAGTGTCTATCACGGTGCCACCTGCCTCTCTAATAATGACAGTGGCTGCTGCCAAGTCCCAGCAGTGTAACCCAAACTGGTAATAGGCGTCTGCAGCACCGGACGCCAAATGGCACAGGGCCAGGGTTGAGCTCCCGATCACACGGACCCTAAACCCCACGAGAAGGACACATGGTAATGGAAAGCAGAAAGGGCCTTTGATTTCAACCTATGTGTCAAGATTGCAAAACATGCCACATACTTGTCTGGGTTTTGCTTTCAGGGGGCGGGAGGGAGTGCTTTTAATGACTTTTGGTCACTAATGTGAGACATATATGGTAAAATATCTTACCCGTGTGCTTGGGCCTTGAGCAATCTCTCAATGTTTCCAAGGAACAATTTCAAAGTCGCAGGGTCACGTTTTGGACCAATTTCTGTTAAAATTAAGGCCTTCGAGATATCTGCAATGTAGGCAGTTGCTTCCAGTAATTCAACAGCTTCCAGGCAGATTCTAGAAATTTGTTTTTAAACACAACACTAATGGACTTTTCACAATAAAACAGTTTTCATGCCCAAATTTTATACCTCTAACTCTTTCATAGGATAAGTGACAGCTTTGCATAAAAATTCAAGCAAGACCAGATTTCTCATACCAAACAGTCTGATCTAAACAGATATTTTTAAAACCAGAACAGAAAGATTAAAAAGAAGTATGCCTTCTTACATTCCTTCTCTTTATACACACCATTTGATTTCATTGACCGGTCAGCTTTTGGCAAATGTACTAACATTAGCGGTCAACTAAAAATAAACGGGGGACCCAGCATAATAAAATAAACGAGGGATTAGCAATGATTTTAATCTAATTATATTTGAAAACAGGATTTCATGAATAGGGAACTTCAATGAAATTTGTTAATAAACTATTTGGGAATACAGTAAGAGCAAAGGAAACTTTCTACCTAAACCACCAGTCATTCAGTAATAGCTCCTCCTCATTCTGACATTTCAGAGACTGACGACACCTTATGACTGAGAAGAACCCTTACCTATTACAAATGAAACCAGTATCTTAATTAAGAAATACTAATATGAGTGTTATTTCTGTATTGCATTCAGCAAGGGCAATTCTGCCCCACAGCAGATGAGGATGTCAGCCTTGTGTACAGTCAAAGGAAAGACCCACAGTGACTTGCAAGGTGTTGAAGTCGTCCACCTCTGAGATCTGCATACTGCTAGTCTATAACAAGCGTATGCCAATGCAGATGCAGATGGTTCATCAAATGCCAAGTGTCTCTGCTTCTGTTGTGCCAGCTGAACTTGGAGGCATTAAAGGCATGACAAAACTCAAAGGTTTAGCCGTTCATTACTTAGTAACTAGGCTGTGTCCAAGTGTCAGCTGTCACCTCTACTGTGGGTTAAAGGCGAGGCATTCATTCCGCTAGAGAACGGCTGCCTGCTTATTACAGCTAATTGCCTAAGTTGAAAATTCTTAGCAGAAGTAGCAAGGGGGTTTTCAAACTCAAATTAGGCTGGAGACATCATTTAATTAAACAGGCTAACAATGAATTTAGTATTGCAGAAGTAGAGTATGGATTCTAGCAATGCGGTAAACGGTTGGTGAGCAACAGGTACGTCATTAGATTGAAAGATACAAGATATCACAAAGCATAACTGTAGGAACACAGATTTAACAATCACTTTTTAAATTATCGAATTCAAATACAGTAACACCCATCCAGGCACGCTGCAGGGTATTCATTGTTTAGCCATCAGTGAAAACTCTGGATGGTGAAAGCAATTTGCCTCAGATAATTTTGCATAACAGGCCCAAGTTATAATTACAGAATATCTAAAGCACGCCTCATTGCTGAAATGCACCAAGCATTCATACCACACCAGTCACAGCTAGGTCATGACTAAGTTGTTCTTCTGAGTTCTAAAATGAATTTCTAACAGATAAGTGGCTCTCTTCAGTTTTCATAAAGGCTATAGGTAGAAATTAGTTGAAGAGACTAAGAGGGAGGTCTCTGTTTAGGAAAATGAGCTGGCTGATCAAGTATCAGTGGGGTTTCACGAATTCAGGGTACAGGAGAAAATTTACAGGCTACTCCTTACATTAGTACAGGCCAGAAAAATAAGGAGGCTTGGTAGAAGAGATTTAATGGTGATACGGATAGATTTATGAGGAAAAGAACAATTCTGTTGACCACAGAAGCACATACAAGGCCTGACCTGAACCTAAGCATGAGAAGAAACACCATTCAAGATCAAAGGGAAGATGGATCCTTCATTTAGGTGCATCCTGATGCCTGGACTCCCATGCCAGGCCTCTACAAAATTTGGCATTGACAAAGAAGAGTGTTTGCCTGGACTGTGATTTCAAATGATTACATGTGAATAATAAATGTATAGCGCAGATCAATGTTATCCAACAGTCACATTTCCTAGAAACAAAAGGCATGAAGTAACGTGACAGCCTAGACCTCCAACACATCATGCATTGGTGAAGGCTGCTTGACTTCCAGTGGTGGGCATAGGGAAACACACCCTCTCTTCCACAGGGCTGGTTTATTTCACTGAAGCCACAGTCCTCACAGAAGAAGAGCAACTGTGATTTTATATACTTAAAACATCAAAAGAAGTGAGACTAAAGAAGATCCATCTTCACTAGTGAAACTGGCCACCACCAAATTATGTCTCTCAAAACAAAGGCAAATTTCAAAGCACTTGCAAGGGCAGAAGGTCCACTTCCTTGCTTTGTTCTAGATTTGGATGTCCAGAGAAAGGAAGACAAAGTGGCACGTGCCAAAACTGTTCCTTGCCCATCTGGAAACCAGAACTCTCTGACTGCAAAAAGGAGTGAGGCCATTTCAAAAGTGGCTCAGCCAGCCCAAATGGGAGCACATGTTTTTAGTCTCTGCCAGCACGGGCTTTTGTGGAACATGAGATATTCAAGCACTGAAAAAAAAGGTGTTATATAATCAAGGATTAAAATCTTAGGGGTCATTGACATTACAACTCTCCAAATAGGGAGATCCAGCTCATAATTAATCCAGGTGAATAGTTAAACTTCCCAAATTTCAGGGAAGTTTTGAGGGTCTGCTTGAGGCACTACAACAAGTCTGTATGTTCAATTGCTTGAATTTACTGTGTTTCAAATTCACGATATCTGGTTTTGGGATAAATTTTTTATCACCTCCTGTGTACAACGATGTACATTTTTGGCACATGTCTGCTTCTGTCTGTTCTCATCTGCATTTTGATTGATTAAAAGAAAACTTCACTACATACATGTGATTATTGTTATCTGTTATCCTTAGGCAAACAGATAGATCTGTAACATGGTTTACCAATAAAATAATTCCATGAAAATGTTGATGAAGTATTGCTAGCTATTTGCATATTGAAACATACCGCACACAAAAGCAAGCTGTTAAAGAACCCCTAATGAAGCACTCATCCTTTAGTTTACAGTTAGCATGTGTGCCTACAGGCATAACACACTTCACAGCCGACACAGTACTCTGAATTTGATTCACCATTCACATTGCATCTGGCAAGGGGTTTTTTTGAGGAAGACACTATTAATAGACTCTTTCCCTGAAGACATTTGCAGGAATTTCTTCAGTACCATTCAAGGCTTACATTCAGGTCAGTTCCCCTGTGTGTACTTTGGCTCCTTTTCAGCTTAATACTTTTTTCTGCTTTTCCCATTTGTTTACTGAGGGAGATTTAACATCATTCTTTATTTTTGTTTCAGCTTTGTTCAGTTCACATAACCCAAATTATGCAGCATCAAAATCATGATGGTGTTCTAGAAAACATAAATATTAGAGAAAGCTGTCTGGTAATAATATGTAGTATTTAAAAGGATCTTTGGGAATGAACAAACTTCAGAAAAGCATGGAAGTGTTTCTCTGCAGATTCCATGTTTGAAAAGTCTAACTAGAGAAGTACAGAACATTGTGCTGTTTAAACCAGTAACAGGCACTAGCGCACCTGAAAACTATGTTGTTATTGCATGGAACTCTTGGTGGCTTCACTTACAGCTATACATGTATTTGAGATCATGCAATTAGTCTGAAAAAGGTACATTCCTTTGAATAGCTCCTTCTTCTGTATATATCAAACTGTAAGCTGACAACATACAGAGAAAAGGCAGTAGCGTGATCGGGTATAGCTAGGAGACTGAAAATGGCACATATGAAGGCTGGATACTTAACACACCCCCACCCCCCCGCCAATAATCAAGCTCTCGTGGGAAATACACTTATTCTCCATGTTAAGAAAACCATAAAGGTAGATTAAATTAACTAGGCCCATAAGTTCAGAGAGGTCTTAACAGAAATCAGTTCTGAATTGCCTCACAGCAGCAGTTAGCCTTCACAGATACCGCTTGTAGGAAAGAAGCAATAATGCTAATATAAGAACACTGGGAGATGTGTTTCAATTACAAATAGGCAACACTATTATTTAACTCACCACGGTTTTGTCTTACAAAACCTTGCCCACGTCAGTACTCTCTTTTTTCCCCACATAAATCCTATAATAATATTTATAATAATTTGTAAGAATTATCTTTCAATTGCCAGTTTGCACAAGTAGGTTTTGCAGGACTATCATTTTAGACTAGTAGAGTATGACCACATGAATTAAAAAAGGGTGGAAAAACCTGAGTAGTGGCTAGCTTCTTTCTAAAAGTATTTTATTGAAAGTTCCCATGTGATTTTGAGGGTTCTACCCACATCTCAGACACTCATCTTAAAGAACATACTTCATACCTCTTTGTTAACAGCAAATCCAATGCTCACTGCCACTGTCGGAAATCTGTGAAAAATAAGAAAAGACCCATCACTAATGAAAAATCTCTTGACTTACTCGTTATGCAACTCCCTCAGGCAAAAAAAACCCACATGGAGCTCTGTGGTTTTACTTGTGTCAAAATGCTCCTGGCATTGTACTATTTCTCCTTTGTTGTCCTCTTTGTCAGTGTCGTTAAAACTGAATTTACTATTGGAGAAGGCAAGAAATAAGCACAGGAAGATACCAGGCTTTTTACACGAAACGCGTTGTATATTTTAGTGATCTTTTTGCCTTAGTGTAATTGAATTACCCAGTATAAAATCATCACTGTTGTTATAACAAGTCATCACTTTAAAGAGCACAATCTGTTCAAGTTCAAGCATCAGAGATAGCAATCCAGCTGCACAGATACCTTGCTGCTGACATCAACGTAAGGAGAAACCAGTTCCTCTACCCTCTCTTTCATCAGTCACCATCATGTATTTAATTTGCTCCTTTTGACTAAAGTATAATTATTACACTTTAAACAATGAAAGGAATTCATTTCTTAAAAACAAGTTTTAAAAAGAGTTGTGAAGGCAAGGCTCAGGAAATATTGCTAGTAAGAGAAAATGTCACTTGAAGAAAAGCACATGACATCCCTCCACCTCCCCTTGAATTCTAGGGAATTGCACCAACAAGTTATTTTGTTCTCATTTAATGAAAACTGCAGTTATGTTACATCACAAAGTACAAGGCAGAACATATTTTAAGCAGAAGTATTACAAGCAGTCATTCATTTACAACTTCTAGGACTTAAATGATGAATTAAAGGTTTTGCACTTCTGTGAGAACGAGCCCTAGATTTACTTTTGCAGAGCAGTATTCTGTAAGTCTAAAAACAGTATCTATGTACAACTTTGTTTTTTCTACTTTACACATGTGCAAAGGTTGTACTTCTTAGGAAAACTGAAGCACTTGTATTTGAAAGGGAGAAAACGTCACCACTACAAGGAATAGGTAACAACCACATAAGGCGTTAGGCCAAATGTCATCATAGCACAGCCTTGTTCCTCCAGTTCAGCTCAAGCCTCTGCATGTTCATGTGCGGTTATATATAAACAAGCTGTGAGTCAAGAGCTGTGGGCCATTAAGCAATCAGCAGAAACTTTAGCTTACCTTTAGATAACAGTATAGAGCTCTCCCCAGCACAAACACACACTCCCTCAGATACACTAAGGGAGCTACAAAAAGATAAAGGCATGTGTTCTGGTTTAGCAAGGAGCAGCTTTTGGCTTAGTAACAGGGGGAGCGGGTTGCAGTGAAGACCCGGTAAAGAGTTTGCGGACTCTCCCCCGGCTCCTGGGTTCACACCCACCTCCGGCCTGGCTGGGCCAATCTGGCGCCTCTGCGATCACTATTTAGGGGACGGGAATTTGGAATGCGGGTCGGGAGGTGTAAGAGGGATACAAGATGGAGGCGACCACGCGGACCCTTCAGCCAGAGGAGGAAGGAAGGAGGAGCAGTAGACCGGAGACCCTTCTGCAGGCCGTGGCGAGAATGCAAGCTGTGCCCCTGCAACCTGTGGAGATCCGTGGCAGGACTGAGAGCCACCAGCAGCTCCATGTGAGTGAGCCCGGACGGGCGAGGGACTGTGTGGGGAGACGGCCATGGCCCAGGCCGTGTTGGAGAGCCTGCACGCCGTAGAGCAGCCCCACACGAGAGGCAGAGAGGAGCTGCAGCCTTTGGAATGGGTGCACGTCGGAGCAGCCCGTGCAGGGCTGCCATGCGTGTGAGTTACCCCACGGACTCGCAGGGAGGACTGGTGTGGAGTTCACCCGTCCTGAGGAGGGACAGACGGCAGAAGCTATTGGGAGCAGACTGACTGAGACCTCCACTGCCTGCCCCCCCGAACCGTTCAGGGTGGGGGGCAAGGTAAAAACCCCGGGATCAGGGCTCTGAGCCCGGGAAGAGGGGAGGTGTGGCGGGAAGGTGTTCTTAAAAAGGCTGGTTGGACTCTTCATTGACGTATTCCTCTGTGTTGTTTTGTTTCGTTTTGGTTATGTTTTGGGTTTTTGTGGGTATGTTTTAGTTGATGCTGCATTAAATTATTTTCTGTTTTCTTCCCCAAACCAAGTAGCCTGGTCTGTTTTGTCCTGAACCTTAAGCAGCAATTAAGCCCTCCCTGCCCTCGAGCAATTCTCAGCCTCTTCGGTACTTGAGGCTAATCGTGGTCTTTGTTCCCTGATGGGCCGAAACCAGGACAGCATGACACCTACTTACAAGACAATGGAATAAATCTACCATGGTAAAACATTTTCAAGAAGAAGAGAGGCTTTGTGAGAAGCTACATTTTGCTCTTTTATGTACTTCCCAGTTCACTGTCCACTTACCTGTGCACAAAGTTGCACGTTCCATCAACAGGATCAATAATCCAGGTCGGACTGTCAGTGAGGACACATTTTGAACCAGCAGCAGTGGACTCTTCTGCAATAAACCTGCATTTGGTGTGGAGTAAAACAAGTGTGGTTTAGAGATGTGACGTGAAAAGACAAATTCCATCTTTCTCTTTTTGAAGAGATACTTAATTTTTAATATCTGTATATTTTAATTAATTTTTATATCTATATCTATATGTATAAACGTACATACTGCTTTTTCTTCTCGGAATAAGGAGCTTTCATAGAAACTTTGAAGGAGAGTTCTCAAATTCATAGCACACTATTTTGCATGGTAAAAAGGGACTCCATTTATGTTTCCCAAAATATAAAAAAGTCATGAAAATGAATACAACAATGGATCTAAACTGGCACCCCTGGAACTTCAGAAGGAGTTTTTTAATGCAGAATGTCATTTTATGGGTTAGGACTGTCTATTGCAGTAAGTAATATAAACTGCAAACTGTAGCTGCTTCTCTTCTGCAGCCAAATTCAGTCATTAGGAAATAACACACTCTTAGAAAATCCACAATCTCACTCCTACTTGAATTTTTTACAGTAGACTGACTCGAGAAATGAGGTTTACAAAGCTAAACTTTCTTTTTCCCGTGACCTAGAGAAAATCAACAAGTTATTGGTTTTTTGTTGTTTGGATGCAGAAGGCACAAATTGAAATCTGAGCTCATCTTCTGTTCTGTTGTTCTGTCCAAATTTCTTTCAGTAGATATCCTTTTCCTTCAGTAGATACCCTCCTTTTTCCCTGGGAAATGAACATCCAGTTCTGGTACACTTCCTGCTGACCTTAATTATCCCTGCTCTCCCATGAACTGCTCACGGCCTGTTTCTTTAAGTGCTGTGCAGCTGTCACTCTCAAAGATCTGAATTAAGTGCTGCATGTACAGAAGGTGCAGAATCAGACTGCTAGCACTCAATCTTGCTTTTGGTTTCTCATTCAAATAGCTGGTAGTGGTATTCAGAATCTCCTCCAAACAGTTGAAGATGAAAAAACTCCTCTTGATGACACAAAGAGAAAAAAAAAAACCCAATAAAATAAAATAGCTGCTTGCCCAGGGCTAGAGTAGCAGCTATTTTTTCTTGTGCTCTCAACAAGTGCTGCATGATGCCACATAGCACTTGCAATTGTGAGCTTAAAATGTTCCGCAGACAACACAGGAGGAGACTTTGTGAACTTTCCAAATGCTTTCCCTGAGTAAAAAAAGTACTGTTTTGATGGCATTATAGGCCCCTAGTTGGTATGAAGAGGGAAGAAGGAAATGTTTACTAGGATTTTCATCTCTATTAAAGCTGAAGGAAAAGTCTTGGTGTGGAACTGAGAAATGAGAAAGACTAGAACAAGCGTTTGGAATTCTTTCAAACGTAACATTTTGCAGACTGTTTGCTGTAAATATTTCATTATTTTGTCATGGTGCTGTATAATTTTGACAAATGATACAAATCTTTTACAAATCTTGTAATTAGCATATAAACCCAACCACACACTTTGGCTGTGCTACTGGCTGCAGAGGAAGCTCATCTTCTTGCAGATGGAGCACATTCTCAGACTGTCCACCTTCTCCATAAATTATGCTTCTGCTTCAACCCTCTGCCAACCCCCACAGCCAAAGCCTGAACTGTAGCTGTTTCCTTGCCAGTTCAAGACAGATGAAATGGTAACCTCTTTAAAGACAAGACTACTTCTGTGTGAGTTGTTTTGCTCTCAAGTATTGTAAGTCTGTTTCTCACCTTTTCCTGCACTGGGATGTGACGCTGCAGTCCTCACATACAGAAATGCTAACATGAAGCTGAGGAACAGCAGTGCCATTGATACAGTCTTGATGTCCAAGAATATTTTTTCCAAAATGGATGCAGGATAAATTAGCTACACATTTAATGAAATTTGGGCTAACAGTTTAAAGTAAGCCCCTTGCTGTTATACAACACTAGGAACTGTGACAGTTGCTCAAGGTCAACGTGAGATGTGTTGTTCTATGGCTTCCTGTCCTGTAAAAATATGCAAACTAAGCAAAACACTTGGCTTGAAATACTGGAGACAAAATTTTATGAACAGCTTGAGAAGCAGGAGGTATAGCCATGTTATCACAGTAGTTAATTTGACAGCCTATGAGCTCTCCTTAAATCTGGATTAAAGTTTTCTCCCACTGAAAATGAGTCCAGTGATTTTAGCCAACTCTCATCATACATCTGTTCTTACCATGGTGCCACTCTGAAACTCATTGTTGGAACAGCAGGGAAACCTGTAGCATAGTAAGTGCTGAAACCTGCAGCAAGGGTGTCATCCAGTAGAATGCAGGAGGTTCAAGCCAGGGCTGTCCCCTCACCTATCCCCGTATGGAGGCCTGAGAGCAGAAGGCCAGGAAGCTAGTGCTGGATGTCACTCTCTATAATGACTGTGTCGTGGTTGTAATGTCTACAGGATTAAGGCCACAATTAAAACTGAAGATGACAACTTGTGTAACAATACAGCCTTTCAGGCTGTGCCTATCCACAATTCAAAGATCTATCGGAAAAATCCCCTTTTGAAAAAACTCACTTGAAGGATGTCAGAGTACCAAAGGGTGGTGAGAGATGAAAACTTGGATGAAGTGTGAATGAGGATGATACATATCACTGAACCAAGTGGAGAGAAGAAGAATGAAACGTGGGACAGAATTCTCTTTTTCACATGTTTTCCTAATACTTCTCTTTACTTCTGGGTACACTTCCAATATCTCAAGACTCATCACTGTCACAGTGCAAATGGCACAGATTCTCATGAGAACCCTTTTAAATTTTTAATGTATTGTAATTTTTTTTTACTTTTTAATGTTCCTCTTAAGGTACATTTGTTGATTCAGAGAACATAAGAATCAAGAGAGAAGAAGTAGCAGAATGCTTCCAACAGCAAGATTAAGTAACAGACTAAACAAAGTGTGCACGATCTTTTGAAGTTTTTGTTTTACTTGAATTTAAACCTTGATTGCTACTGTGGACTCCTCATTGCAAATGTTTTAATCTAGTCTAGTTAAATCTAGTTTAATCAATTGTTTAACATAAATGCATTTACTGTCTGAACAAACTCTAACCAAACCCAATAACCAACATCAGCAAAATACTGAAGAAATAGCAATTCCTTCATTTGCCTATAAAGTCAGAAGCTAACTGTACAGAGTTAATAAAGTCAGGGATTCTTCAGTTTCTAGGTCTTACACTGACCTTAAAACTTTTGTTCCCATTCTGAGTTCAATTAAGCACTTCTGATGAATCTTATTTTATGTGTATGTTTTATGTTCTCTGGCAGACTGTTCAAGGCAAAAAAACCCCACAACACAGGAGTGGAGATGAGAAAGGAGCACAGGCAGCAATAGTCGAAGGAATATTACACAAATAATAGGCTCGTAAAGCCTGGCACTCTCTTGAGAATGGTGGCCAAGAACCACACATTGTGCTGCACAGTACTGCTTCAGGATGTGATCACACACAACACGTATTTAGAAAGCCATATTTAGTATACAATGTTTTTTCTGTTCCTTCTTATGGTGGGGTGTTGGGTTTTTTTTTCCTAGCAGCATTGTCGATAACCAGATTAGTAGCTGAGCCCTCCAGATTTTCATCTTTGTTGATTTCTGCACAGTGCTGGAGTGTAAGGCTCATCTCTGTCAGAGATGCACACAGTTAGAAAGAAGTCATACAGCATTTAAAGGATACACAGGCTCTGCACTGGCTCTGCAGGAAGATTCATTTTATCCATGTAGACTGAAGTCAAATGTTTGATGCAGACCCTCTGCATCAAACCAAACCCAGACAACTCATAGAATCTCTCTCTATTCTGCACAGGTGCTAGGAATGGTTATTTTTCAAATTGACCATAATAATTCAAGAGAAGCCAATAATTTGATCTCTTTTTAAAACCTTGGGTTGACACCCCATATACTAATTTATAATCTCTTCATGTACATGCATCAAATGATGACGATAAACAACTCTGCTCCTCACTCATTTTAGGACTCCATACAACACAGGGTGGATGTGATTAAATACGGTACTTGTCCTGATTTGGCAAATGCTTACCTATCATGGCAAAAGAAAGCAGAAGAAAGGTCTGTAGGACAGGACATTTGCTATCATTAATTTCAACTATATTTTAATAGATATCCTGGGAAGAATTCTTATACACTAGAGGACTGATCAGTGGAGATCCACATGGAACCTTTGTACATGATACCCCTAGAGGGGAAACACGACTATTCAATATATATCTTAAGAAACATAAAGATAATAAAATATAAAGTACTACGTATAGGGAAGTAATACTTCTTAAACAAAGGAGTCCTGTGAAAATGTCCAACAGCAATAGGTTAATATACATGAGAAATAGATACTTTTAAAATTCCCTTGAAGTGCCAGTCAGATATTTAGCTCTTAAAGGAAAAAAAAATCATTTCATAGGCACTCACCTGTGGGAAGGAAATTTCTCTTTCAGAACAGAAATAATTCAACTTTCCACAAAATGATCAGTTTCTGTTACAAGATCTGCAGCAGATGTCTTTGTGGACACTTGTTTTTCCTCTGTTAGAGCTTTCCTAATAATCTGAAACAGAAGTTCACAGACCATAGTTGTTGGCCATTCATCCAGTGCACACTAAAATAATATATTTACTGAAAAATTATACCTAATCCTGAAAAAACAACTGTAAGCCTAATTCTACCAGAGTGTGTTCTCATTCTTCTGACTTTTTAAAAAAGTCCTTCTGAGCTAATGAGTAGTCTTTGGAAACACACCATTTTGAATCATTCTGTGAGAACCACTCTTGACAGTTCAGAAAGGGACTGAGGAACGGAACGCAACTAAGAGAATAAAAGGATGATGGCAGTTGTAGCCAATTAGGAAATTACAAAAAATACATGTAAGATAAGAAAGAGCCTTAACACTCAGGAATTTTTCATGGAAACTCCCTCTGCTTCTTTTCTTTTCTTTAATTTACAGGGTCAATACCCCACTGCTCTCTTACTTTAAAAGACATGCAATAAGGCAAACCCCACTTGTTTATTTTATCTCGAGTATATGGGTTTTTGGAACTTCAAGAGCTGACCACCCACTAATTCCCAAAGAATTTCTATGTCTTTAATAAAACAAAAAACTTAAGACTTTTCCCTAGGTATGGAACCAGTGATCTAACCCTGGACTCTTCTAGAAAAGTCTTTGACATGTTTTTTAAGGATTTAGCTGTTATAAACTCAGAACTAAACCACATCAACTGCAAATGCACATATGGGAAAACAGTTAAAAGCTTTCTTCTAGTTTTCCCATCTTATTTCTGGTTTTTTTCTGTTCTTTCATTAAAATAAGAAGGCAGGATGCAAATGGAGCTGACTTATTTTTATAACCAGTGAAAACGATAAACTATTTGAAATTAGGAAAACAAAAAAAACTCCCAAACATTAAACACCTCTTATTTGTACAGAATTATATTAACTAAAACTGGCAGCAACAAGACCAATATTCCAAGTCCCTTCCAAAACTTTCAAATATTTCAATTGTTTAACTAATTTTCCACTATCCACTACTATTCCAAATATCAAAGTAGTTTTAAAGTGTTGAGAAATGCTTGATGACCAAAGAAAACAGTTGTGCTGCATGGGAAGGGGAACCAGCAACTCCCAAATTTCAGTCTCGCCTCTTGGTTTTCATAGTAGAAAATACTGTGTTTGAAGAGTGTGCTGATTGTTCTGCCAAGTAATGGATATGGCCAACTGTTGCTTTAGTACAGAAGGTGTCTAATGAAGGTATTCAAAACACTAGTTATGCCTATTTACTGAGCTTGTGAAGGCAGGTTAAAACTTTTCAGCTTGACGTCTTGCAGAGCTTCACTATTGTATATAAAAATATTAACTACACTTACTTCTTTTACTCCCCTCAATGCCCTCCATGGTTTTCTTGAAGGTTTTGCTGTAGGAGCATAAAAGCACAACTCTAGGAATGCCCTCGAGCTCCTCTTCAGTACAAAGTAAAATTCAAAACAATACAGCCATCTTGGTTGTGTATTCTAAAAAAATGCTACTCTGTTACAATTTAATTGTTCTTTACTTTTATACTGCCTGTACACAAGTAAATGCCCTGCTTAGAACAGGGCTCAGAACTCTGCATAGTGAAATAGATGAGGAATATGCTCCTTTTAATAGAGAAGATTTCAACAACTTCTTAGCAGTGCCATGGTTTTGACTTCTACTCAGTTTTAATATAAGATTAAGGAGATTTTTGTAGCCATTTAAATCAGTATGTGCTCAACGAGGGAGTGAGATCACACCTGAGCCTTGCTGCAAAAACAAGAGAGGTGCAAGCTCTCTGCTGTGGTTGTTCTCTGCAGTCAGTTGCTCTTCACCCTGTGATCCAGCACTTGATCTCTCCCTTTTTAACACAATCCTTTGCACCTCTCAGCACTGAATTTATTATTTTTCATTTCTGACCCTTTCTCCAATTGCTCCTGACCATTTTTAACTCTGTTTCTCTGTTGATCTGCACGTGCCAGCCTGAAGCTCCAGTCACTTTGGAGGTGCGACTTATGCAAGGGTGTGACTGATCAGAAGCAGTGTCTGATGGCCTTCTCACCTCTCTCTTCCTCTGCAGACCTGTGCTGAGGGGCTGTGACACACATTACCCAGTCCTACGATGTGCTGCTTCTCCCTGCCTCTTGTGTAACTGATGTGTCAAGGGAAGAGCAGAAGAAGGGAAGTCACAATGCTATGCTGAGGTCATCAGCTACATATGGGCACCATCTGCATCAGCTCACCTGTGGTGGTGCCATGGGATGGATTCATCCCTGATAATTCTCTGCATTCTAGGAAGGGTCTGACAAAAGGGACTCATATGCATTTGCATCAGCTTGTATAGGTATGCAATCCAAGCTAGTGTCCCCCACAAAGACCACATTCCCTGCATCATTGGGGAAACAGCTTTATTCTTCACAAATTCATCAAATAGCTCAGAGTAGTCCAGAATTCAGCTTATGTTGAATAATCCCTAAAAATCATCTACCTACAGAGTATTACAGCCCGGGGCCTCAGACTACTCCAACAACATCACTCAGCTCCTTTCCTTGCAGAAGCCTTACAACAAGGTTTGAAGACACCTACTGCAATTGCCTGGTCTTCCCAGCTGGGCGTGAAGCTCCAGAAAAGCTTCTCTCTTTCTAACAGACAATAGGTAAGTGAAAGATCTACAGGTGAAGAACTACAGGTTGATGAAATGAAAACTGCTGATTGTTCCTTATCACTATTGTACAACAAAACTGGCAACCAAGATGCTGTATTTTGTCTGTAAATGTCTTTTATACTCTATTATAGGTTGTATCTAGACTGGAAATTTTACAACAATTTCTAAGCAGCTGGTTTTTGGGAGTGTGGTTATTTACAGCAGAGCCACTTAACACTTATCCCATGCTGCCTTCCCTCTAACAAAGAATTGCCTAGATCTTATCCTAATACCCTGTCTGGGAGCATTTGGTGGGGGGGGTGTTATGCAAAGTGATGGGCATTTACATCAAGCAGTACATGCACGAAGACCACATCACAGAGCAAGAGCGAAGTTGTCCTTCTCCCTTCTTCATTTCCCACGGAGCAGGGCACAGTGCAGTCATGGTCCTGGACTTCTCCTTTCCTAACACCTTTGTGAAACTAATTCACACAAAGGAGAATGAAGAGGACAGAGGGAAAAGACGCCTTCTCCCCCAGTACCTGCCAGGACAGCCACCTCCAGTGAGGTCCTTGTGGTAAGTATTTTATCTCACCTTATCCTGGGAATTCCAAGTTGGTTTTACTTGCCTGCAACATTGTCCTGAAATATTTGCCCAAACACATAATTAAACATCTAGATAAAAAGGATAACTATCTGCAAACAATTTAGGAAATATCAATCCAGTTTGTTAAAAAAAACTGTCTGTGTTCCATAGACAACAGCCTAACAATATCCCTTGGGTGCAAATATGGGGGAAAAAGACTTTGGCTTTTTAGAATCAGCGGATATGCCTTTTTTTTCAGTGGGATTCTGTGAGGTCTCTTATGCCTCACAAAAATATCCTCTGAAAAAAAGAGTCAAAAAGTACTTAGTGTGGACTGAATGTGATGGCTTCCAGTCTGAGTTTCTTACCCTTTTTTTCACCCATATGTACATCACTCATTTTGGTGAAGTTTCTCTGACTGTAATCTCAGAGAACTCTGCAAACATTACTCAGTGCTCTCAACACCATCAAGGATGCTGGTTTTTTTTAAGCAAAAAGTCATACTAAACCAACAAGCACAGTCTCATGAATACAGCAAGCAGAGCATACTCATAGAAGACCTTGCAGAAGAATGGTTTCAAAAAGTGCAATTACATGTGGCCTCACAGAGCAGGTTTTGCATCATTTTCATGCAGGTCAATTACCAAGGTTACAAAACCATGGCCACTCTCATTATGAAAAAGCCATACGTATTAAATGAGAGTCTGTGATCATTCATAAAAATAATGAAACTAAGTAAGAGGATGGGCGAGAATGTCACAGTTTTAACCTGGGAATAGAAGTTATTCCAGCAACACAACTTTTGACAAATATTCAAGCAATCACTTCTTTAATGGCCTTTGAAGTTTAGAAGAAACTATACCAAAGCATAGATGTCGATCCATTGGAACGAAGATATATTTTACTCCAACTCATGAAATGTAAACCAAACAGTCATGTTTGGGGACAAAAGGGGACACCAGGAAATTGTATTACCGTCTACATTTCCCTAAAAATTCAAAATCTTGACCTGCATGCCTTTCTTTAGGTTGGCCCCTGCACCAAGTCTCTTTTAGAAACTTTCTAATGATTCCAAGCCTTCCTAACCTGCCATGGTCCTGAAAAATGGAGGGCCTTAAAAGCAAGGCTAAAGTGGTGACATTTCAAGCAGGCATGGAAACAGGAGGCAGATCTGGGGAGAAAGAGTGCAAGCAGACTTCTAGCAATGGAGGCAAAAGTGGAGAGCTCTGAGGGGTGGGAAGAGAAGCAGAAGAACAAGATGAACATGACCAGCGGAATCGACTATTTTTGGTGACCCATTTGATCAGTCAATTTTCAACAAAAATCCAGTCCTACCAAACCTATATCACACTGCATTTTGTGTTCTTGTCTCTAGACTCTTTTGGGGACAGCTAGAAGTGGATTGACACTTAAATAAAAGATACAGCCCTATTTGCACCTTTTCCTCCACAAGAATCTCTGATGGGTTTTGGAACTAAAAACATACCTTAACGTTACAAAGTTAATAAAGACCCGACACAGTTCCAAAGTCCTACTTAAACAATATCTTTGACTGGTTTAAATTTGGGCTGCCGATGAATTGGGCATTTCCTGCCAGTTGCACTGTAGCGATGGCAAATTGTGAGCTAAAAAGATACCAGGATGAATTTTCTGGCATGTTTATATCTTCCAGGAAGAGGTACTCAGCTGTGGTCTTCTAGGCAATTTAAATGTCTGGAGATGGTTATGGCTGTGAGCAAGTCATGAGTTTCTCCTGTGAAATGGCTGGCAGAATGAGTATGCTGGAGACACTGCTGTTTGGAGAGCCTGTGAGAGCATGACCTGTCATCCCAATTTGGATTATCCACTTATTCCCTTGTATTACTAAAACAAGTCTCCTCTCCTCTGGCATTCTGTTCCATCTTTGTGTGTGTCTTTCTACTAAGGAGAAAATACATTTAATAACACACATTAAGGAAAAGTTACAGGTCCTAAACTCAAGATAGAAAAGGGAGGCTCTTAAATCATAGTGTACAGATACAACGTGAGTTTCAAAATAGAGCAGATGGAAGCAGAAGAGAAATACATGTTGCTGAGGTTTGTGTTTTACTCAGTTTCTCATCTGAACAATCTGCTGATCCCATTTCTTGGCTCTGGTAGAGTTGGTGCAATTTTTGCTGCTGCGCACAGTGCGGCCAGGATGTCTCCTGAGATGACCAACCTTCTGCTGTGTCAAAACACGGATCTTAACTAAGCTAACGGAGATCTTTGCAAGGCCACTGCCGATTTATCCCCAGCAAGTGAAATTCAGTTACTCTGAAGACACCGGTATGTAAAAGAAGAAGAAAAAGCCTCCCTGACACGGGCATTTTTTCTCTGCACGAGCTGCTCAAAACTAAATGCTGGTCCTGGAACGTGCACATACACAACATTCTGGATAAAGGCACCACAGCGTAAAGCTTCAGTTATACACAAATTCAACCTTAACATCACCACACACTTCAAAACGTGACAGTAATAGAATAAACGCTCGGTGTACATTTGAAAAAGTTACTAAAACCACCTTCACGCTGACAGTTCTTTCCACCGTATTATTGAAGTGAAATCAGAATACTTCCAGTTACAAAATAAACTGGCCTTCACTTGAAGGGGCTCCTCGTCCTTAGCTGGACGTGACCCCCGCGGCCGAAGGGGGCGGCCGAAGGGGGTGGCCGAAGGGGACGGCCGGGGTCTCCGGCAGCGGGGGCCTGGCCCGCTTGCCACCTACCCGCCAGCTCTGCCCCACCAGCCTAATGCCCACACGGCGCTTCCTCAAACCGCCCGCCTCTAGCACAATTCTTTCTTTCATTTCGAAGCGCAGCCGGTACGGCCGCCTGGGAGAAGGATGCTCCAGCCGCAGGGCAGCCTGCTCCGCACCCCCAGCCTCTCCGCGCCCCTGTCCCGCCGCCGGGCAGCGCTCCGCGGCGCGGGCGGGGAGCGATCCTCTCACCTGTCCGGCGCGGAGCGCCAGCTGCACCGCCGCCTCCGCGCACTCCTTCCAGGGGTCCCCGCCGCCGGCCACCGCCCCCACCTCCTCCTCCTCCTCCTCGCACGGCTTCATAGCGGCGGCGACTCCGCTGTCCGGGCCGGGGCAGGGGGCCGCGGAGGGCCCGGCTCCTCGCCGAGGAGCGGCCGCGGAGGAGGGCGGCCGGCCGGCCCACGCACCGCCGCCCGCTCGCCCGCCCGCCCGGTGCGCCGCAGCCGCCGCTGTCACTCCGCGCCGTGGCGCCTCCCCGCTGGGGGGAGCGGGCCGGAGGGAGGCGGCCCGGCGGCTGCCGCCATCAATGGGAAAGGCGGGGCTACAACGCGGCGCCTGGCTGCTGGGCGCTGACTGGAGCTGAGCCCCGGGGCCGGAGAAGGGCCGGGAGA
This sequence comes from Colius striatus, assembly GCF_028858725.1. Lineage (NCBI taxonomy): Eukaryota > Metazoa > Chordata > Aves > Coliiformes > Coliidae > Colius > Colius striatus. Next base: position 959,010 of record NC_084775.1, on the reverse strand, counting down.
GGCGGGGAGGGGGCCTCCGAGAGGAGCGCCGAGGCCGCGCCGAGCCGCCGAGGGCAGGATGTGGCGGAGAGGCCGCCGGCCCGGCCTGCCCCGCACCGCCGCCATCAGCACTGTCGCCGCCACCGCCACCGCCATTGCCGTGGCCCAGCCGCCCCTCGCCCGACATGGCACAGCGGCCGTTACCGCCGGCCAGGCTGGGCTCCCCAGTCTGGGGCTGGGGCTGAGGCGTTAGTTTCCTCCGAGATAACGAGCCCCTCTTCCCGCAAGCCCGAGCGCCCCTCGGGGGTACCAGCGCCCCGTGGCTCCTGTGAGCCGGGCCCGGAAGGCCCGGGGCCCGCTGGTGTGCCGGGGCGAAGGGCGGTCCCAGGGAACGGCAGGCCGGGCGCCAGCGTTATCGCCGCTCGGAGGGAAGAGCTGGCGGCTGGCATCGCCCATCGCGAGAATGAAGGGGAAAGGTGGGAAAAGTGGCCCGGGCAGCGGAAGGTGTGAGGAGAAGGAGACAGTGTAGCAAACTGTTAGGTTCATCAGTTTATTGGTGCTTGGGAACGGAAACGGATGCTGACAAATACATTGCCCTTCAGATTATCCATTTCTCTTTGTATGACATTTTGGATTTGTCAATAAGAGAATTAAGAACCTATTGTTAAAACAAACACATAAGCCAAATTATCATTAGTTGGAGCCAGCAGAGCAGGGGGGACCAGTGGCAGACAGCTGAGAGATTCTGAATCTACATCTGTTATGGACAAAAAAGTTGTCACATCTGTTTTCTTCTATAAAGGAATTTATTAATTAATGTTTAACATAAAATAAAGACATTTAGCAAGCGGCAAATGAGCAAAACAGCGCTGGGTGACCGGGGAAACACAGTAGTTCCGCCACGGCACACTTTGGCCTTCTATTTCCCGCCTTATATAAGATTTCAATGCTGTCCACACGCCTGAACATAGTCCATGATTGGGTTCCGAAATGTCCAGCTTTTACGTCGGAGATCTTCATTGGTCATCCTTAGGATTTAAAGTTCTTTTTCCTCTGCATTTGCTGTAGATGGGATGTCCTGATATTCCCAATTTGGTCCGTATTCCTCTGCATTTGCTGTAGATCGGATGTCCCGGTATTCCTAATTTGGGCATTTTTGGGGTCCAGCAGTACTCCTGTTCCCTCTCGATTACTTATTTTTAAGCACTATCACAGTGTCCCCATAGCCCATTTTCACGGTCCACCCCTAGATATCTATAAACAAACAGAACTGAGAGCTGACCTTATCTCTCTCTAAAACACTTATCTCTCTAAAACACTCCATATTAAGTTTGTCACACCTAACACATATTTTTCTTAAACTCTTATTATTTTAAATACTATATTTATTATGATCAATAAACACTCTATATTATGATCAATACACACTCTATATTATGATCAATACACACTCTGTATTATTTATTACACCAGCATGGCCGTGGCAACTCAGGATGGCTGCTGCTGCCTCGCGGATCTTGCCATGGGATGTGTAGGAAAGGACCAAACCAAGGCAAAGGGTGAGATCAGGTGGTTTCTGGAGGAGCAGAGGTGGGAAAACAGAGAGAAAAGGGGTTGAAAGAAGCAGGTCACACGTACACAGGGGGCTGATCAGTCCACTTCTGTGGCCTTGCCTTGCAGCTGATCACCACAGCCTGTCCTGCTTTCCCAATACCTGTACATCCAAGTGCTTTCTAGGGCAAGGGATCTCTCTGCTCTAGGCACAGATGGAGGTCCGAATGCCAGAGCATCTGAGTGGGAACTACAAGTCCTCAGGTTTAGTGTTCTCTGTTGGGGGCAACTGGTGAGAGCAGTAGGGGGGGTGTGTGTGTGTGGTGGTTTGGCCCAACCAGCCCAGCAGCAGCACGACAGTCTCTTGCTCGGTGCCCACATCCACCCCCACCCTCGTTAGGATGGCAGAGGCCCCAGCGAAATGGCAGTAAAAAGATCACCAAGGTTGTTGTGGATGGAGACAAGGGCAGGGAGGGCTCGCTGCCAGTGACGGTCCTGAGCAAAACAGACTCCAGTGCTTGACCGAGAGAGGAGAGTAGGAACGCTTATTCTACAGGAAAAACGAAGGTGGGAGCTCTCCTCATTCGTGTGCAGTCAGTCTGCTCAGCCCAGACTCAAATAAAGGCTGCCGTGGGACCCCTCTACAGGAGTAGGATGGACACCTTGTGACTGGGTTTGTGATGCCAGCTTTGACGTGAACAAGCCATTCTTCAAAGCTGGCCATGGTCAGGGAATCACGGAATCACAGAATGGTGGGGTTGGAAGGGACCTGCAGAGATCATCTAGTCCAACCCCCCTGCTAAAGCAGGTCCATCTCTGTCAGGAACGTGTCCATAGAGGTTCAGAGAGCTCCAAGGAAGGAGCCTCCACACCCTCCCTGGGCAGCCTGGGCCAGGGCTCCCTCACCTCACAGGGAAACATAGTTTTCCTTACATTTCAATGGAACTTTTGTTGTTCCAGCTTCTTTCCATGACCTCTTGTCCTGACACTGCCTACACCAGGAAAAAGGGAAAGCCCAGCCTCCTGACACCCACCATGTAGACGTTTGTAACTATCAATGAGATCCCCCCTCAGTCCCCTCCAGACTAAAGAGCCCCAGATCAGAAGAAAGCCCCCAGCCACAGCTCTCCTACTCCTCTAGAGAGGTCCCAGGGGAGCCTGTCAGCCAGCAAAGTGCTCCCTTGCCAGCTCCTGTGATGTGGGAGCTGTGACAGAATCACAGAGTGGTAGGAGCTGGAAGGGACCTCTAGAGATCATCTAGGCAAGCCCTCTGCTAAAGCTCCCAACTAGATCAGGTCACACGGGAAGGTGTCCAGGCCGGGCCTGAGAACCTGCAGAGCAGGAGCCTCCACAGGCTCCTGGGGCAGCCTGTGCCAGGGCTCCCTCAGCCTTCCTCTAAAGAGGCTTTTCCTTCGGTGAGACTACTTGTGTTGCAGCTCTTGTCCATCAGCCCTGGGGCTCTCCCTGGGCACTCCCATCCCGCCCCATCCCCTTGCCATGCAACTGTCAAAGTGCCAAAGTGCCGAGCTGCCGGCTTCAGGCTTCTTCCCTAGGGCGTGTCCCCCCCTGGCCCAGCCCCAGCACCAAGGACACCCAGCCCAGGGCTGCGTCATGGGCTCGTCTTTATTGCAGGAGCCGTGGCGGCCGGGAGGCTCAGGCCCAGCGGCCGCACGGCGGATCAGAGCCGGCCGGGCTCAGCCACGGCGGCGGCCGCGCGTCCCGCGGCGGCGGCTGCGCGTCCCGCGGCGGCGGCGGCTCCTCACGGGCCGCGGGCGCCTGGGCTGCCCGGCCCTGCGGGCTCTCTTGGCTCGGCGTGGGCCCCGGGAGCGGCGGCTCCTGCTGCGGCTCCTGCTGCGCGCTCTGCGGCTCCGGGCCCGGGCCATGCTGCCGCTGCCCGAGCGTGCTGCTCAGCCGCTGCCCGCACTGCTGGCTCCCTGCCCCCGGCCCGCTTTTATAGGGCTGCTGGGGCCGGGCCCTTTGTGACAGCGCCACCTTCTCTGGCCCATCCACGCTCTCGGGCACCTTCTCTCAGCACTGACGTCACCAGGGCTGCACCCGCCGCGCTGCGCGTGGGCTCCAGCGCAACGATGGTGCTGACCACAGGGCATCCTACAGGGACCGCAGGGAAAAGACACCACGACACAGCCTGTTTGCTGTCAGGACTTGTGAGCCTGTGATGGATCCAGGCTGGAGCAGTCTGTCCCTGAAGGACTGCTCTCCTGATGCGTGACCCTCGCTGGGGCAGGGAGTGAGGAGCTGCCCCTGTGGCAGGCCCCAGGCTGGAGCAGTTGGGGAGGAGCTGCAGCCCACGGCAAGGAGCCACGCTGGAGCAGTTGGGGAGGGACTGTCTCCCGTGGGAGGGAGCCCACAGTGCAGCAGTGGCAAGTGTCAGGAGGCCTCCCCCTGAGAAGCAGCAGCATCAAAGTGCATCTATAATGAACTGACCCCAACTCCCACTCCCCATCCCCTGCGCTGCTGGGGGGGGAAGGAAGGAGAGTCCTGGGAAGAGGAGGGGTGGCAGGAGGTTTTTTTAAGATGGTTTTATTTCTCACCTCCCTGCTCTTATTGTTCCTTTAATAAATCACACCTTTTTCTCCCCAAGTTGTTTCTGTTCTGCCTGTGATGCTCATTGCTGAGTGATCTCTCCATCCTTATCTGAACTCACAAGCCATTTGTTATCTCTCTCTCTCTCTCTCCTGTCCAGTTTGGGACGGGCAGTGATTTTATGACTTGGTGGACCCTGGGCTAAACCACCACCCAATGCCTCTTAGTAATGAGTCACCCATCATGAGCACCCGTCGCTTCTTTCTACGGTGCCCATTACCTGTTGCTGGTGGAGCAGCTGATGGTGAATTGTTTGCTGGGGTTTCGCTTTCTGGAGCTTGCTCATCCAAGGCCCTTGCCACCAGTGCCTCACACTTATTTGTAGTTACACGGAATCTTAAGGGTCGGAAGGGACCTCGAAAGCTCATCCAGTCCAACTCCCTTGCCAGAGCAGGACTAACTAGAGTAGGTTACACAGGTGGGTTTGGAATGTCTCCAGAGAAGGAGCCTCCACAGCCCATCTGGGCATCCCCTTCCAGTGCTCCCTCACCTCAACAGGGAAGAAGCGTTTCCTTGTGTCTCTTTGGAACCTCTTCTCTTCCGGTTTGTAGCCATTGCCCCTTGTCCTATCGTTGGTCATCACTGAGCACAGCCTGGCTCCATCCTCCTGACACTCACCCTTGATGGATTTGTAAACATTCCTGTGGTCACCTCTCAGTCTCCTCTCCTCCAAGCTGAAGACACCCAGCTCCCTCAGCCTTTCGTCACAAGGGAGATGCTCTACTCCCTTCATCATCTCTGTGGCCCTGTGCTGAACTCTCTCCAGCAGCTCCCTGTCCTTCTGGAACTGAGGGGCCCAGAGCAGATACAATATTCCAGATGTGGTCTCACAAGGGCAGAGGAGAGGGGGAGCAGAACCTCTCTCCAACTACTGCCCACAGCCCTTCTAATCCACCCCAACATGCCATTGGAATTCTTGGCCACGAGGGCCCATTGCTGGCTCATGCTCATCCTGATGCCCACTGGCACCCTCAGCACCCTTTCCCCTACACTTCTCTCCGAGTTCATTCCCCAACCTGTACTGGTACATGGGGTTGTTCTTGCCCAGATGCCAGACTCTACACTTGCCCTTGTTGAACTTCATGAGATTTTTCTCTGCCCAACCCTCCAGCCTGTCCAGGTCTGCTTGAATGGCAGCACAGCCTCTGGGCTGGCAGCTACTGCCCCTAGTTTAGTATCGTCAGCAAACTTGCTGACAGTGCCTCTGTTCCCTCAGCAAGGTCATTAATGAAGAGACTGAACAGTACTGGTCCCAGCACCGACCCCTGCGGGAGTCACAGGCCTCCAACTAGATCCTGACCTGCTGATCACCACTCTCTGCCTTCTTCCCTTCAACCAGTTCACAACCCACCTCACCACCTGATCATCCAGCCCACACTGTCTCAGTTTTGTGGCCAGGATGCTGTGGGAGACGGTGTCAGATGCTGGACTGAAATCGTTGCCTGCCCGTCCTCCCTGCTCGCCCTGCCTGTGCCGCCTGCCGCACAAGCTGCTGTGCCAGGCCCTGGCTGATGCCCAGGCTCTGTTTGCCCATCCTGGTCACTGAGCTCCCTGGGGAATGTTTAAAGCCCGTGGTTGGGGCGGCTCCAGCACTCACCAGGAGCATCCCCTCGTGTCCCTCAGTGTCCACCCGGTCCCCTGAATCTCTCTTGGCTGCATCTGGGCTTTTTCAGTCTGGCCTGAGCAGCTTAGAAAGAAAAGACGGGTGCCCTGCACAATCCTTTCTGTTGCTGTGTCGTGGTGTTTTTTCCCTGCGGTCCCTGTAGGATGCCCTGTGGTCAGCACCATCGTTGCGCTGGAGCCCACGCGCAGCGCGGCGGGTGCAGCCCTGGTGACGTCAGTGCTGAGAGAAGGTGCCCGAGAGCGTGGATGGGCCAGAGAAGGTGGCGCTGTCACAAAGGGCCCGGCCCCAGCAGCCCTATAAAAGCGGGCCGGGGGCAGGGAGCCGGCAGTGCGGGCAGCGGCTGAGCAGCACGCTCGGGCAGCGGCAGCATGGCCCGGGCCCGGAGCCGCAGAGCGCGCAGCAGGAGCCGCAGCAGGAGCCGCAGCAGGAGCCACCGCTCCCGGGGCCCACGCCGAGCCAAGAGAGCCCGCAGGGCCGGGCAGCCCAGGCACCCGCGGCCCGTGAGGAGCCGCCGCCGCCGCGGGACGCGCAGCCGCCGCCGCGGGACGCGCGGCCGCCGCCGTGGCTGAGCCCGGCCGGCTCTGATCCGCCGCGCGGCCGCTGGGCCTGAGCCTCCCGGCCGCCACGGCTCCTGCAATAAAGACGAGCCCATGATGCAGCCCTGGGCTGGGTGTCCTTTGCGATCTGGTTGGGCCAGGGGGGGACACGCCCTAGGGAAGAAGCCTGAAGCCGGCAGCTCGGCACTTTGGCACTTTGACAGTTGCATGGCAAGGGGATGGGGCGGGATGGGAGTGCCCAGGGAGAGCACCAGGGCTGATGGACAAGAGCTGAACACAAGTAGTCTCACCGAAGGAAAAGCCTCTTTAGAGGAAGGCTGAGGGAGCCCTGGCACAGGCTGCCCCAGGAGCCTGTGGACGCTCCTGCTCTGCAGGTTCTCAGGCCCGGCCTGGACACCTTCCCGTGTGACCTGATCTAGTTGGGAGCTTTAGCAGAGGGCTTGCCTAGATGATCTCTAGAGGTCCCTTCCAGCTCCTACCACTCTGTGATTCTGTCACAGCTCCCACATCACAGGAGCTGGCAAGGGAGCACTTTGCTGGCTGACAGGCTCCCCTGGGACCTCTCTAGAGGAGTAGGAGAGCTGTGGCTGGGGGCTTTCTTCTGATCTGGGGCTCTTTAGTCTGGAGGGGACTGAGGGGGGATCTCATTGATAGTTACAAACGTCTACATGGTGGGTGTCAGGAGGCTGGGCTTTCCTTTTTTTCTGGTGTAGGCAGTGTCAGGACAAGAGGTCATGGAAAGAAGCTGGAACAACAAAAGTTCCATTGAAATGTAAGGAAAACAATGTTTCCCTGTGAGGTGAGGGAGCCCTGGCCCAGGCTGCCCAGGGAGGGTGTGGAGGCTCCTTCCTTGGAGCTCTCTGAACCTCTATGGACACGTTCCTGACAGAGATGGACCTGCTTTAGCAGGGGGGTTGGACTAGATGATCTCTGCAGGTCCCTTCCAACCCCACCATTCTGTGATTCCGTGATTCCCTGACCATGGCCAGCTTTGAAGAATGGCTTGTTCACGTCAAAGCTGGCATCACAAACCCAGTCACAAGGTGTCCATCCTACTCCTGTAGAGGGGTCCCACGGCAGCCTTTATTTGAGTCTGGGCTGAGCAGACTGACTGCACACGAATGAGGAGAGCTCCCACCTTCGTTTTTCCTGTAGAATAAGTGTTCCTACTCTCCTCTCTCGGTCAAGCACTGGAGTCTGTTTTGCTCAGGACCGTCACTGGCAGCGATCCCTCCCTGCCCTTGTCTCCATCCACAACAACCTTGGTGATCTTTTTACTGCCATTTCGCTGGGGCCTCTGCCATCCTAACGAGGGTGGGGGTGGATGTGGGCACCGAGCAAGAGACTGTCGTGCTGCTGCTGGGCTGGTTGGGCCAAACCACCACACACACACCACCCCCCCCCACCACTGCTCTCACCAGTTGCCCCCAACAGAGAACACTAGACCTGACGACTTGTAGTTCCCACTCAGATGCATCTGTTCCTGTGTCAGCGTGTCCTGTGTCAGGACAACTCCCCTGACAGAGCCTTGTTTTTATTGATCACAACTCTTCTGAAAACTAAGCACAGCGCCATGTCAGGGCCAGATAAGAGTAAGAGGAACTGAGAGAATTAGTTACTGAATCCAGAGGTCACAGCACTGAAACTATTAGAAGCTGTACTTTTCTAGATGAAATTCTAATCTTGATCAAGTTTGCAGAAAATGCTTATAATGATGAAGAACACCAGCGTGATCATCTCACTCAAGGATGAAATACCTTTTCTGGGAGACTGGAATAACTAGCTATTTGCAGCAACTCTTTTGTAATTTCTGATTTCAGATAAAATGAGTTTATTGTTAAAAGCCTCTGAAAACACAGCAGCTACTCTATAAGATACTGATTTTTATTTGGAAAGCACAAGCACGTAGTGAGTCAGGAGCAGATTAGGACAATATTCTGCAACTATTATAGGCATCTTTTCTGGGTGACTTTCGCGTGCGGGTAAGGAAGCTCCAGCTGCAGGAGCTCCTCAAGTAATGACATTTGTTACAGGAATCACTTAAGTGACACCATTTGCACTTTAGTTTTTCAGGTATGAAATACAGTATACTGTAAACTTCTGTTTGTTTATCTCAATCATCAATCAGTGGTCCTTATACTTAAAGAAGATTATTTATTGTTTGAGTTTGAGTTTTTCTTATTTTTACCTATAATGTTTTGTGCTTGTGGAGGGTTAACCCTGGCTGGCTGCCAGAAGCCCCTCAAACCAATCTCTCACTTGGTTTCCTCAACGGGACATAGGAATAAATTAAGATGAAAAAGCCTGTGGGTCAAGATAAAGACAGAGAAATCACTCACCTGTTACCAACATCAACAAAACAAACTCAACATAGGGAAGGTCACTTTAATTTATCGTCCATTTAAAAGTAAAGCAGAATGGTGAGAAACAAAGAGAAAACTAAAACCACCTTCCCCTCACTGCACACCCCCCCCTCCCTGGCCTCTTCTTCCAAAGCACTCCTTCATTACCAGCTCTTCTACATCCTTTCCCTGGCCCCAAGCAGAGCAGCAGAATGGAGTTGTGGTCACTCCGCAACACATCCTCTTTGCTACTCCTTCCTTCCCAGCGTTTTCCTTTGCTCCTGTGTGAGCCCTTCCCACAGGATATGGTACTTCAGTAATTGCTCCAATGTGGGTTCCCCCTGGGCCACAGGGCCTGCCAGAAAGCTTGTTCCTGCATGGGCTTTTCTCTTGCAGTGATACTACTCATTCGTGCACTCTCCACAGCCTGCAGTTTCCTTCAAGGCAAGTCCACCTGCTGTGACACAAGGTCCTAAGTGGCCTGCAAAGGATGCTCTGTTCCAGCATCTGGAGTACCTGCTCCTCCTCCTTTTCTGACCTTGGTTTCTACAGGGCTGTTTCTCTCACGTTTCTCAGTCTTCTCTCACAGGCGCTGCACATTTTTTACTCTTCCTTAAACACATTTCCACACAGGCACCACCAGCTTGGCTGAAGGGTTCAAATTTGAGCAGTGGTGGGTGGATTTTGGAGCCAGCTGGAAGCAGGTCTCTATGATGCAGAGGCTGCCACCCACAGCACCTCTCCACCTCCCACTGTCAACACCTTGCCCCTAAACCCAATGCAGTAGCATTTGGTGCATTTCACCAGCAAGAAATCAGATCTTGGTTTGGTTGTAAGAGGGGAACTGCTCAGGAGTCAAGCTCTGAAAAACTCCTTCAGCTGAGTACAGCATGTACTTACTAGATAGAAGTGCACTAGAGTGATCACACACACATTATTCCTGACAAAGACTAAGTTAATCTTGAGCTACACAAACCTAAGATTTCACTAAACTAAATTCATATTTCCCTGCAATAAAATGTGTACTAATGTATCTGTGGGTAAAGAACTGTAAGGAGTTATCATCAGGCATTATAAATAGGTCTTTGATTCTTACAGTATTTAGCAAAAACCAGAGATTGCCCCTGCCTTCTATCTCCTGTACTCAGTAGTTTGTAGTCTTTTGAAGCTTTGGTAAAAGATGGAGGAAGGCATTCCTTTTGTATGAAAGGAAACGTAGTTTGCACAGTTTGATGCCAGAAAATGAGTCAGCAGTAAAGAGTTAAGAGCTGCAAAACAGTATCTAGTTACTTCACTGCCAAAGTCCAGCATTTGGAAACTGTCTGTGCAAGACCATAGATCCATTCACATTCATTATCATATCAGGAAGAAGTTATTCTGGAAATTAACAGAGACAACGTGCAAAGCTACCATTTGGTTTTTATTCATGGACATCGTTCCTTAAAATTGGCACCACACATCAGAAAACATTGCCATCACTAATACACATTCCTAACCCACCTCCATTTTCATAGTTAGACTACTGAGCTTGAAAACTGTGAAGTGGTGAAATACTACCTTTTCCCTTCAGCAAAACGGCAATCCTCATGTTCATAAACATCTTAACTGCATATATGACAACACAGGGCAGAGAAAGCAGTGATAAATTCTAAACTCCACAAGAGTATTTACTGATACATAACTGAAGTGGTATGTTAATGATATTAATACTTCCAGTAAAACTTGAGTCATCAACATACACCTTGTACTTTGGTTTAAAACTTTGTTTTTAATTAAAGAAGCTTGTGTCTTTAGTTCCAGTGCTATCTCAGGAAGATGTATGCTGAAATGATTTAGAGTTGTAATTCTGGTCAGTTAAATGTGATAATATGTAGTTATCTTCACAGTTCATGTTCAGAATCACCAACATTTCCTAAGTTGTGTACACCTACCTCTCTACTCAGGAAAAACCCTTACAGATCAAAATCCTATTTTTCTTTCTTTTCTGACCTACTTTTCTGTAGGAAGGCAATTTAGGATGTTTCCTAGACCATATTCCAAATGGTTTCAGGAATTTAGACCTTGCCTTTCTCCCTCCCCGTGGACAGAAGAGCTTGTAATTATTTCTCTCCTGAAAGAATAGGGAGGTGCAATGAAGCAACAACTTCCTTATGAAAGGAAGGAAATGAAGTAATGATAAATCACATACACAAAAAAGCTACTGGATTCTTCATTCTAGTCACAAAGAGAGCAACTTTTTTTTTGCCTGCAGAACATGAACAGTGCCTAAGTCAACAAGATCGAGTACTTCAGTGAAAATTCCCTTTTTGGTAACTAGAGTATGCCTTGGAGCGTTGCTACTAAGTCACGCAGAACAACAGGCAAAAGGGGCCAGTGCAAGCAAAAGGGCTAAATATGTTTCACACCTTCAACAAACCACTGCTGCCAGCCTTGACTGCAACAGTAACAAGTGCAGGTTAACTGAGTTTATGGAGAGAAAAATTAACGCTAAAAACGCCAAGCAGAATAGCAAGCTTCTTAACTACATACCTGCAGTTAAGAGCCTGTGCTTCTTTTTGTCTGTTGCTAGATATTGTACAGGAAATGTATATAACTTTCTGAGAGGCAGATAATGCTGAAGTTATTCTTTGCTGTGTAGCACACACAGGTGAAGTAAAAGCTATGCCTCCTAAGCAGTCTGTAAAAAAAGCAAAAATCGAACCACTTCCAACTCAGAAAATGACAAACTACTTCAGTTTGACTCTAAGCCAAAACTTTATCTCTGTAAAGAAGCTGCTACAGCAGCAAATCTCATTCCCTAGGCCTGTGGCAAAACACAGAGCTGGAAGCAACGGAACAATTTCAGACACAACTTCCATGTTGTGTCTCCCATAATGAAAACATCAGAGCTGAGTTACTTTGTTCAGTTGTTTGCATTTTGAATTAGAGGGAGATGCTCTGAGGTGGAGACTTCACAGCTCACAGGACCTGCAGCAGCTGAAGTTTTAAGCCTTAAGCTGTCAAAGCAGCGGCTGTTAACATTTTAACTGTTTAACTGTTACCAAGTTAAAGTTTTAGACAGAGCCACTGAAAACTACAGAATGCAGTTTTGAGACCTACACAGCTCAGACCTGCAAAAGTTTTTGTATTACAGATGTTGAAGAGGCAATTCACACAACACAATACTGAACTGTGCAAGTTAGCTGGGTTTACTGTTGCTTCTCCCATCATTAGCAACAAAAATATTCTTAGCAGCATTACATAGTTTGCTTTCAAGAGATGTGCTTGTTTTGAGAGAAAAAGTGGTGCTTAAAAACTAAAAGAATTCTTGACATGTCCTTGCACTCTATCAGTTAAACACAGTTCCTTGAAAGGGGCAGAAAGACTTTGGCCAACCGTTACGGCAACAATCATTTGGGAGTGGGTGTGTGTCAAAACCAACACAGATTAAATATAAAGCTTCCATTTTAATATAACCTCTCTTATTACTCACAGAACAGTTTAATACTTTCTTCTGAAGGGAAACTGACAGTTCTGCAAGCTATAGGCTTTCTTCCCCACGAGAAATTAAGAAAGAATGAGTCCTCCTCTTGTCTGGAGCAGTGTGCCCACCCCGCTCCTCCAGCAAATACTCAGAAGTAGATGGGAAACAATAGAAACCAGGAAAATCCACGCTTTTTCTTAGTGGTCAACTTATTCAGAATACCATTACTGAAGAAACGTGTGCAGAGACCTGCTGAACTTACATCCATCAGTTCCTTCAACATTTGGATTTAGGCTGCTTTTTATCATAACAGTGATTTGAAAGATGCAGCTCAAAGATGGCTAAGTCACTTCCATAAAGTGAAGGTAAAAAATAAGCATATAAAGGTGAAATTTGCAGACAAAAGTGAGATCAATATTCCTACATTAGTGACATTTAAGTGAACAGACCCAGTTGACAGATGAGAAGAGATCTCATCAACCATGATGCTTGGTCTTTTCAGTCCAACTGATGCTCTTTTAGCAGAGCAAGTTTTCCTACAATTGATTAGTGCAGCTGATGCACACAGTTAATGGCATGTCTGCTGAGATAGGTATCCAAGCACTGTGGGGCCTACGCTGGTCTTTTTCCTCTTGCTCCCACTGCTTTTTTTTCCCCTGCCCTGCTTGTTTGGGTTTTGTCATCAGAGCTTCTCTTCCTAGGTGGCACCTACTGTCAGGTCAGACACATTTACCTGTATTTGTTGTTTCCTTAACAGCTTTCAGTCTTAAGCGAGAATATAACAACTTGCTAAAATTTTTCACAAGCAAGCAAATGAAAACCTCAAGAGCAACACCTATGAGCAACCAAAGTTGGGCTTTTTTCCTTCAGCAACGGGAGTTTGAATTTTGACACAAGATACCTAACATGGTTTGTTTTCCAGTCTCCTATGCTGTTTAGGAAAACCTTCCTGGAAGTTGGTCCTACTAACAGTTCTCTAAACTGAACAGAATACTACCGAGAATTCTACCTAAGGATTAAAAACTTTGCCCTTTAATACAGCTTGACTTGGGAGACTAAAAATCATGAATAACCAGTTTAAAGCATATATATACGTTACACAAGACTAGATAGTGTCCTGCTGCTCTCCCTGACCACAGGAACATCAAAATCCAGCATCTACATGCACCTCAAGTACATCTTGGGATGTAGCATCATCTTGTAACTGAACAGTAAACACTACAGAAGTGAAGGTTCAAATCTTGAAGGAAGCTTCAGCAGGTTGCCTGTAAGCCAGACTCAGGAAACCATAGCAAATAATTCATTACTTCAGGCAGAACTGAATACCAGACCCATTAAAGAAATAAATCCGATTCTTCAGTTGGTATGAGCTGAACAAATCTGAACTTTCTGTAGATTTGAAGGAAAATACAAGTAGTTAAAAGGAAACATTTTCCATTGTTTTAAGGAAAGTAAGGCTAAATTTTAAGCTTCTGCTTAGTAGCTGCACTTTCTCCAATTAGACTTCATGAGAGCAGGCAGTCACCGAACCAGGACTCAGTTGTATTGTGTAGTTCCATTGTTAGCAGGAGCAAAGCAGTACACTTCACCCTTTTGTATCTCTATGTGAGTCGGGCACTAATACCAGCACTGTTAAGGATTAAAAACAAGGAAAACCCACAGTGTCCACGTCCCCCACCTCAGTCTCTTCTGAAGGCCACTCAGATAGCCATGAAAAACCAATCCAACTATGTTTTGATCGGTGCAAGAAATTCCACTGGTTACAAAGCATGCAAGTTTCCAGGTAAACTTATTCTCCATTTTGAGTTACTGGGGCAAAAAAATTGCTCTCCCTCCTTTTGCTGAATTCACAGACATTAGGCACCCATTTTTCCTCTGTGTTAAGAGCCTGTGAACACCACACACTTATTTTATTACTAAGGCCTGCAAGCATTCCCAAATAGGAAAAAAAAGTTAGTTCCCATCAGTAGATATCCCCCCCTGCTGTAATTACAATCAAAACTGGGCAAGAGAATGTCTTTAAGCAAAAGGATCCGACATCCGAAGTGCAGCTGTGCTCACTACTCCCGCCTTGATCTCGTGCACGTGCCGTCTTCGTCGTATTCACCCATCAGCTGCAACATCTATGTTCCAGTATAGAGAAGAAACTGTCCAGCTATCTGTGCTGCATGGGACATTAGCTGAAGCACCTTCCTAGAAAGAAAACCGTTTGTTTAAAAAATAATCACCAACAGGATGACATTACCCCTTTCCATTCCCACAAACAACCTTTAGGTTGAGTTAGGCAGATTTATTTAAGAACTCTCTCACTCCTTCTCACTTCTGAGAAGACAGTCATTTTTATACCAGCTTTAGAAAAAATACTTTTGTAGCCATTGATTAACAGAAAACTATTGCCATGGTATCTGAACTGGAAAACACTCTTGATAAAGCAGGCTGTTGTCCCGTTAGAGATTTTACAGGCCTCCTGCTGAGTCATCACTCAAACTACCAGAGAACCACTGGTTAAAACTTTGCCTGGGAGAGCCCAGCAGCATTCCTGCAGCCCGAATCCACTTCATGTCTCACCTTTAGGCCATTCACTAACACAACACTTCACGTGTCCCCAAGCTGCAGCTCAAATTCGATTAGCTCTGAAGCTGAGCAATCGCATTACAACGGGTACTCAACGGCAAAAAATGTGAAGCCAGGCAAATTAATGCTGTTCAAGCTGCAAGCCTTAAGAATTCTCAGTTAACAGCTATTCCATTTTTATTGAAGATTTTTAAAGTATTCACATTGAAATACGGAACACTGTTTGAGAATCCATACAGATCCATAAACTAAGATCAGGTAAGCAAAGGTATACGATATAAATTGCGGCTCACCACAGGATCACAGAGGAATAGAGACTGTAATATTTGAATAGTCACTTATTCAACTTGATTATAGCTGCATCTTTCTTCCATTCTCCAAGAAACAATAGGAACAGTACTAAGAGCTATATTCAAGCCTCATTCCCCAAAAGCTAAGTAGGCCCTCACAAGTATGAAGCTGAGGCATTGGGGAAGTGGTAGGCAAGAACTGGAACCATTCCAAAACTGGAAAGGGATCAGTTTTTGAAGACACAGAAATGAGCCTGGCCTTTGTCTTCTGTAAGAGATGAGGAAGACTTTCTGAGTTCCTGAGATAAACACAGCTGTGAACTCTCTGCTGCTGTTCCTTTCTCCTTTGAGCTCTAGCAAAGGAAACCAAGTCTTCTTGCTACAAATTCTCCTTTTCCTCACTGGGATTAAAGAAGGTTTGCAGTCAAAAGCCGATGCTTCAAAAGAGTAGAATACTCTGTACTTAGAGCCTGGGAAGCCTTTAGGAAAAAAAAAAAAGAAAGACCACTGTACCCTTACTCATGCTTTCCACACACACGTCATTTCAAGTGTGCCTTTCCCTCCACCAGATAACACAGGCCACGGAGCTTTACAGTTGTAAAGAAAGCTGCAGCTGGTACTGGGCTTTTGAGCAGCTGCAGTGTGTCACTTGCACACAAGACCAGTTGTCACTTAAGCCATGGAACAAGTTCTTTGTTGAACCGAACGTTTGATCCTTCAGTTGGACACTACAGGGAGAAACAGGGGAAATGCATTAATCAGATCTGGCATGCTTCGAGCCCCTCCCACTGAACAGCATTTTAAAGTTCTTTCCCCTTCACACTCTGCAGGTAGGCCACCTCACTGTTGTGTTCAAGAGTACAGAAGGTTCTCTCTTCTGTCACCCCTATTCTTTGCTAGCAGACTGTTTTCCCACTGTGACGCTTATCATATAGTCATAGAATGTTAGGGTTGGAAGGGACCTTTAGAGATCATCTAGTCCAACCCCCCTGCAGAAGCAGGTCAGCCTAGATTGGGTCACATAGGAACATGTCCAGGCAGGCTTTGAAGACCTCCAAGGGAAGAGACTCCACACCCTCCCTGGGCAGCACTTCCCTTGCAGCTCAACTCTGTAACAAAACAGTGCTTCCAGAAGAACTCCACAGCTACTTCAGCTGTTTGCCAGTGTCATTTCCTCCTCATCAGCTGTACTGTGCCAGCAGGGAGGCAGAGCTGTCACTTCAAACTCTCCTTAGCAGTGCAAGTTCCAGTGCTGATACTTGCCTCCACAGCACACAGCCAGAAACAAAAGTTTGTTTCTGCCTCAAGAGACTTGACAAACACAGGAGCAGGAGGAGTGCAGCTGTTCAAGAGAAAACCTTTGCTTTGAAGAAACCCTGATGAAGCCATTGCTACAGCTGAATAATCACCACAGCACAGACAGAGTAATGAGTCTCATCTGCAGCCATGATAGTTGTGGCCTCAAAGATTAAAGGAGGGACCACCTAAATAGGGTGGGAGAGGTCAATCAGACTGAAAGACAAGCAGCAAGATTAGTATTACAAAGTTTAATAGCTTTATCATGAAACAAGGTACTACTTGAACACTTCAAACTAAAGACTACCTATTGCTCAGTGAAAGTGAAAACTCTATGGCATATAATCTGTTCTGTACAGAACAGATCTGGTCCTCAAGAAATGAAGCACAGCAACACTATACTGTTGTGTCTCAACCAGAATTTGAAAGGTCGGGTAGAGGAATTCAGGGCCGCAGCTTGAACATCTGTCCAAGTATGGCACCTCTGTAAAGGTGTCTGAACAGAGAAGAAGTTTTCCTCAACCAGGGCAGGACACAGCTGCTTTTGACAAGGCACCAGCTTTCACCACATTGTTGAGAGCAGTGGACAGAACAGGTATTATTTTGCCCCTACGTAAGCCAGTATTTCTCAAAAGCTAACTTTACTAAAATCACAACCCACCACAGTGTGGGTCGTGTCACAGTCCTGCAAGAGACAGCAGTCCTTGTAGAACCATTACAGTTGGAAAAGACCTTTAAGATCAGAGTCCAATTGTTAGCTTGCTTAGAGACCAGTTGGCTTAAAAACGGTGGCAGCATTTTGCAGATGGTCAATTCCCATTAAGACAGCAGAGAGTGTTCTATCTCTCCCATTTTCCTTTGAATCCATGTAGCTCACCTGGTGAATTCAGCAGCCAGGTATTGAAAAGCTTGGGCGAGCTATAAGACCTCTGCCATTAGATCTCAAATTCCTCTCATTTTGTGCTCTTAAAACCCCTCCTTTAAGCAGTCTGATTCTTCTTCCTAGGCCTCCTGCATTCTTCAAACAAATCAAAGAAGCCTGAGGAAATTCTCTCCAGAAACAGAGACTGTATCTAGAGCCTAGTAGTAAATACAAGCTGATAAGATTTTTGCTTTAGGGGAAATTTAGAATTCCACCATAAAAAGCTGTAGTAAGTTTTTACAAGTCAGCTATTCACCTTACAAAGAAAGATTCAGTGTATTGGCCAGTATGTGAGAATTAATACAAATACTACAGCTGCTTCCTGAGACCAGTAAGCAAGCACAGATTTTCCATTAACATGTAAACCTGATCAGGAGTGGGAACATACTTACCGCAATACACTTTTTGCTCCCATACGTTTGATGTCATACGAGATAGAGTACATCTCCTAGAACGCTGCCTTGATGTTGAAGCAGCCAATAACATCCTTAGGGTTCAGCTTGTACAGATCAAATGTGACGTCAGCTACTCCCATTTTCTTCTTTTGTCTCACAGCAACACCATTTTTTCTCTAATTTAAAAAAAGTGAGAGACGGTTTGTACCAGGAGCCAGGAAATTTCAGCAAGATAATAGTTAACAGTGTCGAGGAGTGGTTAAGGGAGAATGGACATGGATCCCAGGGTATAATGTTAGGCCCGACGGGGCAAGGCAATCTGAGTTCTAGTTATATGAATTTAATGCACAATCAAGACCAGAGTCAGAGCCATGGTTAAAACAGTTGCTGTCACGTAGTCAGTGCAGACAGCAGGCCACTTTCTGCTCCTTCGGGGTCGGGCTGTTTTCAGCTAACGAGCTAACAGCTCAAGGTCAGGCTGTTTTCAGCTAACGAGCTAACAGCTCAAGGTCGGGCTGTTTTCAGCTAACAAGCTAACAGCTCAAGGTCAGGCTGTTTTCAGCTATCGAGCTAACAGCTCAAGGTGGAAAACAACTTCGGAGAAAAACAAGATGGGACAATGTTAGGGAGCTTGCTTATGGCAGAAACCGCAAGTAGGATGAACATGAGAATGTAATCTATTAGCTGCTGTTGCTGAGCTAGCTTTGAAGCTGCTGTGTATATAAGTTAGAGCCTGCTCTCAATAAAGAGAAGATTTCTGCTATCACTCACATTGAGTAGGACTGATTTCTTCCTACCCAGCTGAGAATCGGACCCTGGGTTGATCGCCGCATGAAGTAGGCTTGGAGCTGGTTGTTCAGGCTTCGAGCCTGGGTTTTTCAGGCTTTGAGCCTGGGTGTTTCAGACTTAGAGTCTGGTTTCAGACTTAGAGTCTGGTTTCAGGCTTTGAGCCTGGTTTCAGGCTTTGAGTCTGGGTTTTTCAGGCTTCGAGCCTGGGTTTCAGGCTTCGAGCCTGGGTTTTTCAGACTTAGAGTCTGGGTTGTAGACTTCAAGTCTGGTTTTTCAGGCCAAGAGCCGAAAACTTCGCGGCATATGGCGCCCGAACAGGGACATCACTGGGTGTTACCGGGTAAGGAGCCTGCCTGCGGGGAGCTGAGACTTGAAAATCTGGAGGCAGAGGCAGTCGTCGGAGGAAGCCTGCCGGACCCCAAGCAGAGGTTGCTGTACCCGGGGGAGTGACTACAGGTTGCGGTGAGACGAGGAGCCGGCACCATGGATAAGGAGGCAGCACTCTCACTTTTACATCGCTTTTTAGAAAAGCGGGGGGTGGACTTTTAACTGACCGATTTGTCTGGTCTACTTGTACATGGTAATTGTAAAGGCTTTTGTAAGGACTCTGAGAAATATTTTGATGAGGAGGAGTGGAGAGCATATGGGACTTGTCTTTGGGACTTGGTTATAGATGAAGATAAGACTGCTCGGAAACTGATAAAACCGTGGAGAGAAGTAATTAACTGTTTGAAAAAGTATAAGTTGGAAAAGGATTTGGCCGCTGCTGTAACTCAGCGGCTTGATGTGCCTGAGACTGCAGCCGAGCCAACAGCTGGACGGTTTGGTATCGGGACTAATTATGTCTCACCTCCCTTTTCTGGTGAGTGGGGAGAAATTGGAAACCTTCTCTGGGAAGCCACTATTAGTGGTGATAAGGACAATAGTAAGATCAGTAAAGATCTAGGTCTCGTTTGGAGACACGTGCTAAATACTTTAAAAGAAATGCAAGCAGAGCAGCGAATGGCCATGGCTGCAGCCCAGGCGTTGACCCTTGCACCGAGGCTGAAGGAGACAGACAAGGGAGCGGACAGGTTCCTGCAAGAAGTATTAAAGAAACTGGAGCGACAAGAGACCATGGAAGCACAGCCTGTCGCCACTGGAGGCCAGCCCGGTGCGCGGCCTGTACCGCTGTAACACAGCCCGGTGCGCAGCCTGTACCGCTGTGACACAGCCCGGTGCCGCAGCCTGTACCGCTGTGACACAGCCCGGTGCCGCAGCCTGTACCGCTGTAACACAGCCCGGTGCGCGGCCTGTACCGCTGTAACACAGCCCGGTGCCGCAGTCTGTACCGCTGTGACACAGCCCGGTGCCGCAGCCTGTACCACTGTGACACAGCCCGGTGCCGCAGCCTGTACCGCTGTAACACAGCCCGGTGCGCAGCCTGTACCGCTGTAACACAGCCCGGTGCCGCAGCCTGTACCGCTGTGACACAGCCCGGTGCCGCAGCCTGTACCGCTGTGACACAGCCCGGTGCGCAGCCTGTACCGCTGTGACACAGCCCGGTGCCGCAGCCTGTACCGCTGTGACACAGCCCGGTGCGCGGCCTGTACCGCTGTGACACAGCCCGGTGCGCAGCCTGTACCGCTGTGACACAGCCCGGTGCGCAACCTGTACCGCTGTGACACAGCCCGGTGCCGCAGCCTGTACCGCTGTGACACAGCCCGGTGCCGCAGCCTGTACCGCTGTGACACAGCCTGGTGCGCGGCCTGTACCGCTGTGACACAGCCCGGTGCGCAGCCTGTACCGCTGTGACACAGCCCGGTGCGCAACCTGTACCGCTGTGACACAGCCCGGTGCCGCAGTCTGTACCGCTGTGACACAGCCCGGTGCGCAGCCTGTACCGCTGTGACACAGCCTGGTGCTGCAGCCTGTACCGCTGTGACACAGCCCGGTGCCGCAGCCTGTACCGCTGTGACACAGCCCGGTGCCGCGGCCTGTACCGCTGTGACACAGCCCGGTGCCGCAGCCTGTACCGCTGTGACACAGCCCGGTGCCGCAGCCTGTACCGCTGTGATACAGCCCGGTGCCGCGGCCTGTACCGCTGTGACACAGCCCAGTGGGCGGCCTGTACCGCTGTGACACAGCCCGGTGCGCGGCCTGTACCGCTGTGACACAGCCCGGTGCCGCCCGGTGCTGAGCGGGGCGTGCTGAGAAAAAAAAGAAAAAAACGAGTTCTTCTCTACACAGGAGTTTTTACAAAGTCAGAGAGGCGAAGGGGCTTCGGAGCAGAGCCCCCGCGGGAGAGCTGCTTCCCATTCGAGCCCAGCCCGCCGAGTTACCCCTGGGACGACTCGCAGGGCAATGCCGAGCGGGCGGAGTCGGGCCGGGGTGCGGCGCAGGATGATCAGAGGAGAGTGGGGGAGCGCGACCCCGTGTTAGACTGGGCACCATCGGGCACGCGGGGGGAGACAAAGAAAACACAGGAGAGAGTAATAGCGGCTGCGCCGCCGGCGCCGGCACTGAGTGAGCCAGACCCCCCCGCCCCTTCCATCCGCAGCCGCCGCCGCGCAGCCGCTTCCCGCGCCCGGTCGGTGTCTCCGGAGCCCCCCACACACATCGCACCGACACCACCGGCCCCGGCCCTCACGGACCGCTGGGCTCGTCCTTTCCATCCTCAGTCCCTTGCCTCAACGAGTGTAAAAACTGTTGGTCGTGATGTTATGCCTTTTGCTGTAAATGTGATAATGAATAGTGGTTTTCTTACAGTGGAAACTTTCTGAGGTGTTTTAGGTGTCAGGAACAGAACATTTTGGCATTGAGAAGCTAAAAGGTGGTTTGTGTTTTAGACTCAGTGGTGAAGGATTTTTTTTTATCAGAAGTAAAAAAAAAAAAAGATTTTGTCACACTGTTGATGCTTCAAATGATTGTGGTAAATGGTTTTAGGCAATTTCAGCAACCCAAGCAAAACATGTGGCTTACACTGGCCAAAGCAATCACTCAGTCTACAATATGTTTATCAATGGCCACTCCAGATAATCCTTTTTCTACCTGTTTGGTGGGAGTTCCATCAGATGTGGCACAATGGCCTGTACCAAATGCATTAAAAACAAATCCCTTAGTTAAGGGTAATGGCAAAGTTGACAGCTGGGATTTGATCATTTCACGGTTGCCAATAATGACAACAGAGCCACAGGAGTTAGAATTATTGGGATCTATAAAGATGGATTTTTGTGTTATGTTTAATTTTAGCAGCAATACCAAAACATTTGGGACAGAATGTGGATCCCATCCCGGGAGTGTATAAGAGCACAACATCTTGCTGCAATTATACTTCACCAAAAAGACCCAGGTCTAGTCTTGTGCCTGTACAGTTACCAAAGGGAATGTTTCTGATCTGTGGGGACCAGGCATGGCCTGGAACATCCTCGAGATTACAAAGGGAACCACGCAGTTTGGGACAACTGACGATCTTGATGCCTAATCACACAATGATTTAGAAACATCATTGTCCAAAACAATTTGTGCATGCATTTACTGGCGAGTGTGATGACCATGTTACCTTTGGTCTCCCTCAGCAATAATAGCAACTAGTATATTTGCTCCAGGTGTAAGAGTATCTGCTTTATTAACTCAGCTATGCAAATTAGGATGCTGGCTTAGCAAACAAAGTAACCAAACCTCAATGACATTAGAAGGCTTGATTAGTGATGTAAGTAGTATTAGACATGCACTTGTGTATCATTGTATGCATGATATCCTCATTGCTCAGGAGGAGGCATTTACTGTAGATCAAGAGAGAGATCTAGAAACCATGTTATTTAGGGAAACTAACTTTGTTTGTTCCTCGACAGCAGGACTGGTTAAAAATTACCAAGTTACAGAAAACAAGAAACACCCACAACTTAAAAGGAGATTGTGATGGTAAAGTACAATTGTGGTCCATTACGGCGAATGTATTTGCTTCAGCATTTGTACCTGGGCTGGCTGCAGCCCAGGCCTTACGGCCGTTAGAAAAGCTAGTGTGTTGGTCGGAGCAGCAAGCTAATGTTACTACTGATGTTATTGAAAAATTGTTAGCAGACCAGAAAAGCCTTACACATGCCTGATTGCAAGATCGTGCAGCTATTGATTTTTTGCTATTGGCACAAGGGCACGGATGCCAAGACTTTGAAGGCATGTGTTGTTTTAATCTTTCTGATCATAGTGAATCTATTCACAAAGCTTTGGCATATTTAAAGGCTCACGCTAAGAATATTACGGTGGGTTATAACCCTTTTGATACTTGGCTTCAATCAGCTTTTGGGGGTTGTCACCTTGGTTGACTATGTTAATCAAAGAAGGGTTAAGATGGATTTTGGTTATTTTGCTTTTGCTTGTAATGTTTAGAATAGTATATAGTTGTGTTATGAAGGCAGTACACACATTGACTGACTCTGTCTTGATCATGCAAAAACAAAACGGGGGATTTGTGGAGGAGTGGTTAAGGGAGCATGGACATGGATCCCGGGGTATAATGTTAGACCTGTTGGGGCAAGGCAATCTGAGTTCTAGTTATATGAATTTAATGCACAATCAAGACCAGAGTCAGAGCCATGGTTAAAGCAGTTGCTGTCATGTAGTCAGCAGGCCGCTTTCTGCTCCCTCAAGGTCGGGCTGTTTTCAGCTATCGAGCTAACAGCTCAAGGTCGGGCTGTTTTCAGCTATCGAGCTAACAGCCCAAGGTGGAAAACAACTACGGGGGAAAAACAAGATGGGAAAATGTGAGGGAGCTGGCTTATGGCAGAAACCGCAAGTAGGATGAACATGAGAATGTAATCTATTAGCTGCTGTTGCTGAGCTAGCTTTGAAGCTGCTGTGTATATAAGTTAGAGCCTGCTCTCAATAAAAGAGGATTTCTGCTATCACTCACATTGAGTAGGACTGATTTCTTCCCACCCAGCTGAGAATCGGACCCTGGGTTGATCACCGCATGAAGTAGGCTTGGAGCTGGTTGTTCAGGCTTCGAGCCTGGGTGTTTCAGACTTAGAGTCTGGGTGTTTCAGGCTTCGAGCCTGGGTTTTTCAGACTTAGTGTCTGGGTTGCAGACTTCGAGTCTGGTTTTTCAGGCCAAGAGCCGAAAACTTTGCGGCACTTAGTTGTATTTAAACATTCTTCACACAGTCAATACTTCATATTTCTTGTGAAAAAAGCATCACACAGAATTTTATGTTATCGTCAGTAAAAAACGTTTTTCATTGCAAGAAATATATGTAAGATTATTTAAAAAAATATTTAGTTTGTATGTTCTAAGCAGATATTTCAACATGTTTACAAAGTGTACACATGCAGTGTATAAAGTTAAAAACTTTTAACCAACTTACTTTTTGACTCATTCCTCTATTTAATTTGCATTCTTGCAAAAATTAAGTACCCTTTAACTATTTTTTTAAATAAGAATATAGAAGTCATTTAATCTCAACTGCTTTTCTGGACACACTTGTATATTCCATGTGCTCATAACTTAACAATTAATATGAACAGAAATGATCAACTGGGAATTAACACCAATGCTAGATACGAGGATGGACAGCAACTGTGTATTTAGGAAATGTATGTAACTGATTTTACACATTTCTCTAATCAAAAAGTGTGATTACGACTTTGTGAGAAAGGGCATGTGATTTACAACTTTTTTTCAAGCATATCTCATATTTTTAATAACTTGCCTGTAATTTGTTCAAATCCTGCTGTTCTGCTCCAAGTTTCTCCAAAATCAACAGCTGCTTGATACTGTGCTCTATTCTGTTGGCCTACTATTGCGTGTTGTAATTAATATTGTGAACAACTCAGTGGAGTTGATATTCCTGGTTTTAACTACACTTACTCTATGGTAGTAAGAGTTCAAAGGTTTAAATATCTTACAGAGGCCTGTAGGACAGTATGGTTTATCCCAATGCAGAGGGATGAAGGGAAACAAGAACTACCTGAACAGTTTGTAAAATCATGACACGTTTTTCATGATCAGCTCTGTTATTTGCCATTTGGACAGCCCCCACCAAAACCACCTAAACAACCTATGCTCTTTACCTGAAAATAACTTCAAATATTAGCTTTCTTCTAAGCATTCTCTACATTGCTGTGAACATCCAAGACACCGATATGTATATGTATACATGCATATACGTGTATAGGTGTGTATCTATACACACACACATACACACAGATATACATGGATGTACGTAAGTGTTGACTGACAGCTGTTTGAACATGATCCAGCAGTATGCCCAGGTGGCCAAGAAGGCTAATGGCACCTTGGCCTGTATCAGAAATAGTGTGGTCAGCAGGACCAGGGCAGTGATTGTCCCCTTGTACTCAGCACTGGTGAGGCTGCACCTCAACTACTGTGTTCAGCTCTGGGCCCCTCACTACAAGAAGGACATGGAGGTGCTGGAGTGTGTCCAGAGGCTGGCAATGAAGCTGGTGAAGCGTCTGGAGTACAAGTCTTATGAGGAGAGGCTGAAGGAGCTCGGGATGTTTAGCCTGGAGTAAACGCGTCTCAGGAGACATGATCACTCTCTACAACTACCTGAAAGGAAGTGGTAGTGAAGTCTGGGGGTTGGTCTCTTCTCCCAAGTAATGAGTGATAGGACAAGAGGAAAAGGCCTCAAGTTGCACCAGGGAAGGTTTAGATTGGATATTAGGAGAACCTTCTTCACTGACAGGCTAGTTAAACAACAGAACAGGTTGCCCAGGGAGGTGGTGGAGTTCCCATTCTTGGAGATATTTAAAAGATGTGCAGATGAGGGACGTGGTTTAGTGATGGGCTTGTCAGTGTGAAGTTAGTGGTTGGACTCCATGATCTTAAAAGACCTTTCCAACCAAAATGATTCTATGATATACATATATATGGATATATAGCTATGACAGTTAGGAAACAATAACGTCACTTTTATTGCGTTCTTAAGTATCACAGAACAAGGGTATTATAGGCACACATTCTCAACTACTTGTCCTTACTACAGTCCTAAAGCTCGTTTACCTGAGATCTGCATCTGTAAAAATAAAGTTCCATTTTTAGCTGCGTGTTACAAAAGACTAAATATCAGCCCCACAGATATGAAATGATAACTTCATTTTGAGACTAATTTACTACAAGTAAAATATGCTATCTTATAAAAAAGATACTGCTGAAAGAGATACATATTCAAAAGGAAACAAGATTCTTAGAGGTTTAAAAATCTCCCTATGCCTTTCCACATAGTAATAAATTTATTAAAAATATTTGACACAGACAATCTCCACAGAAAGCATCCTGCTGAAATCACGTACCATTTAAGCCACCCATCTTGCAAAGGTTAACATAGTTTAGGAGAGTAGACTCCATAGCTAAGTATTTAGTTTTCATCATCCCGTCTGTAGTGAATGGTTTGTAATTCCTGAGCTGTGAACACAGCCATCTCTCTGGTGCCCGCAGCAATCACTCGGCAGGACATCAGATCCAGCGGTCCCCCTGAGAACAAGGGGATTCATGAGAACTGTCTTACATTATGTAAAAAGGCAATGTGTTCTGAAATAGAAACCATGTTGTCATTCAGGAGGTTCAGAAACACTGAAACAATTTCATACGTGGCTCTTTTTGGGGTGGGAAGGACAATCTTATTCAGCAACTCCTATCTGGAGTCACCAGTAAACAATTACTGTGAGATGTGTACTGTCTAAATGAGTAAAATAATAACCTGGAATCATCCTTTCTCAGGAGGATGTCTCCCCAAATCTGTTTGGAATCTGAATGCATCTACCATTCTCCTGGGCTAGTTCTTCACTGTAAATCTGATACTTTAAAGGAATTATTCAGTCATCAAAATAGAGTTTGACTCAGAAGATCTTGATGTGATGAAACCCTGGGCTGGAATTCCATCACTGTGTCATGAATAATCAGCCAGACTCTAGTGGAGAGTACAGACATTTCTACAGGATGCTGCTAGAAATGAGGTAGAGCCATAGGAAGACTGTATTGAGTTAACACAAGTTGCCCCAAAATAGCCACTCGGTCACCCAAAAGTCAACAGAGACAATGATATTTTACTCACCTGAAGTGTCTATCACGGTGCCACCTGCCTCTCTAATAATGACAGTGGCTGCTGCCAAGTCCCAGCAGTGTAACCCAAACTGGTAATAGGCGTCTGCAGCACCGGACGCCAAATGGCACAGGGCCAGGGTTGAGCTCCCGATCACACGGACCCTAAACCCCACGAGAAGGACACATGGTAATGGAAAGCAGAAAGGGCCTTTGATTTCAACCTATGTGTCAAGATTGCAAAACATGCCACATACTTGTCTGGGTTTTGCTTTCAGGGGGCGGGAGGGAGTGCTTTTAATGACTTTTGGTCACTAATGTGAGACATATATGGTAAAATATCTTACCCGTGTGCTTGGGCCTTGAGCAATCTCTCAATGTTTCCAAGGAACAATTTCAAAGTCGCAGGGTCACGTTTTGGACCAATTTCTGTTAAAATTAAGGCCTTCGAGATATCTGCAATGTAGGCAGTTGCTTCCAGTAATTCAACAGCTTCCAGGCAGATTCTAGAAATTTGTTTTTAAACACAACACTAATGGACTTTTCACAATAAAACAGTTTTCATGCCCAAATTTTATACCTCTAACTCTTTCATAGGATAAGTGACAGCTTTGCATAAAAATTCAAGCAAGACCAGATTTCTCATACCAAACAGTCTGATCTAAACAGATATTTTTAAAACCAGAACAGAAAGATTAAAAAGAAGTATGCCTTCTTACATTCCTTCTCTTTATACACACCATTTGATTTCATTGACCGGTCAGCTTTTGGCAAATGTACTAACATTAGCGGTCAACTAAAAATAAACGGGGGACCCAGCATAATAAAATAAATGAGGGATTAGCAATGATTTTAATCTAATTATATTTGAAAACAGGATTTCATGAATAGGGAACTTCAATGAAATTTGTTAATAAACTATTTGGGAATACAGTAAGAGCAAAGGAAACTTTCTACCTAAACCACCAGTCATTCAGTAATAGCTCCTCCTCATTCTGACATTTCAGAGACTGACGACACCTTATGACTGAGAAGAACCCTTACCTATTACAAATGAAACCAGTATCTTAATTAAGAAATACTAATATGAGTGTTATTTCTGTATTGCATTCAGCAAGGGCAATTCTGCCCCACAGCAGATGAGGATGTCAGCCTTGTGTACAGTCAAAGGAAAGACCCACAGTGACTTGCAAGGTGTTGAAGTCGTCCACCTCTGAGATCTGCATACTGCTAGTCTATAACAAGCGTATGCCAATGCAGATGCAGATGGTTCATCAAATGCCAAGTGTCTCTGCTTCTGTTGTGCCAGCTGAACTTGGAGGCATTAAAGGCATGACAAAACTCAAAGGTTTAGCCGTTCATTACTTAGTAACTAAGCTGTGTCCAAGTGTCAGCTGTCACCTCTACTGTGGGTTAAAGGCGAGGCATTCATTCCGCTAGAGAACGGCTGCCTGCTTATTACAGCTAATTGCCTAAGTTGAAAATTCTTAGCAGAAGTAGCAAGGGGGTTTTCAAACTCAAATTAGGCTGGAGACATCATTTAATTAAACAGGCTAACAATGAATTTAGTATTGCAGAAGTAGAGTATGGATTCTAGCAATGCGGTAAACGGTTGGTGAGCAACAGGTACGTCATTAGATTGAAAGATACAAGATATCACAAAGCATAACTGTAGGAACACAGATTTAACAATCACTTTTTAAATTATCGAATTCAAATACAGTAACACCCATCCAGGCACGCTGCAGGGTATTCATTGTTTAGCCATCAGTGAAAACTCTGGATGGTGAAAGCAATTTGCCTCAGATAATTTTGCATAACAGGCCCAAGTTATAATTACAGAATATCTAAAGCACGCCTCATTGCTGAAATGCACCAAGCATTCATACCACACCAGTCACAGCTAGGTCATGACTAAGTTGTTCTTCTGAGTTCTAAAATGAATTTCTAACAGATAAGTGGCTCTCTTCAGTTTTCATAAAGGCTATAGGTAGAAATTAGTTGAAGAGACTAAGAGGGAGGTCTCTGTTTAGGAAAATGAGCTGGCTGATCAAGTATCAGTGGGGTTTCACGAATTCAGGGTACAGGAGAAAATTTACAGGCTACTCCTTACATTAGTACAGGCCAGAAAAATAAGGAGGCTTGGTAGAAGAGATTTAATGGTGATACGGATAGATTTATGAGGAAAAGAACAATTCTGTTGACCACAGAAGCACATACAAGGCCTGACCTGAACCTAAGCATGAGAAGAAACACCATTCAAGATCAAAGGGAAGATGGATCCTTCATTTAGGTGCATCCTGATGCCTGGACTCCCATGCCAGGCCTCTACAAAATTTGGCATTGACAAAGAAGAGTGTTTGCCTGGACTGTGATTTCAAATGATTACATGTGAATAATAAATGTATAGCGCAGATCAATGTTATCCAACAGTCACATTTCCTAGAAACAAAAGGCATGAAGTAACGTGACAGCCTAGACCTCCAACACATCATGCATTGGTGAAGGCTGCTTGACTTCCAGTGGTGGGCATAGGGAAACACACCCTCTCTTCCAGGGCTGGTTTATTTCACTGAAGCCACAGTCCTCACAGAAGAAGAGCAACTGTGATTTTATATACTTAAAACATCAAAAGAAGTGAGACTAAAGAAGATCCATCTTCACTAGTGAAACTGGCCACCACCAAATTATGTCTCTCAAAACAAAGGCAAATTTCAAAGCACTTGCAAGGGCAGAAGGTCCACTTCCTTGCTTTGTTCTAGATTTGGATGTCCAGAGAAAGGAAGACAAAGTGGCACGTGCCAAAACTGTTCCTTGCCCATCTGGAAACCAGAACTCTGACTGCAAAAAGGAGTGAGGCCATTTCAAAAGTGGCTCAGCCAGCCCAAATGGGAGCACATGTTTTTAGTCTCTGCCAGCACGGGCTTTTGTGGAACATGAGATATTCAAGCACTGAAAAAAAAGGTGTTATATAATCAAGGATTAAAATCTTAGGGGTCATTGACATTACAACTCTCCAAATAGGGAGATCCAGCTCATAATTAATCCAGGTGAATAGTTAAACTTCCCAAATTTCAGGGAAGTTTTGAGGGTCTGCTTGAGGCACTACAACAAGTCTGTATGTTCAATTGCTTGAATTTACTGTGTTTCAAATTCACGATATCTGGTTTTGGGATAAATTTTTTATCACCTCCTGTGTACAACGATGTACATTTTTGGCACATGTCTGCTTCTGTCTGTTCTCATCTGCATTTTGATTGATTAAAAGAAAACTTCACTACATACATGTGATTATTGTTATCTGTTATCCTTAGGCAAACAGATAGATCTGTAACATGGTTTACCAATAAAATAATTCCATGAAAATGTTGATGAAGTATTGCTAGCTATTTGCATATTGAAACATACCGCACACAAAAGCAAGCTGTTAAAGAACCCCTAATGAAGCACTCATCCTTTAGTTTACAGTTAGCATGTGTGCCTACAGGCATAACACACTTCACAGCCGACACAGTACTCTGAATTTGATTCACCATTCACATTGCATCTGGCAAGGGGTTTTTTTGAGGAAGACACTATTAATAGACTCTTTCCCTGAAGACATTTGCAGGAATTTCTTCAGTACCATTCAAGGCTTACATTCAGGTCAGTTCCCCTGTGTGTACTTTGGCTCCTTTTCAGCTTAATACTTTTTTCTGCTTTTCCCATTTGTTTACTGAGGGAGATTTAACATCATTCTTTATTTTTGTTTCAGCTTTGTTCAGTTCACATAACCCAAATTATGCAGCATCAAAATCATGATGGTGTTCTAGAAAACATAAATATTAGAGAAAGCTGTCTGGTAATAATATGTAGTATTTAAAAGGATCTTTGGGAATGAACAAACTTCAGAAAAGCATGGAAGTGTTTCTCTGCAGATTCCATGTTTGAAAAGTCTAACTAGAGAAGTACAGAACATTGTGCTGTTTAAACCAGTAACAGGCACTAGCGCACCTGAAAACTATGTTGTTATTGCATGGAACTCTTGGTGGCTTCACTTACAGCTATACATGTATTTGAGATCATGCAATTAGTCTGAAAAAGGTACATTCCTTTGAATAGCTCCTTCTTCTGTATATATCAAACTGTAAGCTGACAACATACAGAGAAAAGGCAGTAGCGTGATCGGGTATAGCTAGGAGACTGAAAATGGCACATATGAAGGCTGGATACTTAACACACCCCCACCCCCCCGCCAATAATCAAGCTCTCGTGGGAAATACACTTATTCTCCATGTTAAGAAAACCATAAAGGTAGATTAAATTAACTAGGCCCATAAGTTCAGAGAGGTCTTAACAGAAATCAGTTCTGAATTGCCTCACAGCAGCAGTTAGCCTTCACAGATACCGCTTGTAGGAAAGAAGCAATAATGCTAATATAAGAACACTGGGAGATGTGTTTCAATTACAAATAGGCAACACTATTATTTAACTCACCACGGTTTTGTCTTACAAAACCTTGCCCACGTCAGTACTCTCTTTTTTCCCCACATAAATCCTATAATAATATTTATAATAATTTGTAAGAATTATCTTTCAATTGCCAGTTTGCACAAGTAGGTTTTGCAGGACTATCATTTTAGACTAGTAGAGTATGACCACATGAATTAAAAAAGGGTGGAAAAACCTGAGTAGTGGCTAGCTTCTTTCTAAAAGTATTTTATTGAAAGTTCCCATGTGATTTTGAGGGTTCTACCCACATCTCAGACACTCATCTTAAAGAACATACTTCATACCTCTTTGTTAACAGCAAATCCAATGCTCACTGCCACTGTCGGAAATCTGTGAAAAATAAGAAAAGACCCATCACTAATGAAAAATCTCTTGACTTACTCGTTATGCAACTCCCTCAGGCAAAAAAAACCCACATGGAGCTCTGTGGTTTTACTTGTGTCAAAATGCTCCTGGCATTGTACTATTTCTCCTTTGTTGTCCTCTTTGTCAGTGTCGTTAAAACTGAATTTACTATTGGAGAAGGCAAGAAATAAGCACAGGAAGATACCAGGCTTTTTACACGAAACGCGTTGTATATTTTAGTGATCTTTTTGCCTTAGTGTAATTGAATTACCCAGTATAAAATCATCACTGTTGTTATAACAAGTCATCACTTTAAAGAGCACAATCTGTTCAAGTTCAAGCATCAGAGATAGCAATCCAGCTGCACAGATACCTTGCTGCTGACATCAACGTAAGGAGAAACCAGTTCCTCTACCCTCTCTTTCATCAGTCACCATCATGTATTTAATTTGCTCCTTTTGACTAAAGTATAATTATTACACTTTAAACAATGAAAGGAATTCGTTTCTTAAAAACAAGTTTTAAAAAGAGTTGTGAAGGCAAGGCTCAGGAAATATTGCTAGTAAGAGAAAATGTCACTTGAAGAAAAGCACATGACATCCCTCCACCTCCCCTTGAATTCTAGGGAATTGCACCAACAAGTTATTTTGTTCTCATTTAATGAAAACTGCAGTTATGTTACATCACAAAGTACAAGGCAGAACATATTTTAAGCAGAAGTATTACAAGCAGTCATTCATTTACAACTTCTAGGACTTAAATGATGAATTAAAGGTTTTGCACTTCTGTGAGAACGAGCCCTAGATTTACTTTTGCAGAGCAGTATTCTGTAAGTCTAAAAACAGTATCTATGTACAACTTTGTTTTTTCTACTTTACATATGTGCAAAGGTTGTACTTCTTAGGAAAACTGAAGCACTTGTATTTGAAAGGGAGAAAACGTCACCACTACAAGGAATAGGTAACAACCACATAAGGCGTTAGGCCAAATGTCATCATAGCACAGCCTTGTTCCTCCAGTTCAGCTCAAGCCTCTGCATGTTCATGTGCGGTTATATATAAACAAGCTGTGAGTCAAGAGCTGTGGGCCATTAAGCAATCAGCAGAAACTTTAGCTTACCTTTAGATAACAGTATAGAGCTCTCCCCAGCACAAACACACACTCCCTCAGATACACTAAGGGAGCTACAAAAAGATAAAGGCATGTGTTCTGGTTTAGCAAGGAGCAGCTTTTGGCTTAGTAACAGGGGGAGCGGGTTGCAGTGAAGACCCGGTAAAGAGTTTGCGGACTCTCCCCCGGCTCCTGGGTTCACACCCACCTCCGGCCTGGCTGGGCCAATCTGGCGCCTCTGCGATCACTATTTAGGGGACGGGAATTTGGAATGCGGGTCGGGAGGTGTAAGAGGGATACAAGATGGAGGCGACCACGCGGACCCTTCAGCCAGAGGAGGAAGGAAGGAGGAGCAGTAGACCGGAGACCCTTCTGCAGGCCGTGGCGAGAATGCAAGCTGTGCCCCTGAAACCTGTGGAGATCCGTGGCAGGACTGAGAGCCACCAGCAGCTCCATGTGAGTGAGCCCGGACGGGCGAGGGACTGTGTGGGGAGACGGCCATGGCCCAGGCCGTGTTGGAGAGCCTGCACGCCGTAGAGCAGCCCCACACGAGAGGCAGAGAGGAGCTGCAGCCTTTGGAATGGGTGCACGTCGGAGCAGCCCGTGCAGGGCTGCCATGCGTGTGAGTTACCCCACGGACTCGCAGGGAGGACTGGTGTGGAGTTCACCCGTCCTGAGGAGGGACAGACGGCAGAAGCTATTGGGAGCAGACTGACTGAGACCTCCACTGCCTGCCCCCCCGAACCGTTCAGGGTGGGGGGCAAGGTAAAAACCCCGGGATCAGGGCTCTGAGCCCGGGAAGAGGGGAGGTGTGGCGGGAAGGTGTTCTTAAAAAGGCTGGTTGGACTCTTCATTGACGTATTCCTCTGTGTTGTTTTGTTTCGTTTTGGTTATGTTTTGGGTTTTTGTGGGTATGTTTTAGTTGATGTTGCATTAAATTATTTTCTGTTTTCTTCCCCAAACCAAGTAGCCTGGTCTGTTTTGTCCTGAACCTTAAGCAGCAATTAAGCCCTCCCTGCCCTCGAGCAATTCTCAGCCTCTTCGGTACTTGAGGCTAATCGTGGTCTTTGTTCCCTGATGGGCCGAAACCAGGACAGCATGACACCTACTTACAAGACAATGGAATAAATCTACCATGGTAAAACATTTTCAAGAAGAAGAGAGGCTTTGTGAGAAGCTACATTTTGCTCTTTTATGTACTTCCCAGTTCACTGTCCACTTACCTGTGCACAAAGTTGCACGTTCCATCAACAGGATCAATAATCCAGGTCGGACTGTCAGTGAGGACACATTTTGAACCAGCAGCAGTGGACTCTTCTGCAATAAACCTGCATTTGGTGTGGAGTAAAACAAGTGTGGTTTAGAGATGTGACGTGAAAAGACAAATTCCATCTTTCTCTTTTTGAAGAGATACTTAATTTTTAATATCTGTATATTTTAATTAATTTTTATATCTATATCTATATGTATAAACGTACATACTGCTTTTTCTTCTCGGAATAAGGAGCTTTCATAGAAACTTTGAAGGAGAGTTCTCAAATTCATAGCACACTATTTTGCATGGTAAAAAGGGACTCCATTTATGTTTCCCAAAATATAAAAAAGTCATGAAAATGAATACAACAATGGATCTAAACTGGCACCCCTGGAACTTCAGAAGGAGTTTTTTAATGCAGAATGTCATTTTATGGGTTAGGACTGTCTATTGCAGTAAGTAATATAAACTGCAAACTGTAGCTGCTTCTCTTCTGCAGCCAAATTCAGTCATTAGGAAATAACACACTCTTAGAAAATCCACAATCTCACTCCTACTTGAATTTTTTACAGTAGACTGACTCGAGAAATGAGGTTTACAAAGCTAAACTTTCTTTTTCCCGTGACCTAGAGAAAATCAACAAGTTATTGGTTTTTTGTTGTTTGGATGCAGAAGGCACAAATTGAAATCTGAGCTCATCTTCTGTTCTGTTGTTCTGTCCAAATTTCTTTCAGTAGATATCCTTTTCCTTCAGTAGATACCCTCCTTTTTCCCTGGGAAATGAACATCCAGTTCTGGTACACTTCCTGCTGACCTTAATTATCCCTGCTCTCCCATGAACTGCTCACGGCCTGTTTCTTTAAGTGCTGTGCAGCTGTCACTCTCAAAGATCTGAATTAAGTGCTGCATGTACAGAAGGTGCAGAATCAGACTGCTAGCACTCAATCTTGCTTTTGGTTTCTCATTCAAATAGCTGGTAGTGGTATTCAGAATCTCCTCCAAACAGTTGAAGATGAAAAAACTCCTCTTGATGACACAAAGAGAAAAAAAAAAACCCAATAAAATAAAATAGCTGCTTGCCCAGGGCTAGAGTAGCAGCTATTTTTTCTTGTGCTCTCAACAAGTGCTGCATGATGCCACATAGCACTTGCAATTGTGAGCTTAAAATGTTCCGCAGACAACACAGGAGGAGACTTTGTGAACTTTCCAAATGCTTTCCCTGAGTAAAAAAAGTACTGTTTTGATGGCATTATAGGCCCCTAGTTGGTATGAAGAGGGAAGAAGGAAATGTTTACTAGGATTTTCATCTCTATTAAAGCTGAAGGAAAAGTCTTGGTGTGGAACTGAGAAATGAGAAAGACTAGAACAAGCGTTTGGAATTCTTTCAAACGTAACATTTTGCAGACTGTTTGCTGTAAATATTTCATTATTTTGTCATGGTGCTGTATAATTTTGACAAATGATACAAATCTTTTACAAATCTTGTAATTAGCATATAAACCCAACCACACACTTTGGCTGTGCTACTGGCTGCAGAGGAAGCTCATCTTCTTGCAGATGGAGCACATTCTCAGACTGTCCACCTTCTCCATAAATTATGCTTCTGCTTCAACCCTCTGCCAACCCCCACAGCCAAAGCCTGAACTGTAGCTGTTTCCTTGCCAGTTCAAGACAGATGAAATGGTAACCTCTTTAAAGACAAGACTACTTCTGTGTGAGTTGTTTTGCTCTCAAGTATTGTAAGTCTGTTTCTCACCTTTTCCTGCACTGGGATGTGACGCTGCAGTCCTCACATACAGAAATGCTAACATGAAGCTGAGGAACAGCAGTGCCATTGATACAGTCTTGATGTCCAAGAATATTTTTTCCAAAATGGATGCAGGATAAATTAGCTACACATTTAATGAAATTTGGGCTAACAGTTTAAAGTAAGCCCCTTGCTGTTATACAACACTAGGAACTGTGACAGTTGCTCAAGGTCAACGTGAGATGTGTTGTTCTATGGCTTCCTGTCCTGTAAAAATATGCAAACTAAGCAAAACACTTGGCTTGAAATACTGGAGACAAAATTTTATGAACAGCTTGAGAAGCAGGAGGTATAGCCATGTTATCACAGTAGTTAATTTGACAGCCTATGAGCTCTCCTTAAATCTGGATTAAAGTTTTCTCCCACTGAAAATGAGTCCAGTGATTTTAGCCAACTCTCATCATACATCTGTTCTTACCATGGTGCCACTCTGAAACTCATTGTTGGAACAGCAGGGAAACCTGTAGCATAGTAAGTGCTGAAACCTGCAGCAAGGGTGTCATCCAGTAGAATGCAGGAGGTTCAAGCCAGGGCTGTCCCCTCACCTATCCCCGTATGGAGGCCTGAGAGCAGAAGGCCAGGAAGCTAGTGCTGGATGTCACTCTCTATAATGACTGTGTCGTGGTTGTAATGTCTACAGGATTAAGGCCACAATTAAAACTGAAGATGACAACTTGTGTAACAATACAGCCTTTCAGGCTGTGCCTATCCACAATTCAAAGATCTATCGGAAAAATCCCCTTTTGAAAAAACTCACTTGAAGGATGTCAGAGTACCAAAGGGTGGTGAGAGATGAAAACTTGGATGAAGTGTGAATGAGGATGATACATATCACTGAACCAAGTGGAGAGAAGAAGAATGAAACGTGGGACAGAATTCTCTTTTCCACGTGTTTTCCTAATACTTCTCTTTACTTCTGGGTACACTTCCAATATCTCAAGACTCATCACTGTCACAGTGCAAATGGCACAGATTCTCATGAGAACCCTTTTAAATTTTTAATGTATTGTAATTTTTTTTTACTTTTTAATGTTCCTCTTAAGGTACATTTGTTGATTCAGAGAACATAAGAATCAAGAGAGAAGAAGTAGCAGAATGCTTCCAACAGCAAGATTAAGTAACAGACTAAACAAAGTGTGCACGATCTTTTGAAGTTTTTGTTTTACTTGAATTTAAACCTTGATTGCTACTGTGGACTCCTCATTGCAAATGTTTTAATCTAGTCTAGTTAAATCTAGTTTAATCAATTGTTTAACATAAATGCATTTACTGTCTGAACAAACTCTAACCAAACCCAATAACCAACATCAGCAAAATACTGAAGAAATAGCAATTCCTTCATTTGCCTATAAAGTCAGAAGCTAACTGTACAGAGTTAATAAAGTCAGGGATTCTTCAGTTTCTAGGTCTTACACTGACCTTAAAACTTTTGTTCCCATTCTGAGTTCAATTAAGCACTTCTGATGAATCTTATTTTATGTGTATGTTTTATGTTCTCTGGCAGACTGTTCAAGGCAAAAAAACCCCACAACACAGGAGTGGAGATGAGAAAGGAGCACAGGCAGCAATAGTCGAAGGAATATTACACAAATAATAGGCTCGTAAAGCCTGGCACTCTCTTGAGAATGGTGGCCAAGAACCACACATTGTGCTGCACAGTACTGCTTCAGGATGTGATCACACACAACACGTATTTAGAAAGCCATATTTAGTATACAATGTTTTTTCTGTTCCTTCTTATGGTGGGGTGTTGGGTTTTTTTTTCCTAGCAGCATTGTCGATAACCAGATTAGTAGCTGAGCCCTCCAGATTTTCATCTTTGTTGATTTCTGCACAGTGCTGGAGTGTAAGGCTCATCTCTGTCAGAGATGCACACAGTTAGAAAGAAGTCATACAGCATTTAAAGGATACACAGGCTCTGCACTGGCTCTGCAGGAAGATTCATTTTATCCATGTAGACTGAAGTCAAATGTTTGATGCAGACCCTCTGCATCAAACCAAACCCAGACAACTCATAGAATCTCTCTCTATTCTGCACAGGTGCTAGGAATGGTTATTTTTCAAATTGACCATAATAATTCAAGAGAAGCCAATAATTTGATCTCTTTTTAAAACCTTGGGTTGACACCCCATATACTAATTTATAATCTCTTCATGTACATGCATCAAATGATGACGATAAACAACTCTGCTCCTCACTCATTTTAGGACTCCATACAACACAGGGTGGATGTGATTAAATACGGTACTTGTCCTGATTTGGCAAATGCTTACCTATCATGGCAAAAGAAAGCAGAAGAAAGGTCTGTAGGACAGGACATTTGCTATCATTAATTTCAACTATATTTTAATAGATATCCTGGGAAGAATTCTTATACACTAGAGGACTGATCAGTGGAGATCCACATGGAACCTTTGTACATGATACCCCTAGAGGGGAAACACGACTATTCAATATATATCTTAAGAAACATAAAGATAATAAAATATAAAGTACTACGTATAGGGAAGTAATACTTCTTAAACAAAGGAGTCCTGTGAAAATGTCCAACAGCAATAGGTTAATATACATGAGAAATAGATACTTTTAAAATTCCCTTGAAGTGCCAGTCAGATATTTAGCTCTTAAAGGAAAAAAAAATCATCCCATAGGCACTCACCTGTGGGAAGGAAATTTCTCTTTCAGAACAGAAATAATTCAACTTGCCACAAAATGATCAGTTTCTGTTACAAGATCTGCAGCAGATGTCTTTGTGGACACTTGTTTTTCCTCTGTTAGAGCTTTCCTAATAATCTGAAACAGAAGTTCACAGACCATAGTTGTTGGCCATTCATCCAGTGCACACTAAAATAATATATTTACTGAAAAATTATACCTAATCCTGAAAAAACAATTGTAAGCCTAATTCTACCAGAGTGTGTTCTCATTCTTCTGACTTTTTAAAAAAGTCCTTCTGAGCTAATGAGTAGTCTTTGGAAACACACCATTTTGAATCATTCTGTGAGAACCACTCTTGACAGTTCAGAAAGGGACTGAGGAACGGAACGCAACTAAGAGAATAAAAGGATGATGGCAGTTGTAGCCAATTAGGAAATTACAAAAAATACATGTAAGATAAGAAAGAGCCTTAACACTCAGGAATTTTTCATGGAAACTCCCTCTGCTTCTTTTCTTTTCTTTAATTTACAGGGTCAATACCCCACTGCTCTCTTACTTTAAAAGACATGCAATAAGGCAAACCCCACTTGTTTATTTTATCTCGAGTATATGGGTTTTTGGAACTTCAAGAGCTGACCACCCACTAATTCCCAAAGAATTTCTATGTCTTTAATAAAACAAAAAACTTAAGACTTTTCCCTAGGTATGGAACCAGTGATCTAACCCTGGACTCTTCTAGAAAAGTCTTTGACATGTTTTTTAAGGATTTAGCTGTTATAAACTCAGAACTAAACCACATCAACTGCAAATGCACATATGGGAAAACAGTTAAAAGCTTTCTTCTAGTTTTCCCATCTTATTTCTGGTTTTTTTCTGTTCTTTCATTAAAATAAGAAGGCAGGATGCAAATGGAGCTGACTTATTTTTATAACCAGTGAAAACGATAAACTATTTGAAATTAGGAAAACAAAAAAAACTCCCAAACATTAAACACCTCTTATTTGTACAGAATTATATTAACTAAAACTGGCAGCAACAAGACCAATATTCCAAGTCCCTTCCAAAACTTTCAAATATTTCAATTGTTTAACTAATTTTCCACTATCCACTACTATTCCAAATATCAAAGTAGTTTTAAAGTGTTGAGAAATGCTTGATGACCAAAGAAAACAGTTGTGCTGCATGGGAAGGGGAACCAGCAACTCCCAAATTTCAGTCTCGCCTCTTGGTTTTCATAGTAGAAAATACTGTGTTTGAAGAGTGTGCTGATTGTTCTGCCAAGTAATGGATATGGCCAACTGTTGCTTTAGTACAGAAGGTGTCTAATGAAGGTATTCAAAACACTAGTTATGCCTATTTACTGAGCTTGTGAAGGCAGGTTAAAACTTTTCAGCTTGACGTCTTGCAGAGCTTCACTATTGTATATAAAAATATTAACTACACTTACTTCTTTTACTCCCCTCAATGCCCTCCATGGTTTTCTTGAAGGTTTTGCTGTAGGAGCATAAAAGCACAACTCTAGGAATGCCCTCGAGCTCCTCTTCAGTACAAAGTAAAATTCAAAACAATACAGCCATCTTGGTTGTGTATTCTAAAAAAATGCTACTCTGTTACAATTTAATTGTTCTTTACTTTTATACTGCCTGTACACAAGTAAATGCCCTGCTTAGAACAGGGCTCAGAACTCTGCATAGTGAAATAGATGAGGAATATGCTCCTTTTAATAGAGAAGATTTCAACAACTTCTTAGCAGTGCCATGGTTTTGACTTCTACTCAGTTTTAATATAAGATTAAGGAGATTTTTGTAGCCATTTAAATCAGTATGTGCTCAACGAGGGAGTGAGATCACACCTGAGCCTTGCTGCAAAAACAAGAGAGGTGCAAGCTCTCTGCTGTGGTTGTTCTCTGCAGTCAGTTGCTCTTCACCCTGTGATCCAGCACTTGATCTCTCCCTTTTTAACACAATCCTTTGCACCTCTCAGCACTGAATTTATTATTTTTCATTTCTGACCCTTTCTCCAATTGCTCCTGACCATTTTTAACTCTGTTTCTCTGTTGATCTGCACGTGCCAGCCTGAAGCTCCAGTCACTTTGGAGGTGCGACTTATGCAAGGGTGTGACTGATCAGAAGCAGTGTCTGATGGCCTTCTCACCTCTCTCTTCCTCTGCAGACCTGTGCTGAGGGGCTGTGACACACATTACCCAGTCCTACGATGTGCTGCTTCTCCCTGCCTCTTGTGTAACTGATGTGTCAAGGGAAGAGCAGAAGAAGGGAAGTCACAATGCTATGCTGAGGTCATCAGCTACATATGGGCACCATCTGCATCAGCTCACCTGTGGTGGTGCCATGGGATGGATTCATCCCTGATAATTCTCTGCATTCTAGGAAGGGTCTGACAAAAGGGACTCATATGCATTTGCATCAGCTTGTATAGGTATGCAATCCAAGCTAGTGTCCCCCACAAAGACCACATTCCCTGCATCATTGGGGAAACAGCTTTATTCTTCACAAATTCATCAAATAGCTCAGAGTAGTCCAGAATTCAGCTTATGTTGAATAATCCCTAAAAATCATCTACCTACAGAGTATTACAGCCCGGGGCCTCAGACTACTCCAACAACATCACTCAGCTCCTTTCCTTGCAGAAGCCTTACAACAAGGTTTGAAGACACCTACTGCAATTGCCTGGTCTTCCCAGCTGGGCGTGAAGCTCCAGAAAAGCTTCTCTCTTTCTAACAGACAATAGGTAAGTGCAAGATCTACAGGTGAAGAACTACAGGTTGATGAAATGAAAACTGCTGATTGTTCCTTATCACTATTGTACAACAAAACTGGCAACCAAGATGCTGTATTTTGTCTGTAAATGTCTTTTATACTCTATTATAGGTTGTATCTAGACTGGAAATTTTACAACAATTTCTAAGCAGCTGGTTTTTGGGAGTGTGGTTATTTACAGCAGAGCCACTTAACACTTATCCCATGCTGCCTTCCCTCTAACAAAGAATTGCCTAGATCTTATCCTAATACCCTGTCTGGGAGCATTTGGTGGGGGGGGTGTTATGCAAAGTGATGGGCATTTACATCAAGCAGTACATGCACGAAGACCACATCACAGAGCAAGAGCGAAGTTGTCCTTCTCCCTTCTTCATTTCCCACGGAGCAGGGCACAGTGCAGTCATGGTCCTGGACTTCTCCTTTCCTAACACCTTTGTGAAACTAATTCACACAAAGGAGAATGAAGAGGACAGAGGGAAAAGACGCCTTCTCCCCCAGTACCTGCCAGGACAGCCACCTCCAGTGAGGTCCTTGTGGTAAGTATTTTATCTCACCTTATCCTGGGAATTCCAAGTTGGTTTTACTTGCCTGCAACATTGTCCTGAAATATTTGCCCAAACACATAATTAAACATCTAGATAAAAAGGATAACTATCTGCAAACAATTTAGGAAATATCAATCCAGTTTGTTAAAAAAAACTGTCTGTGTTCCATAGACAACAGCCTAACAATATCCCTTGGGTGCAAATATGGGGGAAAAAGACTTTGGCTTTTTAGAATCAGCGGATATGCCTTTTTTTTCAGTGGGATTCTGTGAGGTCTCTTATGCCTCACAAAAATATCCTCTGAAAAAAAGAGTCAAAAAGTACTTAGTGTGGACTGAATGTGATGGCTTCCAGTCTGAGTTTCTTACCCTTTTTTTCACCCATATGTACATCACTCATTTTGGTGAAGTTTCTCTGACTGTAATCTCAGAGAACTCTGCAAATATTACTCAGTGCTCTCAACAGCATCAAGGATGCTGTTTTTTTTTAAGCAAAAAGTCATACTAAACCAACAAGCACAGTCTCATGAATACAGCAAGCAGAGCATACTCATAGAAGACCTTGCAGAAGAATGGTTTCAAAAAGTGCAATTACATGTGGCCTCACAGAGCAGGTTTTGCATCATTTTCATGCAGGTCAATTACCAAGGTTACAAAACCATGGCCACTCTCATTATGAAAAAGCCATACGTATTAAATGAGAGTCTGTGATCATTCATAAAAATAATGAAACTAAGTAAGAGGATGGGCGAGAATGTCACAGTTTTAACCTGGGAATAGAAGTTATTCCAGCAACACAACTTTTGACAAATATTCAAGCAATCACTTCTTTAATGGCCTTTGAAGTTTAGAAGAAACTATACCAAAGCATAGATGTCGATCCATTGGAACGAAGATACATTTTACTCCAACTCATGAAATGTAAACCAAACAGTCACGTTTGGGGACAAAAGGGGACACCAGGAAATTGTATTACCGTCTACATTTCCCTAAAAATTCAAAATCTTGACCTGCATGCCTTTCTTTAGGTTGGCCCCTGCACCAAGTCTCTTTTAGAAACTTTCTAATGATTCCAAGCCTTCCTAACCTGCCATGGTCCTGAAAAATGGAGGGCCTTAAAAGCAAGGCTAAAGTGGTGACATTTCAAGCAGGCATGGAAACAGGAGGCAGATCTGGGGAGAAAGAGTGCAAGCAGACTTCTAGCAATGGAGGCAAAAGTGGAGAGCTCTGAGGGGTGGGAAGAGAAGCAGAAGAACAAGATGAACATGACCAGCGGAATCGACTATTTTTGGTGACCCATTTGATCAGTCAATTTTCAACAAAAATCCAGTCCTACCAAACCTATATCACACTGCATTTTGTGTTCTTGTCTCTAGACTCTTTTGGGGACAGCTAGAAGTGGATTGACACTTAAATAAAAGATACAGCCCTATTTGCACCTTTTCCTCCACAAGAATCTCTGATGGGTTTTGGAACTAAAAACATACCTTAACGTTACAAAGTTAATAAAGACCCGACACAGTTCCAAAGTCCTACTTAAACAATATCTTTGACTGGTTTAAATTTGGGCTGCCGATGAATTGGGCATTTCCTGCCAGTTGCACTGTAGCGATGGCAAATTGTGAGCTAAAAAGATACCAGGATGAATTTTCTGGCATGTTTATATCTTCCAGGAAGAGGTACTCAGCTGTGGTCTTCTAGGCAATTTAAATGTCTGGAGATGGTTATGGCTGTGAGCAAGTCATGAGTTTCTCCTGTGAAATGGCTGGCAGAATGAGTATGCTGGAGACACTGCTGTTTGGAGAGCCTGTGAGAGCATGACCTGTCATCCCAATTTGGATTATCCACTTATTCCCTTGTATTACTAAAACAAGTCTCCTCTCCTCTGGCATTCTGTTCCATCTTTGTGTGTGTCTTTCTACTAAGGAGAAAATACATTTAATAACACACA
Source organism: Colius striatus (assembly GCF_028858725.1). Taxonomy (NCBI): domain Eukaryota; kingdom Metazoa; phylum Chordata; class Aves; order Coliiformes; family Coliidae; genus Colius; species Colius striatus. The sequence continues at coordinate 915,647 of NC_084775.1, read as the reverse complement.
TTAAGGAAAAGTTACAGGTCCTAAACTCAAGATAGAAAAGGGAGGCTCTTAAATCATAGTGTACAGATACAACGTGAGTTTCAAAATAGAGCAGATGGAAGCAGAAGAGAAATACATGTTGCTGAGGTTTGTGTTTTACTCAGTTTCTCATCTGAACAATCTGCTGATCCCATTTCTTGGCTCTGGTAGAGTTGGTGCAATTTTTGCTGCTGCGCACAGTGCGGCCAGGATGTCTCCTGAGATGACCAACCTTCTGCTGTGTCAAAACACGGATCTTAACTAAGCTAACGGAGATCTTTGCAAGGCCACTGCCGATTTATCCCCAGCAAGTGAAATTCAGTTACTCTGAAGACACCGGTATGTAAAAGAAGAAGAAAAAGCCTCCCTGACACGGGCATTTTTTCTCTGCACGAGCTGCTCAAAACTAAATGCTGGTCCTGGAACGTGCACATACACAACATTCTGGATAAAGGCACCACAGCGTAAAGCTTCAGTTATACACAAATTCAACCTTAACATCACCACACACTTCAAAACGTGACAGTAACCGAATAAACGCTCGGTGTACATTTGAAAAAGTTACTAAAACCACCTTCACGCTGACAGTTCTTTCCACCGTATTATTGAAGTGAAATCAGAATACTTCCAGTTACAAAATAAACCAGCCTTCACTTGAAGGGGCTCCTCGTCCTTAGCTGGACGTGACCCCCGCGGCCGAAGGGGGCGGCCGAAGGGGGTGGCCGAAGGGGACGGCCGGGGTCTCCGGCAGCGGGGGCCTGGCCTGCTTGCCACCTACCCGCCAGCTCTGCCCCACCAGCCTAATGCCCACACGGCGCTTCCTCAAACCGCCCGCCTCTAGCACAATTCTTTCTTTCATTTCGAAGCGCAGCCGGTACGGCCGCCTGGGAGAAGGATGCTCCAGCCGCAGGGCAGCCTGCTCCGCACCCCCAGCCTCTCCGCGCCCCTGTCCCGCCGCCGGGCAGCGCTCCGCGGCGCGGGCGGGGAGCGATCCTCTCACCTGTCCGGCGCGGAGCGCCAGCTGCACCGCCGCCTCCGCGCACTCCTTCCAGGGGTCCCCGCCGCCGGCCACCGCCCCCACCTCCTCCTCCTCCTCCTCGCACGGCTTCATAGCGGCGGCGACTCCGCTGTCCGGGCCGGGGCAGGGGGCCGCGGAGGGCCCGGCTCCTCGCCGAGGAGCGGCCGCGGAGGAGGGCGGCCGGCCGGCCCACGCACCGCCGCCCGCTCGCCCGCCCGCCCGGTGCGCCGCAGCCGCCGCTGTCACTCCGCGCCGTGGCGCCTCCCCGCTGGGGGGAGCGGGCCGGAGGGAGGCGGCCCGGCGGCTGCCGCCATCAATGGGAAAGGCGGGGCTACAACGCGGCGCCTGGCTGCTGGGCGCTGACTGGAGCTGAGCCCCGGGGCCGGAGAAGGGCCGGGAGAGGCGGGGAGGGGGCCTCCGAGAGGAGCGCCGAGGCCGCGCCGAGCCGCCGAGGGCAGGATGTGGCGGAGAGGCCGCCGGCCCGGCCTGCCCCGCACCGCCGCCATCAGCACTGTCGCCGCCACCGCCACCGCCATTGCCGTGGCCCAGCCGCCCCTCGCCCGACATGGCACAGCGGCCGTTACCGCCGGCCAGGCTGGGCTCCCCAGTCTGGGGCTGGGGCTGAGGCGTTAGTTTCCTCCGAGATAACGAGCCCCTCTTCCCGCAAGCCCGAGCGCCCCTCGGGGGTACCAGCGCCCCGTGGCTCCTGTGAGCCGGGCCCGGAAGGCCCGGGGCCCGCTGGTGTGCCGGGGCGAAGGGCGGTCCCAGGGAACGGCAGGCCGGGCGCCAGCGTTATCGCCGCTCGGAGGGAAGAGCTGGCGGCTGGCATCGCCCATCGCGAGAATGAAGGGGAAAGGTGGGAAAAGTGGCCCGGGCAGCGGAAGGTGTGAGGAGAAGGAGACAGTGTAGCAAACTGTTAGGTTCATCAGTTTATTGGTGCTTGGGAACGGAAACGGATGCTGACAAATACATTGCCCTTCAGATTATCCATTTCTCTTTGTATGACATTTTGGATTTGTCAATAAGAGAATTAAGAACCTATTGTTAAAACAAACACATAAGCCAAATTATCATTAGTTGGAGCCAGCAGAGCAGGGGGGACCAGTGGCAGACAGCTGAGAGATTCTGAATCTACATCTGTTACGGACGAAAAAGTTGTCACATCTGTTTTCTTCTATAAAGGAATTTATTAATTAATGTTTAACATAAAATAAAGACATTTAGCAAGCGGCAAATGAGCAAAACAGCGCTGGGTGACCGGGGAAACACAGTAGTTCCGCCACGGCACACTTTGGCCTTCTATTTCCCGCCTTATATAAGATTTCAATGCTGTCCACACGCCTGAACATAGTCCATGATTGGGTTCCGAAATGTCCAGCTTTTACGTCGGAGATCTTCATTGGTCATCCTTAGGATTTAAAGTTCTTTTTCCTCTGCATTTGCTGTAGATGGGATGTCCTGATATTCCCAATTTGGTCCGTATTCCTCTGCATTTGCTGTAGATCGGATGTCCCGGTATTCCTAATTTGGGCATTTTTGGGGTCCAGCAGTACTCCTGTTCCCTCTCGATTACTTATTTTTAAGCACTATCACAGTGTCCCCATAGCCCATTTTCACGGTCCACCCCTAGATATCTATAAACAAACAGAACTGAGAGCTGACCTTATCTCTCTCTAAAACACTTATCTCTCTAAAACACTCCATATTAAGTTTGTCACACCTAACACATATTTTTCTTAAACTCTTATTATTTTAAATACTATATTTATTATGATCAATAAACACTCTATATTATGGTCAATACACACTCTATATTATGATCAATACACACTCTGTATTATTTATTACACCAGCATGGCCGTGGCAACTCAGGATGGCTGCTGCTGCCTCGCGGATCTTGCCATGGGATGTGTAGGAAAGGACCAAACCAAGGCAAAGGGTGAGATCAGGTGGTTTCTGGAGGAGCAGAGGTGGGAAAACAGAGAGAAAAGGGGTTGAAAGAAGCAGGTCACACGTACACAGGGGGCTGATCAGTCCACTTCTGTGGCCTTGCCTTGCAGCTGATCACCACAGCCTGTCCTGCTTTCCCAATACCTGCACATCCAAGTGCTTTCTAGGGCAAGGGATCTCTCTGCTCTAGGTACAGATGGAGGTCCGAATGCCAGAGCATCTGAGTGGGAACTACAAGTCCTCAGGTTTAGTGTTCTCTGTTGGGGGCAACTGGTGAGAGCAGTAGGGGGGGTGTGTGTGTGTGGTGGTTTGGCCCAACCAGCCCAGCAGCAGCACGACAGTCTCTTGCTCGGTGCCCACATCCACCCCCACCCTCGTTAGGATGGCAGAGGCCCCAGCGAAAGGGCAGTAAAAAGATCACCAAGGTTGTTGTGGATGGAGACAAGGGCAGGGAGGGCTCGCTGCCAGTGACGGTCCTGAGCAAAACAGACTCCAGTGCTTGACCGAGAGAGGAGAGTAGGAACGCTTATTCTACAGGAAAAACGAAGGTGGGAGCTCTCCTCATTCGTGTGCAGTCAGTCTGCTCAGCCCAGACTCAAATAAAGGCTGCCGTGGGACCCCTCTACAGGAGTAGGATGGACACCTTGTGACTGGGTTTGTGATGCCAGCTTTGACGTGAACAAGCCATTCTTCAAAGCTGGCCATGGTCAGGGAATCACGGAATCACAGAATGGTGGGGTTGGAAGGGACCTGCAGAGATCATCTAGTCCAACCCCCCTGCTAAAGCAGGTCCATCTCTGTCAGGAACGTGTCCATAGAGGTTCAGAGAGCTCCAAGGAAGGAGCCTCCACACCCTCCCTGGGCAGCCTGGGCCAGGGCTCCCTCACCTCACAGGGAAACATAGTTTTCCTTACATTTCAATGGAACTTTTGTTGTTCCAGCTTCTTTCTATGACCTCTTGTCCTGACACTGCCTACACCAGGAAAAAGGGAAAGCCCAGCCTCCTGACACCCACCATGTAGACGTTTGTAACTATCAATGAGATCCCCCCTCAGTCCCCTCCAGACTAAAGAGCCCCAGATCAGAAGAAAGCCCCCAGCCACAGCTCTCCTACTCCTCTAGAGAGGTCCCAGGGGAGCCTGTCAGCCAGCAAAGTGCTCCCTTGCCAGCTCCTGTGATGTGGGAGCTGTGACAGAATCACAGAGTGGTAGGAGCTGGAAGGGACCTCTAGAGATCATCTAGGCAAGCCCTCTGCTAAAGCTCCCAACTAGATCAGGTCACACGGGAAGGTGTCCAGGCCGGGCCTGAGAACCTGCAGAGCAGGAGCGTCCACAGGCTCCTGGGGCAGCCTGTGCCAGGGCTCCCTCAGCCTTCCTCTAAAGAGGCTTTTCCTTCGGTGAGACTACTTGTGTTGCAGCTCTTGTCCATCAGCCCTGGGGCTCTCCCTGGGCACTCCCATCCCGCCCCATCCCCTTGCCATGCAACTGTCAAAGTGCCAAAGTGCCGAGCTGCCGGCTTCAGGCTTCTTCCCTAGGGCGTGTCCCCCCCTGGCCCAGCCCCAGCACCAAGGACACCCAGCCCAGGGCTGCGTCATGGGCTCGTCTTTATTGCAGGAGCCGTGGCGGCCGGGAGGCTCAGGCCCAGCGGCCGCGCGGCGGATCAGAGCCGGCCGGGCTCAGCCACGGCGGCGGCCGCGCGTCCCGCGGCGGCGGCTGCGCGTCCCGCGGCGGCGGCGGCTCCTCACGGGCCGCGGGCGCCTGGGCTGCCCGGCCCTGCGGGCTCTCTTGGCTCGGCGTGGGCCCCGGGAGCAGCGGCTCCTGCTGCGGCTCCTGCTGCGCGCTCTGCGGCTCCGGGCCCGGGCCATGCTGCCGCTGCCCGAGCGTGCTGCTCAGCCGCTGCCCGCACTGCCGGCTCCCTGCCCCCGGCCCGCTTTTATAGGGCTGCTGGGGCCGGGCCCTTTGTGACAGCGCCACCTTCTCTGGCCCATCCACGCTCTCGGGCACCTTCTCTCATCACTGACGTCACCAGGGCTGCACCCGCCGCGCTGCGCGTGGGCTCCAGCGCAACGATGGTGCTGACCACAGGGCATCCTACAGGGACCGCAGGGAAAAAACACCACGACACAGCCTGTTTGCTGTCAGGACTTGTGAGCCTGTGATGGATCCAGGCTGGAGCAGTCTGTCCCTGAAGGACTGCTCTCCTGATGTGTGACCCTCGCTGGGGCAGGGAGTGAGGAGCTGCCCCTGTGGCAGGCCCCAGGCTGGAGCAGTTGGGGAGGAGCTGCAGCCCACGGCAAGGAGCCACGCTGGAGCAGTTGGGGAGGGACTGTCTCCCGTGGGAGGGAGCCCACAGTGCAGCAGTGGCAAGTGTCAGGAGGCCTCCCCCTGAGAAGCAGCAGCATCAAAGTGCATCTATAATGAACTGACCCCAACTCCCACTCCCCATCCCCTGCGCTGCTGGGGGGGCAAGGAAGGAGAGTCCTGGGAAGAGGAGGGGTGGCAGGAGGTTTTTTTAAGATGGTTTTATTTCTCACCTCCCTGCTCTTATTGTTCCTTTAATAAATCACACCTTTTTCTCCCCAAGTTGTTTCTGTTCTGCCTGTGATGCTCATTGCTGAGTGATCTCTCCATCCTTATCTGAACTCACAAGCCATTTGTTATCTCTCTCTCTCTCTCTCCTGTCCAGTTTGGGACGGGCAGTGATTTTATGACTTGGTGGGCCCTGGGCTAAACCACCACCCAATGCCTCTTAGTAATGAGTCACCCATCATGAGCACCCGTCGCTTCTTTCTACGGTGCCCATTACCTGTTGCTGGTGGAGCAGCTGATGGTGAATTGTTTGCTGGGGTTTCGCTTTCTGGAGCTTGCTCATCCAAGTCCCTTGCCACCAGTGCCTCACACTTATTTGTAGTTACACGGAATCTTAAGGGTCGGAAGGGACCTCGAAAGCTCATCCAGTCCAACTCCCCTGCCAGAGCAGGACTAACTAGAGTAGGTTACACAGGTGGGTTTGGAATGTCTCCAGAGAAGGAGCCTCCACAGCCCATCTGGGCATCCCCTTCCAGTGCTCCCTCACCTCAACAGGGAAGAAGTGTTTCCTTGTGTCTCTTTGGAACCTCTTCTCTTCCGGTTTGTAGCCATTGCCCCTTGTCCTATCGTTGGTCATCACTGAGCACAGCCTGGCTCCATCCTCCTGACACTCACCCTTGATGGATTTGTAAACATTCCTGTGGTCACCTCTCAGTCTCCTCTCCTCCAAGCTGAAGACACCCAGCTCCCTCAGCCTTTCGTCACAAGGGAGATGCTCTACTCCCTTCATCATCTCTGTGGCCCTGTGCTGAACTCTCTCCAGCAGCTCCCTGTCCTTCTGGAACTGAGGGGCCCAGAGCAGATACAATATTCCAGATGTGGTCTCACAAGGGCAGAGGAGAGGGGGAGCAGAACCTCTCTCCAACTACTGCCCACAGCCCTTCTAATCCACCCCAACATGCCATTGGAATTCTTGGCCACGAGGGCCCATTGCTGGCTCATGCTCATCCTGATGCCCACTGGCACCCTCAGCACCCTTTCCCCTACACTTCTCTCCGAGTTCATTCCCCAACCTGTACTGGTACATGGGGTTGTTCTTGCCCAGATGCCAGACTCTACACTTGCCCTTGTTGAACTTCATGAGATTTTTCTCTGCCCAACCCTCCAGCCTGTCCAGGTCTGCTTGAATGGCAGCACAGCCTCTGGGCTGGCAGCTACTGCCCCTAGTTTAGTATCGTCAGCAAACTTGCGGACAGTGCCTCTGTTCCCTCAGCAAGGTCATTAATGAAGAGACTGAACAGTACTGGTCCCAGCACCGACCCCTGCGGGAGTCACAGGCCTCCAACTAGATCCTGACCTGCTGATCACCACTCTCTGCCTTCTTCCCTTCAACCAGTTCACAACCCACCTCACCACCTGATCATCCAGCCCACACTGTCTCAGTTTTGTGGCCAGGATGCTGTGGGAGACGGTGTCAGATGCTGGACTGAAATCGTTGCCTGCCCGTCCTCCCTGCTCGCCCTGCCTGTGCCGCCTGCCGCACAAGCTGCTGTGCCAGGCCCTGGCTGATGCCCAGGCTCTGTTTGCCCATCCTGGTCACTGAGCTCCCTGGGGAATGTTTAAAGCCCGTGGTTGGGGCGGCTCCAGCACTCACCAGGAGCATCCCCTCGTGTCCCTCAGTGTCCACCCGGTCCCCTGAATCTCTCTTGGCTGCATCTGGGCTTTTTCAGTCTGGCCTGAGCAGCTTAGAAAGAAAAGACGGGTGCCCTGCACAATCCTTTCTGTTGCTGTGTCGTGGTGTTTTTTCCCTGCGGTCCCTGTAGGATGCCCTGTGGTCAGCACCATCGTTGCGCTGGAGCCCACGCGCAGCGCGGCGGGTGCAGCCCTGGTGACGTCAGTGCTGAGAGAAGGTGCCCGAGAGCGTGGATGGGCCAGAGAAGGTGGCGCTGTCACAAAGGGCCCGGCCCCAGCAGCCCTATAAAAGCGGGCCGGGGGCAGGGAGCCGGCAGTGCGGGCAGCGGCTGAGCAGCACGCTCGGGCAGCGGCAGCATGGCCCGGGCCCGGAGCCGCAGAGCGCGCAGCAGGAGCCGCAGCAGGAGCCGCAGCAGGAGCCGCCGCTCCTGGGGCCCACGCCGAGCCAAGAGAGCCCGCAGGGCCGGGCAGCCCAGGCGCCCGCGGCCCGTGAGGAGCCGCCGCCGCCGCGGGACGCGCAGCCGCCGCCGCGGGACGCGCGGCCGCCGCCGTGGCTGAGCCCGGCCGGCTCTGATCCGCCGCGCGGCCGCTGGGCCTGAGCCTCCCGGCCGCCACGGCTCCTGCAATAAAGACGAGCCCATGACGCAGCCCTGGATTGGTCTGATATTCTGATTGTTGTCATCCTGTTCCCTTTGCTTCTCTGGAGCAGGACTTGTGTCCTGCTTTGTCCAGGACAGCTCCATCTCCAGGGTGGCACAGAGCACAGTCTGCAGAAGGGCCCTTTGCAACAGGACTGTCCTGCTTGACTTACGGCCCAGATGCTTTTTCAGGAGTTACTTGTGTGTCAAGTCATCTTCAAGGCAGCACAAGGGAAAACACAGGGCAGAGAGGAAAAAGACTAATGGGCGCTGCAGCTCTCCTGACTGCACTAAGGCACAGAGAGAGGAGCCCTTTCCACGTCCTGTGCCAAGGTTCCTCCAATTTGCAGTGATAAAAGTGAGTTCTATCCCAAAAAAGAGCAGCCCTGACACAGAAAAGCTGACTCCTCAGCAGCACGGGAGCAGAGCTCTTGCCCCTCACAGACAACACACAGCACAGCAGAGAAATGCATTTCAGTGGGAGGGTAATTACCTGAAGAATGGAGTGGCTTTGCTCAGAGGAGTCTGTCTTCTATTTTCTCTGCACTTTGCTGTTTTTAAAAGGCTCTCCTTCAAAGGAGCAGCAAATGCCCAACAGCAGCTGCAGCAGCCAGCTCCTGCTCCTGCCCTTCGCAGGCACGGGGGAGCTGCAGCTGCTGCACTTTGGGCTGTGCCTGGGCATCTCCCTGGCTGCCCTCCTGGCCAACGGCCTCGTCATCAGCGCCGTAGCCTGTGACCACCCCCTCTACACTCCCATGGACTTCTTCCTCCTCAGCCTCTCCCTCTCGGACCTGGGCTCCATCTTCACCACGGTCCCCAAAACCATGGCCAACTCCTGCTGGGACCATTGAGACATCTCCTGCTCTGAACATGCTGCCCACACATTGAGGAGTCTCCTTTTCATTTCAGGAGAGTGTTATCTTCTCAGCATCATGTGCCTCGGCCGCTCCCTGGCCATCTGCCCAGCCCTGCACTAGGGGCCGCCCTGGGCAGCAGAGCCTGTGTCCAGGTGGCAGCAGCTGCCTGGGGCTCTGGCTTTCTCTCAAGTTCCTGTACTTTACTTTCTGTCAAGTTTCCTTTGTTTCCCGTGTTTTTCTTTGGCAACATTAGACTTTATTTTGTAGGGCATTTACTACAATTACTACTATTTACTACCATTTCCTACTATTTCCTCTTCTTTTTCTCTGCTGCAAGTGCTTGAGGCGTCTGGGACTTTGCAGTCCTAGGGACAGAAGGACGTGTCACCGGTGCAGGGGGATGCAGAGGGTAGATGTTGTCGAGACACAGGTGTTTGAACCTGCTGCCAATCAGGCTCAGCGCTCCTTCAACTTCATGGGAGAGGCCTGGAAGACAAGAATCCCACCCAAGGTCAGCAGCACAGGTAGGCTGAGGACACCTCCAGCCCTGCCATGGGAAGCAACCCAGCTGCCAGAAGCCTCCTGAGCTGCATTGACCCAACTCATTGACAGACACTTTTCAGCCCCAATTGATCCAACATCCTTCCCAGTCAAGATGCTGAGAAGCATCCGCTATCTTCCGCTTCAAGCCCAAAGGGATCCTGCAAAAGGGGCTGCTTCAGCTCCAGCAGCCAAAGCTGCTCAAATGCATTCTCAGCCCTACAACAGAGGCTGCACGTGCCCAGGCCCAGGCCACTTTCCACATCCTTCTGCTTGAACAGCCCTGAGCAGAACATTTTGGTAAAAGCCGTGGCCTAGCCAAGCCACTGAATCCATTTCTAATCTAATTCAAGGCCCCCAAGCTACGCTCTAGACTCTGAACAAAAAGGCTCCTCTTACCTTTGATGTGACAGACTTCGTAGTCATCGACATCAGGGGCGCTGACACAAAAATTTTGGCCCCAGACTCTCTCCTCAAGCTGTTAATAAATTGTCCTTGCTTGCCAATCAGACGTGTAACTATCACCTTGATGAAAGACAAGAAAGCAAGAGTCAAGGAGAGAAATGTAGCTCAAACACCACTGTGCCCTGGGCTCGTTTTGCCCATCTTCCTGGTTCCTGCAGCTGATTTGGAGGTTGGGTTTGGACAGGCAGCGGGAGCGTGACCCTCCTGCACAGGGGAAAGCACCACAGCTCATTCCCTGCCTCAGGGACTGTGAACCCTCAAAGACTTCTGAGGGCTTTCAGAGCGCCACCCTGACACATCAGGGTGGAAGGTGCTGGAGAAAAAGGACTCCAGCAACCACCAGCCCTGGGTGTCTCCCTAACATGCCTCTTCTTTCCATCTCTGCACCTCTTCTTCCTTCCTATTGGGTCCCACGGTACCTGAAAGCGTCTCCGCAGGGCAGGGCAGGAGGCACGAGCAGGACAGTGGCTGCTTACCTTTGGCACCTCTATTGCCCAGACAACCACTTTGGATTTTCCCCTTTGGCCGCGCTTCTTTCGGGTCACTGTCTGCCACTCGGGACCGTCTGTGTCCTCCGAGTCCTCGTCAGAGCCATTTACACCTGCAAGACAGGCGCACAGGTCAGCATTCAGACAGCCCACACAGTGCAGCTGCCACACAGCAGGCCAGGCAATGAGATCCTTTCCTAGAGAGGTGACACTAAGCACTTGCTACGCATTCCATGGGGATGCTCCTCCATCAGGTTCCCCAGGATGTCACGAAGGGTCAAATCCCATCACACAGCCTTGATGCCTGGGGAGAAACCAGCCCACCTCTGGCAATGCAACAGGAGCAGGCCCAAGGTCAGCAGCAGCCCCTCAAACACAGTGATCCCAGCAGCAGAGGCAAGACAGTCCTGTCCAAGTGCTGACCAAAACTGCCCCAAGTGGAGCAGCAGCCGTTTGTCTTGGCCCCAGCCCAGCCAGGTGCCGAGCAGCCCGGCACAGCCCTTTCCTGCCGCGCCACGCGCATGGCTGCCCGCCGCCAGCAGCCCCGCAGCATCCCTGCTGGCAGCCGTGTGCTCAGCCGCTGCCGCCGCCTCCGCCAGCCCCCGCTCAGGGGCAGCAGCGCCGGCCGCCTGCGGAGGGGCATCAGCTGGGGCGGCTGCAGCCGGGCAGAGCCCAGCGGGCACATCCCGCGCGGCACCCGGCAGCGCTTCCTCAGCCCGGGGCTCTGCCTGCGGGGATGGCGGCAGCGCAGCGGCGCTCTGGGCACTGCTCGGCTCCTGCCCGGTTCCTGTTGGTGCCAGCGCTGCTGACGGCCGCTGCTCTGCGTCACTGCCTGAGCCTGAGGCCTGTGCGGGGCTGGCTGCAGCGCTGTCGGGACACTCTGTGCTCTGCACGGGGACAGAAACAGCAGCAGGGACGCTGCTTTCCCCTGCACATCCTGTTGTCTCTTGTCTCTCAGTGTCATCCTCCAAGGTGCTGGGCTGAAATGTCATCGCTGACACCTCTGGAAGGTCAGCCTCTGGCCATTCCTCTTCCAACGAGGAACACAGACTCTGAGGGACACAGGCTTCCGTCTGGGGCCACGATTCCTTCTCTGGGCCTCCTTCCTCCAGCGCTTCCTCAGCAGCAGTGGCCGGTTCCTCATGGTCGCTGGCCTGCGCTTTTCGGGAGGAATAGAGCCACCAGCAGCTCAGCAGTGCCAGCGCTCCGGGCACGGCGTATGGGATCACGCTGCAGAAGCGCAGAGACATTGCACACAGCCTCAGCAGCATCTAGCAAGGACACACAGACAGCACGTTCAAATAGACACAGGGAAAGAAACAGGAAGGCAAAAGTTTCAGAAAAGCCTTGAGGCTTCTGTTTGGGCCCAAACCCTCCTCTGTAGCTCCCAGTGCCTCCTTTTTGGGCCACAATCAGAACTAGCACAGAGCAACACTACTCATAGCCCTGGCCAGCCTAGAGAGGTGCAAGAGTTCAGCCTAGAGATGGATCACGAGGTACAGAGTTGGATCATCCTTACCTTTGGAAGAGGTTGGAGAAGTGGGCAGCAAATGAGAGATGGTTGGAAGCAAGCAGGAAGGCGAGTAGCCAAAGAAGGAGCCGAGTCCTCCCGAGGGCAGCTCAGCCCAACTGGCTCTGGCTGTCCCGCTCCGAGGCTCTACAGCCCACCAAGTTATAACTTTCACATGATTCCACACACGTTCTTCAGCATCATTCCCCCTCTGAAGGTCTTTCATCAGTTTCAGATTTCCTTAAAAATGACCTTGATCTCGTAATTCCGGAGACAAAAACTGACCAATACTCACAAAAGCCACCAGTCTGCAGTCTGGGTGAAAGTCTCTCTGTGCTTTTACACGAGACAGACCAAAGAGGAGATGAAGACCATTTCTCTCACTGATATGCTCCAAAGTGCTTTGGGGTAATGCTTACCCCAAATCAGAACAGGGAGATGCAGAAAACCCAGCACCTACACCTTTTCACTTTCTCTCCTCCTCACGCCTGCCAGGAGGTGAACGGTGTCTTCACAGAGAAGATTTAGTCAAGAGACACCTGCTCCTGAGCAACTGCTGCCCCATTACAACTGTCAGCCAGCTCTCACCTCTGCCACACTGGAGCTACTCACCTACACAAGATTCCTAAGGCTGTCAATCCTAAAATCAACCCAGAGACAGATACATGAGCACATCCCACTAAAGGCTGATAAGAATGACTGGTCACCCAGAGCAGCTGCATTCAAAGCACTTGAGTGTTAACAGCCCATCGGAAAGGGAGGCAGTTGTGTGGAACAAGCGTGACCTGAACTGGCCACATTGTCTGTAAGGAGCTGTCAGCTTCTCTAACAACAGATCATGGCCTGGAGAAGCCAGTTGGGCCTCAGCCCATTGAGCCTTGCCTAAGGAGACCTCAGTGAACATTTCCTTCCCTTCCAACTGGCTTTTCCTCCTTCTTCCGAACCTAAGCTGCCCTGGGGAGAGGGAGGGTGGGGAAAGAGAAACATTAAAGACTGGGAAAGGAAAAGTCATCCTCTCAGACTAGTAAAATCCCTTTCTGACAGCTGGAAATGCATGGAATGAATCCCACCTCTGCTCTGGAAGAGGGTCAGTGCAAAATGCAGGCTCACGAGGAGTTTAGTCTCCGAGTCATCACATTTTAGAGAAGGAGGAAGTCTTTGTAACAGCTTCTGCAAAAGGAGCCCTATGACAGAAAACCACAAGTGCTCCCCATCCCTTTCTCAAACAGCCACTCTTGTCAGCACACAGCAGCACCTGCTCAGTTCAGAGCAACCGCACAACTTCAGCCGGTTTCACACGTGCCATCTGATCAAAGGCAGAGGAAATCTCCAGCCAGCAGCCAGTGGTGAAAGTTGACAAGAAGCCTTTGAAACTTAAACCAGAGGCAAAAGGAGCTTTCCAAGAGAAAGACTCCCCAGGAACAGCACTGAACTCTTGGTCAGAAATGCAGGTTCTGGGCACACTACAAGATGAAGCAACTTCCAGGGGCACCAACAGCAGGACTGCACTGTCTTCATCTTGGAACGGAGGACAGATGGGAAGGTTGAGATACATTGACACTGCTGCCTCCCTCACAAGGACAGATGCTGGCCCGTCTCTCTCTCACACACACACATGGTTCCTCTCGCTCACTCTCTGGCCAGTCCAATTAGCTCCCCACTTACGCGTTACTGGCTGGGATGGCGTCTTTCCCGTCGCTCGTCAGCATCGCGCCCTTCGTGTTGGGATCATCCACCTCCACCATGAAACTCCTGGGCATTCCAGTGCTCCTTTTCATTCTGGGAACAGCATCACAAGGGATCAGAACTTCAAATGAAGCACTTGCAGCTAGACTCTAAAGCCTGAACATCAAAATGCTGTGTTCTCAGAGTCCAGTGACTGTGGAAATCTCTCTGTGCACAGACACTGCTCTCTCGTGGTACATTCAGTGCAACTGAAAGGCTTTCAGCCCAAAGTCCTGGGACTCAGGAGCCCTGTAAAGAAAAACCAGAACAACTCATCAGGCTGCTGTCTTGAAAACCAGCAAGAACAAGCCCAAGCGCATCATCTGAAAGCTTCCCATTGCTGTGGTTTGCACCCTACGTCCCGGCAGGCCTAAAAGTGTAACTCTGCTGTGGGTCAGCTCCATTCACATCTACTCCATGGTAAGAAAAGCTAACAGCAGCTGGAAGGAGACAGACAGAATCTGAATGCCTCTGCAAACCAACAGCCAGGAAGAAAGGTGAACATACTGAAACCCCTCCCAAAGAACGTGATGTTTCTTGGATATTCACAGAGCAGACGTTTGGCTGGTGGCTTTAACTCCTGCAGGTGGCATTCTTCTGTCTATAACCGACGAGTTCTTAGGGATCAAGGCATTCTCATTGGTGTGTTCTGAAAGCAAAGGCAGCACAGAAAAAGCTGTCAGTCAGTTTGTGAGCAAGTGTCTGAATGTGGAGTGTCAGAGCCCTTCAGAGAACCCCGCTACAGACAGGACAGCCCGATGTTACATCTAACATCGTGCACTTCTCATCTCAACACACGAGCTGCAGGCTGCAAGACATCTTCAGGTCTGGGAATCAAACACAAGCAGCAAAACCTTCATTTGTCCCAAGAGATGAGCCCCAAAGAGCAGGGCCCTGAGGCCCCGCGCCCGCCGCCCCCAAAGCACTCACTAGAATAGAAAGAGAACAAAACTGCAACAGACCCAAAAGCCTCACACACCCACGTGTGGCAAGAGTAACTGACTGCAATCCCACTTAGAGGGGTGCACCCTAAACCAGACCTGCAATCGAACAGGTTGTTGTCATACAAACAGGTACTGAGGAGAATTGAACTGGACTAGAACTATGAGCTCCTTTCACAGATACTAAAGCACTGCTGTTGCACAGGAAAGGTCCCTCAGAACAGGAGATTACTGTCTTGTGCATTACCAACTGAAGAAGGGAAACCAAGAGCAAGCAGGTGTCTTGCTGAAGACAGCAGACCACATTACAAGGATCACAAGTGCATCTTGAGGACAACGGCTGGTAATGCATCTGTGACACCTCTGTCTCTGAGAGGAAAATCATGTCTTTGAAATCCTTAGGAAAAGCTCTCCAGAAACTCATTTCCACCATGGGTCAAATCCCTACTCCTGAAGCCCTGCATTTCATTCTAATGGTTTACACACACTGACTGAACACCCAGGAGCAGGAAAAGTAAAGAAAATAGCGTCCCTGTTTTAAATTCACCTTCATACAACAAGCTGACACAAGACATGCCAGGGGATTTAGATGCACTAGACAGAAAACAGCAAGGCTGCTGCTGACTTTGAGCTGAATGTCATGATGGCATTGAGCTAGATCTTTGCCTGGCATGGAGTGCTTCACCACCGAGGCACTCTCAGCAGAAACACTCTCTTTGTAGAGAAATGGAGAGAAGAGGCAATCACAAAAGGACAGCTGGAGACTGCCAACACACAAACAGTAACCCAAAAGTACTTCAGACTGCCGCTCAGTCATGGGCTTTGGAAGGCCTTTGCAGTAGTTCTCCACACAGTGCTCTGTATTACACCTTGGTAGTTTAGACTTGGCTCTGCAGATGAATTACCAGCCTGGCTAAGAGCTCCAGCTGCACTGTGCCTCACCACTACTACCTTGTCAAGTCTGGATGTTGGCTCACACACACAGGAACTGGACTGACCCAAAAACCACAACCTGGGCTCTGCAGCACCGATGATCCAAGTGAGTTCAGGTGGAAGCACATTTCTGAGCCATGCTCCTTTCTCCAAGACTATACGTCCCAGTCAGAGACAAACTCAAACAGGCTGTGCAAGCATCCCAGGAAGTCCATCCTACGAATACATCAAGCACTTCTGACTTGGCTGAATCTTACCTCCTTGTTTTAATTGTGGTTACTCACCTCTCCTGAGGTTTCCTCCACAAGCTCAATGGAACACAAACAAAACACTCCCAACAGAGCTGACTGAAATTCCCCAAGGTTAGGAAGAGACGCAGCACTACCAATGCCATGTCGAAAGGACGTGAACAGTGATCATGAGAAAAAGATCCAAAAAGGAACAACAGGAAAGTTGTAAAGATCATTTCCGAAAATCAACTGCTGATGCCTCTTATGACCGTGTTTACAAGGGCATGTGTCCCCCATCTCCCTTCCGCAAATGCACAGCTGGATTCCACACCCCACACAGGAGAGTCACTGGGCTGCTGGGATCAGTCACACACATGACTGAGGGAAACGAAGGCACCCGAAGAAAGGGATTTGACCAAGGGAAACCAACACAGACAAAAACATCCCCTGTGTTGCTTTCACCAGCAAACAGAAACCATATTCTCTTTCTCTAGCGTGGTGGGAACAGCAGCTCAGCAGCTGCACCTCAGGGCAGCAGTCAGCACGGGCTGAACTGGAAATGTCTGCTGAAATCCCAACAACTGCCTATGAAAGGTCACATCAATCCCAGAGATACCAGAACAACAACCCCCAGCCAACACTACACTGTGTTTTTCACTCCTGAAGAACATCAGGTTGGCGTCACAGCCAGGGTCCCTACCTGGGTCTGTCAACTTGCCCCTCTGCAGCCAGCAAGGCAGAGCTTTTGTCCCCTCCTACCCCGCGGCGGCTGCCAAAGCAGCGGCACAGCCAGATCGGCGAGCTCCCGGCCGGGCTGTGCCTGCGAAACCTCTGGCCCAGCACCTGTGGGGAGAAGGGAAATGGAGTGAAAGCCCTGCCAGAGTGACCAGCACCACACACTGCTGCTGTCAGACTGAAATGCTGGGGCGGCTCCGGGGGCTCTGGCAGCTGGGGTACCCGGGGCCTGTGCCCGGGGCCTCTGACTCCATCTCCTGCCCCTCCCCAGCTCTCGGGTCACCCCCACGGCTGTCCCAGCCAGGCCCAGCTCCAGCTTGGAGGTCCCATCACCAGCCCTGGGTGGGCAGCAGGCAGGAGACACCCCACAGCTGCCCAAGGGCCTGGCTGGCCTGAGCCCTCACCTCAGCCAGGCCACAGCTGGAGCAGGAAAGGGATGGAGCTTAAGGAGACAGGGAGTGCAGGAGGAAAAAGAACACTAAAGAGCAGGAAAGAGGGACAGAGAGAGGATTGGAAGGGCAGAAAGGAGGACATGCGATACACAGACACAGGCAGGGAGAGGGACAGGGGGGCAGAGAGACAGAAAAGGCAGCAGGAGAGTGGAGTGCCAGAGAACTGGGACAGGGATTAGGACAGAAGGGAATAGGGAAGGACAGAGAAAGGGAGGGGAGGAAAAGCAAAGCATCCAGAGAGAGCAAGGACCAGAGGGATGTGGATCAGCAGAAGGAGGCGCAAGAGGGTGGAACAGCGATGGCCTGAGAGAGTCAGAGGAAGAGCTAAAAGGGGGTGAGGAGCAGGATGGAGGCCCGGAGAGAAGAGACAAGTTCCAGCCAGCTGAGCAAGAGAGATGGGGAGGAAAGTGGGGACAGGCTGTGGGGGGGAGAGGGAAAGTAAGGCCAGGAAGCACAACGTGGTGATAGAAAAAGGCAAAGGACAGGGAGCAGGAGAGGAGAAAGGAAAAACAGCAACAGGATGTAGGACACACAGGGAGGGGTTAGAAAATACAGACAAGGAGTCCTACAGAGAAAGAGAAAGAAAAAAACAGTGATGGGCTAAAGACCGAGAGGGAGGAGGTGAAAGATGAGGGCAGGGAGCCAGACCGAGTGACGGGGGGACACCAAAACTAGCAATTATGGACAAGTGCCCTCATTTCTTGAGCAGTGCCCAGGAACTGCACTAGCAGGAGCCTCCAGAAGTGTGGTGCCTGCAAAAGGCCTGTCCTGGGCCCAGCCCTGCACCCTGAGAGTGCTGCCGGCCATCACCTTGCAGAGTGGCCAGCACTGGGGAAGGGAAATCACCCAGCTGTTTCTTTGGGGTTTTATTGTGATGGTTTTGCTTTCAAAAAGCAACTGTGTATGCTCTAAATAGCACCTGCAAGGAAAAGGGAAGCAGGCTTCCCAGGCGGGACACCTTTAATGCCTGAACCAGGTACCAGACTTGAGAGATTTCACAGAATCATAGAATCGAATCAGAGAATGGTGGGGGTTGGAAGGGACCTTTAGAGATCATCCAGTCCAAGCCCCTGCAGAAGCAGCTCCCACCTAGACCAGGGCACACAGGAACATGTCCAGGTGGGTCTTGAAGACCTCCAAGGAAGGAGCCTCCCCACCCTCCCTGGGCAGCCTGGGCCAGGGCTCCCTCACCTCTCAGTAAAAGAGTTTTTTCTTTTGTTTCAATGGAACTTCTTGTGTTGCAGCTTCATCCCATTACCCCTTGTCCTGTTGCTAGCCACAACAGAGAAAAGAGACGGCCTGACCTCCTGACACCCACCCTTTAGATATTTGTCAATGTTAATAAGGTCTCCCTTCAGTCTCCTCTTCTCCAGACTAAACAGCCCCAGGTCCCGCAGCCTTTCCTCATGAGGAAGATGTTCCAGTTCCCTGATCATTTTGTGGTCCCTGTACTGGCCTCTCTGCAGAAGTTCCCTGGAGCTGAGGAGCCCAGACCTGGACACAGGACTCCAGATGAGGCCTCACCATGGCAGAGTAGAGGGGGAGCAGAACCTCCCTCGCCCTGCTGCCCACACTCTGCTTGATGCCCCCAGGATGCCATTGGCTTCTTCTCCACGAGGGCATGCTGCTGCCTCATATTCAGTTTCTTACCAGCCAGCACTGTCAGGTCTCTCTCTGCAGAGCTGCTCTCCAGCAGGTCAATCCTCAGCCTGATCTGGTGCAGGGGGTTGTTCCTTCCCAGCTACAGAACTCTGCACTTGTCCTTGTTGAACCTCAGGAGGTTCCTCTCTGCCCATCTCCGGGGAATCCGAAGGAAGGGATTTGACCAAGGGAACCCAAAACAGACAAACCCATTCCCTGTGTTGCTTTCACCAGCAAATAGAAATCATATTCTCTTTCTTGAGTGTGGTGGGAACAGCAGCTCAGCAGTGGATTTGTAGGCACAAATGTGACATGGACCAGCCAGCTTGAATAAAGATGGTAGGGACAAGTTAATGCAACTGGCAAGCTACTTCCAATTATCAGAAACAGCTGCTGCAAGGTTATCAATTGGGCCCTGGGTGATCACAGGGGTGAAAGCAGCATCTAAGGAAGTAGCTAGCAAAGGAAGGGTGGGTTTGAGTCAACACTGTTGGTGGCATTACATTGCCCGTGTATGTCTCTGCACGTGCATTACCTAGCTTCTCTACATCTTGGGATGAATGTTGCTTGCACTGTTACAACAGGCCTGGAGCAGCTGCCAGAGCTCCCAAGGCACAGCCAAGCCCCAGCTGTGTGCCCCCAGCCCCCAGTTCCCCTCACCCAGCTCCAGGCCCCCAGCACGGCTCCGGCCGGCTGCCCCTTGCTCACCATCGCGGGTTCGTGGCAGAGGGCGATGACGGCTCTGAGCACCAGGCACCGCATCACGCTGCTCTCGCTCCCCAGGTACCTCGGTTCCAGCTGCAGGGCGCGTTCATCACAGGGCTCATGTCAGGGCAGGCCAGGAACTGAAACACACCGAGTACTCACCCTCTGCCCCACTGACTGCTCTCCCCCCCATCTCCTCCCAGCAACCAGGCTCACCTCGACCAGGAACGCCCTGGCAGGGACCTCCCAGCAAGGCTGCTCCCTGCTCAGCAGATTCACCAGGCAGTGAATCAGTTTCTAACATGAGCCCCTCGCGGCACCACACATCTCTCGGGCAGGGGGTGGGGGGAAAAAGGGCACCGCTAAGGTGGGCAAGGCCCTGGACTGACTAGCTGAGGGCTGGACTTCTCAGGAGAAAGGCAGTGCCCAAGACCAGCAAAAAGCACCCTTCCTGCCCCAAAGCCTCCTGACGACACTCTTTTGCTGCCCACGGGCCAGTCGTCCCCCCGGCTCTGTCTCTGGCCCTCGCTGCATCCTGCCTGGCCCTGGGACGGACGCCCCATCCCGAGCCCTCAGCCCAGGCCCCACGGGAGGGGACGCTGGTGCTTTGGGGGGTGTCTGCTCCTGGGCACCCACCTCTGCCAGGCTTCTCCAGTCTGCCGGGCCAGCCCTTGGTGACAAGCCCCTCTCAGCCAGCACCAAGGGCATTTGCGGGGGTGTCCTGTTTGCAGGGGACAAATGTTGGAGGGAGCAGAGAGAAGGGGGCTCTCACCTGGCCAGCAGCCCCACGGCACTGTGCCAGCTCTCAGGGTCGAGCAGTGCTTCCCAGCCGTGCTCGCGCTCGAATTCGCGCACCTCGGCCTCATAAGCCAGGTAGTACAGCAGCTTCCTCAGGGTCCGCATCGCAAACCCGCGCCCAGGTCACACTGGGAGCCCCTGGCCTCAGCTCCAGAGCCGTGTCAGGGATGGCAGGACCGGCACGGGGCACCTGCCGGGGACGATGGGAGAGCGGCCTTCCTGCTGCCATTCTCAGGGCCCAAAGCGTCACGGGCAGCACCCAGCCCCTCGTGCCCCTGCACACAGCCTGCGCTTGAGGCCCAGCAGCCCCATGCTGAGGGTCCCAGCCGCCTGCTGCGGCCACAGGAGCCCTCAGAGCCCGACAACGGCTGCCCAGAGGGGAGCCAGAGCCCCGCACAGCCAATGGCAGCGCAGCAGGCGGGCACGGCCCTGATGGACGTGTGAGCGCAGCCAATCGGAGGCCGCGGCGCCTCAGGGAGGGCGGGCCCAGCGCAAGGCGGTGACAGGCCTGCAGCCAATCAGAGGCGGCGGAGCCTCAGGGCGGGCTCTGCAAAGCCCCTGAGCCACAGGCAGAGGCAGAGCGAGAGAGACGGGAGCTGCTGGACACAGGCCCCCAGGGGTGAGTGCTGAGGGGCCGGCACATGGCTGTGGGCAGCAAAGGCTGCGGCCCTGCAGAGGAGAAGGCTGAGCTCAGGGGGCCCTTGTCAGTGTGGAGGGCTCCCTGCAGGGCAGGGGGCGAGAGGCCGGGGCCGGCGTGTGCTGTGTGGTGGGCAGGGACGGGACGCGGGGTGCCGGGCACACGCTGACACAGGGGAAGCGCCGCTGGAACAGCAGGAGAAGCTTCGTGACTGTGACACAAGGCCCTGAGCTGTGGATGGGCACACTGAGCTAAGGACTGCACCTCAGCCAGCACCAGAGACCCCCAGAGACCCCCCCTCGAGCGGTTTGGGGCTATCGGGAGGCTCTGTGGGCTACTGGGAGGAACTGGGTGTTAGTGGGGGTGACTGGGAGTTACTGGGGGGGCTCTTTGGGAGGCGCAAGGGGCTACTAATGGGTGAACTGGGAGTCACTGGGCTGCCCTGGAGGCTACTGGGAAGTACTGGGTGTTACTGGAGGTGAAAAGACTTACTGGGGAGCTATTTGGGGCTACTAAGGGATGAACTGGAGGCTACTGGGAGGCACTGGGAAGTACTGGAAGTTACTGAGTGTGAACTGGGAAGTCCTGGGTGTTACTGGGGCCTATCTGGGGCTTCCGGAGGCTATTGGGAGGGACAAGGGGCTACAGAGAGGTGAACTGGGGGGAACTGGCGGCTACTGGAAGTGAACTGGGAAATACTGGGGAGCACTGGGAGTTTCTGGGGGAAAACTGGGAGCTACTGGGGAACTATTAGAGCCTTCTGGGGATTACTGAGAGAGACAAGCGACTCCTGAGGGGTCAACTAGGATCTTCTGGGAGGCACTGGGAGCTCCCGGGCTGGTTTGTGTGGGGAGGGGTCCCCTGTGTGACCCCCACACACACTCTCTGCCCCCCCAGTCTCAGCACTATGGGACCATGTCCCTGGGCACTCGCCAGCCTTTCCGAGCTCTGAGTGCTCTCAGAGCGCTGCTGCCACTCGGACACGCCACCTTGCGCATGGGAGGGGGCAGGTCTGGTGTGGCGAGGGATCGGCTGGCTGGCCAAGACCCCCCCCCTTAATGTAGGACCCCCCCAAGCCCAGGGTTGCTGTCCTGCTATCGTCCGGGGCTGCCCTGCACCCAGCAGCCCAACGGCAGCACCTTGAGCATCGGCTGCAGCAGCGGCAGCGTGAGGGGCTTCTTCAGCCAGGACCCGCTGATGGTGGGGAGGGGGCACAGCAGGGGAGGAACATGGAGGAGGATTTTGCCACAAGCATTTTGTGGTGTGGGGAGGGACTTCTGGGGCTTCATAAGCCAAAAAAAAACTGACAGGGGGAAGGAGGCATTTTGGGGTGTTTGCAAATATTGAGGAGTCTTGGTGGGTTTTGGGTCCCCTTCTAACCCTGAGCCCCTCCCCTGGTGTTAAACATGTCAGTGCCAGAGCAAACGCTCAGCTTTGAGTGGGGGTTTGGGGCCTTCTGAGTTGTTTTGAGACCCAGACGAGTCTTGGGGAGTGTTTTGGGGTGTCTAGTGGGGGTTTTAGGGTGCCCCCTGCCCTCAGTTTCCTCCCAAAATCTCGGTGCTGGAGCAGTGGTTGGTCGAGGCCCTGGAGCTGCAGGGTTTCGCCTTTGCTGCCGCCCGTTTCCATGGGCTGTTTGGTTTGGCCGTTCAGGCGGTGCCAGCCTGTGTCAACACGATGTGCCGGCGCCTCCTCAGCAGTAACGTCTTCACCTTCCGCCTCCAAGGTACGGAGGGGACCCCAAAATCCCCCCTCCTCCAGCAGGACACTCATGACTTGCTGCTGACAGGGGCAGCCCACGGTTGAGTGCTGTGGCCTGTCGTGCATCTACACCTGGTCTCAGCACTTTTGCAACTGCATCCTGACACAGATGGGCTCAGGAACAAGCGCTGCTGCGCTGCCCTGACATGGGGCCATTTTTATCCCACCTTCAGGGCCCTTTCAGTGGCACCAACCCCGGCAGCAGCAGCAGTGGGCAGGTTTGAGCCCTGCCAGTTCCCCATCCAGAAGCTGCTGGTTTCGTTAGTTGTGTCCAGCAGCTGCTGCAGGCTCTGATGGGAAAAGCGGCTGGAGCAGCAGGACTCTGCAGCAGAGCTGGACTCTGCCCCTCTCCTTCACTGCAGGGTCTCAGCAGCAGTCATCAGGCAGCAGTGAGGAGCAGCCGCAGTTATAGCAGCGTGTCTTTGCCTCGTTGGACTGTGTAAGATTGACCAGAGGCTCCTGTTATGTTTTGCAGCTCTGGGGCCTCTGTACTGGTGCTGCACAACTGCAGTTTTACGTGTGCAATGGAACCTCTGCAATGGAATGCTGACATGAGCGCCTTTCTGTCAGGTTTAAATGCAACTAACATAGACTTGGAGGACACAGACGGTCCCAAGGGGCAGACAGTGAGTTGCCAGAACCGTCACCGAAGGAAAAAATACAGGCAGTCCAATGTCCTTGTGTGTGAAATAGAGGTGCCCAAGGTAAGCAGCCACTGTCCTGCTCGTGCCTCCTGCCCTGCCCTACACAGCCATCTCCTGCTTCTTCCATCTCAGGGCCACCCCAGGGAGATACAGAACCAGCCAACGAGGGTTTCAGCGTTAGGGCTACAGCCTGGGATGGTTGCTGGGGTCCTTTTTCTCCATCCCTTCCCACCCTGATCTGTCAGGGTGATGCTTTGAAAGCCTTCAGAAGGCTTTGAGGGTTCACAGTCCCTGAGAGCAGGGGATGAGTTGTGGTGCTTTCCCCTGTGCAGGAGGGTCACGTTCCAGCTGCCTGTCCAAACCCAACCTCCAAATCAGCCGCAGGAACCAGGAAGATGGGCAAAACGAGCCCCAGGGCACAGTGGTGTTTGATCTGCATTTCTCTCCTTGACTCTTGCTTTCTTGTCTTTCATCAAGGATACAGTTACACACTTGATAGGCAAACAAGGACAGTTTATTGACAGCTTGAGGAGAGAATCTGGGGCCAAAATTTCCCTCTCAGCACTCCATGATGTCGATGACTATGAAGTCTGTGGCATCAAAGGTAAGAGGAGCCTTTTTGTTCAGAGTCTAGAGCGTAGCTTGGGGGCCTTGAATTAGATTAGAAATGGATTCAGTGGCTTGGCTAGGCCACGGCTTTTACCAAAATGTTCTGCTCTGGGCTGTTCCAGCAGAGGGATGTGGCAAGGGGCCTGGGCCTGGGCACGTGCAGCCTCTGTTGTAGGGCTGAGAATGCATTTGAGCAGCTTTGGCTGCTGGAGCTGAAGCAGCCCCTTTTGCAGGATCCCTTTGGGCTTGAAGCAGCAGATAGGGGATGCTTCTCAGCATCTTGACTGGGAAGGATATTGGATCAATTGGGACTGAAAAGTATCTGCCAGCCAACTGGGTCCATGCTGGAGGCCAAAGCCATTCCAAGTGGGGCCTGGGGATCTGAGCTGCTCACGTTGGTTGGATATCAGGGTCTGTGTCCAATCTGTTCCAACTGAACTTTTCAATGCAGCTCAGGAGGCTTCTGGCAGCTGGGTTGCTTCCCATGGCAGGGCTGGAGGTGTCCTCAGCCTACCTGTGCTGCTGACCTTGGGTGGGATTCTTGTCTTCCAGGCCTCTCCCATGAAGTTGAAGGAGCGCTGAGCCTGATTGGCAGCAGATTCAAACACCTGTGTCTCGACAACATCTACCCTCTGCATCCCCCTGCACTGGTGACACGTCCTTCTGTCCCTAGGACTGCAAAGTCCCAGACACCTCAAGCACTTGCAGCAGAGAAAAAGAAGAGGAAATAGTAGGAAATGGTAGTAAATAGTAGTAACTGTAGTAAATACCCTACAAAATAAAGTCTAATGTTGCAAAGAAAAACACGGGAAACAAAGGAAACTTGACAGAAAGTAAAGTACAGGAACTTGAGGGAAAGCCAGAGCCCCAGGCAGCTGCTGCCACCTGGACACAGGCTCTGCTGCCCAGGGCGGCCCCTAGTGCAGGGCTGGGCAGATGGCCAGGGAGCGGCCGAGGCACATGATGCTGAGAAGATAACACTCTCCTGAAATGAAAAGGAGACTCCTCGATGTGTGGGCAGCACGTCCCGAGTAGGAGATGTCCCAATGGTCCCAGCAGGAGTTAGCCATGGTTTTGGGGACCGTGGTGGAGATGGAGCCTATTAAACACAGCAAAGTGCAGAGAAAATAGAAGACAGACTCCTCTGAGCAAAGCCACTCCATTCTTCAGGTAATTACCCTCCCAATGAAATGCATTTCTCTGCTGTGCTGTGTGTTGTCTGTGAGGGGCAGGAGCTCTGCTCCCGTGCTGCTGAGGAGTCAGCTTTTCTGTGTCAGGGCTGCTCTTTTTTGCGATAGAACTCACTTTTATCACTGCAAATTGGAGGAACCTTGGCACAGGACGTGGAAAGGGCTCCTCTCTCTGTGCCTTAGTGCAGTCAGGAGAGCTGCAGTGCCCATTAGTCTTTTTCCTCTCTGCCCTGTGTTTTCCCTTGTGCTGCCTTGAAGATGACTTGATACACAAGTAACTCCTGAAAAAGCATCTGGTCCGTAAGTCAAGCAGGACAGTCCTGTTGCAAAGGGCCCTTCTGCAGACTGTGCTCTGTCCCACCCTGGAGATGGAGCTGTCCTGGACAAAGCAGGACACAAGTCCTGCTCCAGAGAAGCAAAGGGAACAGGATGACAACAATCAGAATATCAGACCAATCCAGGGCTGCGTCATGGGCTCGTCTTTATTGCAGGAGCCGTGGCGGCCGGGAGGCTCAGGCCCAGCGGCCGCGCGGCGGATCAGAGCCGGCCGGGCTCAGCCACGGCGGCGGCCGCGCGTCCCGCGGCGGCGGCTGCGCGTCCCGCGGCGGCGGCGGCTCCTCAGGGGCCGCGGGCGCCTGGGCTGCCCGGCCCTGCGGGCTCTCTTGGCTCGGCGTGGGCCCCGGGAGCGGCGGCTCCTGCTGCGGCTCCTGCTGCGGCTCCTGCTGCGCGCTCTGCGGCTCCGGGCCCGGGCCATGCTGCCGCTGCCCGAGCGTGCTGCTCAGCCGCTGCCCGCACTGCCGGCTCCCTGCCCCCGGCCCGCTTTTATAGGGCTGCTGGGGCCGGGCCCTTTGTGACAGCGCCACCTTCTCTGGCCCATCCACGCTCTCGGGCACCTTCTCTCAGCACTGACGTCACCAGGGCTGCACCCGCCGCGCTGCGCGTGGGCTCCAGCGCAACGATGGTGCTGACCACAGGGCATCCTACAGGGACCGCAGGGAAAAAACACCACGACACAGCCTGTTTGCTGTCAGGACTTGTGAGCCTGTGATGGATCCAGGCTGGAGCAGTCTGTCCCTGAAGGACTGCTCTCCTGATGCGTGACCCTCGCTGGGGCAGGGTGTGAGGAGCTGCCCCTGTGGCAGGCCCCAGGCTGGAGCAGTTGGGGAGGAGCTGCAGCCCACGGCAAGGAGCCACGCTGGAGCAGTTGGGGAGGGACTGTCTTTCGTGGGAGGGAGCCCACAGTGCAGCCGTGGCAAGTGTCAGGAGGCCTCCCCCTGAGAAGCAGCAGCATCAAAGTGCATCTGTAATGAACTGACCCCAACTCCCACTCCCCATCCCCTGCGCTGCTGGGGGGGGAAGGAAGGAGAGTCCTGGGAAGAGGAGGGGTGGCAGGAGGTTTTTTTAAGACGGTTTTATTTCTCACCTCCCTGCTCTTATTGTTCCTTTAATAAATCACACCTTTTTCTCCCCAAGTTGTTTCTGTTCTGCCTGTGATGCTCATTGCTGAGTGATCTCTCCATCCTTATCTGAACTCACAAGCCATTTGTTATCTCTCTCTCTCTCTCTCCTGTCCAGTTTGGGACAGGCAGTGATTTTATGACTTGGTGGGCACCGGGCTAAACCACCACCCAATGCCTCTCAGTAATGAGTCACCCATCATGAGCACCCGTCGCTTCTTTCTACGGTGCCCATTACCTGTTGCTGGTGGAGCAGCTGATGGTGAATTGTTTGCTGGGGTTTCCCTTTCTGGAGCTTGCTCATCCAAGTCCCTTGCCACCAGTGCCTCACACTTATTTGTAGTTACACGGAATCTTAAGGGTCGGAAGGGACCTCGAAAGCTCATCCAGTACAACTCCCCTGCCAGAGCAGGGCTAACTAGAGTAGGTTACACAGGTGGGTTTGGAATGTCTCCAGAGAAGGAGCCTCCACAGCCCATCTGGGCAGCCCCTTCCAGTGCTCCCTCACCTCAACAGGGAAGAAGTTTTTCCTTGTGTCTCTTTGGAACCTCTTCTCTTCCGGTTTGTAGCCATTGCCCCTTGTCCTATCGTTGGTCATCACTGAGCACAGCCTGGCTCCATCCTCCTGACACTCACCCTTGATGGATTTGTAAACATTCCTGTGGTCACCTCTCAGTCTCCTCTCCTCCAAGCTGAAGACACCCAGCTCCCTCAGCCTTTCGTCACAAGGGAGATGCTCTACTCCCTTCATCATCTCTGTGGCCCTGTGCTGAACTCTCTCCAGCAGCTCCCTGTCCTTCTGGAACTGAGGGGCCCAGAGCAGATACAATATTCCAGATGTGGTCTCACAAGGGCAGAGGAGAGGGGGAGCAGAACCTCTCTCCAACTACTGCCCACAGCCCTTCTAATCCACCCCAACATGCCATTGGAATTCTTGGCCACGAGGGCCCATTGCTGGCTCATGCTCATCCTGATGCCCACTGGCACCCTCAGCACCCTTTCCCCTACACTTCTCTCCGAGTTCATTCCCCAACCTGTACTGGTACATGGGGTT
Organism: Colius striatus; assembly: GCF_028858725.1. NCBI lineage: Eukaryota > Metazoa > Chordata > Aves > Coliiformes > Coliidae > Colius > Colius striatus. Next base: position 888,434 of record NC_084775.1, on the reverse strand, counting down.
GTTCTTGCCCAGATGCCAGACTCTACACTTGCCCTTGTTGAACTTCATGAGATTTTTCTCTGCCCAACCCTCCAGCCTGTCCAGGTCTGCTTGAATGGCAGCACAGCCTCTGGGCTGGCAGCTACTGCCCCTAGTTTAGTATCGTCAGCAAACTTGCGGACAGTGCCTCTGTTCCCTCAGCAAGGTCATTAATGAAGAGACTGAACAGTACTGGTCCCAGCACCGACCCCTGCGGGAGTCACAGGCCTCCAACTAGATCCTGACCTGCTGATCACCACTCTCTGCCTTCTTCCCTTCAACCAGTTCACAACCCACCTCACCACCTGATCATCCAGCCCACACTGTCTCAGTTTTGCGGCCAGGATGCTGTGGGAGACGGTGTCAGATGCTGGACTGAAATCATTGCCTGCCCGTCCTCCCTGCTCGCCCTGCCTGTGCCGCCTGCCGCACAAGCTGCTGTGCCAGGCCCTGGCTGATGCCCAGGCTCTGTTTGCCCATCCTGGTCACTGAGCTCCCTGGGGAATGTTTAAAGCCCTGTGGTTGCAGCGGCTCCAGCGCTCACCAGGAGCATCCCCTCGTGAGACCTGCTGGCTCCTGGCGGGGCTCCTGGTTTCTCCTCCGTTCCCTGCGCTCCAGGAACACCCAGATACCCTCAACCGGCCGCTCAGCCGCAAAGAAACGAGCCTGGCACTGCCGCGTGTCCCTCTGATACAATGCCATCTCTGCCAGAGAAGTGTCATTGCTACATTCTTCCTCAATTCTTTCCAGTCATCATTGCACAGGGAGTGGTGGAACAACTTGGTAGGCACCAGGCAGCCAGTCAGGGCAAAACCATCATATGAGCCCAGAAGCCAAGCAAGTTGCAGCTGAGAAAGATGTGCTTGGTAGTGAGAGACACAAGAAAGGTCCCAGCCTCAGGTTTTCATCTCCTTAAGAGAGATCCCAGGGTTGCCTGTCAGCCAGCAAACCTTCCCAGCCCTACTGCTGTGGGAGCTCTCCTCAATGGTATGCAGGGAGTCTGCTTAACCCCGACTGAAAAAGCCAGGCTGCAGCTGAGAAAGAGATAGGATAGACGCCGAGGGACAGCAACAAGGCCCCAGCCTCAGGTATCCCACTCCTGTAGAGGGCAGCCGTTTTTCAGTCTGGGCTGAGCAGACTGAATGCATACGAATGAGGAGAGCTCCTACAGCAAGAGTAGGATGAAGGCGGAACTTTGCTGGCAAGACAGGCTGCCATGGAACCTCTGCAAAGTGTGAGAAAGCTGGGGCTGGGGGCTTTGGGGTGTCCCTCAGTGTCCACCCTGTCCCCTGAATCTCTCTTGGCTGCATCTGGGCTTTTTCAGTCTGGCCTGAGCAGCTTAGAAAGAAAACACAGGTGCCCTGCACAATCCTTTCTGTTGCTGTGTCGTGGTGTTTTTTCCCTGCGGTCCCTGTAGGATGCCCTGTGGTCAGCACCATCGTTGCACTGGAGCCCACGCGCAGCGCGGCGGGTGCAGCCCTGGTGACGTCAGTGCTGAGAGAAGGTGCCCGAGAGCGTGGATGGGCCAGAGAAGGTGGCGCTGTCACAAAGGGCCCGGCCCCAGCAGCCCTATAAAAGCGGGCCGGGGGCAGGGAGCCGGCAGTGCGGGCAGCGGCTGAGCAGCACGCTCGGGCAGCGGCAGCATGGCCCGGGCCCGGAGCCGCAGAGCGCGCAGCAGGAGCCGCAGCAGGAGCCGCCGCTCCCGGGGCCCACGCCGAGCCAAGAGAGCCCGCAGGGCCGGGCAGCCCAGGCGCCCGCGGCCCGTGAGGAGCCGCCGCCGCCGCGGGACGCGCAGCCGCCGCCGCGGGACGCGCGGCCGCCGCCGTGGCTGAGCCCGGCCGGCTCTGATCCGCCGTGCGGACGCTGGGCCTGAGCCTCCCGGCCGCCACGGCTCCTGCAATAAAGACGAGCCCATGACGCAGCCCTGGGCTGGGTGTCCTTGGCGCTGGGGCTGGGCCAGGGGGGGACACGCCCTAGGGAAGAAGCCTGAAGCCGGCAGCTCGGCACTTTGGCACTTTGACAGTTGCATGGCAAGGGGATGGGGCGGGATGGGAGTGCCCAGGGAGAGCACCAGGGCTGATGGACAAGAGCTGAACACAAGTAGTCTCACCGAAGGAAAAGCCTCTTTAGAGGAAGGCTGAGGGAGCCCTGGCACAGGCTGCCCCAGGAGCCTGTGGAGGCTCCTGCTCTGCAGGTTCTCAGGCCCGGCCTGGACACCTTCCCGTGTGACCTGATCTAGTTGGGAGCTTTAGCAGAGGGCTTGCCTAGATGATCTCTAGAGGTCCCTTCCAGCTCCTACCACTCTGTGATTCTGTCACAGCTCCCACATCACAGGAGCTGGCAAGGGAGCACTTTGCTGGCTGACAGGCTCCCCTGGGACCTCTCTAGAGGAGTAGGAGAGCTGTGGCTGGGGGCTTTCTTCTGATCTGGGGCTCTTTAGTCTGGAGGGGACTGAGGGGGGATCTCATTGATAGTTACAAACGTCTACATGGTGGGTGTCAGGAGGCTGGGGTTTCCTTTTTTTCTGGTGTAGGCAGTGTCAGGACAAGAGGTCATGGAAAGAAGCTGGAACAACAAAAGTTCCATTGAAATGTAAGGAAAACAATGTTTCCCTGTGAGGTGAGGGAGCCCTGGCCCAGGCTGCCCAGGGAGGGTGTGGAGGCTCCTTCCTTGGAGCTCTCTGAACCTCTATGGACACGTTCCTGACAGAGATGGACCTGCTTTAGCAGGGGGGTTGGACTAGATGATCTCTGCAGGTCCCTTCCAACCCCACCATTCTGTGATTCCGTGATTCCCTGACCATGGCCAGCTTTGAAGAATGGCTTGTTCACGTCAAAGCTGGCATCACAAACCCAGTCACAAGGTGTCCATCCTACTCCTGTAGAGGGGTCCCACGGCAGCCTTTATTTGAGTCTGGGCTGAGCAGACTGACTGCACACGAATGAGGAGAGCTCCCACCTTCGTTTTTCCTGTAGAATAAGCGTTCCTACTCTCCTCTCTCGGTCAAGCACTGGAGTCTGTTTTGCTCAGGACCGTCACTGGCAGCGATCCCTCCCTGCCCTTGTCTCCATCCACAACAACCTTGGTGATCTTTTTACTGCCATTTCGCTGGGGCCTCTGCCATCCTAACGAGGGTGGGGGTGGATGTGGGCACCGAGCAAGAGACTGTCGTGCTGCTGCTGGGCTGGTTGGGCCAAACCACCACACACACACCACCCCCCCCCCACCACTGCTCTCACCAGTTGCCCCCAACAGAGAACACTAGACCTGACGACTTGTAGTTCCCACTCAGATGCATCTGTTCCTGTGTCAGCGTGTCCTGTGTCAGGACAACTCCCCTGACAGAGCCTTGTTTTTATTGATCACAACTCTTCTGAAAACTAAGCACAGCGCCATGTCAGGGCCAGATAAGAGTAAGAGGAACTGAGAGAATTAGTTACTGAATCCAGAGGTCACAGCACTGAAACTATTAGAAGCTGTACTTTTCTAGATGAAATTCTAATCTTGATCAAGTTTGCAGAAAATGCTTATAATGATGAAGAACACCAGCGTGATCATCTCACTCAAGGATGAAATACCTTTTCTGGGAGACTGGAATAACTAGCTATTTGCAGCAACTCTTTTGTAATTTCTGATTTCAGATAAAATGAGTTTATTGTTAAAAGCCTCTGAAAACACAGCAGCTACTCTATAAGATACTGATTTTTATTTGGAAAGCACAAGCACGTAGTGAGTCAGGAGCAGATTAGGACAATATTCTGCAACTATTATAGGCATCTTTTCTGGGTGACTTTCCCGTGCGGGTAAGGAAGCTCCAGCTGCAGGAGCTCCTCAAGTAATGACATTTGTTACAGGAATCACTTAAGTGACACCATTTGCACTTTAGTTTTTCAGGTATGAAATACAGTATACTGTAAACTTCTGTTTGTTTATCTCAATCATCAATCAGTGGTCCTTATACTTAAAGAAGATTATTTATTGTTTGAGTTTGAGTTTTTCTTATTTTTACCTATAATGTTTTGTGCTTGTGGAGGGTTAACCCTGGCTGGCTGCCAGAAGCCCCTCAAACCAATCTCTCACTTGGTTTCCTCAACGGGACATAGGAATAAATTAAGATGAAAAAGCCTGTGGGTCAAGATAAAGACAGAGAAATCACTCACCTGTTACCAACATCAACAAAACAAACTCAACATAGGGAAGGTCACTTTAATTTATCGTCCATTTAAAAGTAAAGCAGGATGGTGAGAAACAAAGAGAAAACTAAAACCACCTTCCCCTCACTGCACACCCCCCCCTCCCTGGCCTCTTCTTCCAAAGCACTCCTTCATTACCAGCTCTTCTACATCCTTTCCCTGGCCCCAAGCAGAGCAGCAGAATGGAGTTGTGCTCACTCCGCAACACATCCTCTTTGCTACTCCTTCCTTCCCAGCGTTTTCCTTTGCTCCTGTGTGAGCCCTTCCCACAGGATATGGTACTTCAGTAATTGCTCTAATGTGGGTTCCCCCTGGGCCACAGGGCCTGCCAGAAAGCTTGTTCCTGCATGGGCTTTTCTCTTGCAGTGATACTACTCATTCGTGCACTCTCCACAGCCTGCAGTTTCCTTCAAGGCAAGTCCACCTGCTGTGACACAAGGTCCTAAGTGGCCTGCAAAGGATGCTCTGTTCCAGCATCTGGAGTACCTGCTCCTCCTCCTTTTCTGACCTTGGTTTCTACAGGGCTGTTTCTCTCACGTTTCTCAGTCTTCTCTCACAGCCGCTGCACATTTTTTACTCTTCCTTAAACACATTTCCACACAGGCACCACCAGCTTGGCTGAAGGGTTCAAATTTGAGCAGTGGTGGGTGGATTTTGGAGCCAGCTGGAAGCAGGTCTCTATGATGCAGAGGCTGCCGCCCACAGCACCTCTCCACCTCCCACTGTCAACACCTTGCCCCTAAACCCAATGCAGTAGCATTTGGTGCATTTCACCAGCAAGAAATCAGATCTTGGTTTGGTTGTAAGAGGGGAACTGCTCAGGAGTCAAGCTCTGAAAAACTCCTTCAGCTGAGTACAGCATGTACTTACTAGATAGAAGTGCACTAGAGTGATCACACACACATTATTCCTGACAAAGACTAAGTTAATCTTGAGCTACACAAACCTAAGATTTCACTAAACTAAATTCATATTTCCCTGCAATAAAATGTGTACTAATGTATCTGTGGGTAAAGAACTGTAAGGAGTTATCATCAGGCATTATAAATAGGTCTTTGATTCTTACAGTATTTAGCAAAAACCAGAGATTGCCCCTGCCTTCTATCTCCTGTACTCAGTAGTTTGTAGTCTTTTGAAGCTTTGGTAAAAGATGGAGGAAGGCATTCCTTTTGTATGAAAGGAAACGTAGTTTGCACAGTTTGATGCCAGAAAATGAGTCAGCAGTAAAGAGTTAAGAGCTGCAAAACAGTATCTAGTTACTTCACTGCCAAAGTCCAGCATTTGGAAACTGTCTGTGCAAGACCATAGATCCATTCACATTCATTATCATATCAGGAAGAAGTTATTCTGGAAATTAACAGAGACAACGTGCAAAGCTACCATTTGGTTTTTATTCATGGACATCGTTCCTTAAAATTGGCACCACACATCAGAAAACATTGCCATCACTAATACACATTCCTAACCCACCTCCATTTTCATAGTTAGACTACTGAGCTTGAAAACTGTGAAGTGGTGAAATACTACCTTTTCCCTTCAGCAAAACGGCAATCCTCATGTTCATAAACATCTTAACTGCATATATGACAACACAGGGCAGAGAAAGCAGTGATAAATTCTAAACTCCACAAGAGTATTTACTGATACATAACTGAAGTGGTATGTTAATGATATTAATACTTCCAGTAAAACTTGAGTCATCAACATACACCTTGTACTTTGGTTTAAAACTTTGTTTTTAATTAAAGAAGCTTGTGTCTTTAGTTCCAGTGCTATCTCAGGAAGATGTATGCTGAAATGATTTAGAGTTGTAATTCTGGTCAGTTAAATGTGATAATATGTAGTTATCTTCACAGTTCATGTTCAGAATCACCAACATTTCCTAAGTTGTGTACACCTACCTCTCTACTCAGGAAAAACCCTTACAGATCAAAATCCTATTTTTCTTTCTTTTCTGACCTACTTTTCTGTAGGAAGGCAATTTAGGATGTTTCCTAGACCATATTCCAAATGGTTTCAGGAATTTAGACCTTGCCTTTCTCCCTCCCCGTGGACAGAAGAGCTTGTAATTATTTCTCTCCTGAAAGAATAGGGAGGTGCAATGAAGCAACAACTTCCTTATGAAAGGAAGGAAATGAAGTAATGATAAATCACATACACAAAAAAGCTACTGGATTCTTCATTCTAGTCACAAAGAGAGCAACTTTTTTTTTTGCCTGCAGAACATGAACAGTGCCTAAGTCAACAAGATCGAGTACTTCAGTGAAAATTCCCTTTTTGGTAACTAGAGTATGCCTTGGAGCGTTGCTACTAAGTCACGCAGAACAACAGGCAAAAGGGGCCAGTGCAAGCAAAAGGGCTAAATATGTTTCACACCTTCAACAAACCACTGCTGCCAGCCTTGACTGCAACAGTAACAAGTGCAGGTTAACTGAGTTTATGGAGAGAAAAATTAACGCTAAAAACGCCAAGCAGAATAGCAAGCTTCTTAACTACATACCTGCAGTTAAGAGCCTGTGCTTCTTTTTGTCTGTTGCTAGATATTGTACAGGAAATGTATATAACTTTCTGAGAGGCAGATAATGCTGAAGTTATTCTTTGCTGTGTAGCACACACAGGTGAAGTAAAAGCTATGCCTCCTAAGCAGTCTGTAAAAAAAGCAAAAATCAAACCACTTCCAACTCAGAAAATGACAAACTACTTCAGTTTGACTCTAAGCCAAAACTTTATCTCTGTAAAGAAGCTGCTACAGCAGCAAATCTCATTCCCTAGGCCTGTGGCAAAACACAGAGCTGGAAGCAACGGAACAATTTCAGACACAACTTCCATGTTGTGTCTCCCATAATGAAAACATCAGAGCTGAGTTACTTTGTTCAGTTGTTTGCATTTTGAATTAGAGGGAGATGCTCTGAGGTGGAGACTTCACAGCTCACAGGACCTGCAGCAGCTGAAGTTTTAAGCCTTAAGCTGTCAAAGCAGCGGCTGTTAACATTTTAACTGTTTAACTGTTACCAAGTTAAAGTTTTAGACAGAGCCACTGAAAACTACAGAATGCAGTTTTGAGACCTACACAGCTCAGACCTGCAAAAGTTTTTGTATTACAGATGTTGAAGAGGCAATTCACACAACACAATACTGAACTGTGCAAGTTAGCTGGGTTTACTGTTGCTTCTCCCATCATTAGCAACAAAAATATTCTTAGCAGCATTACATAGTTTGCTTTCAAGAGATGTGCTTGTTTTGAGAGAAAAAGTGGTGCTTAAAAACTAAAAGAATTCTTGACATGTCCTTGCACTCTATCAGTTAAACACAGTTCCTTGAAAGGGGCAGAAAGACTTTGGCCAACCGTTACGGCAACAATCATTTGGGAGTGGGTGTGTGTCAAAACCAACACAGATTAAATATAAAGCTTCCATTTTAATATAACCTCTCTTATTACTCACAGAACAGTTTAATACTTTCTTCTGAAGGGAAACTGACAGTTCTGCAAGCTATAGGCTTTCTTCCCCACGAGAAATTAAGAAAGAATGAGTCCTCCTCTTGTCTGGAGCAGTGTGCCCACCCCGCTCCTCCAGCAAATACTCAGAAGTAGATGGGAAACAATAGAAACCAGGAAAATCCACGCTTTTTCTTAGTGGTCAACTTATTCAGAATACCATTACTGAAGAAACGTGTGCAGAGACCTGCTGAACTTACATCCATCAGTTCCTTCAACATTTGGATTTAGGCTGCTTTTTATCATAACAGTGATTTGAAAGATGCAGCTCAAAGATGGCTAAGTCACTTCCATAAAGTGAAGGTAAAAAATAAGCATATAAAGGTGAAATTTGCAGACAAAAGTGAGATCAATATTCCTACATTAGTGACATTTAAGTGAACAGACCCAGTTGACAGATGAGAAGAGATCTCATCAACCATGATGCTTGGTCTTTTCAGTCCAACTGATGCTCTTTTAGCAGAGCAAGTTTTCCTACAATTGATTAGTGCAGCTGATGCACACAGTTAATGGCATGTCTGCTGAGATAGGTATCCAAGCACTGTGGGGCCTACGCTGGTCTTTTTCCTCTTGCTCCCACTGCTTTTTTTTCCCCTGCCCTGCTTGTTTGGGTTTTGTCATCAGAGCTTCTCTTCCTAGGTGGCACCTACTGTCAGGTCAGACACATTTACCTGTATTTGTTGTTTCCTTAACAGCTTTCAGTCTTAAGCGAGAATATAACAACTTGCTAAAATTTTTCACAAGCAAGCAAATGAAAACCTCAAGAGCAACACCTATGAGCAACCAAAGTTGGGCTTTTTTCCTTCAGCAACGGGAGTTTGAATTTTGACACAAGATACCTAACATGGTTTGTTTTCCAGTCTCCTATGCTGTTTAGGAAAACCTTCCTGGAAGTTGGTCCTACTAACAGTTCTCTAAACTGAACAGAATACTACCGAGAATTCTACCTAAGGATTAAAAACTTTGCCCTTTAATACAGCTTGACTTGGGAGACTAAAAATCATGAATAACCAGTTTAAAGCATATATATACGTTACACAAGACTAGATAGTGTCCTGCTGCTCTCCCTGACCACAGGAACATCAAAATCCAGCATCTACATGCACCTCAAGTACATCTTGGGATGTAGCATCATCTTGTAACTGAACAGTAAACACTACAGAAGTGAAGGTTCAAATCTTGAAGGAAGCTTCAGCAGGTTGCCTGTAAGCCAGACTCAGGAAACCATAGCAAATAATTCATTACTTCAGGCAGAACTGAATACCAGACCCATTAAAGAAATAAATCCGATTCTTCAGTTGGTATGAGCTGAACAAATCTGAACTTTCTGTAGATTTGAAGGAAAATACAAGTAGTTAAAAGGAAACATTTTCCATTGTTTTAAGGAAAGTAAGGCTAAATTTTAAGCTTCTGCTTAGTAGCTGCACTTTCTCCAATTAGACTTCATGAGAGCAGGCAGTCACCGAACCAGGACTCAGTTGTATTGTGTAGTTCCATTGTTAGCAGGAGCAAAGCAGTACACTTCACCCTTTTGTATCTCTATGTGAGTCGGGCACTAATACCAGCACTGTTAAGGATTAAAAACAAGGAAAACCCACAGTGTCCACGTCCCCCACCTCAGTCTCTTCTGAAGGCCACTCAGATAGCCATGAAAAACCAATCCAACTATGTTTTGATCGGTGCAAGAAATTCCACTGGTTACAAAGCATGCAAGTTTCCAGGTAAACTTATTCTCCATTTTGAGTTACTGGGGCAAAAAAATTGCTCTCCCTCCTTTTGCTGAATTCACAGACATTAGGCACCCATTTTTCCTCTGTGTTAAGAGCCTGTGAACACCACACACTTATTTTATTACTAAGGCCTGCAAGCATTCCCAAATAGGAAAAAAAAGTTAGTTCCCATCAGTAGATATCCCCCCCTGCTGTAATTACAATCAAAACTGGGCAAGAGAATGTCTTTAAGCAAAAGGATCCGACATCCGAAGTGCAGCTGTGCTCACTACTCCCGCCTTGATCTCGTGCACGTGCCGTCTTCGTCGTATTCACCCATCAGCTGCAACATCTATGTTCCAGTATAGAGAAGAAACTGTCCAGCTATCTGTGCTGCATGGGACATTAGCTGAAGCACCTTCCTAGAAAGAAAACCGTTTGTTTAAAAAATAATCACCAACAGGATGACATTACCCCTTTCCATTCCCACAAACAACCTTTAGGTTGAGTTAGGCAGATTTATTTAAGAACTCTCTCACTCCTTCTCACTTCTGAGAAGACAGTCATTTTTATACCAGCTTTAGAAAAAATACTTTTGTAGCCATTGATTAACAGAAAACTATTGCCATGGTATCTGAACTGGAAAACACTCTTGATAAAGCAGGCTGTTGTCCCGTTAGAGATTTTACAGGCCTCCTGCTGAGTCATCACTCAAACTACCAGAGAACCACTGGTTAAAACTTTGCCTGGGAGAGCCCAGCAGCATTCCTGCAGCCCGAATCCACTTCATGTCTCACCTTTAGGCCATTCACTAACACAACACTTCACGTGTCCCCAAGCTGCAGCTCAAATTCGATTAGCTCTGAAGCTGAGCAATCGCATTACAACGGGTACTCAACGGCAAAAAATGTGAAGCCAGGCAAATTAATGCTGTTCAAGCTGCAAGCCTTAAGAATTCTCAGTTAACAGCTATTCCATTTTTATTGAAGATTTTTAAAGTATTCACATTGAAATACGGAACACTGTTTGAGAATCCATACAGATCCATAAACTAAGATCAGGTAAGCAAAGGTATACGATATAAATTGCGGCTCACCACAGGATCACAGAGGAATAGAGACTGTAATATTTGAATAGTCACTTATTCAACTTGATTATAGCTGCATCTTTCTTCCATTCTCCAAGAAACAATAGGAACAGTACTAAGAGCTATATTCAAGCCTCATTCCCCAAAAGCTAAGTAGGCACTCACAAGTATGAAGCTGAGGCATTGGGGAAGTGGTAGGCAAGAACTGGAACCATTCCAAAACTGGAAAGGGATCAGTTTTTGAAGACACAGAAATGAGCCTGGCCTTTGTCTTCTGTAAGAGATGAGGAAGACTTTCTGAGTTCCTGAGATAAACACAGCTGTGAACTCTCTGCTGCTGTTCCTTTCTCCTTTGAGCTCTAGCAAAGGAAACCAAGTCTTCTTGCTACAAATTCTCCTTTTCCTCACTGGGATTAAAGAAGGTTTGCAGTCAAAAGCCGATGCTTCCAAAGAGTAGAATACTCTGTACTTAGAGCCTGGGAAGCCTTTAGGAAAAAAAAAAAAAGAAAGACCACTGTACCCTTACTCATGCTTTCCACACACACGTCATTTCAAGTGTGCCTTTCCCTCCACCAGATAACACAGGCCACGGAGCTTTACAGTTGTAAAGAAAGCTGCAGCTGGTACTGGGCTTTTGAGCAGCTGCAGTGTGTCACTTGCACACAAGACCAGTTGTCACTTAAGCCATGGAACAAGTTCTTTGTTGAACCGAACGTTTGATCCTTCAGTTGGACACTACAGGGAGAAACAGGGGAAATGCATTAATCAGATCTGGCATGCTTCGAGCCCCTCCCACTGAACAGCATTTTAAAGTTCTTTCCCCTTCACACTCTGCAGGTAGGCCACCTCACTGTTGTGTTCAAGAGTACAGAAGGTTCTCTCTTCTGTCACCTCTATTCTTTGCTAGCAGACTGTTTTCCCACTGTGACGCTTATCATATAGTCATAGAATGTTAGGGTTGGAAGGGACCTTTAGAGATCATCTAGTCCAACCCCCCTGCAGAAGCAGGTCAGCCTAGATTGGGTCACATAGGAACATGTCCAGGCAGGCTTTGAAGACCTCCAAGGGAAGAGACTCCACACCCTCCCTGGGCAGCACTTCCCTTGCAGCTCAACTCTGTAACAAAACAGTGCTTCCAGAAGAACTCCACAGCTACTTCAGCTGTTTGCCAGTGTCATTTCCTCCTCATCAGCTGTACTGTGCCAGCAGGGAGGCAGAGCTGTCACTTCAAACTCTCCTTAGCAGTGCAAGTTCCAGTGCTGATACTTGCCTCCACAGCACACAGCCAGAAACAAAAGTTTGTTTCTGCCTCAAGAGACTTGACAAACACAGGAGCAGGAGGAGTGCAGCTGTTCAAGAGAAAACCTTTGCTTTGAAGAAACCCTGATGAAGCCATTGCTACAGCTGAATAATCACCACAGCACAGACAGAGTAATGAGTCTCATCTGCAGCCATGATAGTTGTGGCCTCAAAGATTAAAGGAGGGACCACCTAAATAGGGTGGGAGAGGTCAATCAGACTGAAAGACAAGCAGCAAGATTAGTATTACAAAGTTTAATAGCTTTATCATGAAACAAGGTACTACTTGAACACTTCAAACTAAAGACTACCTATTGCTCAGTGAAAGTGAAAACTCTATGGCATATAATCTGTTCTGTACAGAACAGATCTGGTCCTCAAGAAATGAAGCACAGCAACACTATACTGTTGTGTCTCAACCAGAATTTGAAAGGTCGGGTAGAGGAATTCAGGGCCGCAGCTTGAACATCTGTCCAAGTATGGCACCTCTGTAAAGGTGTCTGAACAGAGAAGAAGTTTTCCTCAACCAGGGCAGGACACAGCTGCTTTTGACAAGGCACCAGCTTTCACCACATTGTTGAGAGCAGTGGACAGAACAGGTATTATTTTGCCCCTACGTAAGCCAGTATTTCTCAAAAGCTAACTTTACTAAAATCACAACCCACCACAGTGTGGGTCGTGTCACAGTCCTGCAAGAGACAGCAGTCCTTGTAGAACCATTATAGTTGGAAAAGACCTTTAAGACCAGAGTCCAATTGTTAGCTTGCTTAGAGACCAGTTGGCTTAAAAACGGTGGCAGCATTTTGCAGATGGTCAATTCCCATTAAGACAGCAGAGAGTGTTATATCTCTCCCATTTTCCTTTGAATCCATGTAGCTCACCTGGTGAATTCAGCAGCCAGGTATTGAAAAGCTTGGGCGAGCTATAAGACCTCTGCCATTAGATCTCAAATTCCTCTCATTTTGTGCTCTTAAAACCCCTCCTTTAAGCAGTCTGATTCTTCTTCCTAGGCCTCCTGCATTCTTCAAACAAATCAAAGAAGCCTGAGGAAATTCTCTCCAGAAACAGAGACTGTATCTAGAGCCTAGTAGTAAATACAAGCTGATAAGATTTTTGCTTTAGGGGAAATTTAAAATTCCACCATAAAAAGCTGTAGTAAGTTTTTACAACTTACAACAATAGTCAGCTATTCACCTTACAAAGAAAGATTCAGTGTATTGGCCAGTATGTGAGAATTAATACAAATACTACAGCTGCTTCCTGAGACCAGTAAGCAAGCACAGATTTTCCATTAACATGTAAACCTGACCAGGAGTGGGAACATACTTACCGCAATACACTTTTTGCTCCCATACGTTTGATGTCATACGAGATAGAGTACATCTCCTAGAACGCTGCCTTGATGTTGAAGCAGCCAATAACATCCTTAGGGTTCAGCTTGTACAGATCAAATGTGACGTCAGCTACTCCCATTTTCTTCTTTTGTCTCACAGCAACACCATTTTTTGTCTAATTTAAAAAAAGTGAGAGACGGTTTGTACCAGGAGCCAGGAAATTTCAGCAAGATAATAGTTAACAGTGTCGAGGAGTGGTTAAGGGAGAATGGACATGGATCCCGGGGTATAATGTTAGGCCCGACGGGGCAAGGCAATCTGAGTTCTAGTTATATGAATTTAATGCACAATCAAGACCAGAGTCAGAGCCATGGTTAAAACAGTTGCTGTCACGTAGTCAGTGCAGACAGCAGGCCTCTTTCTGCTCCTTCAGGGTCAGGCTGTTTTCAGCTAACGAGCTAACAGCTCAAGGTCGGGCTGTTTTCAGCTAACGAGCTAACAGCTCAAGGTCAGGCTGTTTTCAGCTATCGAGCTAACAGCTCAAGGTGGAAAACAACTTCGGAGAAAAACAAGATGGGAAAATGTGAGGGAGCTTGCTTATGGCAGAAACCGCAAGTAGGATGAACATGAGAATGTAATCTATTAGCTGCTGTTGCTGAGCTAGCTTTGAAGCTGCTGTGTATATAAGTTAGAGCCTGCTCTCAATAAAGAGAAGATTTCTGCTATCACTCACATTGAGTAGGACTGATTTCTTCCCACCCAGCTGAGAATCGGACCCTGGGTTGATCGCCGCATGAAGTAGGCTTGGAGCTGGTTGTTCAGGCTTCGAGCCTGGGTTTTTCAGGCTTTGAGCCTGGGTGTTTCAGACTTAGAGTCTGGTTTCAGACTTAGAGTCTGGTTTCAGGCTTCGAGCCTGGTTTCAGGCTTTGAGCCTGGGTTTTTCAGGCTTCGAGCCTGGTTTCAGGCTTTGAGCCTGGGTTTCAGGCTTTGAGCCTGGTTTCAGGCTTCGAGCCTGGGTTTTTCAGACTTAGAGTCTGGGTTGCAGACTTTGAGTCTGGTTTTTCAGGCCAAGAGCCGAAAACTTCGCGGCACATGGCGCCCGAACAGGGACCTCACTGGGTGTTACCGGGTAAGGAGCCTGCCTGTGGGGAGCTGAGACTTGAAAATCCGGAGGCAGAGGCAGTCGGTGGAGGAAGCCTGCCGGACCCCAAGCAGAGGTTGCTGTACCCGGGGGAGTGACTACAGGTTGCGGTGAGACGAGGAGCCGGCACCATGGATAAGGAGGCAGCACTCTCACTTTTACATCGCTTTTTAGAAAAGCGGGGGGTGGACTTTAAACTGACCGATTTGTCTGGTCTACTTGTACATGGTAATTGTAAAGGCTTTTGTAAGGACTCTGTGAAATATTTTGATGAGAAGGAGTGGAGAGCATATGGGACTTTTCTTTGGGACTTGGTTATAGACGAAGATAAGACTGCTCAGAAACTGATAAAACCGTGGAGAGAAGTAATTAAGTGTTTGAAAAAGTGTAAGTTGGAAAAGGATTTGGCCGCTGCTGTAACTCAGCGGCTTGATGTGCCTGAGACTGCAGCCGAGCCAACAGCTGGACGGTTTGGTATCGGGACTAATTATGTCTCACCTCCGTTTTCTGGTTGTCCTGGTTTAGGCCCATCAGGGAACAAAGATCAGGATTAGCCTCAAGTACGTAAGAGGCTGAGAATTGCTCAAGGGCAGGGAAGGCTTAATTGCTGCTTAAGGTTCAGGACAAAACAGACCAGGCTACTTGGTTTGGGGAAGAAAATAGAAAATAATTTAATGCAACATCAACTAAAACATACCCACAAAAACCCAAAACATAACCAAAACGAAACAACACAGAGGAATACGTCAATGAAGAGTCCAACCAGCCTTTTGAAGAACACCTTCCCGCCACACCTCCCCTCTTCCCGGGCTCAGAGCCCTGATCCCGGGGTTTTTACCTTGCCCCCCCCGAACGGTTCGGGGGAGCAGGCAGTGGGGGTCTCAGTTAGCCTGTTCCCGATAGCTTCTGCCATTTGTCCCTCCTCAGGACGGGTGAACCCCACACCAGTCCTCCCTGCAAGTCCATGGGGTAACTCACACACATGGCAGCCCTGCACGGGCTGCTCCGACGTGCACCCATTCCAAAGGCTGCAGCTCCTCTCTGCCTCTCGTGTGGGGCTGCTCTACGGCGTGCAGGCTCTCCAACACGGCCTGGGCCATGGCCGTCTCCCCACACAGTCCCTCGCCCGTCCGGGCTCACTCACATGGAGCTGCTGGAGCCAGTCCTGCCACGGATCTCCATAGGTTGCAGGGGCACAGCTGCATTCTCGCCACGGCTTGCAGAAGGGTCTCCAGTCTACTGCTTCTCCTTCCTTCCTCCTTCTCTGGCTGAAGAGTCCACGTGGTTGCCTCCATCTTGTATCCCTCTTCCACCTCCTGACTCGCATTCCAAATTCCCGTCCCCTAAATAGTGCTGGCAGAGGCGCCAGATTGGCCCAGGCGGGCTGGAGGTGGGTGTGAACCCAGGAGCCGGGGGAGAGTCCGCAAACTCTTTACCGGGTCTTCACTGCAACCCGCTCCCCCTAAGCCAAAAGCTGCTCCTTGCTAAACCAGAACACTGGTGAGTGGGGAGAAATTGGAAACCTTCTCTGGGAAGCCACTATTAGTGGTGATAAGGACAATAGTAAGATCAGTAAAGATCTAGGTCTCGTTTGGAGACACGTGCTAAATACTTTAAAAGAAATGCAAGCAGAGCAGCGAATGGCCATGGCTGCAGCCCAGGCGTTGACCCTTGCACCGAGGCTGAAGGAGACAGACAAGGGAGCGGACAGGTTCCTGCAGGAAGTATTAAAGAAACTGGAGCGACAAGAGACCATGGAAGCACAGCCTGTCGCCACTGGAGGCCAGCCCGGTGCGCGGCCTGTACCGCTGTGACACAGCGCGGTGCGCGGCCTGTACCGCTGTGACACAACCCGGTGCGCGGCCTGTACCGCTGTGACACAGCCCGGTGCCGCAGCCTGTACCGCTATGACACAGCCCGGTGCGCGGCCTGTACCGCTGTGACACAGCCCGGTGCGCAGCCTGTACCGCTGTGACACAGCCCGGTGCGCGGCCTGTACCGCTGTAACACAGCCCGGTGCGCAGCCTGTACCGCTGTGACACAGCCCGGTGCACGGCCTGTACCGCTGTGACACAGCCCGGTGCGCGGCCTGTACCGCTGTGACACAGCCCGGTGCCGCAGCCTGTACCGCTATGACACAGCCCGGTGCGCGGCCTGTACCGCTGTGACACAGCCCGGTGCGCAGCCTGTACCGCTGTGACACAGCCCGGTGCGCGGCCTGTACCGCTGTAACACAGCCCGGTGCGCAGCCTGTACCGCTGTGACACAGCCCGGTGCACGGCCTGTACCGCTGTGACACAGCCCGGTGCCGCAGCCTGTACCGCTGTGACACAGCCCGGTGCGCGGCCTGTACCGCTGTGACACAGCCCGGTGCACGGCCTGTACCGCTGTGACACAGCCCGGTGCCGCAGCCAGTACCGCTGTGACACAGCCCGGTGCCGCAGCCTGTACCGCTGTGACACAGCCTGGTGCCGCAGCCTGTACCGCTGTGACACAGCCCGGTGCCGCAGCCTGTACCGCTGTGACACAGCCCGGTGCGCAGCCTGTACCGCTGTGACACAGCCCGGTGCCGCAGCCTGTACCGCTGTGACACAGCCCGGTGCCGCAGCCAGTACCGCTGTGACACAGCCCGGTGCCGCAGCCTGTACCGCTATGACACAGCCCGGTGCCGCCCGGTGCTGAGTGGGGCGTGCTGAGAAAAAAAAGAAAGAAAAGAGTTCTTCTCTACACAGGAGTTTTTACAAAGTCAGAGAGGCGAAGGGGCTTCGGAGCAGAGCCCCCGCGGGAGAGCTGCTTCCCATTCGAGCCCAGCCCGCCGAGTTACCCCTGGGACGACTCGCAGGGCAATGCCGAGCGGGCGGAGTCGGGCCGGGGTGCGGCGCAGGACGATCAGAGGAGAGTGGGGGAGCGCGACCCCGTGTTAGACTGGGCACCATCGGGCACGCGGGGGGAGACAAAGAAAACACAGGAGAGAGTAATAGCGGCTGCGCCGCCGGCGCCGGCACGGAGTGAGCCAGAGCCCCCCGCCCCTTCCATCCGCAGCCGCCGCCGCGCAGCCGCTTCCCGCGCCCGGTCGGTGTCTCCGGTGCCCCCCCCCACACATCGCACCGACACCGCCGGCCCCGGCCCTCACGGACCGCTGGGCTCGTCCTTTCCATCCTCAGTCCCTTGCCTCAACGAGTGTAAAAACTGTTGGTCGTGATGTTATGCCTTTTGCTGTAAATGTGATAATGAATAGTGGTTTTCTTACAGTGGAAACTTTCTGAGGTGTTTTAGGTGTCAGGAACAGAACATTTTGGCATTGAGAAGCTAAAAGGTGGTTTGTGTTTTAGACTCAGTGGTGAAGGATTTTTTTTTATCAGAAGTAAAAAAAAAAAAGGATTTTGTCACACTGTTGATGCTTCAAATGATTGTGGTAAATGGTTTTAGGCAATTTCAGCAACCCAAGCAAAACATGTGGCTTACACTGGCCAAAGCAATCAATCAGTCTACAATATGTTTATCAATGGCCACTCCAGATAATCCTTTTTCTACCTGTTTGGTGGGAGTTCCATCAGATGTGGCACAATGGCCTGTACCAAATGCATTAAAAACAAATCCCTTCGTTAAGGGTAATGGCAAAGTTGACAGCTGGGATTTGATCATTTCACGGTTGCCAATAATGACAACAGAGCCACAGGAGTTAGAATTATTGGGATCTATAAAGATGGATTTTTGTGTTATGTTTAATTTTACCGGCAATACCAAAACATTTGGGACAGAATGTGGATCCCATCCCGGGAGTGTATAAGAGCACAACATCTTGCTGCAATTATACTTCACCAAAAAGATCCAGGTCTAGTCTTGTGCCTGTACAGTTACCAAAGGGAATGTTTCTGATCTGTGGGGACCAGGCATGGCCTGGGATACCCTCGAGATTACAAAGGGAACCACGCAGTTTGGGACAACTGACGATCTTGATGCCTAATCACACAATGATTTAGAAACATCATTGTCCAAAACAATTTGTGCATGCATTTACTGACAAATGTGATGACCGTGTTACCTTTGGTCTCCCTCAGCAATAATAGCAACTAGTGTATTTGCTCCAGGTGTAAGAGTATCTGCTTTATTAACTCAGCTATGCAAATTAGGATGCTGGCTTAGCAAACAAAGCAACCAAACCTCAATGACATTAGAAGACTTGATTAGTGATGTAAGTAGTATTAGACATGCACTTGTGTATCATTGTATGCATGATATCCTCATTGCTCAGGAGGAGGCATTTACTGTAGATCAAGAGAGAGATCTAGAAACCATGTTATTTAGGGAAACTAACTTTGTTTGTTCCTCGACAGCAGGACTGGTTAAAAATTACCAAGTTACAGAAAACAAGAAACACCCACAACTTAAAAGGAGATTGTGATGGTAAAGTACAATTGTGGTCCATTACGGCGAATGTATTTGCTTCAGCATTTGTACCTGGGCTGGCTGCAGCCCAGGCCTTACGGCAGTTAGAAAAGCTAGTGTGTTGGTCGGAGCAGCAAGCTAATGCTACTACTGATGTTATTGAAAAATTGTTAGCAGACCAGAAAAGCCTTACACATGCCTGATTGCAAGATCGTGCAGCTATTGATTTTTTGCTATTGGCACAAGGGCACGGATGCCAAGACTTTGAAGGCATGTGTTGTTTTAATCTTTCTGATCATAGTGAATCTATTCACAAAGCTTTGGCATATTTAAAGGCTCACGCTAAGAATATTACGGTGGGTTATAACCCTTTTGATACTTGGCTTCAATCAGCTTTTGGGGGTTGTCACCTTGGTTGACTGTGTTAATCAAAGAAGGGTTAAGATGGATTTTGGTTATTTTGCTTTTGCTTGTAATGTTTAGAATAGTATATAGTTGTGTTATGAAGGCAGTACACACATTGACTGACTCTGTCTTGATCGTGCAAAAACAAAACGAGGGATTTGTGGAGGAGTGGTTAAGGGAGCATGGACATGGATCCCGGGGTATAATGTTAGACCTGTTGGGGCAAGGCAATCTGAGTTCTAGTTATATGAATTTAATGCACAATCAAGACCAGAGTCAGAGCCATGGTTAAAGCAGTTGCTGTCATGTAGACAGCAGGCCGCTTTCTGCTCCTTCAAGGTCGGGCTGTTTTCAGCCAATGAGCTAACAGCTCAAGGTCGGGCTGTTTTCAGCTATCGAGCTAACAGCTCAAGGTGGAAAACAACTACGGGGGAAAAACAAGATGGGAAAATGTGAGGGAGCTTGCTTATGGCAGAAACCGCAAGTAGGATGAACATGAGAATGTGATCTATTAGCTGCTGTTGCTGAGCTAGCTTTGAAGCTGCTGTGTATATAAGTTAGAGCCTGCTCTCAATAACAGAAGAGGATTTCTGCTATCACTCACATTGAGTAGGACTGATTTCTTCCCACCCAGCTGAGAATCGGACCCTGGGTTGATTGCCGCATGAAGTAGGCTTGGAGCTGGTTTTTCAGGCTTCGAGCCTGGGTTTTTCAGACTTAGAGTCTGGGTTGCAGACTTCGGGTCTGGTTTTTCAGGCCAAGAGCCGAAAACTTTGCGGCACTTAGTTGTATTTAAACATTCTTCACACAGTCAATACTTCATATTTCTTGTGAAAAAGCATCACACAGAATTTTATGTTATCGTCAGTAAAAAACATTTTTCATTGCAAGAAATATATGTAAGATTATTTAAAAAAATATTTAGCTTGTATGTTCTAAGCAGATATTTCAACATGTTTACAAAGTGTACACATGCAGTGTATAAAGTTAAAAACTTTTAACCAACTTACTTTTTGACTCATTCCTCTATTTAATTTGCATTCTTGCAAAAATTAAGTACCCTTTAACTATTTTTTTAAATAAGAATATAGAAGTCATTTAATCTCAACTGCTTTTCTGGACACACTTGTATATTCCATGTGCTCATAACTTAACAATTAATATGAACAGAAATGATCAACTGGGAATTAACACCAATGCTAGATACGAGGATGGACAGCAACTGTGTATTTAGGAAATGTATGTAACTGTTTTTACACATTTCTCTAATCAAAAAGTGTGATTACGACTTTGTGAGAAAGGGCATGTGATTTACAACTTTTTTTCAAGCATATCTCATATTTTTAATAACTTGCCTGTAATTTGTTCAAATCCTGCTGTTCTGCTCCAAGTTTCTCCAAAATCAACAGCTCCTTGATACTGTGCTCTATTCTGTTGGCCTACTATTGCGTGTTGTAATTAATATTGTGAACAACTCAGTGGAGTTGATATTCCTGGTTTTAACTACACTTACTCTATGGTAGTAAGAGTTCAAAGGTTTAAATATCTTACAGAGGCCTGTAGGACAGTATGGTTTATCCCAATGCAGAGGGATGAAGGGAAACAAGAACTACCTGGACAGTTTGTAAAATCATGACACGTTTTTCATGATCAGCTCTGTTATTTGCCATTTGGACAGCCCCCACCAAAACCACCTAAACAACCTATGCTCTTTACCTGAAAATAACTTCAAATATTAGCTTTCTTCTAAGCATTCTCTACATTGCTGTGAACATCCAAGACACCGATATGTATATGTATACATGCATATACGTGTATAGGTGTGTATCTATACACACACACATACACACAGATATACATGGATGTACATAAGTGTTGACTGACAGCTGTTTGAACATGATCCAGCAGTATGCCCAGGTGGCCAAGAAGGCTAATGGCACCTTGGCCTGTATCAGAAATAGTGTGGTCAGCAGGACCAGGGCAGTGATTGTCCCCTTGTACTCAGCACTGGTGAGGCTGCACCTCAACTACTGTGTTCAGCTCTGGGCCCCTCACTACAAGAAGGACATGGAGGTGCTGGAGTGTGTCCAGAGGCTGGCAATGAAGCTGGTGAAGCGTCTGGAGTACAAGTCTTATGAGGAGAGGCTGAAGGAGCTCGGGATGTTTAGCCTGGAGTAAACGCGTCTCAGGAGACATGATCACTCTCTACAACTACCTGAAAGGAAGTGGTAGTGAAGTCTGGGGGTTGGTCTCTTCTCCCAAGTAATGAGTGATAGGACAAGAGGAAAAGGCCTCAAGTTGCACCAGGGAAGGTTTAGATTGGATATTAGGAGAACCTTCTTCACTGACAGGCTAGTTAAACAACAGAACAGGTTGCCCAGGGAGGTGGTGGAGTTCCCATTCTTGGAGATATTTAAAAGATGTGTAGATGAGGGACGTGGTTTAGTGATGGGCTTGTCAGTGTGAAGTTAGTGGTTGGACTCCATGATCTTAAAAGACCTTTCCAACCAAAATGATTCTATGATATACATATATATGGATATATAGCTATGACAGTTAGGAAACAATAACGTCACTTTTATTGCATTCTTAAGCATCACAGAACGAGGGTATTATAGGCACACATTCTCAACTACTTGTCCTTACTACAGTCCTAAAGCTCGTTTACCTGAGATCTGCATCTGTAAAAATAAAGTTCCATTTTTAGCTGCGTGTTACAAAAGACTAAATATCAGCCCCACAGATATGAAATGATAACTTCATTTTGAGACTAATTTACTACAAGTAAAATATGCTATCTTATAAAAAAGATACTGCTGAAAGAGATACATATTCAAAAGGAAACAAGATTCTTAGAGGTTTAAAAATCTCCCTATGCCTTTCCACATAGTAATAAATTTATTAAAAATATTTGACACAGACAATCTCCACAGAAAGCATCCTGCTGAAATCACGTACCATTTAAGCCACCCATCTTGCAAAGGTTAACATAGTTTAGGAGAGTAGACTCCATAGCTAAGTATTTAGTTTTCATCATCCCGTCTGTAGTGAATGGTTTGTAATTCCTGAGCTGTGAACACAGCCATCTCTCTGGTGCCCGCAGCAATCACTCGGCAGGACATCAGATCCAGCGGTCCCCCTGAGAACAAGGGGATTCATGAGAACTGTCTTACATTATGTAAAAAGGCAATGTGTTCTGAAATAGAAACCATGTTGTCATTCAGGAGGTTCAGAAACACTGAAACAATTTCATACGTGGCTCTTTTTGGGGTGGGAAGGACAATCTTATTCAGCAACTCCTATCTGGAGTCACCAGTAAACAATTACTGTGAGATGTGTACTGTCTAAATGAGTAAAATAATAACCTGGAATCATCCTTTCTCAGGAGGATGTCTCCCCAAATCTGTTTGGAATCTGAATGCATCTACCATTCTCCTGGGCTAGTTCTTCACTGTAAATCTGATACTTTAAAGGAATTATTCAGTCATCAAAATAGAGTTTGACTCAGAAGATCTTGATGTGATGAAACCCTGGGCTGGAATTCCATCACTGTGTCATGAATAATCAGCCAGACTCTAGTGGAGAGTACAGACATTTCTACAGGATGCTGCTAGAAATGAGGTAGAGCCATAGGAAGACTGTATTGAGTTAACACAAGTTGCCCCAAAATAGCCACTCGGTCACCCAAAAGTCAACAGAGACAATGATATTTTACTCACCTGAAGTGTCTATCACGGTGCCACCTGCCTCTCTAATAATGACAGTGGCTGCTGCCAAGTCCCAGCAGTGTAACCCAAACTGGTAATAGGCGTCTGCAGCACCGGACGCCAAATGGCACAGGGCCAGGGTTGAGCTCCCGATCACACGGACCCTAAACCCCACGAGAAGGACACATGGTAATGGAAAGCAGAAAGGGCCTTTGATTTCAACCTATGTGTCAAGATTGCAAAACATGCCACATACTTGTCTGGGTTTTGCTTTCAGGGGGCGGGAGGGAGTGCTTTTAATGACTTTTGGTCACTAATGTGAGACATATATGGTAAAATATCTTACCCGTGTGCTTGGGCCTTGAGCAATCTCTCAATGTTTCCAAGGAACAATTTCAAAGTCGCAGGGTCACGTTTTGGACCAATTTCTGTTAAAATTAAGGCCTTCGAGATATCTGCAATGTAGGCAGTTGCTTCCAGTAATTCAACAGCTTCCAGGCAGATTCTAGAAATTTGTTTTTAAACACAACACTAATGGACTTTTCACAATAAAACAGTTTTCATGCCCAAATTTTATACCTCTAACTCTTTCATAGGATAAGTGACAGCTTTGCATAAAAATTCAAGCAAGACCAGATTTCTCATACCAAACAGTCTGATCTAAACAGATATTTTTAAAACCAGAACAGAAAGATTAAAAAGAAGTATGCCTTCTTACATTCCTTCTCTTTATACACACCATTTGATTTCATTGACCGGTCAGCTTTTGGCAAATGTACTAACATTAGCGGTCAACTAAAAATAAACGGGGGACCCAGCATAATAAAATAAACGAGGGATTAGCAATGATTTTAATCTAATTATATTTGAAAACAGGATTTCATGAATAGGGAACTTCAATGAAATTTGTTAATAAACTATTTGGGAATACAGTAAGAGCAAAGGAAACTTTCTACCTAAACCACCAGTCATTCAGTAATAGCTCCTCCTCATTCTGACATTTCAGAGACTGACGACACCTTATGACTGAGAAGAACCCTTACCTATTACAAATGAAACCAGTATCTTAATTAAGAAATACTAATATGAGTGTTATTTCTGTATTGCATTCAGCAAGGGCAATTCTGCCCCACAGCAGATGAGGATGTCAGCCTTGTGTACAGTCAAAGGAAAGACCCACAGTGACTTGCAAGGTGTTGAAGTCGTCCACCTCTGAGATCTGCATACTGCTAGTCTATAACAAGCGTATGCCAATGTAGATGGAGATGGTTCATCAAATGCCAAGTGTCTCTGCTTCTGTTGTGCCAGCTGAACTTGGAGGCATTAAAGGCATGACAAAACTCAAAGGTTTAGCCGTTCATTACTTAGTAACTAGGCTGTGTCCAAGTGTCAGCTGTCACCTCTACTGTGGGTTAAAGGCGAGGCATTCATTCCGCTAGAGAACGGCTGCCTGCTTATTACAGCTAATTGCCTAAGTTGAAAATTCTTAGCAGAAGTAGCAAGGGGGTTTTCAAACTCAAATTAGGCTGGAGACATCATTTAATTAAACAGGCTAACAATGAATTTAGTATTGCAGAAGTAGAGTATGGATTCTAGCAATGCGGTAAACGGTTGGTGAGCAACAGGTACGTCATTAGATTGAAAGATACAAGATATCACAAAGCATAACTGTAGGAACACAGATTTAACAATCACTTTTTAAATTATCGAATTCAAATACAGTAACACCCATCCAGGCACGCTGCAGGGTATTCATTGTTTAGCCATCAGTGAAAACTCTGGATGGTGAAAGCAATTTGCCTCAGATAATTTTGCATAACAGGCCCAAGTTATAATTACAGAATATCTAAAGCACGCCTCATTGCTGAAATGCACCAAGCATTCATACCACACCAGTCACAGCTAGGTCATGACTAAGTTGTTCTTCTGAGTTCTAAAATGAATTTCTAACAGATAAGTGGCTCTCTTCAGTTTTCATAAAGGCTATAGGTAGAAATTAGTTGAAGAGACTAAGAGGGAGGTCTCTGTTTAGGAAAATGAGCTGGCTGATCAAGTATCAGTGGGGTTTCACGAATTCAGGGTACAGGAGAAAATTTACAGGCTACTCCTTACATTAGTACAGGCCAGAAAAATAAGGAGGCTTGGTAGAAGAGATTTAATGGTGATACGGATAGATTTATGAGGAAAAGAACAATTCTGTTGACCACAGAAGCACATACAAGGCCTGACCTGAACCTAAGCATGAGAAGAAACACCATTCAAGATCAAAGGGAAGATGGATCCTTCATTTAGGTGCATCCTGATGCCTGGACTCCCATGCCAGGCCTCTACAAAATTTGGCATTGACAAAGAAGAGTGTTTGCCTGGACTGTGATTTCAAATGATTACATGTGAATAATAAATGTATAGCGCAGATCAATGTTATCCAACAGTCACATTTCCTAGAAACAAAAGGCATGAAGTAACGTGACAGCCTAGACCTCCAACACATCATGCATTGGTGAAGGCTGCTTGACTTCCAGTGGTGGGCATAGGGAAACACACCCTCTCTTCCACAGGGCTGGTTTATTTCACTGAAGCCACAGTCCTCACAGAAGAAGAGCAACTGTGATTTTATATACTTAAAACATCAAAAGAAGTGAGACTAAAGAAGATCCATCTTCACTAGTGAAACTGGCCACCACCAAATTATGTCTCTCAAAACAAAGGCAAATTTCAAAGCACTTGCAAGGGCAGAAGGTCCACTTCCTTGCTTTGTTCTAGATTTGGATGTCCAGAGAAAGGAAGACAAAGTGGCACGTGCCAAAACTGTTCCTTGCCCATCTGGAAACCAGAACTCTCTGACTGCAAAAAGGAGTGAGGCCATTTCAAAAGTGGCTCAGCCAGCCCAAATGGGAGCACATGTTTTTAGTCTCTGCCAGCACGGGCTTTTGTGGAACATGAGATATTCAAGCACTGAAAAAAAAGGTGTTATATAATCAAGGATTAAAATCTTAGGGGTCATTGACATTACAACTCTCCAAATAGGGAGATCCAGCTCATAATTAATCCAGGTGAATAGTTAAACTTCCCAAATTTCAGGGAAGTTTTGAGGGTCTGCTTGAGGCACTACAACAAGTCTGTATGTTCAATTGCTTGAATTTACTGTGTTTCAAATTCACGATATCTGGTTTTGGGATAAATTTTTTATCACCTCCTGTGTACAACGATGTACATTTTTGGCACATGTCTGCTTCTGTCTGTTCTCATCTGCATTTTGATTGATTAAAAGAAAACTTCACTACATACATGTGATTATTGTTATCTGTTATCCTTAGGCAAACAGATAGATCTGTAACATGGTTTACCAATAAAATAATTCCATGAAAATGTTGATGAAGTATTGCTAGCTATTTGCATATTGAAACATACCGCACACAAAAGCAAGCTGTTAAAGAACCCCTAATGAAGCACTCATCCTTTAGTTTACAGTTAGCATGTGTGCCTACAGGCATAACACACTTCACAGCCGACACAGTACTCTGAATTTGATTCACCATTCACATTGCATCTGGCAAGGGGTTTTTTTGAGGAAGACACTATTAATAGACTCTTTCCCTGAAGACATTTGCAGGAATTTCTTCAGTACCATTCAAGGCTTACATTCAGGTCAGTTCCCCTGTGTGTACTTTGGCTCCTTTTCAGCTTAATACTTTTTTCTGCTTTTCCCATTTGTTTACTGAGGGAGATTTAACATCATTCTTTATTTTTGTTTCAGCTTTGTTCAGTTCACATAACCCAAATTATGCAGCATCAAAATCATGATGGTGTTCTAGAAAACATAAATATTAGAGAAAGCTGTCTGGTAATAATATGTAGTATTTAAAAGGATCTTTGGGAATGAACAAACTTCAGAAAAGCATGGAAGTGTTTCTCTGCAGATTCCATGTTTGAAAAGTCTAACTAGAGAAGTACAGAACATTGTGCTGTTTAAACCAGTAACAGGCACTAGCGCACCTGAAAACTATGTTGTTATTGCATGGAACTCTTGGTGGCTTCACT
This sequence comes from Colius striatus, assembly GCF_028858725.1. NCBI lineage: Eukaryota > Metazoa > Chordata > Aves > Coliiformes > Coliidae > Colius > Colius striatus. Next base: position 861,615 of record NC_084775.1, on the reverse strand, counting down.
TACAGCTATACATGTATTTGAGATCATGCAATTAGTCTGAAAAAGGTACATTCCTTTGAATAGCTCCTTCTTCTGTATATATCAAACTGTAAGCTGACAACATACAGAGAAAAGGCAGTAGCGTGATCGGGTATAGCTAGGAGACTGAAAATGGCACATATGAAGGCTGGATACTTAACACACCCCCACCCCCCCGCCAATAATCAAGCTCTCGTGGGAAATACACTTATTCTCCATGTTAAGAAAACCATAAAGGTAGATTAAATTAACTAGGCCCATAAGTTCAGAGAGGTCTTAACAGAAATCAGTTCTGAATTGCCTCACAGCAGCAGTTAGCCTTCACAGATACCGCTTGTAGGAAAGAAGCAATAATGCTAATATAAGAACACTGGGAGATGTGTTTCAATTACAAATAGGCAACACTATTATTTAACTCACCACGGTTTTGTCTTACAAAACCTTGCCCACGTCAGTACTCTCTTTTTTCCCCACATAAATCCTATAATAATATTTATAATAATTTGTAAGAATTATCTTTCAATTGCCAGTTTGCACAAGTAGGTTTTGCAGGACTATCATTTTAGACTAGTAGAGTATGACCACATGAATTAAAAAAGGGTGGAAAAACCTGAGTAGTGGCTAGCTTCTTTCTAAAAGTATTTTATTGAAAGTTCCCATGTGATTTTGAGGGTTCTACCCACATCTCAGACACTCATCTTAAAGAACATACTTCATACCTCTTTGTTAACAGCAAATCCAATGCTCACTGCCACTGTCGGAAATCTGTGAAAAATAAGAAAAGACCCATCACTAATGAAAAATCTCTTGACTTACTCGTTATGCAACTCCCTCAGGCAAAAAAAACCCACATGGAGCTCTGTGGTTTTACTTGTGTCAAAATGCTCCTGGCATTGTACTATTTCTCCTTTGTTGTCCTCTTTGTCAGTGTCGTTAAAACTGAATTTACTATTGGAGAAGGCAAGAAATAAGCACAGGAAGATACCAGGCTTTTTACACGAAACGCGTTGTATATTTTAGTGATCTTTTTGCCTTAGTGTAATTGAATTACCCAGTATAAAATCATCACTGTTGTTATAACAAGTCATCACTTTAAAGAGCACAATCTGTTCAAGTTCAAGCATCAGAGATAGCAATCCAGCTGCACAGATACCTTGCTGCTGACATCAACGTAAGGAGAAACCAGTTCCTCTACCCTCTCTTTCATCAGTCACCATCATGTATTTAATTTGCTCCTTTTGACTAAAGTATAATTATTACACTTTAAACAATGAAAGGAATTCATTTCTTAAAAACAAGTTTTAAAAAGAGTTGTGAAGGCAAGGCTCAGGAAATATTGCTAGTAAGAGAAAATGTCACTTGAAGAAAAGCACATGACATCCCTCCACCTCCCCTTGAATTCTAGGGAATTGCACCAACAAGTTATTTTGTTCTCATTTAATGAAAACTGCAGTTATGTTACATCACAAAGTACAAGGCAGAACATATTTTAAGCAGAAGTATTACAAGCAGTCATTCATTTACAACTTCTAGGACTTAAATGATGAATTAAAGGTTTTGCACTTCTGTGAGAACGAGCCCTAGATTTACTTTTGCAGAGCAGTATTCTGTAAGTCTAAAAACAGTATCTATGTACAACTTTGTTTTTTCTACTTTACACATGTGCAAAGGTTGTACTTCTTAGGAAAACTGAAGCACTTGTATTTGAAAGGGAGAAAACGTCACCACTACAAGGAATAGGTAACAACCACATAAGGCGTTAGGCCAAATGTCATCATAGCACAGCCTTGTTCCTCCAGTTCAGCTCAAGCCTCTGCATGTTCATGTGCGGTTATATATAAACAAGCTGTGAGTCAAGAGCTGTGGGCCATTAAGCAATCAGCAGAAACTTTAGCTTACCTTTAGATAACAGTCTAGAGCTCTCCCCAGCACAAACACACACTCCCTCAGATACACTAAGGGAGCTACAAAAAGATAAAGGCATGTGTTCTGGTTTAGCAAGGAGCAGCTTTTGGCTTAGTAACAGGGGGAGCGGGTTGCAGTGAAGACCCGGTAAAGAGTTTGCGGACTCTCCCCCGGCTCCTGGGTTCACACCCACCTCCGGCCTGGCTGGGCCAATCTGGCGCCTCTGCGATCACTATTTAGGGGACGGGAATTTGGAATGCGGGTCGGGAGGTGTAAGAGGGATACAAGATGGAGGCGACCACGCGGACCCTTCAGCCAGAGGAGGAAGGAAGGAGGAGCAGTAGACCGGAGACCCTTCTGCAGGCCGTGGCGAGAATGCAAGCTGTGCCCCTGCAACCTGTGGAGATCCGTGGCAGGACTGAGAGCCACCAGCAGCTCCATGTGAGTGAGCCCGGACGGGCGAGGGACTGTGTGGGGAGACGGCCATGGCCCAGGCCGTGTTGGAGAGCCTGCACGCCGTAGAGCAGCCCCACAAGAGAGGCAGAGAGGAGCTGCAGCCTTTGGAATGGGTGCACGTCGGAGCAGCCCGTGCAGGGCTGCCATGCGTGTGAGTTACCCCACGGACTCGCAGGGAGGACTGGTGTGGAGTTCACCCGTCCTGAGGAGGGACAGACGGCAGAAGCTATTGGGAGCAGACTGACTGAGACCTCCACTGCCTGCCCCCCCGAACCGTTCAGGGTGGGGGGCAAGGTAAAAACCCCGGGATCAGGGCTCTGAGCCCGGGAAGAGGGGAGGTGTGGCGGGAAGGTGTTCTTAAAAAGGCTGGTTGGACTCTTCATTGACGTATTCCTCTGTGTTGTTTTGTTTTGTTTTGGTTATGTTTTGGGTTTTTGTGGGTATGTTTTAGTTGATGCTGCATTAAATTATTTTCTGTTTTCTTCCCCAAACCAAGTAGCCTGGTCTGTTTTGTCCTGAACCTTAAGCAGCAATTAAGCCCTCCCTGCCCTCGAGCAATTCTCAGCCTCTTCGGTACTTGAGGCTAATCGTGGTCTTTGTTCCCTGATGGGCCGAAACCAGGACAGCATGACACCTACTTACAAGACAATGGAATAAATCTACCATGGTAAAACATTTTCAAGAAGAAGAGAGGCTTTGTGAGAAGCTACATTTTGCTCTTTTATGTACTTCCCAGTTCACTGTCCACTTACCTGTGCACAAAGTTGCACGTTCCATCAACAGGATCAATAATCCAGGTCGGACTGTCAGTGAGGACACATTTTGAACCAGCAGCAGTGGACTCTTCTGCAATAAACCTGCATTTGGTGTGGAGTAAAACAAGTGTGGTTTAGAGATGTGACGTGAAAAGACAAATTCCATCTTTCTCTTTTTGAAGAGATACTTAATTTTTAATATCTGTATATTTTAATTAATTTTTATATCTATATCTATATGTATAAACGTACATACTGCTTTTTCTTCTTGGAATAAGGAGCTTTCATAGAAACTTTGAAGGAGAGTTCTCAAATTCATAGCACACTATTTTGCATGGTAAAAAGGGACTCCATTTATGTTTCCCAAAATATAAAAAAGTCATGAAAATGAATACAACAATGGATCTAAACTGGCACCCCTGGAACTTCAGAAGGAGTTTTTTAATGCAGAATGTCATTTTATGGGTTAGGACTGTCTATTGCAGTAAGTAATATAAACTGCAAACTGTAGCTGCTTCTCTTCTGCAGCCAAATTCAGTCATTAGGAAATAACACACTCTTAGAAAATCCACAATCTCACTCCTACTTGAATTTTTTACAGTAGACTGACTCGAGAAATGAGGTTTACAAAGCTAAACTTTCTTTTTCCCGTGACCTAGAGAAAATCAACAAGTTATTGGTTTTTTGTTGTTTGGATGCAGAAGGCACAAATTGAAATCTGAGCTCATCTTCTGTTCTGTTGTTCTGTCCAAATTTCTTTCAGTAGATATCCTTTTCCTTCAGTAGATACCCTCCTTTTTCCCTGGGAAATGAACATCCAGTTCTGGTACACTTCCTGCTGACCTTAATTATCCCTGCTCTCCCATGAACTGCTCACGGCCTGTTTCTTTAAGTGCTGTGCAGCTGTCACTCTCAAAGATCTGAATTAAGTGCTGCATGTACAGAAGGTGCAGAATCAGACTGCTAGCACTCAATCTTGCTTTTGGTTTCTCATTCAAATAGCTGGTAGTGGTATTCAGAATCTCCTCCAAACAGTTGAAGATGAAAAAACTCCTCTTGATGACACAAAGAGAAAAAAAAAAACCCAATAAAATAAAATAGCTGCTTGCCCAGGGCTAGAGTAGCAGCTATTTTTTCTTGTGCTCTCAACAAGTGCTGCATGATGCCACATAGCACTTGCAATTGTGAGCTTAAAATGTTCCGCAGACAACACAGGAGGAGACTTTGTGAACTTTCCAAATGCTTTCCCTGAGTAAAAAAAGTACTGTTTTGATGGCATTATAGGCCCCTAGTTGGTATGAAGAGGGAAGAAGGAAATGTTTACTAGGATTTTCATCTCTATTAAAGCTGAAGGAAAAGTCTTGGTGTGGAACTGAGAAATGAGAAAGACTAGAACAAGCGTTTGGAATTCTTTCAAACGTAACATTTTGCAGACTGTTTGCTGTAAATATTTCATTATTTTGTCATGGTGCTGTATAATTTTGACAAATGATACAAATCTTTTACAAATCTTGTAATTAGCATATAAACCCAACCACACACTTTGGCTGTGCTACTGGCTGCAGAGGAAGCTCATCTTCTTGCAGATGGAGCACATTCTCAGACTGTCCACCTTCTCCATAAATTATGCTTCTGCTTCAACCCTCTGCCAACCCCCACAGCCAAAGCCTGAACTGTAGCTGTTTCCTTGCCAGTTCAAGACAGATGAAATGGTAACCTCTTTAAAGACAAGACTACTTCTGTGTGAGTTGTTTTGCTCTCAAGTATTGTAAGTCTGTTTCTCACCTTTTCCTGCACTGGGATGTGACGCTGCAGTCCTCACATACAGAAATGCTAACATGAAGCTGAGGAACAGCAGTGCCATTGATACAGTCTTGATGTCCAAGAATATTTTTTCCAAAATGGATGCAGGATAAATTAGCTACACATTTAATGAAATTTGGGCTAACAGTTTAAAGTAAGCCCCTTGCTGTTATACAACACTAGGAACTGTGACAGTTGCTCAAGGTCAACGTGAGATGTGTTGTTCTATGGCTTCCTGTCCTGTAAAAATATGCAAACTAAGCAAAACACTTGGCTTGAAATACTGGAGACAAAATTTTATGAACAGCTTGAGAAGCAGGAGGTATAGCCATGTTATCACAGTAGTTAATTTGACAGCCTATGAGCTCTCCTTAAATCTGGATTAAAGTTTTCTCCCACTGAAAATGAGTCCAGTGATTTTAGCCAACTCTCATCATACATCTGTTCTTACCATGGTGCCACTCTGAAACTCATTGTTGGAACAGCAGGGAAACCTGTAGCATAGTAAGTGCTGAAACCTGCAGCAAGGGTGTCATCCAGTAGAATGCAGGAGGTTCAAGCCAGGGCTGTCCCCTCACCTATCCCCGTATGGAGGCCTGAGAGCAGAAGGCCAGGAAGCTAGTGCTGGATGTCACTCTCTATAATGACTGTGTCGTGGTTGTAATGTCTACAGGATTAAGGCCACAATTAAAACTGAAGATGACAACTTGTGTAACAATACAGCCTTTCAGGCTGTGCCTATCCACAATTCAAAGATCTATCGGAAAAATCCCCTTTTGAAAAAACTCACTTGAAGGATGTCAGAGTACCAAAGGGTGGTGAGAGATGAAAACTTGGATGAAGTGTGAATGAGGATGATACATATCACTGAACCAAGTGGAGAGAAGAAGAATGAAACGTGGGACAGAATTCTCTTTTTCACATGTTTTCCTAATACTTCTCTTTACTTCTGGGTACACTTCCAATATCTCAAGACTCATCACTGTCACAGTGCAAATGGCACAGATTCTCATGAGAACCCTTTTAAATTTTTAATGTATTGTAATTTTTTTTTACTTTTTAATGTTCCTCTTAAGGTACATTTGTTGATTCAGAGAACATAAGAATCAAGAGAGAAGAAGTAGCAGAATGCTTCCAACAGCAAGATTAAGTAACAGACTAAACAAAGTGTGCACGATCTTTTGAAGTTTTTGTTTTACTTGAATTTAAACCTTGATTGCTACTGTGGACTCCTCATTGCAAATGTTTTAATCTAGTCTAGTTAAATCTAGTTTAATCAATTGTTTAACATAAATGCATTTACTGTCTGAACAAACTCTAACCAAACCCAATAACCAACATCAGCAAAATACTGAAGAAATAGCAATTCCTTCATTTGCCTATAAAGTCAGAAGCTAACTGTACAGAGTTAATAAAGTCAGGGATTCTTCAGTTTCTAGGTCTTACACTGACCTTAAAACTTTTGTTCCCATTCTGAGTTCAATTAAGCACTTCTGATGAATCTTATTTTATGTGTATGTTTTATGTTCTCTGGCAGACTGTTCAAGGCAAAAAAACCCCACAACACAGGAGTGGAGATGAGAAAGGAGCACAGGCAGCAATAGTCGAAGGAATATTACACAAATAATAGGCTCGTAAAGCCTGGCACTCTCTTGAGAATGGTGGCCAAGAACCACACATTGTGCTGCACAGTACTGCTTCAGGATGTGATCACACACAACACGTATTTAGAAAGCCATATTTAGTATACAATGTTTTTTCTGTTCCTTCTTATGGTGGGGTGTTGGGTTTTTTTTTCCTAGCAGCATTGTCGATAACCAGATTAGTAGCTGAGCCCTCCAGATTTTCATCTTTGTTGATTTCTGCACAGTGCTGGAGTGTAAGGCTCATCTCTGTCAGAGATGCACACAGTTAGAAAGAAGTCATACAGCATTTAAAGGATACACAGGCTCTGCACTGGCTCTGCAGGAAGATTCATTTTATCCATGTAGACTGAAGTCAAATGTTTGATGCAGACCCTCTGCATCAAACCAAACCCAGACAACTCATAGAATCTCTCTCTATTCTGCACAGGTGCTAGGAATGGTTATTTTTCAAATTGACCATAATAATTCAAGAGAAGCCAATAATTTGATCTCTTTTTAAAACCTTGGGTTGACACCCCATATACTAATTTATAATCTCTTCATGTACATGCATCAAATGATGACGATAAACAACTCTGCTCCTCACTCATTTTAGGACTCCATACAACACAGGGTGGATGTGATTAAATACGGTACTTGTCCTGATTTGGCAAATGCTTACCTATCATGGCAAAAGAAAGCAGAAGAAAGGTCTGTAGGACAGGACATTTGCTATCATTAATTTCAACTATATTTTAATAGATATCCTGGGAAGAATTCTTATACACTAGAGGACTGATCAGTGGAGATCCACATGGAACCTTTGTACATGATACCCCTAGAGGGGAAACACGACTATTCAATATATATCTTAAGAAACATAAAGATAATAAAATATAAAGTACTACGTATAGGGAAGTAATACTTCTTAAACAAAGGAGTCCTGTGAAAATGTCCAACAGCAATAGGTTAATATACATGAGAAATAGATACTTTTAAAATTCCCTTGAAGTGCCAGTCAGATATTTAGCTCTTAAAGGAAAAAAAAATCATCCCATAGGCACTCACCTGTGGGAAGGAAATTTCTCTTTCAGAACAGAAATAATTCAACTTGCCACAAAATGATCAGTTTCTGTTACAAGATCTGCAGCAGATGTCTTTGTGGACACTTGTTTTTCCTCTGTTAGAGCTTTCCTAATAATCTGAAACAGAAGTTCACAGACCATAGTTGTTGGCCATTCATCCAGTGCACACTAAAATAATATATTTACTGAAAAATTATACCTAATCCTGAAAAAACAACTGTAAGCCTAATTCTACCAGAGTGTGTTCTCATTCTTCTGACTTTTTAAAAAAGTCCTTCTGAGCTAATGAGTAGTCTTTGGAAACACACCATTTTGAATCATTCTGTGAGAACCACTCTTGACAGTTCAGAAAGGGACTGAGGAACGGAACGCAACTAAGAGAATAAAAGGATGATGGCAGTTGTAGCCAATTAGGAAATTACAAAAAATACATGTAAGATAAGAAAGAGCCTTAACACTCAGGAATTTTTCATGGAAACTCCCTCTGCTTCTTTTCTTTTCTTTAATTTACAGGGTCAATACCCCACTGCTCTCTTACTTTAAAAGACATGCAATAAGGCAAACCCCACTTGTTTATTTTATCTCGAGTATATGGGTTTTTGGAACTTCAAGAGCTGACCACCCACTAATTCCCAAAGAATTTCTATGTCTTTAATAAAACAAAAAACTTAAGACTTTTCCCTAGGTATGGAACCAGTGATCTAACCCTGGACTCTTCTAGAAAAGTCTTTGACATGTTTTTTAAGGATTTAGCTGTTATAAACTCAGAACTAAACCACATCAACTGCAAATGCACATATGGGAAAACAGTTAAAAGCTTTCTTCTAGTTTTCCCATCTTATTTCTGTTTTTTTTCTGTTCTTTCATTAAAATAAGAAGGCAGGATGCAAATGGAGCTGACTTATTTTTATAACCAGTGAAAACGATAAACTATTTGAAATTAGGAAAACAAAAAAAACTCCCAAACATTAAACACCTCTTATTTGTACAGAATTATATTAACTAAAACTGGCAGCAACAAGACCAATATTCCAAGTCCCTTCCAAAACTTTCAAATATTTCAATTGTTTAACTAATTTTCCACTATCCACTACTATTCCAAATATCAAAGTAGTTTTAAAGTGTTGAGAAATGCTTGATGACCAAAGAAAACAGTTGTGCTGCATGGGAAGGGGAACCAGCAACTCCCAAATTTCAGTCTCGCCTCTTGGTTTTCATAGTAGAAAATACTGTGTTTGAAGAGTGTGCTGATTGTTCTGCCAAGTAATGGATATGGCCAACTGTTGCTTTAGTACAGAAGGTGTCTAATGAAGGTATTCAAAACACTAGTTATGCCTATTTACTGAGCTTGTGAAGGCAGGTTAAAACTTTTCAGCTTGACGTCTTGCAGAGCTTCACTATTGTATATAAAAATATTAACTACACTTACTTCTTTTACTCCCCTCAATGCCCTCCATGGTTTTCTTGAAGGTTTTGCTGTAGGAGCATAAAAGCACAACTCTAGGAATGCCCTCGAGCTCCTCTTCAGTACAAAGTAAAATTCAAAACAATACAGCCATCTTGGTTGTGTATTCTAAAAAAATGCTACTCTGTTACAATTTAATTGTTCTTTACTTTTATACTGCCTGTACACAAGTAAATGCCCTGCTTAGAACAGGGCTCAGAACTCTGCATAGTGAAATAGATGAGGAATACGCTCCTTTTAATAGAGAAGATTTCAACAACTTCTTAGCAGTGCCATGGTTTTGACTTCTACTCAGTTTTAATATAAGATTAAGGAGATTTTTGTAGCCATTTAAATCAGTATGTGCTCAACGAGGGAGTGAGATCACACCTGAGCCTTGCTGCAAAAACAAGAGAGGTGCAAGCTCTCTGCTGTGGTTGTTCTCTGCAGTCAGTTGCTCTTCACCCTGTGATCCAGCACTTGATCTCTCCCTTTTTAACACAATCCTTTGCACCTCTCAGCACTGAATTTATTATTTTTCATTTCTGACCCTTTCTCCAATTGCTCCTGACCATTTTTAACTCTGTTTCTCTGTTGATCTGCACGTGCCAGCCTGAAGCTCCAGTCACTTTGGAGGTGCGACTTATGCAAGGGTGTGACTGATCAGAAGCAGTGTCTGATGGCCTTCTCACCTCTCTCTTCCTCTGCAGACCTGTGCTGAGGGGCTGTGACACACATTACCCAGTCCTACGATGTGCTGCTTCTCCCTGCCTCTTGTGTAACTGATGTGTCAAGGGAAGAGCAGAAGAAGGGAAGTCACAATGCTATGCTGAGGTCATCAGCTACATATGGGCACCATCTGCATCAGCTCACCTGTGGTGGTGCCATGGGATGGATTCATCCCTGATAATTCTCTGCATTCTAGGAAGGGTCTGACAAAAGGGACTCATATGCATTTGCATCAGCTTGTATAGGTATGCAATCCAAGCTAGTGTCCCCCACAAAGACCACATTCCCTGCATCATTGGGGAAACAGCTTTATTCTTCACAAATTCATCAAATAGCTCAGAGTAGTCCAGAATTCAGCTTATGTTGAATAATCCCTAAAAATCATCTACCTACAGAGTATTACAGCCCGGGGCCTCAGACTACTCCAACAACATCACTCAGCTCCTTTCCTTGCAGAAGCCTTACAACAAGGTTTGAAGACACCTACTGCAATTGCCTGGTCTTCCCAGCTGGGCGTGAAGCTCCAGAAAAGCTTCTCTCTTTCTAACAGACAATAGGTAAGTGAAAGATCTACAGGTGAAGAACTACAGGTTGATGAAATGAAAACTGCTGATTGTTCCTTATCACTATTGTACAACAAAACTGGCAACCAAGATGCTGTATTTTGTCTGTAAATGTCTTTTATACTCTATTATAGGTTGTATCTAGACTGGAAATTTTACAACAATTTCTAAGCAGCTGGTTTTTGGGAGTGTGGTTATTTACAGCAGAGCCACTTAACACTTATCCCATGCTGCCTTCCCTCTAACAAAGAATTGCCTAGATCTTATCCTAATACCCTGTCTGGGAGCATTTGGTGGGGGGGGTGTTATGCAAAGTGATGGGCATTTACATCAAGCAGTACATGCACGAAGACCACATCACAGAGCAAGAGCGAAGTTGTCCTTCTCCCTTCTTCATTTCCCACGGAGCAGGGCACAGTGCAGTCATGGTCCTGGACTTCTCCTTTCCTAACACCTTTGTGAAACTAATTCACACAAAGGAGAATGAAGAGGACAGAGGGAAAAGACGCCTTCTCCCCCAGTACCTGCCAGGACAGCCACCTCCAGTGAGGTCCTTGTGGTAAGTATTTTATCTCACCTTATCCTGGGAATTCCAAGTTGGTTTTACTTGCCTGCAACATTGTCCTGAAATATTTGCCCAAACACATAATTAAACATCTAGATAAAAAGGATAACTATCTGCAAACAATTTAGGAAATATCAATCCAGTTTGTTAAAAAAAACTGTCTGTGTTCCATAGACAACAGCCTAACAATATCCCTTGGGTGCAAATATGGGGGAAAAAGACTTTGGCTTTTTAGAATCAGCGGATATGCCTTTTTTTTCAGTGGGATTCTGTGAGGTCTCTTATGCCTCACAAAAATATCCTCTGAAAAAAAGAGTCAAAAAGTACTTAGTGTGGACTGAATGTGATGGCTTCCAGTCTGAGTTTCTTACCCTTTTTTTCACCCATATGTACATCACTCATTTTGGTGAAGTTTCTCTGACTGTAATCTCAGAGAACTCTGCAAATATTACTCAGTGCTCTCAACAGCATCAAGGATGCTGTTTTTTTTTAAGCAAAAAGTCATACTAAACCAACAAGCACAGTCTCATGAATACAGCAAGCAGAGCATACTCATAGAAGACCTTGCAGAAGAATGGTTTCAAAAAGTGCAATTACATGTGGCCTCACAGAGCAGGTTTTGCATCATTTTCATGCAGGTCAATTACCAAGGTTACAAAACCATGGCCACTCTCATTATGAAAAAGCCATACGTATTAAATGAGAGTCTGTGATCATTCATAAAAATAATGAAACTAAGTAAGAGGATGGGCGAGAATGTCACAGTTTTAACCTGGGAATAGAAGTTATTCCAGCAACACAACTTTTGACAAATATTCAAGCAATCACTTCTTTAATGGCCTTTGAAGTTTAGAAGAAACTATACCAAAGCATAGATGTCGATCCATTGGAATGAAGATACATTTTACTCCAACTCATGAAATGTAAACCAAACAGTCACGTTTGGGGACAAAAGGGGACACCAGGAAATTGTATTACCGTCTACATTTCCCTAAAAATTCAAAATCTTGACCTGCATGCCTTTCTTTAGGTTGGCCCCTGCACCAAGTCTCTTTTAGAAACTTTCTAATGATTCCAAGCCTTCCTAACCTGCCATGGTCCTGAAAAATGGAGGGCCTTAAAAGCAAGGCTAAAGTGGTGACATTTCAAGCAGGCATGGAAACAGGAGGCAGATCTGGGGAGAAAGAGTGCAAGCAGACTTCTAGCAATGGAGGCAAAAGTGGAGAGCTCTGAGGGGTGGGAAGAGAAGCAGAAGAACAAGATGAACATGACCAGCGGAATCGACTATTTTTGGTGACCCATTTGATCAGTCAATTTTCAACAAAAATCCAGTCCTACCAAACCTATATCACACTGCATTTTGTGTTCTTGTCTCTAGACTCTTTTGGGGACAGCTAGAAGTGGATTGACACTTAAATAAAAGATACAGCCCTATTTGCACCTTTTCCTCCACAAGAATCTCTGATGGGTTTTGGAACTAAAAACATACCTTAACGTTACAAAGTTAATAAAGACCCGACACAGTTCCAAAGTCCTACTTAAACAATATCTTTGACTGGTTTAAATTTGGGCTGCCGATGAATTGGGCATTTCCTGCCAGTTGCACTGTAGCGATGGCAAATTGTGAGCTAAAAAGATACCAGGATGAATTTTCTGGCATGTTTATATCTTCCAGGAAGAGGTACTCAGCTGTGGTCTTCTAGGCAATTTAAATGTCTGGAGATGGTTATGGCTGTGAGCAAGTCATGAGTTTCTCCTGTGAAATGGCTGGCAGAATGAGTATGCTGGAGACACTGCTGTTTGGAGAGCCTGTGAGAGCATGACCTGTCATCCCAATTTGGATTATCCACTTATTCCCTTGTATTACTAAAACAAGTCTCCTCTCCTCTGGCATTCTGTTCCATCTTTGTGTGTGTCTTTCTACTAAGGAGAAAATACATTTAATAACACACATTAAGGAAAAGTTACAGGTCCTAAACTCAAGATAGAAAAGGGAGGCTCTTAAATCATAGTGTACAGATACAACGTGAGTTTCAAAATAGAGCAGATGGAAGCAGAAGAGAAATACATGTTGCTGAGGTTTGTGTTTTACTCAGTTTCTCATCTGAACAATCTGCTGATCCCATTTCTTGGCTCTGGTAGAGTTGGTGCAATTTTTGCTGCTGCGCACAGTGCGGCCAGGATGTCTCCTGAGATGACCAACCTTCTGCTGTGTCAAAACACGGATCTTAACTAAGCTAACGGAGATCTTTGCAAGGCCACTGCCGATTTATCCCCAGCAAGTGAAATTCAGTTACTCTGAAGACACCGGTATGTAAAAGAAGAAGAAAAAGCCTCCCTGACACGGGCATTTTTTCTCTGCACGAGCTGCTCAAAACTAAATGCTGGTCCTGGAACGTGCACATACACAACATTCTGGATAAAGGCACCACAGCGTAAAGCTTCAGTTATACACAAATTCAACCTTAACATCACCACACACTTCAAAACGTGACAGTAATAGAATAAACGCTCGGTGTACATTTGAAAAAGTTACTAAAACCACCTTCACGCTGACAGTTCTTTCCACCGTATTATTGAAGTGAAATCAGAATACTTCCAGTTACAAAATAAACCAGCCTTCACTTGAAGGGGCTCCTCGTCCTTAGCTGGACGTGACCCCCGCGGCCGAAGGGGGCGGCCGAAGGGGGTGGCCGAAGGGGACGGCCGGGGTCTCCGGCAGCGGGGGCCTGGCCCGCTTGCCACCTACCCGCCAGCTCTGCCCCACCAGCCTAATGCCCACACGGCGCTTCCTCAAACCGCCCGCCTCTAGCACAATTCTTTCTTTCATTTCGAAGCGCAGCCGGTACGGCCGCCTGGGAGAAGGATGCTCCAGCCGCAGGGCAGCCTGCTCCGCACCCCCAGCCTCTCCGCGCCCCTGTCCCGCCGCCGGGCAGCGCTCCGCGGCGCGGGCGGGGAGCGATCCTCTCACCTGTCCGGCGCGGAGCGCCAGCTGCACCGCCGCCTCCGCGCACTCCTTCCAGGGGTCCCCGCCGCCGGCCACCGCCCCCACCTCCTCCTCCTCCTCCTCGCACGGCTTCCTAGCGGCGGCGACTCCGCTGTCCGGGCCGGGGCAGGGGGCCGCGGAGGGCCCGGCTCCTCGCCGAGGAGCGGCCGCGGAGGAGGGCGGCCGGCCCACGCACCGCCGCCCGCTCGCCCGCCCGCCCGGTGCGCCGCAGCCGCCGCTGTCACTCCGCGCCGTGGCGCCTCCCCGCTGGGGGGAGCGGGCCGGAGGGAGGCGGCCCGGCGGCTGCCGCCATCAATGGGAAAGGCGGGGCTACAACGCGGCGCCTGGCTGCTGGGCGCTGACTGGAGCTGAGCCCCGGGGCCGGAGAAGGGCCGGGAGAGGCGGGGAGGGGGCCTCCGAGAGGAGCGCCGAGGCCGCGCCGAGCCGCCGAGGGCAGGATGTGGCGGAGAGGCCGCCGGCCCGGCCTGCCCCGCACCGCCGCCATCAGCACTGTCGCCGCCACCGCCACCGCCATTGCCGTGGCCCAGCCGCCCCTCGCCCGACATGGCACAGCGGCCGTTACCGCCGGCCAGGCTGGGCTCCCCAGTCTGGGGCTGGGGCTGAGGCGTTAGTTTCCTCCGAGATAACGAGCCCCTCTTCCCGCAAGCCCGAGCGCCCCTCGGGGGTACCAGCGCCCCGTGGCTCCTGTGAGCCGGGCCCGGAAGGCCCGGGGCCCGCTGGTGTGCCGGGGCGAAGGGCGGTCCCAGGGAACGGCAGGCCGGGCGCCAGCGTTATCGCCGCTCGGAGGGAAGAGCTGGCGGCTGGCATCGCCCATCGCGAGAATGAAGGGGAAAGGTGGGAAAAGTGGCCCGGGCAGCGGAAGGTGTGAGGAGAAGGAGACAGTGTAGCAAACTGTTAGGTTCAGCAGTTTATTGGTGCTTGGGAACGGAATCGGATGCTGACAAATACATTGCCCTTCAGATTATCCATTTCTCTTTGTATGACATTTTGGATTTGTCAATAAGAGAATTAAGAACCTATTGTTAAAACAAACACATAAGCCAAATTATCATTAGTTGGAGCCAGCAGAGCAGGGGGGACCAGTGGCAGACAGCTGAGAGATTCTGAATCTACATCTGTTACGGACAAAAAAGTTGTCACATCTGTTTTCTTCTATAAAGGAATTTATTAATTCATGTTTAACATAAAATAAAGACATTTAGCAAGCGGCAAATGAGCAAAACAGCGCTGGGTGACCGGGGAAACACAGTAGTTCCGCCACGGCACACTTTGGCCTTCTATTTCCCGCCTTATATAAGATTTCAATGCTGTCCACACGCCTGAACATAGTCCATGATTGGGTTCCGAAATGTCCAGCTTTTACGTCGGAGATCTTCATTGGTCATCCTTAGGATTTAAAGTTCTTTTTCCTCTGCATTTGCTGTAGATGGGATGTCCTGATATTCCCAATTTGGTCCGTATTCCTCTGCATTTGCTGTAGATCGGATGTCCCGGTATTCCTAATTTGGGCATTTTTGGGGTCCAGCAGTACTCCTGTTCCCTCTCGATTACTTATTTTTAAGCACTATCACAGTGTCCCCATAGCCCATTTTCACGGTCCACCCCTAGATATCTATAAACAAACAGAACTGAGAGCTGACCTTATCTCTCTCTAAAACACTTATCTCTCTAAAACACTCCATATTAAGTTTGTCACACCTAACACATATTTTTCTTAAACTCTTATTATTTTAAATACTATATTTATTATGATCAATAAACACTCTATATTATGATCAATACACACTCTATATTATGATCAATACACACTCTGTATTATTTATTACACCAGCATGGCCGTGGCAACTCAGGATGGCTGCTGCTGCCTCGCGGATCTTGCCATGGGATGTGTAGGAAAGGACCAAACCAAGGCAAAGGGTGAGATCAGGTGGTTTCTGGAGGAGCAGAGGTGGGAAAACAGAGAGAAAAGGGGTTGAAAGAAGCAGGTCACACGTACACAGGGGGCTGATCAGTCCACTTCTGTGGCCTTGCCTTGCAGCTGATCACCACAGCCTGTCCTGCTTTCCCAATACCTGTACATCCAAGTGCTTTCTAGGGCAAGGGATCTCTCTGCTCTAGGCACAGATGGAGGTCCGAATGCCAGAGCATCTGAGTGGGAACTACAAGTCCTCAGGTTTAGTGTTCTCTGTTGGGGGCAACTGGTGAGAGCAGTAGGGGGGGTGTGTGTGTGTGGTGGTTTGGCCCAACCAGCCCAGCAGCAGCACGACAGTCTCTTGCTCGGTGCCCACATCCACCCCCACCCTCGTTAGGATGGCAGAGGCCCCAGCGAAATGGCAGTAAAAAGATCACCAAGGTTGTTGTGGATGGAGACAAGGGCAGGGAGGGCTCGCTGCCAGTGACGGTCCTGAGCAAAACAGACTCCAGTGCTTGACCGAGAGAGGAGAGTAGGAACGCTTATTCTACAGGAAAAACGAAGGTGGGAGCTCTCCTCATTCGTGTGCAGTCAGTCTGCTCAGCCCAGACTCAAATAAAGGCTGCCGTGGGACCCCTCTACAGGAGTAGGATGGACACCTTGTGACTGGGTTTGTGATGCCAGCTTTGACGTGAACAAGCCATTCTTCAAAGCTGGCCATGGTCAGGGAATCACGGAATCACAGAATGGTGGGGTTGGAAGGGACCTGCAGAGATCATCTAGTCCAACCCCCCTGCTAAAGCAGGTCCATCTCTGTCAGGAACGTGTCCATAGAGGTTCAGAGAGCTCCAAGGAAGGAGCCTCCACACCCTCCCTGGGCAGCCTGGGCCAGGGCTCCCTCACCTCACAGGGAAACATAGTTTTCCTTACATTTCAATGGAACTTTTGTTGTTCCAGCTTCTTTCCATGACCTCTTGTCCTGACACTGCCTACACCAGGAAAAAGGGAAAGCCCAGCCTCCTGACACCCACCATGTAGACGTTTGTAACTATCAATGAGATCCCCCCTCAGTCCCCTCCAGACTAAAGAGCCCCAGATCAGAAGAAAGCCCCCAGCCACAGCTCTCCTACTCCTCTAGAGAGGTCCCAGGGGAGCCTGTCAGCCAGCAAAGTGCTCCCTTGCCAGCTCCTGTGATGTGGGAGCTGTGACAGAATCACAGAGTGGTAGGAGCTGGAAGGGACCTCTAGAGATCATCTAGGCAAGCCCTCTGCTAAAGCTCCCAACTAGATCAGGTCACACGGGAAGGTGTCCAGGCCGGGCCTGAGAACCTGCAGAGCAGGAGCGTCCACAGGCTCCTGGGGCAGCCTGTGCCAGGGCTCCCTCAGCCTTCCTCTAAAGAGGCTTTTCCTTCGGTGAGACTACTTGTGTTGCAGCTCTTGTCCATCAGCCCTGGGGCTCTCCCTGGGCACTCCCATCCCGCCCCATCCCCTTGCCATGCAACTGTCAAACTGCCAAAGTGCCGAGCTGCCGGCTTCAGGCTTCTTCCCTAGGGCGTGTCCCCCCCTGGCCCAGCCCCAGCACCAAGGACACCCAGCCCAGGGCTGCGTCATGGGCTCGTCTTTATTGCAGGAGCCGTGGCGGCCGGGAGGCTCAGGCCCAGCGGCCGCACGGCGGATCAGAGCCGGCCGGGCTCAGCCACGGCGGCGGCCGCGCGTCCCGCGGCGGCGGCTGCGCGTCCCGCGGCGGCGGCGGCTCCTCACGGGCCGCGGGCGCCTGGGCTGCCCGGCCCTGCGGGCTCTCTTGGCTCGGCGTGGGCCCCGGGAGCGGCGGCTCCTGCTGCGGCTCCTGCTGCGGCTCCTGCTGCGCGCTCTGCGGCTCCGGGCCCGGGCCATGCTGCCGCTGCCCGAGCGTGCTGCTCAGCCGCTGCCCGCACTGCCGGCTCCCTGCCCCCGGCCCGCTTTTATAGGGCTGCTGGGGCCGGGCCCTTTGTGACAGCGCCACCTTCTCTGGCCCATCCACGCTCTCGGGCACCTTCTCTCAGCACTGACGTCACCAGGGCTGCACCCGCCGCGCTGCGCGTGGGCTCCAGCGCAACGATGGTGCTGACCACAGGGCATCCTACAGGGACCGCAGGGAAAAAACACCACGACACAGCCTGTTTGCTGTCAGGACTTGTGAGCCTGTGATGGATCCAGGCTGGAGCAGTCTGTCCCTGAAGGACTGCTCTCCTGATGCGTGACCCTCGCTGGGGCAGGGAGTGAGGAGCTGCCCCTGTGGCAGGCCCCAGGCTGGAGCAGTTGGGGAGGAGCTGCAGCCCACGGCAAGGAGCCACGCTGGAGCAGTTGGGGAGGGACTGTCTCCCGTGGGAGGGAGCCCACAGTGCAGCAGTGGCAAGTGTCAGGAGGCCTCCCCCTGAGAAGCAGCAGCATCAAAGTGCATCTATAATGAACTGACCCCAACTCCCACTCCCCATCCCCTGCGCTGCTGGGGGGGGAAGGAAGGAGAGTCCTGGGAAGAGGAGGGGTGGCAGGAGGTTTTTTTAAGATGGTTTTATTTCTCACCTCCCTGCTCTTATTGTTCCTTTAATAAATCACACCTTTTTCTCCCCAAGTTGTTTCTGTTCTGCCTGTGATGCTCATTGCTGAGTGATCTCTCCATCCTTATCTGAACTCACAAGCCATTTGTTATCTCTCTCTCTCTCTCTCCTGTCCAGTTTGGGACGGGCAGTGATTTTATGACTTGGTGGACCCTGGGCTAAACCACCACCCAATGCCTCTTAGTAATGAGTCACCCATCATGAGCACCCGTCGCTTCTTTCTACGGTGCCCATTACCTGTTGCTGGTGGAGCAGCTGATGGTGAATTGTTTGCTGGGGTTTCGCTTTCTGGAGCTTGCTCATCCAAGTCCCTTGCCACCAGTGCCTCACACTTATTTGTAGTTACACGGAATCTTAAGGGTCGGAAGGGACCTCGAAAGCTCATCCAGTCCAACTCCCTTGCCAGAGCAGGACTAACTAGAGTAGGTTACACAGGTGGGTTTGGAATGTCTCCAGAGAAGGAGCCTCCACAGCCCATCTGGGCATCCCCTTCCAGTGCTCCCTCACCTCAACAGGGAAGAAGCATTTCCTTGTGTCTCTTTGGAACCTCTTCTCTTCCGGTTTGTAGCCATTGCCCCTTGTCCTATCGTTGGTCATCACTGAGCACAGCCTGGCTCCATCCTCCTGACACTCACCCTTGATGGATTTGTAAACATTCCTGTGGTCACCTCTCAGTCTCCTCTCCTCCAAGCTGAAGACACCCAGCTCCCTCAGCCTTTCGTCACAAGGGAGATGCTCTACTCCCTTCATCATCTCTGTGGCCCTGTGCTGAACTCTCTCCAGCAGCTCCCTGTCCTTCTGGAACTGAGGGGCCCAGAGCAGATACAATATTCCAGATGTGGTCTCACAAGGGCAGAGGAGAGGGGGAGCAGAACCTCTCTCCAACTACTGCCCACAGCCCTTCTAATCCACCCCAACATGCCATTGGAATTCTTGGCCACGAGGGCCCATTGCTGGCTCATGCTCATCCTGATGCCCACTGGCACCCTCAGCACCCTTTCCCCTACACTTCTCTCCGAGTTCATTCCCCAACCTGTACTGGTACATGGGGTTGTTCTTGCCCAGATGCCAGACTCTACACTTGCCCTTGTTGAACTTCATGAGATTTTTCTCTGCCCAACCCTCCAGCCTGTCCAGGTCTGCTTGAATGGCAGCACAGCCTCTGGGCTGGCAGCTACTGCCCCTAGTTTAGTATCGTCAGCAAACTTGCTGACAGTGCCTCTGTTCCCTCAGCAAGGTCATTAATGAAGAGACTGAACAGTACTGGTCCCAGCACCGACCCCTGCGGGAGTCACAGGCCTCCAACTAGATCCTGACCTGCTGATCACCACTCTCTGCCTTCTTCCCTTCAACCAGTTCACAACCCACCTCACCACCTGATCATCCAGCCCACACTGTCTCAGTTTTGTGGCCAGGATGCTGTGGGAGACGGTGTCAGATGCTGGACTGAAATCGTTGCCTGCCCGTCCTCCCTGCTCGCCCTGCCTGTGCCGCCTGCCGCACAAGCTGCTGTGCCAGGCCCTGGCTGATGCCCAGGCTCTGTTTGCCCATCCTGGTCACTGAGCTCCCTGGGGAATGTTTAAAGCCCGTGGTTGGGGCGGCTCCAGCACTCACCAGGAGCATCCCCTCGTGTCCCTCAGTGTCCACCCGGTCCCCTGAATCTCTCTTGGCTGCATCTGGGCTTTTTCAGTCTGGCCTGAGCAGCTTAGAAAGAAAAGACGGGTGCCCTGCACAATCCTTTCTGTTGCTGTGTCGTGGTGTTTTTTCCCTGCGGTCCCTGTAGGATGCCCTGTGGTCAGCACCATCGTTGCGCTGGAGCCCACGCGCAGCGCGGCGGGTGCAGCCCTGGTGACGTCAGTGCTGAGAGAAGGTGCCCGAGAGCGTGGATGGGCCAGAGAAGGTGGCGCTGTCACAAAGGGCCCGGCCCCAGCAGCCCTATAAAAGCGGGCCGGGGGCAGGGAGCCGGCAGTGCGGGCAGCGGCTGAGCAGCACGCTCGGGCAGCGGCAGCATGGCCCGGGCCCGGAGCCGCAGAGCGCGCAGCAGGAGCCGCAGCAGGAGCCGCAGCAGGAGCCGCCGCTCCCGGGGCCCACGCCGAGCCAAGAGAGCCCGCAGGGCCGGGCAGCCCAGGCGCCCGCGGCCCGTGAGGAGCCGCCGCCGCCGCGGGACGCGCAGCCGCCGCCGCGGGACGCGCGGCCGCCGCCGTGGCTGAGCCCGGCCGGCTCTGATCCGCCGCGCGGCCGCTGGGCCTGAGCCTCCCGGCCGCCACGGCTCCTGCAATAAAGACGAGCCCATGATGCAGCCCTGGGCTGGGTGTCCTTTGCGATCTGGTTGGGCCAGGGGGGGACACGCCCTAGGGAAGAAGCCTGAAGCCGGCAGCTCGGCACTTTGGCACTTTGACAGTTGCATGGCAAGGGGATGGGGCGGGATGGGAGTGCCCAGGGAGAGCACCAGGGCTGATGGACAAGAGCTGAACACAAGTAGTCTCACCGAAGGAAAAGCCTCTTTAGAGGAAGGCTGAGGGAGCCCTGGCACAGGCTGCCCCAGGAGCCTGTGGAGGCTCCTGCTCTGCAGGTTCTCAGGCCCGGCCTGGACACCTTCCCGTGTGACCTGATCTAGTTGGGAGCTTTAGCAGAGGGCTTGCCTAGATGATCTCTAGAGGTCCCTTCCAGCTCCTACCACTCTGTGATTCTGTCACAGCTCCCACATCACAGGAGCTGGCAAGGGAGCACTTTGCTGGCTGACAGGCTCCCCTGGGACCTCTCTAGAGGAGTAGGAGAGCTGTGGCTGGGGGCTTTCTTCTGATCTGGGGCTCTTTAGTCTGGAGGGGACTGAGGGGGGATCTCATTGATAGTTACAAACGTCTACATGGTGGGTGTCAGGAGGCTGGGCTTTCCTTTTTTTCTGGTGTAGGCAGTGTCAGGACAAGAGGTCATGGAAAGAAGCTGGAACAACAAAAGTTCCATTGAAATGTAAGGAAAACAATGTTTCCCTGTGAGGTGAGGGAGCCCTGGCCCAGGCTGCCCAGGGAGGGTGTGGAGGCTCCTTCCTTGGAGCTCTCTGAACCTCTATGGACACGTTCCTGACAGAGATGGACCTGCTTTAGCAGGGGGGTTGGACTAGATGATCTCTGCAGCTCCCTTCCAACCCCACCATTCTGTGATTCCGTGATTCCCTGACCATGGCCAGCTTTGAAGAATGGCTTGTTCACGTCAAAGCTGGCATCACAAACCCAGTCACAAGGTGTCCATCCTACTCCTGTAGAGGGGTCCCACGGCAGCCTTTATTTGAGTCTGGGCTGAGCAGACTGACTGCACACGAATGAGGAGAGCTCCCACCTTCGTTTTTCCTGTAGAATAAGCGTTCCTACTCTCCTCTCTCGGTCAAGCACTGGAGTCTGTTTTGCTCAGGACCGTCACTGGCAGCGATCCCTCCCTGCCCTTGTCTCCATCCACAACAACCTTGGTGATCTTTTTACTGCCATTTCGCTGGGGCCTCTGCCATCCTAACGAGGGTGGGGGTGGATGTGGGCACCGAGCAAGAGACTGTCGTGCTGCTGCTGGGCTGGTTGGGCCAAACCACCACACACACACCACCCCCCCCCACCACTGCTCTCACCAGTTGCCCCCAACAGAGAACACTAGACCTGACGACTTGTAGTTCCCACTCAGATGCATCTGTTCCTGTGTCAGCGTGTCCTGTGTCAGGACAACTCCCCTGACAGAGCCTTGTTTTTATTGATCACAACTCTTCTGAAAACTAAGCACAGCGCCATGTCAGGGCCAGATAAGAGTAAGAGGAACTGAGAGAATTAGTTACTGAATCCAGAGGTCACAGCACTGAAACTATTAGAAGCTGTACTTTTCTAGATGAAATTCTAATCTTGATCAAGTTTGCAGAAAATGCTTATAATGATGAAGAACACCAGCGTGATCATCTCACTCAAGGATGAAATACCTTTTCTGGGAGACTGGAATAACTAGCTATTTGCAGCAACTCTTTTGTAATTTCTGATTTCAGATAAAATGAGTTTATTGTTAAAAGCCTCTGAAAACACAGCAGCTACTCTATAAGATACTGATTTTTATTTGGAAAGCACAAGCACGTAGTGAGTCAGGAGCAGATTAGGACAATATTCTGCAACTATTATAGGCATCTTTTCTGGGTGACTTTCGCGTGCGGGTAAGGAAGCTCCAGCTGCAGGAGCTCCTCAAGTAATGACATTTGTTACAGGAATCACTTAAGTGACACCATTTGCACTTTAGTTTTTCAGGTATGAAATACAGTATACTGTAAACTTCTGTTTGTTTATCTCAATCATCAATCAGTGGTCCTTATACTTAAAGAAGATTATTTATTGTTTGAGTTTGAGTTTTTCTTATTTTTACCTATAATGTTTTGTGCTTGTGGAGGGTTAACCCTGGCTGGCTGCCAGAAGCCCCTCAAACCAATCTCTCACTTGGTTTCCTCAACGGGACATAGGAATAAATTAAGATGAAAAAGCCTGTGGGTCAAGATAAAGACAGAGAAATCACTCACCTGTTACCAACATCAACAAAACAAACTCAACATAGGGAAGGTCACTTTAATTTATCGTCCATTTAAAAGTAAAGCAGAATGGTGAGAAACAAAGAGAAAACTAAAACCACCTTCCCCTCACTGCACACCCCCCCCTCCCTGGCCTCTTCTTCCAAAGCACTCCTTCATTACCAGCTCTTCTACATCCTTTCCCTGGCCCCAAGCAGAGCAGCAGAATGGAGTTGTGCTCACTCCGCAACACATCCTCTTTGCTACTCCTTCCTTCCCAGCGTTTTCCTTTGCTCCTGTGTGAGCCCTTCCCACAGGATATGGTACTTCAGTAATTGCTCCAATGTGGGTTCCCCCTGGGCCACAGGGCCTGCCAGAAAGCTTGTTCCTGCATGGGCTTTTCTCTTGCAGTGATACTACTCATTCGTGCACTCTCCACAGCCTGCAGTTTCCTTCAAGGCAAGTCCACCTGCTGTGACACAAGGTCCTAAGTGGCCTGCAAAGGATGCTCTGTTCCAGCATCTGGAGTACCTGCTCCTCCTCCTTTTCTGACCTTGGTTTCTACAGGGCTGTTTCTCTCACGTTTCTCAGTCTTCTCTCACAGCCGCTGCACATTTTTTACTCTTCCTTAAACACATTTCCACACAGGCACCACCAGCTTGGCTGAAGGGTTCAAATTTGAGCAGTGGTGGGTGGATTTTGGAGCCAGCTGGAAGCAGGTCTCTATGATGCAGAGGCTGCCACCCACAGCACCTCTCCACCTCCCACTGTCAACACCTTGCCCCTAAACCCAATGCAGTAGCATTTGGTGCATTTCACCAGCAAGAAATCAGATCTTGGTTTGGTTGTAAGAGGGGAACTGCTCAGGAGTCAAGCTCTGAAAAACTCCTTCAGCTGAGTACAGCATGTACTTACTAGATAGAAGTGCACTAGAGTGATCACACACACATTATTCCTGACAAAGACTAAGTTAATCTTGAGCTACACAAACCTAAGATTTCACTAAACTAAATTCATATTTCCCTGCAATAAAATGTGTACTAATGTATCTGTGGGTAAAGAACTGTAAGGAGTTATCATCAGGCATTATAAATAGGTCTTTGATTCTTACAGTATTTAGCAAAAACCAGAGATTGCCCCTGCCTTCTATCTCCTGTACTCAGTAGTTTGTAGTCTTTTGAAGCTTTGGTAAAAGATGGAGGAAGGCATTCCTTTTGTATGAAAGGAAACGTAGTTTGCACAGTTTGATGCCAGAAAATGAGTCAGCAGTAAAGAGTTAAGAGCTGCAAAACAGTATCTAGTTACTTCACTGCCAAAGTCCAGCATTTGGAAACTGTCTGTGCAAGACCATAGATCCATTCACATTCATTATCATATCAGGAAGAAGTTATTCTGGAAATTAACAGAGACAACGTGCAAAGCTACCATTTGGTTTTTATTCATGGACATCGTTCCTTAAAATTGGCACCACACATCAGAAAACATTGCCATCACTAATACACATTCCTAACCCACCTCCATTTTCATAGTTAGACTACTGAGCTTGAAAACTGTGAAGTGGTGAAATACTACCTTTTCCCTTCAGCAAAAAGGCAATCCTCATGTTCATAAACATCTTAACTGCATATATGACAACACAGGGCAGAGAAAGCAGTGATAAATTCTAAACTCCACAAGAGTATTTACTGATACATAACTGAAGTGGTGTGTTAATGATATTAATACTTCCAGTAAAACTTGAGTCATCAACATACACCTTGTACTTTGGTTTAAAACTTTGTTTTTAATTAAAGAAGCTTGTGTCTTTAGTTCCAGTGCTATCTCAGGAAGATGTATGCTGAAATGATTTAGAGTTGTAATTCTGGTCAGTTAAATGTGATAATATGTAGTTATCTTCACAGTTCATGTTCAGAATCACCAACATTTCCTAAGTTGTGCACACCTACCTCTCTACTCAGGAAAAACCCTTACAGCTCAAAATCCTATTTTTCTTTCTTTTACTTTTCTGACCTACTTTTCTGTAGGAAGGCAATTTAGGATGTTTCCTAGACCATATTCCAAATGGTTTCAGGAATTTAGACCTTGCCTTTCTCCCTCCCTGTGGACAGAAGAGCTTGTAATTATTTCTCTCCTGAAAGAATAGGGAGGTGCAATAAAGCAACAATTTCCTTATGAAAGGAAGGAAATGAAGTAATGATAAATCACATACACAAAAAAGCTACTGGATTCTTCATTCTAGTCACAAAGAGAGCAACTTTTTTTTTGCCTGCAGAACATGAACAGTGCCTAAGTCAACAAGATCGAGTACTTCAGTGAAAATTCCCTTTTTGGTAACTAGAGTATGCCTTGGAGCGTTGCTACTAAGTCACGCAGAACAACAGGCAAAAGGGGCCAGTGCAAGCAAAAGGGCTAAATATGTTTCACACCTTCAACAAACCACTGCTGCCAGCCTTGACTGCAACAGTAACAAGTGCAGGTTAACTGAGTTTATGGAGAGAAAAATTAACGCTAAAAACGCCAAGCAGAATAGCAAGCTTCTTAACTACATACCTGCAGTTAAGAGCCTGTGCTTCTTTTTGTCTGTTGCTAGATATTGTACAGGAAATGTATATAACTTTCTGAGAGGCAGATAATGCTGAAGTTATTCTTTGATGTGTAGCACACACAGGTGAAGTAAAAGCTATGCCTCCTAAGCAGTCTGTAAAAAAAGCAAAAATCAAACCACTTCCAACTCAGAAAATGACAAACTACTTCAGTTTGACTCTAAGCCAAAACTTTATCTCTGTAAAGAAGCTGCTACAGCAGCAAATCTCATTCCCTAGGCCTGTGGCAAAACACAGATCTGGAAGCAACGGAACAATTTCAGACACAACTTTCCATTGTTTTAAGGAAAGTAAGGCTAAATTTTAAGCTTCTGCTTAGTAGCTGCACTTTCTCCAATTAGACTTCATGAGAGCAGGCAGTCACCGAACCAGGACTCAGTTTTATTGTGTAGTTCCATTGTTAGCAGGAGCAAAGCAGTACACTTCACCCTTTTGTATCTCTATGTGAGTCGGGCACTAATACCAGCACTGTTAAGGATTAAAAACAAGAAAAACCCACAGTGTCCACGTCCCCCACCTCAGTCTCTTCTGAAGGCCACTCAGATAGCCATGAAAAACCAATCCAACTATGTTTTGATCGGTGCAAGAAATTCCACTGGTTACAAAGCATGCAAGTTTCCAGGTAAACTTATTCTCCATTTTGAGTTACTGGGGCAAAAAAATTGCTCTCCCTCCTTTTGCTGAATTCACAGACATTAGGCACCCATTTTTCCTCTGTGTTAAGAGCCTGTGAACACCACACACTTATTTTATTACTAAGGCCTGCAAGCATTCCCAAATAGGAAAAAAAAGTTAGTTCCCATCAGTAGATATCCCCCCCTGCTGTAATTACAATCAAAACTGGGCAAGAGAATGTCTTTAAGCAAAAGGATCCGACATCCGAAGTGCAGCTGTGCTCACTACTCCCGCCTTGATCTCGTGCACGTGCCGTCTTCGTCGTATTCACCCATCAGCTGCAACATCTATGTTCCAGTATAGAGAAGAAACTGTCCAGCTATCTGTGCTGCATGGGACATTAGCTGAAGCACCTTCCTAGAAAGAAAACCGTTTGTTTAAAAAATAATCACCAACAGGATGACATTACCCCTTTCCATTCCCACAAACAACCTTTAGGTTGAGTTAGGCAGATTTATTTAAGAACTCTCTCACTCCTTCTCACTTCTGAGAAGACAGTCATTTTTATACCAGCTTTAGAAAAAATACTTTTGTAGCCATTGATTAACAGAAAACTATTGCCATGGTATCTGAACTGGAAAACACTCTTGATAAAGCAGGCTGTTGTCCCGTTAGAGATTTTACAGGCCTCCTGCTGAGTCATCACTCAAACTACCAGAGAACCACTGGTTAAAACTTTGCCTGGGAGAGCCCAGCAGCATTCCTGCAGCCCGAATCCACTTCATGTCTCACCTTTAGGCCATTCACTAACACAACACTTCACGTGTCCCCAAGCTGCAGCTCAAATTCGATTAGCTCTGAAGCTGAGCAATCGCATTACAACGGGTACTCAACGGCAAAAAATGTGAAGCCAGGCAAATTAATGCTGTTCAAGCTGCAAGCCTTAAGAATTCTCAGTTAACAGCTATTCCATTTTTATTGAAGATTTTTAAAGTATTCACATTGAAATACGGAACACTGTTTGAGAATCCATACAGATCCATAAACTAAGATCAGGTAAGCAAAGGTATACGATATAAATTGCGGCTCACCACAGGATCACAGAGGAATAGAGACTGTAATATTTGAATAGTCACTTATTCAACTTGATTATAGCTGCATCTTTCTTCCATTCTCCAAGAAACAATAGGAACAGTACTAAGAGCTATATTCAAGCCTCATTCCCCAAAAGCTAAGTAGGCCCTCACAAGTATGAAGCTGAGGCATTGGGGAAGTGGTATGCAAGAACTGGAACCATTCCAAAACTGGAAAGGGATCAGTTTTTGAAGACACAGAAATGAGCCTGGCCTTTGTCTTCTGTAAGAGATGAGGAAGACTTTCTGAGTTCCTGAGATAAACACAGCTGTGAACTCTCTGCTGCTGTTCCTTTCTCCTTTGAGCTCTAGCAAAGGAAACCAAGTCTTCTTGCTACAAATTCTCCTTTTCCTCACTGGGATTAAAGAAGGTTTGCAGTCAAAAGCCGATGCTTCCAAAGAGTAGAATACTCTGTACTTAGAGCCTGGGAAGCCTTTAGGAAAAAAAAAAAAAGAAAGACCACTGTACCCTTACTCATGCTTTCCACACACACGTCATTTCAAGTGTGCCTTTCCCTCCACCAGATAACACAGGCCACGGAGCTTTACAGTTGTAAAGAAAGCTGCAGCTGGTACTGGGCTTTTGAGCAGCTGCAGTGTGTCACTTGCACACAAGACCAGTTGTCACTTAAGCCATGGAACAAGTTCTTTGTTGAACCGAACGTTTGATCCTTCAGTTGGACACTACAGGGAGAAACAGGGGAAATGCATTAATCAGATCTGGCATGCTTCGAGCCCCTCCCACTGAACAGCATTTTAAAGTTCTTTCCCCTTCACACTCTGCAGGTAGGCCACCTCACTGTTGTGTTCAAGAGTACAGAAGGTTCTCTCTTCTGTCACCCCTATTCTTTGCTAGCAGACTGTTTTCCCACTGTGACGCTTATCATATAGTCATAGAATGTTAGGGTTGGAAGGGACCTTTAGAGATCATCTAGTCCAACCCCCCTGCAGAAGCAGGTCAGCCTAGATTGGGTCACATAGGAACATGTCCAGGCAGGCTTTGAAGACCTCCAAGGGAAGAGACTCCACACCCTCCCTGGGCAGCACTTCCCTTGCAGCTCAACTCTGTAACAAAACAGTGCTTCCAGAAGAACTCCACAGCTACTTCAGCTGTTTGCCAGTGTCATTTCCTCCTCATCAGCTGTACTGTGCCAGCAGGGAGGCAGAGCTGTCACTTCAAACTCTCCTTAGCAGTGCAAGTTCCAGTGCTGATACTTGCCTCCACAGCACACAGCCAGAAACAAAAGTTTGTTTCTGCCTCAAGAGACTTGACAAACACAGGAGCAGGAGGAGTGCAGCTGTTCAAGAGAAAACCTTTGCTTTGAAGAAACCCTGATGAAGCCATTGCTACAGCTGAATAATCACCACAGCACAGACAGAGTAATGAGTCTCATCTGCAGCCATGATAGTTGTGGCCTCAAAGATTAAAGGAGGGACCACCTAAATAGGGTGGGAGAGGTCAATCAGACTGAAAGACAAGCAGCAAGATTAGTATTACAAAGTTTAATAGCTTTATCATGAAACAAGGTACTACTTGAACACTTCAAACTAAAGACTACCTATTGCTCAGTGAAAGTGAAAACTCTATGGCATATAATCTGTTCTGTACAGAACAGATCTGGTCCTCAAGAAATGAAGCACAGCAACACTATACTGTTGTGTCTCAACCAGAATTTGAAAGGTCGGGTAGAGGAATTCAGGGCCGCAGCTTGAACATCTGTCCAAGTATGGCACCTCTGTAAAGGTGTCTGAACAGAGAAGAAGTTTTCCTCAACCAGGGCAGGACACAGCTGCTTTTGACAAGGCACCAGCTTTCACCACATTGTTGAGAGCAGTGGACAGAACAGGTATTATTTTGCCCCTACGTAAGCCAGTATTTCTCAAAAGCTAACTTTACTAAAATCACAACCCACCACAGTGTGGGTCGTGTCACAGTCCTGCAAGAGACAGCAGTCCTTGTAGA
Source organism: Colius striatus (assembly GCF_028858725.1). NCBI lineage: Eukaryota > Metazoa > Chordata > Aves > Coliiformes > Coliidae > Colius > Colius striatus. The sequence continues at coordinate 832,313 of NC_084775.1, read as the reverse complement.
ACCATTACAGTTGGAAAAGACCTTTAAGATCAGAGTCCAATTGTTAGCTTGCTTAGAGACCAGTTGGCTTAAAAACGGTGGCAGCATTTTGCAGATGGTCAATTCCCATTAAGACAGCAGAGAGTGTTCTATCTCTCCCATTTTCCTTTGAATCCATGTAGCTCACCTGGTGAATTCAGCAGCCAGGTATTGAAAAGCTTGGGCGAGCTATAAGACCTCTGCCATTAGATCTCAAATTCCTCTCATTTTGTGCTCTTAAAACCCCTCCTTTAAGCAGTCTGATTCTTCTTCCTAGGCCTCCTGCATTCTTCAAACAAATCAAAGAAGCCTGAGGAAATTCTCTCCAGAAACAGAGACTGTATCTAGAGCCTAGTAGTAAATACAAGCTGATAAGATTTTTGCTTTAGGGGAAATTTAGAATTCCACCATAAAAAGCTGTAGTAAGTTTTTACAAGTCAGCTATTCACCTTACAAAGAAAGATTCAGTGTATTGGCCAGTATGTGAGAATTAATACAAATACTACAGCTGCTTCCTGAGACCAGTAAGCAAGCACAGATTTTCCATTAACATGTAAACCTGATCAGGAGTGGGAACATACTTACCGCAATACACTTTTTGCTCCCATACGTTTGATGTCATACGAGATAGAGTACATCTCCTAGAACGCTGCCTTGATGTTGAAGCAGCCAATAACATCCTTAGGGTTCAGCTTGTACAGATCAAATGTGACGTCAGCTACTCCCATTTTCTTCTTTTGTCTCACAGCAACACCATTTTTTCTCTAATTTAAAAAAAGTGAGAGACGGTTTGTACCAGGAGCCAGGAAATTTCAGCAAGATAATAGTTAACAGTGTCGAGGAGTGGTTAAGGGAGAATGGACATGGATCCCAGGGTATAATGTTAGGCCCGACGGGGCAAGACAATCTGAGTTCTAGTTATATGAATTTAATGCACAATCAAGACCAGAGTCAGAGCCATGGTTAAAACAGTTGCTGTCACGTAGTCAGTGCAGACAGCAGGCCACTTTCTGCTCCTTCGGGGTCGGGCTGTTTTCAGCTAACGAGCTAACAGCTCAAGGTCAGGCTGTTTTCAGCTAACGAGCTAACAGCTCAAGGTCGGGCTGTTTTCAGCTAACAAGCTAACAGCTCAAGGTCAGGCTGTTTTCAGCTATCGAGCTAACAGCTCAAGGTGGAAAACAACTTCGGAGAAAAACAAGATGGGACAATGTTAGGGAGCTTGCTTATGGCAGAAACCGCAAGTAGGATGAACATGAGAATGTAATCTATTAGCTGCTGTTGCTGAGCTAGCTTTGAAGCTGCTGTGTATATAAGTTAGAGCCTGCTCTCAATAAAGAGAAGATTTCTGCTATCACTCACATTGAGTAGGACTGATTTCTTCCTACCCAGCTGAGAATCGGACCCTGGGTTGATCGCCGCATGAAGTAGGCTTGGAGCTGGTTGTTCAGGCTTCGAGCCTGGGTTTTTCAGGCTTTGAGCCTGGGTGTTTCAGACTTAGAGTCTGGTTTCAGACTTAGAGTCTGGTTTCAGGCTTTGAGCCTGGTTTCAGGCTTTGAGTCTGGGTTTTTCAGGCTTCGAGCCTGGGTTTCAGGCTTCGAGCCTGGGTTTTTCAGACTTAGAGTCTGGGTTGTAGACTTCAAGTCTGGTTTTTCAGGCCAAGAGCCGAAAACTTCGCGGCATATGGCGCCCGAACAGGGACATCACTGGGTGTTACCGGGTAAGGAGCCTGCCTGCGGGGAGCTGAGACTTGAAAATCTGGAGGCAGAGGCAGTCGTCGGAGGAAGCCTGCCGGACCCCAAGCAGAGGTTGCTGTACCCGGGGGAGTGACTACAGGTTGCGGTGAGACGAGGAGCCGGCACCATGGATAAGGAGGCAGCACTCTCACTTTTACATCGCTTTTTAGAAAAGCGGGGGGTGGACTTTTAACTGACCGATTTGTCTGGTCTACTTGTACATGGTAATTGTAAAGGCTTTTGTAAGGACTCTGAGAAATATTTTGATGAGGAGGAGTGGAGAGCATATGGGACTTGTCTTTGGGACTTGGTTATAGATGAAGATAAGACTGCTCGGAAACTGATAAAACCGTGGAGAGAAGTAATTAACTGTTTGAAAAAGTATAAGTTGGAAAAGGATTTGGCCGCTGCTGTAACTCAGCGGCTTGATGTGCCTGAGACTGCAGCCGAGCCAACAGCTGGACGGTTTGGTATCGGGACTAATTATGTCTCACCTCCCTTTTCTGGTGAGTGGGGAGAAATTGGAAACCTTCTCTGGGAAGCCACTATTAGTGGTGATAAGGACAATAGTAAGATCAGTAAAGATCTAGGTCTCGTTTGGAGACACGTGCTAAATACTTTAAAAGAAATGCAAGCAGAGCAGCGAATGGCCATGGCTGCAGCCCAGGCGTTGACCCTTGCACCGAGGCTGAAGGAGACAGACAAGGGAGCGGACAGGTTCCTGCAAGAAGTATTAAAGAAACTGGAGCGACAAGAGACCATGGAAGCACAGCCTGTCGCCACTGGAGGCCAGCCCGGTGCGCGGCCTGTACCGCTGTAACACAGCCCGGTGCGCAGCCTGTACCGCTGTGACACAGCCCGGTGCCGCAGCCTGTACCGCTGTGACACAGCCCGGTGCCGCAGCCTGTACCGCTGTAACACAGCCCGGTGCGCGGCCTGTACCGCTGTAACACAGCCCGGTGCCGCAGTCTGTACCGCTGTGACACAGCCCGGTGCCGCAGCCTGTACCACTGTGACACAGCCCGGTGCCGCAGCCTGTACCGCTGTGACATAGCCCGGTGCGCGGCCTGTACCGCTGTGACACAGGCCGGTGCCGCAGCCTGTACCACTGTGACACAGCCCGGTGCCGCAGCCTGTACCGCTGTGACACAGCCCGGTGCCGCAGTCTGTACCGCTGTGACACAGCCCGGTGCCGCAGCCTGTACCACTGTGACACAGCCCGGTGCCGCAGCCTGTACCGCTGTAACACAGCCCGGTGCGCAGCCTGTACCGCTGTAACACAGCCCGGTGCCGCAGTCTGTACCGCTGTGACACAGCCCGGTGCCGCAGCCTGTACCGCTGTGACACAGCCCGGTGCCGCAGCCTGTACCGCTGTGACACAGCCCGGTGCGCGGCCTGTACCGCTGTGACACAGCCCGGTGCGCGGCCTGTACCGCTGTGACACAGCCCGGTGCGCGGCCTGTACCGCTGTGACACAGCCCGGTGCCGCAGCCTGTACCGCTGTGACACAGCCTGGTGCGCGGCCTGTACCGCTGTGACACAGCCCGGTGCGCAGCCTGTACCGCTGTGACACAGCCCGGTGCGCAACCTGTACCGCTGTGACACAGCCCGGTGCCGCAGTCTGTACCGCTGTGACACAGCCCGGTGCGCAGCCTGTACCGCTGTGACACAGCCTGGTGCTGCAGCCTGTACCGCTGTGACACAGCCCGGTGCCGCAGCCTGTACCGCTGTGACACAGCCCGGTGCCGCGGCCTGTACCGCTGTGACACAGCCCGGTGCCGCAGCCTGTACCGCTGTGATACAGCCCGGTGCCGCGGCCTGTACCGCTGTGACACAGCCCGGTGGGCGGCCTGTACCGCTGTGACACAGCCCGGTGCGCGGCCTGTACCGCTGTGACACAGCCCGGTGCCGCCCGGTGCTGAGCGGGGCGTGCTGAGAAAAAAAAGAAAAAAAAGAGTTCTTCTCTACACAAGAGTTTTTACAAAGTCAGAGAGGCGAAGGGGCTTCGGAGCAGAGCCCCCGCGGGAGAGCTGCTTCCCATTCGAGCCCAGCCCGCCGAGTTACCCCTGGGACGACTCGCAGGGCAATGCCGAGCGGGCGGAGTCGGGCCGGGGTGCGGCGCAGGATGATCAGAGGAGAGTGGGGGAGCGCGACCCCGTGTTAGACTGGGCACCATCGGGCACGCGGGGGGAGACAAAGAAAACACAGGAGAGAGTAATAGCGGCTGCGCCGCCGGCGCCGGCACGGAGTGAGCCAGAGCCCCCCGCCCCTTCCATCCGCAGCCGCCGCCGCGCAGCCGCTTCCCGCGCCCGGTCGGTGTCTCCGGAGCCCCCCACACACATCGCACCGACACCGCCGGCCCCGGCCCTCACGGACCGCTGGGCTCGTCCTTTCCATCCTCAGTCCCTTGCCTCAACGAGTGTAAAAACTGTTGGTCGTGATGTTATGCCTTTTGCTGTAAATGTGATAATGAATAGTGGTTTTCTTACAGTGGAAACTTTCTGAGGTGTTTTAGGTGTCAGGAACAGAACATTTTGGCATTGAGAAGCTAAAAGGTGGTTTGTGTTTTAGACTCAGTGGTGAAGGATTTTTTTTTATCAGAAGTAAAAAAAAAAAAAGATTTTGTCACACTGTTGATGCTTCAAATGATTGTGGTAAATGGTTTTAGGCAATTTCAGCAACCCAAGCAAAACATGTGGCTTACACTGGCCAAAGCAATCACTCAGTCTACAATATGTTTATCAATGGCCACTCCAGATAATCCTTTTTCTACCTGTTTGGTGGGAGTTCCATCAGATGTGGCACAATGGCCTGTACCAAATGCATTAAAAACAAATCCCTTAGTTAAGGGTAATGGCAAAGTTGACAGCTGGGATTTGATCATTTCACGGTTGCCAATAATGACAACAGAGCCACAGGAGTTAGAATTATTGGGATCTATAAAGATGGATTTTTGTGTTATGTTTAATTTTAGCAGCAATACCAAAACATTTGGGACAGAATGTGGATCCCATCCCGGGAGTGTATAAGAGCACAACATCTTGCTGCAATTATACTTCACCAAAAAGACCCAGGTCTAGTCTTGTGCCTGTACAGTTACCAAAGGGAATGTTTCTGATCTGTGGGGACCAGGCATGGCCTGGAACATCCTCGAGATTACAAAGGGAACCACGCAGTTTGGGACAACTGACGATCTTGATGCCTAATCACACAATGATTTAGAAACATCATTGTCCAAAACAATTTGTGCATGCATTTACTGGCGAGTGTGATGACCATGTTACCTTTGGTCTCCCTCAGCAATAATAGCAACTAGTATATTTGCTCCAGGTGTAAGAGTATCTGCTTTATTAACTCAGCTATGCAAATTAGGATGCTGGCTTAGCAAACAAAGTAACCAAACCTCAATGACATTAGAAGGCTTGATTAGTGATGTAAGTAGTATTAGACATGCACTTGTGTATCATTGTATGCATGATATCCTCATTGCTCAGGAGGAGGCATTTACTGTAGATCAAGAGAGAGATCTAGAAACCATGTTATTTAGGGAAACTAACTTTGTTTGTTCCTCGACAGCAGGACTGGTTAAAAATTACCAAGTTACAGAAAACAAGAAACACCCACAACTTAAAAGGAGATTGTGATGGTAAAGTACAATTGTGGTCCATTACGGCGAATGTATTTGCTTCAGCATTTGTACCTGGGCTGGCTGCAGCCCAGGCCTTACGGCCGTTAGAAAAGCTAGTGTGTTGGTCGGAGCAGCAAGCTAATGTTACTACTGATGTTATTGAAAAATTGTTAGCAGACCAGAAAAGCCTTACACATGCCTGATTGCAAGATCGTGCAGCTATTGATTTTTTGCTATTGGCACAAGGGCACGGATGCCAAGACTTTGAAGGCATGTGTTGTTTTAATCTTTCTGATCATAGTGAATCTATTCACAAAGCTTTGGCATATTTAAAGGCTCACGCTAAGAATATTACGGTGGGTTATAACCCTTTTGATACTTGGCTTCAATCAGCTTTTGGGGGTTGTCACCTTGGTTGACTATGTTAATCAAAGAAGGGTTAAGATGGATTTTGGTTATTTTGCTTTTGCTTGTAATGTTTAGAATAGTATATAGTTGTGTTATGAAGGCAGTACACACATTGACTGACTCTGTCTTGATCATGCAAAAACAAAACGGGGGATTTGTGGAGGAGTGGTTAAGGGAGCATGGACATGGATCCCGGGGTATAATGTTAGACCTGTTGGGGCAAGGCAATCTGAGTTCTAGTTATATGAATTTAATGCACAATCAAGACCAGAGTCAGAGCCATGGTTAAAGCAGTTGCTGTCATGTAGTCAGCAGGCCGCTTTCTGCTCCCTCAAGGTCGGGCTGTTTTCAGCTAACAAGCTAACAGCTCAAGGTCGGGCTGTTTTCAGCTATCGAGCTAACAGCCCAAGGTGGAAAACAACTACGGGGGAAAAACAAGATGGGAAAATGTGAGGGAGCTGGCTTATGGCAGAAACCGCAAGTAGGATGAACATGAGAATGTAATCTATTAGCTGCTGTTGCTGAGCTAGCTTTGAAGCTGCTGTGTATATAAGTTAGAGCCTGCTCTCAATAAAAGAGGATTTCTGCTATCACTCACATTGAGTAGGACTGATTTCTTCCCACCCAGCTGAGAATCGGACCCTGGGTTGATCACCGCATGAAGTAGGCTTGGAGCTGGTTGTTCAGGCTTCGAGCCTGGGTGTTTCAGACTTTGAGCCTGGGTTTTTCAGACTTAGAGTCTGGGTTGCAGACTTCGAGTCTGGTTTTTCAGGCCAAGAGCCGAAAACTTTGCGGCACTTAGTTGTATTTAAACATTCTTCACACAGTCAATACTTCATATTTCTTGTGAAAAAAGCATCACACAGAATTTTATGTTATCGTCAGTAAAAAACGTTTTTCATTGCAAGAAATATATGTAAGATTATTTAAAAAAATATTTAGTTTGTATGTTCTAAGCAGATATTTCAACATGTTTACAAAGTGTACACATGCAGTGTATAAAGTTAAAAACTTTTAACCAACTTACTTTTTGACTCATTCCTCTATTTAATTTGCATTCTTGCAAAAATTAAGTACCCTTTAACTATTTTTTTAAATAAGAATATAGAAGTCATTTAATCTCAACTGCTTTTCTGGACACACTTGTATATTCCATGTGCTCATAACTTAACAATTAATATGAACAGAAATGATCAACTGGGAATTAACACCAATGCTAGATACGAGGATGGACAGCAACTGTGTATTTAGGAAATGTATGTAACTGATTTTACACATTTCTCTAATCAAAAAGTGTGATTACGACTTTGTGAGAAAGGGCATGTGATTTACAACTTTTTTTCAAGCATATCTCATATTTTTAATAACTTGCCTGTAATTTGTTCAAATCCTGCTGTTCTGCTCCAAGTTTCTCCAAAATCAACAGCTGCTTGATACTGTGCTCTATTCTGTTGGCCTACTATTGCGTGTTGTAATTAATATTGTGAACAACTCAGTGGAGTTGATATTCCTGGTTTTAACTACACTTACTCTATGGTAGTAAGAGTTCAAAGGTTTAAATATCTTACAGAGGCCTGTAGGACAGTATGGTTTATCCCAATGCAGAGGGATGAAGGGAAACAAGAACTACCTGAACAGTTTGTAAAATCATGACACGTTTTTCATGATCAGCTCTGTTATTTGCCATTTGGACAGCCCCCACCAAAACCACCTAAACAACCTATGCTCTTTACCTGAAAATAACTTCAAATATTAGCTTTCTTCTAAGCATTCTCTACATTGCTGTGAACATCCAAGACACCGATATGTATATGTATACATGCATATACGTGTATAGGTGTGTATCTATACACACACACATACACACAGATATACATGGATGTACGTAAGTGTTGACTGACAGCTGTTTGAACATGATCCAGCAGTATGCCCAGGTGGCCAAGAAGGCTAATGGCACCTTGGCCTGTATCAGAAATAGTGTGGTCAGCAGGACCAGGGCAGTGATTGTCCCCTTGTACTCAGCACTGGTGAGGCTGCACCTCAACTACTGTGTTCAGCTCTGGGCCCCTCACTACAAGAAGGACATGGAGGTGCTGGAGTGTGTCCAGAGGCTGGCAATGAAGCTGGTGAAGCGTCTGGAGTACAAGTCTTATGAGGAGAGGCTGAAGGAGCTCGGGATGTTTAGCCTGGAGTAAACGCGTCTCAGGAGACATGATCACTCTCTACAACTACCTGAAAGGAAGTGGTAGTGAAGTCTGGGGGTTGGTCTCTTCTCCCAAGTAATGAGTGATAGGACAAGAGGAAAAGGCCTCAAGTTGCACCAGGGAAGGTTTAGATTGGATATTAGGAGAACCTTCTTCACTGACAGGCTAGTTAAACAACAGAACAGGTTGCCCAGGGAGGTGGTGGAGTTCCCATTCTTGGAGATATTTAAAAGATGTGCAGATGAGGGACGTGGTTTAGTGATGGGCTTGTCAGTGTGAAGTTAGTGGTTGGACTCCATGATCTTAAAAGACCTTTCCAACCAAAATGATTCTATGATATACATATATATGGATATATAGCTATGACAGTTAGGAAACAATAACGTCACTTTTATTGCGTTCTTAAGTATCACAGAACAAGGGTATTATAGGCACACATTCTCAACTACTTGTCCTTACTACAGTCCTAAAGCTCGTTTACCTGAGATCTGCATCTGTAAAAATAAAGTTCCATTTTTAGCTGCGTGTTACAAAAGACTAAATATCAGCCCCACAGATATGAAATGATAACTTCATTTTGAGACTAATTTACTACAAGTAAAATATGCTATCTTATAAAAAAGATACTGCTGAAAGAGATACATATTCAAAAGGAAACAAGATTCTTAGAGGTTTAAAAATCTCCCTATGCCTTTCCACATAGTAATAAATTTATTAAAAATATTTGACACAGACAATCTCCACAGAAAGCATCCTGCTGAAATCACGTACCATTTAAGCCACCCATCTTGCAAAGGTTAACATAGTTTAGGAGAGTAGACTCCATAGCTAAGTATTTAGTTTTCATCATCCCGTCTGTAGTGAATGGTTTGTAATTCCTGAGCTGTGAACACAGCCATCTCTCTGGTGCCCGCAGCAATCACTCGGCAGGACATCAGATCCAGCGGTCCCCCTGAGAACAAGGGGATTCATGAGAACTGTCTTACATTATGTAAAAAGGCAATGTGTTCTGAAATAGAAACCATGTTGTCATTCAGGAGGTTCAGAAACACTGAAACAATTTCATACGTGGCTCTTTTTGGGGTGGGAAGGACAATCTTATTCAGCAACTCCTATCTGGAGTCACCAGTAAACAATTACTGTGAGATGTGTACTGTCTAAATGAGTAAAATAATAACCTGGAATCATCCTTTCTCAGGAGGATGTCTCCCCAAATCTGTTTGGAATCTGAATGCATCTACCATTCTCCTGGGCTAGTTCTTCACTGTAAATCTGATACTTTAAAGGAATTATTCAGTCATCAAAATAGAGTTTGACTCAGAAGATCTTGATGTGATGAAACCCTGGGCTGGAATTCCATCACTGTGTCATGAATAATCAGCCAGACTCTAGTGGAGAGTACAGACATTTCTACAGGATGCTGCTAGAAATGAGGTAGAGCCATAGGAAGACTGTATTGAGTTAACACAAGTTGCCCCAAAATAGCCACTCGGTCACCCAAAAGTCAACAGAGACAATGATATTTGACTCACCTGAAGTGTCTATCACGGTGCCACCTGCCTCTCTAATAATGACAGTGGCTGCTGCCAAGTCCCAGCAGTGTAACCCAAACTGGTAATAGGCGTCTGCAGCACCGGACGCCAAATGGCACAGGGCCAGGGTTGAGCTCCCGATCACACGGACCCTAAACCCCACGAGAAGGACACATGGTAATGGAAAGCAGAAAGGGCCTTTGATTTCAACCTATGTGTCAAGATTGCAAAACATGCCACATACTTGTCTGGGTTTTGCTTTCAGGGGGCGGGAGGGAGTGCTTTTAATGACTTTTGGTCACTAATGTGAGACATATATGGTAAAATATCTTACCCGTGTGCTTGGGCCTTGAGCAATCTCTCAATGTTTCCAAGGAACAATTTCAAAGTCGCAGGGTCACGTTTTGGACCAATTTCTGTTAAAATTAAGGCCTTCGAGATATCTGCAATGTAGGCAGTTGCTTCCAGTAATTCAACAGCTTCCAGGCAGATTCTAGAAATTTGTTTTTAAACACAACACTAATGGACTTTTCACAATAAAACAGTTTTCATGCCCAAATTTTATACCTCTAACTCTTTCATAGGATAAGTGACAGCTTTGCATAAAAATTCAAGCAAGACCAGATTTCTCATACCAAACAGTCTGATCTAAACAGATATTTTTAAAACCAGAACAGAAAGATTAAAAAGAAGTATGCCTTCTTACATTCCTTCTCTTTATACACACCATTTGATTTCATTGACCGGTCAGCTTTTGGCAAATGTACTAACATTAGCGGTCAACTAAAAATAAACGGGGGACCCAGCATAATAAAATAAACGAGGGATTAGCAATGATTTTAATCTAATTATATTTGAAAACAGGATTTCATGAATAGGGAACTTCAATGAAATTTGTTAATAAACTATTTGGGAATACAGTAAGAGCAAAGGAAACTTTCTACCTAAACCACCAGTCATTCAGTAATAGCTCCTCCTCATTCTGACATTTCAGAGACTGACGACACCTTATGACTGAGAAGAACCCTTACCTATTACAAATGAAACCAGTATCTTAATTAAGAAATACTAATATGAGTGTTATTTCTGTATTGCATTCAGCAAGGGCAATTCTGCCCCACAGCAGATGAGGATGTCAGCCTTGTGTACAGTCAAAGGAAAGACCCACAGTGACTTGCAAGGTGTTGAAGTCGTCCACCTCTGAGATCTGCATACTGCTAGTCTATAACAAGCGTATGCCAATGCAGATGCAGATGGTTCATCAAATGCCAAGTGTCTCTGCTTCTGTTGTGCCAGCTGAACTTGGAGGCATTAAAGGCATGACAAAACTCAAAGGTTTAGCCGTTCATTACTTAGTAACTAAGCTGTGTCCAAGTGTCAGCTGTCACCTCTACTGTGGGTTAAAGGCGAGGCATTCATTCCGCTAGAGAACGGCTGCCTGCTTATTACAGCTAATTGCCTAAGTTGAAAATTCTTAGCAGAAGTAGCAAGGGGGTTTTCAAACTCAAATTAGGCTGGAGACATCATTTAATTAAACAGGCTAACAATGAATTTAGTATTGCAGAAGTAGAGTATGGATTCTAGCAATGCGGTAAACGGTTGGTGAGCAACAGGTACGTCATTAGATTGAAAGATACAAGATATCACAAAGCATAACTGTAGGAACACAGATTTAACAATCACTTTTTAAATTATCGAATTCAAATACAGTAACACCCATCCAGGCACGCTGCAGGGTATTCATTGTTTAGCCATCAGTGAAAACTCTGGATGGTGAAAGCAATTTGCCTCAGATAATTTTGCATAACAGGCCCAAGTTATAATTACAGAATATCTAAAGCACGCCTCATTGCTGAAATGCACCAAGCATTCATACCACACCAGTCACAGCTAGGTCATGACTAAGTTGTTCTTCTGAGTTCTAAAATGAATTTCTAACAGATAAGTGGCTCTCTTCAGTTTTCATAAAGGCTATAGGTAGAAATTAGTTGAAGAGACTAAGAGGGAGGTCTCTGTTTAGGAAAATGAGCTGGCTGATCAAGTATCAGTGGGGTTTCACGAATTCAGGGTACAGGAGAAAATTTACAGGCTACTCCTTACATTAGTACAGGCCAGAAAAATAAGGAGGCTTGGTAGAAGAGATTTAATGGTGATACGGATAGATTTATGAGGAAAAGAACAATTCTGTTGACCACAGAAGCACATACAAGGCCTGACCTGAACCTAAGCATGAGAAGAAACACCATTCAAGATCAAAGGGAAGATGGATCCTTCATTTAGGTGCATCCTGATGCCTGGACTCCCATGCCAGGCCTCTACAAAATTTGGCATTGACAAAGAAGAGTGTTTGCCTGGACTGTGATTTCAAATGATTAAATGTGAATAATAAATGTATAGCGCAGATCAATGTTATCCAACAGTCACATTTCCTAGAAACAAAAGGCATGAAGTAACGTGACAGCCTAGACCTCCAACACATCATGCATTGGTGAAGGCTGCTTGACTTCCAGTGGTGGGCATAGGGAAACACACCCTCTCTTCCAGGGCTGGTTTATTTCACTGAAGCCACAGTCCTCACAGAAGAAGAGCAACTGTGATTTTATATACTTAAAACATCAAAAGAAGTGAGACTAAAGAAGATCCATCTTCACTAGTGAAACTGGCCACCACCAAATTATGTCTCTCAAAACAAAGGCAAATTTCAAAGCACTTGCAAGGGCAGAAGGTCCACTTCCTTGCTTTGTTCTAGATTTGGATGTCCAGAGAAAGGAAGACAAAGTGGCACGTGCCAAAACTGTTCCTTGCCCATCTGGAAACCAGAACTCTGACTGCAAAAAGGAGTGAGGCCATTTCAAAAGTGGCTCAGCCAGCCCAAATGGGAGCACATGTTTTTAGTCTCTGCCAGCACGGGCTTTTGTGGAACATGAGATATTCAAGCACTGAAAAAAAAGGTGTTATATAATCAAGGATTAAAATCTTAGGGGTCATTGACATTACAACTCTCCAAATAGGGAGATCCAGCTCATAATTAATCCAGGTGAATAGTTAAACTTCCCAAATTTCAGGGAAGTTTTGAGGGTCTGCTTGAGGCACTACAACAAGTCTGTATGTTCAATTGCTTGAATTTACTGTGTTTCAAATTCACGATATCTGGTTTTGGGATAAATTTTTTATCACCTCCTGTGTACAACGATGTACATTTTTGGCACATGTCTGCTTCTGTCTGTTCTCATCTGCATTTTGATTGATTAAAAGAAAACTTCACTACATACATGTGATTATTGTTATCTGTTATCCTTAGGCAAACAGATAGATCTGTAACATGGTTTACCAATAAAATAATTCCATGAAAATGTTGATGAAGTATTGCTAGCTATTTGCATATTGAAACATACCGCACACAAAAGCAAGCTGTTAAAGAACCCCTAATGAAGCACTCATCCTTTAGTTTACAGTTAGCATGTGTGCCTACAGGCATAACACACTTCACAGCCGACACAGTACTCTGAATTTGATTCACCATTCACATTGCATCTGGCAAGGGGTTTTTTTGAGGAAGACACTATTAATAGACTCTTTCCCTGAAGACATTTGCAGGAATTTCTTCAGTACCATTCAAGGCTTACATTCAGGTCAGTTCCCCTGTGTGTACTTTGGCTCCTTTTCAGCTTAATACTTTTTTCTGCTTTTCCCATTTGTTTACTGAGGGAGATTTAACATCATTCTTTATTTTTGTTTCAGCTTTGTTCAGTTTACATAACCCAAATTATGCAGCATCAAAATCATGATGGTGTTCTAGAAAACATAAATATTAGAGAAAGCTGTCTGGTAATAATATGTAGTATTTAAAAGGATCTTTGGGAATGAACAAACTTCAGAAAAGCATGGAAGTGTTTCTCTGCAGATTCCATGTTTGAAAAGTCTAACTAGAGAAGTACAGAACATTGTGCTGTTTAAACCAGTAACAGGCACTAGCGCACCTGAAAACTATGTTGTTATTGCATGGAACTCTTGGTGGCTTCACTTACAGCTATACATGTATTTGAGATCATGCAATTAGTCTGAAAAAGGTACATTCCTTTGAATAGCTCCTTCTTCTGTATATATCAAACTGTAAGCTGACAACATACAGAGAAAAGGCAGTAGCGTGATCGGGTATAGCTAGGAGACTGAAAATGGCACATATGAAGGCTGGATACTTAACACACCCCCACCCCCCCGCCAATAATCAAGCTCTCGTGGGAAATACACTTATTCTCCATGTTAAGAAAACCATAAAGGTAGATTAAATTAACTAGGCCCATAAGTTCAGAGAGGTCTTAACAGAAATCAGTTCTGAATTGCCTCACAGCAGCAGTTAGCCTTCACAGATACCGCTTGTAGGAAAGAAGCAATAATGCTAATATAAGAACACTGGGAGATGTGTTTCAATTACAAATAGGCAACACTATTATTTAACTCACCACGGTTTTGTCTTACAAAACCTTGCCCACGTCAGTACTCTCTTTTTTCCCCACATAAATCCTATAATAATATTTATAATAATTTGTAAGAATTATCTTTCAATTGCCAGTTTGCACAAGTAGGTTTTGCAGGACTATCATTTTAGACTAGTAGAGTATGACCACATGAATTAAAAAAGGGTGGAAAAACCTGAGTAGTGGCTAGCTTCTTTCTAAAAGTATTTTATTGAAAGTTCCCATGTGATTTTGAGGGTTCTACCCACATCTCAGACACTCATCTTAAAGAACATACTTCATACCTCTTTGTTAACAGCAAATCCAATGCTCACTGCCACTGTCGGAAATCTGTGAAAAATAAGAAAAGACCCATCACTAATGAAAAATCTCTTGACTTACTCGTTATGCAACTCCCTCAGGCAAAAAAAACCCACATGGAGCTCTGTGGTTTTACTTGTGTCAAAATGCTCCTGGCATTGTACTATTTCTCCTTTGTTGTCCTCTTTGTCAGTGTCGTTAAAACTGAATTTACTATTGGAGAAGGCAAGAAATAAGCACAGGAAGATACCAGGCTTTTTACACGAAACGCGTTGTATATTTTAGTGATCTTTTTGCCTTAGTGTAATTGAATTACCCAGTATAAAATCATCACTGTTGTTATAACAAGTCATCACTTTAAAGAGCACAATCTGTTCAAGTTCAAGCATCAGAGATAGCAATCCAGCTGCACAGATACCTTGCTGCTGACATCAACGTAAGGAGAAACCAGTTCCTCTACCCTCTCTTTCATCAGTCACCATCATGTATTTAATTTGCTCCTTTTGACTAAAGTATAATTATTACACTTTAAACAATGAAAGGAATTCGTTTCTTAAAAACAAGTTTTAAAAAGAGTTGTGAAGGCAAGGCTCAGGAAATATTGCTAGTAAGAGAAAATGTCACTTGAAGAAAAGCACATGACATCCCTCCACCTCCCCTTGAATTCTAGGGAATTGCACCAACAAGTTATTTTGTTCTCATTTAATGAAAACTGCAGTTATGTTACATCACAAAGTACAAGGCAGAACATATTTTAAGCAGAAGTATTACAAGCAGTCATTCATTTACAACTTCTAGGACTTAAATGATGAATTAAAGGTTTTGCACTTCTGTGAGAACGAGCCCTAGATTTACTTTTGCAGAGCAGTATTCTGTAAGTCTAAAAACAGTATCTATGTACAACTTTGTTTTTTCTACTTTACATATGTGCAAAGGTTGTACTTCTTAGGAAAACTGAAGCACTTGTATTTGAAAGGGAGAAAACGTCACCACTACAAGGAATAGGTAACAACCACATAAGGCGTTAGGCCAAATGTCATCATAGCACAGCCTTGTTCCTCCAGTTCAGCTCAAGCCTCTGCATGTTCATGTGCGGTTATATATAAACAAGCTGTGAGTCAAGAGCTGTGGGCCATTAAGCAATCAGCAGAAACTTTAGCTTACCTTTAGATAACAGTATAGAGCTCTCCCCAGCACAAACACACACTCCCTCAGATACACTAAGGGAGCTACAAAAAGATAAAGGCATGTGTTCTGGTTTAGCAAGGAGCAGCTTTTGGCTTAGTAACAGGGGGAGCGGGTTGCAGTGAAGACCCGGTAAAGAGTTTGCGGACTCTCCCCCGGCTCCTGGGTTCACACCCACCTCCGGCCTGGCTGGGCCAATCTGGCGCCTCTGCGATCACTATTTAGGGGACGGGAATTTGGAATGCGGGTCGGGAGGTGTAAGAGGGATACAAGATGGAGGCGACCACGCGGACCCTTCAGCCAGAGGAGGAAGGAAGGAGGAGCAGTAGACCGGAGACCCTTCTGCAGGCCGTGGCGAGAATGCAAGCTGTGCCCCTGAAACCTGTGGAGATCCGTGGCAGGACTGAGAGCCACCAGCAGCTCCATGTGAGTGAGCCCGGACGGGCGAGGGACTGTGTGGGGAGACGGCCATGGCCCAGGCCGTGTTGGAGAGCCTGCACGCCGTAGAGCAGCCCCACACGAGAGGCAGAGAGGAGCTGCAGCCTTTGGAATGGGTGCACGTCGGAGCAGCCCGTGCAGGGCTGCCATGCGTGTGAGTTACCCCACGGACTCGCAGGGAGGACTGGTGTGGAGTTCACCCGTCCTGAGGAGGGACAGACGGCAGAAGCTATTGGGAGCAGACTGACTGAGACCTCCACTGCCTGCCCCCCCGAACCGTTCAGGGTGGGGGGCAAGGTAAAAACCCCGGGATCAGGGCTCTGAGCCCGGGAAGAGGGGAGGTGTGGCGGGAAGGTGTTCTTAAAAAGGCTGGTTGGACTCTTCATTGACGTATTCCTCTGTGTTGTTTTGTTTCGTTTTGGTTATGTTTTGGGTTTTTGTGGGTATGTTTTAGTTGATGCTGCATTAAATTATTTTCTGTTTTCTTCCCCAAACCAAGTAGCCTGGTCTGTTTTGTCCTGAACCTTAAGCAGCAATTAAGCCCTCCCTGCCCTCGAGCAATTCTCAGCCTCTTCGGTACTTGAGGCTAATCGTGGTCTTTGTTCCCTGATGGGCCGAAACCAGGACAGCATGACACCTACTTACAAGACAATGGAATAAATCTACCATGGTAAAACATTTTCAAGAAGAAGAGAGGCTTTGTGAGAAGCTACATTTTGCTCTTTTATGTACTTCCCAGTTCACTGTCCACTTACCTGTGCACAAAGTTGCACGTTCCATCAACAGGATCAATAATCCAGGTCGGACTGTCAGTGAGGACACATTTTGAACCAGCAGCAGTGGACTCTTCTGCAATAAACCTGCATTTGGTGTGGAGTAAAACAAGTGTGGTTTAGAGATGTGACGTGAAAAGACAAATTCCATCTTTCTCTTTTTGAAGAGATACTTAATTTTTAATATCTGTATATTTTAATTAATTTTTATATCTATATCTATATGTATAAACGTACATACTGCTTTTTCTTCTCGGAATAAGGAGCTTTCATAGAAACTTTGAAGGAGAGTTCTCAAATTCATAGCACACTATTTTGCATGGTAAAAAGGGACTCCATTTATGTTTCCCAAAATATAAAAAAGTCATGAAAATGAATACAACAATGGATCTAAACTGGCACCCCTGGAACTTCAGAAGGAGTTTTTTAATGCAGAATGTCATTTTATGGGTTAGGACTGTCTATTGCAGTAAGTAATATAAACTGCAAACTGTAGCTGCTTCTCTTCTGCAGCCAAATTCAGTCATTAGGAAATAACACACTCTTAGAAAATCCACAATCTCACTCCTACTTGAATTTTTTACAGTAGACTGACTCGAGAAATGAGGTTTACAAAGCTAAACTTTCTTTTTCCCGTGACCTAGAGAAAATCAACAAGTTATTGGTTTTTTGTTGTTTGGATGCAGAAGGCACAAATTGAAATCTGAGCTCATCTTCTGTTCTGTTGTTCTGTCCAAATTTCTTTCAGTAGATATCCTTTTCCTTCAGTAGATACCCTCCTTTTTCCCTGGGAAATGAACATCCAGTTCTGGTACACTTCCTGCTGACCTTAATTATCCCTGCTCTCCCATGAACTGCTCACGGCCTGTTTCTTTAAGTGCTGTGCAGCTGTCACTCTCAAAGATCTGAATTAAGTGCTGCATGTACAGAAGGTGCAGAATCAGACTGCTAGCACTCAATCTTGCTTTTGGTTTCTCATTCAAATAGCTGGTAGTGGTATTCAGAATCTCCTCCAAACAGTTGAAGATGAAAAAACTCCTCTTGATGACACAAAGAGAAAAAAAAAAACCCAATAAAATAAAATAGCTGCTTGCCCAGGGCTAGAGTAGCAGCTATTTTTTCTTGTGCTCTCAACAAGTGCTGCATGATGCCACATAGCACTTGCAATTGTGAGCTTAAAATGTTCCGCAGACAACACAGGAGGAGACTTTGTGAACTTTCCAAATGCTTTCCCTGAGTAAAAAAAGTACTGTTTTGATGGCATTATAGGCCCCTAGTTGGTATGAAGAGGGAAGAAGGAAATGTTTACTAGGATTTTCATCTCTATTAAAGCTGAAGGAAAAGTCTTGGTGTGGAACTGAGAAATGAGAAAGACTAGAACAAGCGTTTGGAATTCTTTCAAACGTAACATTTTGCAGACTGTTTGCTGTAAATATTTCATTATTTTGTCATGGTGCTGTATAATTTTGACAAATGATACAAATCTTTTACAAATCTTGTAATTAGCATATAAACCCAACCACACACTTTGGCTGTGCTACTGGCTGCAGAGGAAGCTCATCTTCTTGCAGATGGAGCACATTCTCAGACTGTCCACCTTCTCCATAAATTATGCTTCTGCTTCAACCCTCTGCCAACCCCCACAGCCAAAGCCTGAACTGTAGCTGTTTCCTTGCCAGTTCAAGACAGATGAAATGGTAACCTCTTTAAAGACAAGACTACTTCTGTGTGAGTTGTTTTGCTCTCAAGTATTGTAAGTCTGTTTCTCACCTTTTCCTGCACTGGGATGTGACGCTGCAGTCCTCACATACAGAAATGCTAACATGAAGCTGAGGAACAGCAGTGCCATTGATACAGTCTTGATGTCCAAGAATATTTTTTCCAAAATGGATGCAGGATAAATTAGCTACACATTTAATGAAATTTGGGCTAACAGTTTAAAGTAAGCCCCTTGCTGTTATACAACACTAGGAACTGTGACAGTTGCTCAAGGTCAACGTGAGATGTGTTGTTCTATGGCTTCCTGTCCTGTAAAAATATGCAAACTAAGCAAAACACTTGGCTTGAAATACTGGAGACAAAATTTTATGAACAGCTTGAGAAGCAGGAGGTATAGCCATGTTATCACAGTAGTTAATTTGACAGCCTATGAGCTCTCCTTAAATCTGGATTAAAGTTTTCTCCCACTGAAAATGAGTCCAGTGATTTTAGCCAACTCTCATCATACATCTGTTCTTACCATGGTGCCACTCTGAAACTCATTGTTGGAACAGCAGGGAAACCTGTAGCATAGTAAGTGCTGAAACCTGCAGCAAGGGTGTCATCCAGTAGAATGCAGGAGGTTCAAGCCAGGGCTGTCCCCTCACCTATCCCCGTATGGAGGCCTGAGAGCAGAAGGCCAGGAAGCTAGTGCTGGATGTCACTCTCTATAATGACTGTGTCGTGGTTGTAATGTCTACAGGATTAAGGCCACAATTAAAACTGAAGATGACAACTTGTGTAACAATACAGCCTTTCAGGCTGTGCCTATCCACAATTCAAAGATCTATCGGAAAAATCCCCTTTTGAAAAAACTCACTTGAAGGATGTCAGAGTACCAAAGGGTGGTGAGAGATGAAAACTTGGATGAAGTGTGAATGAGGATGATACATATCACTGAACCAAGTGGAGAGAAGAAGAATGAAACGTGGGACAGAATTCTCTTTTTCACATGTTTTCCTAATACTTCTCTTTACTTCTGGGTACACTTCCAATATCTCAAGACTCATCACTGTCACAGTGCAAATGGCACAGATTCTCATGAGAACCCTTTTAAATTTTTAATGTATTGTAATTTTTTTTTACTTTTTAATGTTCCTCTTAAGGTACATTTGTTGATTCAGAGAACATAAGAATCAAGAGAGAAGAAGTAGCAGAATGCTTCCAACAGCAAGATTAAGTAACAGACTAAACAAAGTGTGCACGATCTTTTGAAGTTTTTGTTTTACTTGAATTTAAACCTTGATTGCTACTGTGGACTCCTCATTGCAAATGTTTTAATCTAGTCTAGTTAAATCTAGTTTAATCAATTGTTTAACATAAATGCATTTACTGTCTGAACAAACTCTAACCAAACCCAATAACCAACATCAGCAAAATACTGAAGAAATAGCAATTCCTTCATTTGCCTATAAAGTCAGAAGCTAACTGTACAGAGTTAATAAAGTCAGGGATTCTTCAGTTTCTAGGTCTTACACTGACCTTAAAACTTTTGTTCCCATTCTGAGTTCAATTAAGCACTTCTGATGAATCTTATTTTATGTGTATGTTTTATGTTCTCTGGCAGACTGTTCAAGGCAAAAAAACCCCACAACACAGGAGTGGAGATGAGAAAGGAGCACAGGCAGCAATAGTCGAAGGAATATTACACAAATAATAGGCTCGTAAAGCCTGGCACTCTCTTGAGAATGGTGGCCAAGAACCACACATTGTGCTGCACAGTACTGCTTCAGGATGTGATCACACACAACACGTATTTAGAAAGCCATATTTAGTATACAATGTTTTTTCTGTTCCTTCTTATGGTGGGGTGTTGGGTTTTTTTTTCCTAGCAGCATTGTCGATAACCAGATTAGTAGCTGAGCCCTCCAGATTTTCATCTTTGTTGATTTCTGCACAGTGCTGGAGTGTAAGGCTCATCTCTGTCAGAGATGCACACAGTTAGAAAGAAGTCATACAGCATTTAAAGGATACACAGGCTCTGCACTGGCTCTGCAGGAAGATTCATTTTATCCATGTAGACTGAAGTCAAATGTTTGATGCAGACCCTCTGCATCAAACCAAACCCAGACAACTCATAGAATCTCTCTCTATTCTGCACAGGTGCTAGGAATGGTTATTTTTCAAATTGACCATAATAATTCAAGAGAAGCCAATAATTTGATCTCTTTTTAAAACCTTGGGTTGACACCCCATATACTAATTTATAATCTCTTCATGTACATGCATCAAATGATGACGATAAACAACTCTGCTCCTCACTCATTTTAGGACTCCATACAACACAGGGTGGATGTGATTAAATACGGTACTTGTCCTGATTTGGCAAATGCTTACCTATCATGGCAAAAGAAAGCAGAAGAAAGGTCTGTAGGACAGGACATTTGCTATCATTAATTTCAACTATATTTTAATAGATATCCTGGGAAGAATTCTTATACACTAGAGGACTGATCAGTGGAGATCCACATGGAACCTTTGTACATGATACCCCTAGAGGGGAAACACGACTATTCAATATATATCTTAAGAAACATAAAGATAATAAAATATAAAGTACTACGTATAGGGAAGTAATACTTCTTAAACAAAGGAGTCCTGTGAAAATGTCCAACAGCAATAGGTTAATATACATGAGAAATAGATACTTTTAAAATTCCCTTGAAGTGCCAGTCAGATATTTAGCTCTTAAAGGAAAAAAAAATCATCCCATAGGCACTCACCTGTGGGAAGGAAATTTCTCTTTCAGAACAGAAATAATTCAACTTGCCACAAAATGATCAGTTTCTGTTACAAGATCTGCAGCAGATGTCTTTGTGGACACTTGTTTTTCCTCTGTTAGAGCTTTCCTAATAATCTGAAACAGAAGTTCACAGACCATAGTTGTTGGCCATTCATCCAGTGCACACTAAAATAATATATTTACTGAAAAATTATACCTAATCCTGAAAAAACAATTGTAAGCCTAATTCTACCAGAGTGTGTTCTCATTCTTCTGACTTTTTAAAAAAGTCCTTCTGAGCTAATGAGTAGTCTTTGGAAACACACCATTTTGAATCATTCTGTGAGAACCACTCTTGACAGTTCAGAAAGGGACTGAGGAACGGAACGCAACTAAGAGAATAAAAGGATGATGGCAGTTGTAGCCAATTAGGAAATTACAAAAAATACATGTAAGATAAGAAAGAGCCTTAACACTCAGGAATTTTTCATGGAAACTCCCTCTGCTTCTTTTCTTTTCTTTAATTTACAGGGTCAATACCCCACTGCTCTCTTACTTTAAAAGACATGCAATAAGGCAAACCCCACTTGTTTATTTTATCTCGAGTATATGGGTTTTTGGAACTTCAAGAGCTGACCACCCACTAATTCCCAAAGAATTTCTATGTCTTTAATAAAACAAAAAACTTAAGACTTTTCCCTAGGTATGGAACCAGTGATCTAACCCTGGACTCTTCTAGAAAAGTCTTTGACATGTTTTTTAAGGATTTAGCTGTTATAAACTCAGAACTAAACCACATCAACTGCAAATGCACATATGGGAAAACAGTTAAAAGCTTTCTTCTAGTTTTCCCATCTTATTTCTGTTTTTTTTCTGTTCTTTCATTAAAATAAGAAGGCAGGATGCAAATGGAGCTGACTTATTTTTATAACCAGTGAAAACGATAAACTATTTGAAATTAGGAAAACAAAAAAAACTCCCAAACATTAAACACCTCTTATTTGTACAGAATTATATTAACTAAAACTGGCAGCAACAAGACCAATATTCCAAGTCCCTTCCAAAACTTTCAAATATTTCAATTGTTTAACTAATTTTCCACTATCCACTACTATTCCAAATATCAAAGTAGTTTTAAAGTGTTGAGAAATGCTTGATGACCAAAGAAAACAGTTGTGCTGCATGGGAAGGGGAACCAGCAACTCCCAAATTTCAGTCTCGCCTCTTGGTTTTCATAGTAGAAAATACTGTGTTTGAAGAGTGTGCTGATTGTTCTGCCAAGTAATGGATATGGCCAACTGTTGCTTTAGTACAGAAGGTGTCTAATGAAGGTATTCAAAACACTAGTTATGCCTATTTACTGAGCTTGTGAAGGCAGGTTAAAACTTTTCAGCTTGACGTCTTGCAGAGCTTCACTATTGTATATAAAAATATTAACTACACTTACTTCTTTTACTCCCCTCAATGCCCTCCATGGTTTTCTTGAAGGTTTTGCTGTAGGAGCATAAAAGCACAACTCTAGGAATGCCCTCGAGCTCCTCTTCAGTACAAAGTAAAATTCAAAACAATACAGCCATCTTGGTTGTGTATTCTAAAAAAATGCTACTCTGTTACAATTTAATTGTTCTTTACTTTTATACTGCCTGTACACAAGTAAATGCCCTGCTTAGAACTGGGCTCAGAACTCTGCATAGTGAAATAGATGAGGAATATGCTCCTTTTAATAGAGAAGATTTCAACAACTTCTTAGCAGTGCCATGGTTTTGACTTCTACTCAGTTTTAATATAAGATTAAGGAGATTTTTGTAGCCATTTAAATCAGTATGTGCTCAACGAGGGAGTGAGATCACACCTGAGCCTTGCTGCAAAAACAAGAGAGGTGCAAGCTCTCTGCTGTGGTTGTTCTCTGCAGTCAGTTGCTCTTCACCCTGTGATCCAGCACTTGATCTCTCCCTTTTTAACACAATCCTTTGCACCTCTCAGCACTGAATTTATTATTTTTCATTTCTGACCCTTTCTCCAATTGCTCCTGACCATTTTTAACTCTGTTTCTCTGTTGATCTGCACGTGCCAGCCTGAAGCTCCAGTCACTTTGGAGGTGCGACTTATGCAAGGGTGTGACTGATCAGAAGCAGTGTCTGATGGCCTTCTCACCTCTCTCTTCCTCTGCAGACCTGTGCTGAGGGGCTGTGACACACATTACCCAGTCCTACGATGTGCTGCTTCTCCCTGCCTCTTGTGTAACTGATGTGTCAAGGGAAGAGCAGAAGAAGGGAAGTCACAATGCTATGCTGAGGTCATCAGCTACATATGGGCACCATCTGCATCAGCTCACCTGTGGTGGTGCCATGGGATGGATTCATCCCTGATAATTCTCTGCATTCTAGGAAGGGTCTGACAAAAGGGACTCATATGCATTTGCATCAGCTTGTATAGGTATGCAATCCAAGCTAGTGTCCCCCACAAAGACCACATTCCCTGCATCATTGGGGAAACAGCTTTATTCTTCACAAATTCATCAAATAGCTCAGAGTAGTCCAGAATTCAGCTTATGTTGAATAATCCCTAAAAATCATCTACCTACAGAGTATTACAGCCCGGGGCCTCAGACTACTCCAACAACATCACTCAGCTCCTTTCCTTGCAGAAGCCTTACAACAAGGTTTGAAGACACCTACTGCAATTGCCTGGTCTTCCCAGCTGGGCGTGAAGCTCCAGAAAAGCTTCTCTCTTTCTAACAGACAATAGGTAAGTGAAAGATCTACAGGTGAAGAACTACAGGTTGATGAAATGAAAACTGCTGATTGTTCCTTATCACTATTGTACAACAAAACTGGCAACCAAGATGCTGTATTTTGTCTGTAAATGTCTTTTATACTCTATTATAGGTTGTATCTAGACTGGAAATTTTACAACAATTTCTAAGCAGCTGGTTTTTGGGAGTGTGGTTATTTACAGCAGAGCCACTTAACACTTATCCCATGCTGCCTTCCCTCTAACAAAGAATTGCCTAGATCTTATCCTAATACCCTGTCTGGGAGCATTTGGTGGGGGGGGTGTTATGCAAAGTGATGGGCATTTACATCAAGCAGTACATGCACGAAGACCACATCACAGAGCAAGAGCGAAGTTGTCCTTCTCCCTTCTTCATTTCCCACGGAGCAGGGCACAGTGCAGTCATGGTCCTGGACTTCTCCTTTCCTAACACCTTTGTGAAACTAATTCACACAAAGGAGAATGAAGAGGACAGAGGGAAAAGACGCCTTCTCCCCCAGTACCTGCCAGGACAGCCACCTCCAGTGAGGTCCTTGTGGTAAGTATTTTATCTCACCTTATCCTGGGAATTCCAAGTTGGTTTTACTTGCCTGCAACATTGTCCTGAAATATTTGCCCAAACACATAATTAAACATCTAGATAAAAAGGATAACTATCTGCAAACAATTTAGGAAATATCAATCCAGTTTGTTAAAAAAAACTGTCTGTGTTCCATAGACAACAGCCTAACAATATCCCTTGGGTGCAAATATGGGGGAAAAAGACTTTGGCTTTTTAGAATCAGCGGATATGCCTTTTTTTTCAGTGGGATTCTGTGAGGTCTCTTATGCCTCACAAAAATATCCTCTGAAAAAAAGAGTCAAAAAGTACTTAGTGTGGACTGAATGTGATGGCTTCCAGTCTGAGTTTCTTACCCTTTTTTTCACCCATATGTACATCACTCATTTTGGTGAAGTTTCTCTGACTGTAATCTCAGAGAACTCTGCAAATATTACTCAGTGCTCTCAACAGCATCAAGGATGCTGTTTTTTTTTAAGCAAAAAGTCATACTAAACCAACAAGCACAGTCTCATGAATACAGCAAGCAGAGCATACTCATAGAAGACCTTGCAGAAGAATGGTTTCAAAAAGTGCAATTACATGTGGCCTCACAGAGCAGGTTTTGCATCATTTTCATGCAGGTCAATTACCAAGGTTACAAAACCATGGCCACTCTCATTATGAAAAAGCCATACGTATTAAATGAGAGTCTGTGATCATTCATAAAAATAATGAAACTAAGTAAGAGGATGGGCGAGAATGTCACAGTTTTAACCTGGGAATAGAAGTTATTCCAGCAACACAACTTTTGACAAATATTCAAGCAATCACTTCTTTAATGGCCTTTGAAGTTTAGAAGAAACTATACCAAAGCATAGATGTCGATCCATTGGAACGAAGATACATTTTACTCCAACTCATGAAATGTAAACCAAACAGTCACGTTTGGGGACAAAAGGGGACACCAGGAAATTGTATTACCGTCTACATTTCCCTAAAAATTCAAAATCTTGACCTGCATGCCTTTCTTTAGGTTGGCCCCTGCACCAAGTCTCTTTTAGAAACTTTCTAATGATTCCAAGCCTTCCTAACCTGCCATGGTCCTGAAAAATGGAGGGCCTTAAAAGCAAGGCTAAAGTGGTGACATTTCAAGCAGGCATGGAAACAGGAGGCAGATCTGGGGAGAAAGAGTGCAAGCAGACTTCTAGCAATGGAGGCAAAAGTGGAGAGCTCTGAGGGGTGGGAAGAGAAGCAGAAGAACAAGATGAACATGACCAGCGGAATCGACTATTTTTGGTGACCCATTTGATCAGTCAATTTTCAACAAAAATCCAGTCCTACCAAACCTATATCACACTGCATTTTGTGTTCTTGTCTCTAGACTCTTTTGGGGACAGCTAGAAGTGGATTGACACTTAAATAAAAGATACAGCCCTATTTGCACCTTTTCCTCCACAAGAATCTCTGATGGGTTTTGGAACTAAAAACATACCTTAACGTTACAAAGTTAATAAAGACACAGTTCCAAAGTCCTACTTAAACAATATCTTTGACTGGTTTAAATTTGGGCTGCCGATGAATTGGGCATTTCCTGCCAGTTGCATTGTAGCGATGGCAAATTGTGAGCTAAAAAGATACCAGGATGAATTTTCTGGCATGTTTATATCTTCCAGGAAGAGGTACTCAGCTGTGGTCTTCTAGGCAATTTAAATGTCTGGAGATGGTTATGGCTGTGAGCAAGTCATGAGTTTCTCCTGTGAAATGGCTGGCAGAATGAGTATGCTGGAGACACTGCTGTTTGGAGAGCCTGTGAGAGCATGACCTGTCATCCCAATTTGGATTATCCACTTATTCCCTTGTATTACTAAAACAAGTCTCCTCTCCTCTGGCATTCTGTTCCATCTTTGTGTGTGTCTTTCTACTAAGGAGAAAATACATTTAATAACACACATTAAGGAAAAGTTACAGGTCCTAAACTCAAGATAGAAAAGGGAGGCTCTTAAATCATAGTGTACAGATACAACGTGAGTTTCAAAATAGAGCAGATGGAAGCAGAAGAGAAATACATGTTGCTGAGGTTTGTGTTTTACTCAGTTTCTCATCTGAACAATCTGCTGATCCCATTTCTTGGCTCTGGTAGAGTTGGTGCAATTTTTGCTGCTGCGCACAGTGCGGCCAGGATGTCTCCTGAGATGACCAACCTTCTGCTGTGTCAAAACACGGATCTTAACTAAGCTAACGGAGATCTTTGCAAGGCCACTGCCGATTTATCCCCAGCAAGTGAAATTCAGTTACTCTGAAGACACCGGTATGTAAAAGAAGAAGAAAAAGCCTCCCTGACACGGGCATTTTTTCTCTGCACGAGCTGCTCAAAACTAAATGCTGGTCCTGGAACGTGCACATACACAACATTCTGGATAAAGGCACCACAGCGTAAAGCTTCAGTTATACACAAATTCAACCTTAACATCACCACACACTTCAAAACGTGACAGTAATAGAATAAACGCTCGGTGTACATTTGAAAAAGTTACTAAAACCACCTTCACGCTGACAGTTCTTTCCACCGTATTATTGAAGTGAAATCAGAATACTTCCAGTTACAAAATAAACCAGCCTTCACTTGAAGGGGCTCCTCGTCCTTAGCTGGACGTGACCCCCGCGGCCGAAGGGGGCGGCCGAAGGGGGTGGCCGAAGGGGACGGCCGGGGTCTCCGGCAGCGGGGGCCTGGCCCGCTTGCCACCTACCCGCCAGCTCTGCCCCACCAGCCTAATGCCCACACGGCGCTTCCTCAAACCGCCCGCCTCTAGCACAATTCTTTCTTTCATTTCGAAGCGCAGCCGGTACGGCCGCCTGGGAGAAGGATGCTCCAGCCGCAGGGCAGCCTGCTCCGCACCCCCAGCCTCTCCGCGCCCCTGTCCCGCCGCCGGGCAGCGCTCCGCGGCGCGGGCGGGGAGCGATCCTCTCACCTGTCCGGCGCGGAGCGCCAGCTGCACCGCCGCCTCCGCGCACTCCTTCCAGGGGTCCCCGCCGCCGGCCGCCGCCCCCATCTCCTCCTCCTCCTCCTCGCACGGCTTCCTAGCGGCGGCGACTCCGCTGTCCGGGCCGGGGCAGGGGGCCGCGGAGGGCCCGGCTCCTCGCCGAGGAGCGGCCGCGGAGGAGGGCGGCCGGCCGGCCCACGCACCGCCGCCCGCTCGCCCGCCCGCCCGGTGCGCCGCAGCCGCCGCTGTCACTCCGCGCCGTGGCGCCTCCCCGCTGGGGGGAGCGGGCCGGAGGGAGGCGGCCCGGCGGCTGCCGCCATCAATGGGAAAGGCGGGGCTACAACGCGGCGCCTGGCTGCTGGGCGCTGACTGGAGCTGAGCCCCGGGGCCGGAGAAGGGCCGGGAGAGGCGGGGAGGGGGCCTCCGAGAGGAGCGCCGAGGCCGCGCCGAGCCGCCGAGGGCAGGATGTGGCGGAGAGGCCGCCGGCCCGGCCTGCCCCGCACCGCCGCCATCAGCACTGTCGCCGCCACCGCCACCGCCATTGCCGTGGCCCAGCCGCCCCTCGCCCGACATGGCACAGCGGCCGTTACCGCCGGCCAGGCTGGGCTCCCCAGTCTGGGGCTGGGGCTGAGGCGTTAGTTTCCTCCGAGATAACGAGCCCCTCTTCCCGCAAGCCCGAGCGCCCCTCGGGGGTACCAGCGCCCCGTGGCTCCTGTGAGCCGGGCCCGGAAGGCCCGGGGCCCGCTGGTGTGCCGGGGCGAAGGGCGGTCCCAGGGAACGGCAGGCCGGGCGCCAGCGTTATCGCCGCTCGGAGGGAAGACCTGGCGGCTGGCATCGCCCATCGCGAGAATGAAGGGGAAAGGTGGGAAAAGTGGCCCGGGCAGCGGAAGGTGTGAGGAGAAGGAGACAGTGTAGCAAACTGTTAGGTTCAGCAGTTTATTGGTGCTTGGGAACGGAAACGGATGCTGACAAATACATTGCCCTTCAGATTATCCATTTCTCTTTGTATGACATTTTGGATTTGTCAATAAGAGAATTAAGAACCTATTGTTAAAACAAACACATAAGCCAAATTATCATTAGTTGGAGCCAGCAGAGCAGGGGGGACCAGTGGCAGACAGCTGAGAGATTCTGAATCTACATCTGTTACGGACAAAAAAGTTGTCACATCTGTTTTCTTCTATAAAGGAATTTATTAATTCATGTTTAACATAAAATAAAGACATTTAGCAAGCGGCAAATGAGCAAAACAGCGCTGGGTGACCGGGGAAACACAGTAGTTCCGCCACGGCACACTTTGGCCTTCTATTTCCCGCCTTATATAAGATTTCAATGCTGTCCACACGCCTGAACATAGTCCATGATTGGGTTCCGAAATGTCCAGCTTTTACGTCGGAGATCTTCATTGGTCATCCTTAGGATTTAAAGTTCTTTTTCCTCTGCATTTGCTGTAGATGGGATGTCCTGATATTCCCAATTTGGTCCGTATTCCTCTGCATTTGCTGTAGATCGGATGTCCCGGTATTCCTAATTTGGGCATTTTTGGGGTCCAGCAGTACTCCTGTTCCCTCTCGATTACTTATTTTTAAGCACTATCACAGTGTCCCCATAGCCCATTTTCACGGTCCACCCCTAGATATCTATAAACAAACAGAACTGAGAGCTGACCTTATCTCTCTCTAAAACACTTATCTCTCTAAAACACTCCATATTAAGTTTGTCACACCTAACACATATTTTTCTTAAACTCTTATTATTTTAAATACTATATTTATTATGATCAATAAACACTCTATATTATGATCAATACACACTCTATATTATGATCAATACACACTCTGTATTATTTATTACACCAGCATGGCCGTGGCAACTCAGGATGGCTGCTGCTGCCTCGCGGATCTTGCCATGGGATGTGTAGGAAAGGACCAAACCAAGGCAAAGGGTGAGATCAGGTGGTTTCTGGAGGAGCAGAGGTGGGAAAACAGAGAGAAAAGGAGTTGAAAGAAGCAGGTCACACGTACACAGGGGGCTGATCAGTCCACTTCTGTGGCCTTGCCTTGCAGCTGATCACCACAGCCTGTCCTGCTTTCCCAATACCTGCACATCCAAGTGCTTTCTAGGGCAAGGGATCTCTCTGCTCTAGGTACAGATGGAGGTCCGAATGCCAGAGCATCTGAGTGGGAACTACAAGTCCTCAGGTTTAGTGTTCTCTGTTGGGGGCAACTGGTGAGAGCAGTGGGGGGGTGGTGTGTGTGTGGTGGTTTGGCCCAACCAGCCCAGCAGCAGCACGACAGTCTCTTGCTCGGTGCCCACATCCACCCCCACCCTCGTTAGGATGGCAGAGGCCCCAGCGAAATGGCAGTAAAAAGATCACCAAGGTTGTTGTGGATGGAGACAAGGGCAGGGAGGGATCGCTGCCAGTGACGGTCCTGAGCAAAACAGACTCCAGTGCTTGACCGAGAGAGGAGAGTAGGAACGCTTATTCTACAGGAAAAACGAAGGTGGGAGCTCTCCTCATTCGTGTGCAGTCAGTCTGCTCAGCCCAGACTCAAATAAAGGCTGCCGTGGGACCCCTCTACAGGAGTAGGATGGACACCTTGTGACTGGGTTTGTGATGCCAGCTTTGACGTGAACAAGCCATTCTTCAAAGCTGGCCATGGTCAGGGAATCACGGAATCACAGAATGGTGGGGTTGGAAGGGACCTGAAGAGATCATCTAGTCCAACCCCCCTGCTAAAGCAGGTCCATCTCTGTCAGGAACGTGTCCATAGAGGTTCAGAGAGCTCCAAGGAAGGAGCCTCCACACCCTCCCTGGGCAGCCTGGGCCAGGGCTCCCTCACCTCACAGGGAAACATTGTTTTCCTTACATTTCAATGGAACTTTTGTTGTTCCAGCTTCTTTCCATGACCTCTTGTCCTGACACTGCCTACACCAGGAAAAAGGGAAAGCCCAGCCTCCTGACACCCACCATGTAGACGTTTGTAACAATCAATGAGATCCCCCCTCAGTCCCCTCCAGACTAAACAGCCCCAGATCAGAAGAAAGCCCCCAGCCACAGCTCTCCTACTCCTCTAGAGAGGTCCCAGGGGAGCCTGTCAGCAGCAAAGTGCTCCCTTGCCAGCTCCTGTGATGTGGGAGCTGTGACAGAATGACAGAGTGGTAGGAGCTGGAAGGGACCTCTAGAGATCATCTAGGCAAGCCCTCTGCTAAAGCTCCCAACTAGATCAGGTCACACGGGAAGGTGTCCAGGCCGGGCCTGAGAACCTGCAGAGCAGGAGCGTCCACAGGCTCCTGGGGCAGCCTGTGCCAGGGCTCCCTCAGCCTTCCTCTAAAGAGGCTCTCTTCCGGTTTGTAGCCATTGCCCCTTGTCCTATCGTTGGTCATCACTGAGCACAGCCTGGCTCCATCCTCCTGACACTCACCCTTGATGGATTTGTAAACATTCCTGTGGTCACCTCTCAGTCTCCTCTCCTCCAAGCTGAAGACACCCAGCTCCCTCAGCCTTTCGTCACAAGGGAGATGCTCTACTCCCTTCATCATCTCTGTGGCCCTGTGCTGAACTCTCTCCAGCAGCTCCCTGTCCTTCTGGAACTGAGGGGCCCAGAGCAGATACAATATTCCAGATGTGGTCTCACAAGGGCAGAGGAGAGGGGGAGCAGAACCTCTCTCCAACTACTGCCCACAGCCCTTCTAATCCACCCCAACATGCCATTGGAATTCTTGGCCACGAGGGCCCATTGCTGGCTCATGCTCATCCTGATGCCCACTGGCACCCTCAGCACCCTTTCCCCTACACTTCTCTCCGAGTTCATTCCCCAACCTGTACTGGTACATGGGGTTGTTCTTGCCCAGATGCCAGACTCTACACTTGCCCTTGTTGAACTTCATGAGATTTTTCTCTGCCCAACCCTCCAGCCTGTCCAGGTCTGCTTGAATGGCAGCA
Organism: Colius striatus; assembly: GCF_028858725.1. Taxonomy (NCBI): domain Eukaryota; kingdom Metazoa; phylum Chordata; class Aves; order Coliiformes; family Coliidae; genus Colius; species Colius striatus. The sequence goes on along the minus strand of NC_084775.1, from coordinate 800,893 downwards.
CAGCCTCTGGGCTGGCAGCTACTGCCCCTAGTTTAGTATCGTCAGCAAACTTGCTGACAGTGCCTCTGTTCCCTCAGCAAGGTCATTAATGAAGAGACTGAACAGTACTGGTCCCAGCACCGACCCCTGCGGGAGTCACAGGCCCCCAACTAGATCCTGACCTGCTGATCACCACTCTCTGCCTTCTTCCCTTCAACCAGTTCACAACCCACCTCACCACCTGATCATCCAGCCCACACTGTCTCAGTTTTGTGGCCAGGATGCTGTGGGAGACGGTGTCAGATGCTGGACTGAAATCGTTGCCTGCCCGTCCTCCCTGCTCGCCCTGCCTGTGCCGCCTGCCGCACAAGCTGCTGTGCCAGGCCCTGGCTGATGCCCAGGCTCTGTTTGCCCATCCTGGTCACTGAGCTCCCTGGGGAATGTTTAAAGCCCGTGGTTGGGGCGGCTCCAGCACTCACCAGGAGCATCCCCTCGTGTCCCTCAGTGTCCACCCGGTCCCCTGAATCTCTCTTGGCTGCATCTGGGCTTTTTCAGTCTGGCCTGAGCAGCTTAGAAAGAAAAGACGGGTGCCCTGCACAATCCTTTCTGTTGCTGTGTCGTGGTGTTTTTTCCCTGCGGTCCCTGTAGGATGCCCTGTGGTCAGCACCATCGTTGCGCTGGAGCCCACGCGCAGCGCGGCGGGTGCAGCCCTGGTGACGTCAGTGCTGAGAGAAGGTGCCCGAGAGCGTGGATGGGCCAGAGAAGGTGGCGCTGTCACAAAGGGCCCGGCCCCAGCAGCCCTATAAAAGCGGGCCGGGGGCAGGGAGCCGGCAGTGCGGGCAGCGGCTGAGCAGCACGCTCGGGCAGCGGCAGCATGGCCCGGGCCCGGAGCCGCAGAGCGCGCAGCAGGAGCCGCAGCAGGAGCCGCAGCAGGAGCCGCCGCTCCTGGGGCCCACGCCGAGCCAAGAGAGCCCGCAGGGCCGGGCAGCCCAGGCGCCCGCGGCCCGTGAGGAGCCGCCGCCGCCGCGGGACGCGCAGCCGCCGCCGCGGGACGCGCGGCCGCCGCCGTGGCTGAGCCCGGCCGGCTCTGATCCGCCGCGCGGCCGCTGGGCCTGAGCCTCCCGGCCGCCACGGCTCCTGCAATAAAGACGAGCCCATGACGCAGCCCTGGATTGGTCTGATATTCTGATTGTTGTCATCCTGTTCCCTTTGCTTCTCTGGAGCAGGACTTGTGTCCTGCTTTGTCCAGGACAGCTCCATCTCCAGGGTGGCACAGAGCACAGTCTGCAGAAGGGCCCTTTGCCACAGGACTGTCCTGCTTGACTTACGGCCCAGATGCTTTTTCAGGAGTTACTTGTGTGTCAAGTCATCTTCAAGGCAGCACAAGGGAAAACACAGGGCAGAGAGGAAAAAGACTAATGGGCGCTGCAGCTCTCCTGACTGCACTAAGGCACAGAGAGAGGAGCCCTTTCCACGTCCTGTGCCAAGGTTCCTCCAATTTGCAGTGATAAAAGTGAGTTCTATCCCAAAAAAGAGCAGCCCTGACACAGAAAAGCTGACTCCTCAGCAGCACGGGAGCAGAGCTCCTGCCCCTCACAGACAACACACAGCACAGCAGAGAAATGCATTTCAGTGGGAGGGTAATTACCTGAAGAATGGAGTGGCTTTGCTCAGAGGAGTCTGTCTTCTATTTTCTCTGCACTTTGCTGTTTTTAAAAGGCTCTCCTTCAAAGGAGCAGCAAATGCCCAACAGCAGCTGCAGCAGCCAGCTCCTGCTCCTGCCCTTCGCAGGCACGGGGGAGCTGCAGCTGCTGCACTTTGGGCTGTGCCTGGGCATCTCCCTGGCTGCCCTCCTGGCCAACGGCCTCGTCATCAGCGCCATAGCCTGTGACCACCCCCTCTACACTCCCATGGACTTCTTCCTCCTCAGCCTCTCCCTCTCGGACCTGGGCTCCATCTTCACCACGGTCCCCAAAACCATGGCCAACTCCTGCTGGGACCATTGAGACATCTCCTGCTCTGAACATGCTGCCCACACATTGAGGAGTCTCCTTTTCATTTCAGGAGAGTGTTATCTTCTCAGCATCATGTGCCTCGGCCGCTCCCTGGCCATCTGCCCAGCCCTGCACTAGGGGCCGCCCTGGGCAGCAGAGCCTGTGTCCAGGTGGCAGCAGCTGCCTGGGGCTCTGGCTTTCTCTCAAGTTCCTGTACTTTACTTTCTGTCAAGTTTCCTTTGTTTCCCGTGTTTTTCTTTGGCAACATTAGACTTTATTTTGTAGGGCATTTACTACAATTACTACTATTTACTACCATTTCCTACTATTTCCTCTTCTTTTTCTCTGCTGCAAGTGCTTGAGGTGTCTGGGACTTTGCAGTCCTAGGGACAGAAGGACGTGTCACCGGTGCAGGGGGATGCAGAGGGTAGATGTTGTCGAGACACAGGTGTTTGAACCTGCTGCCAATCAGGCTCAGCGCTCCTTCAACTTCATGGGAGAGGCCTGGAAGACAAGAATCCCACCCAAGGTCAGCAGCACAGGTAGGCTGAGGACACCTCCAGCCCTGCCATGGGAAGCAACCCAGCTGCCAGAAGCCTCCTGAGCTGCATTGACCCAACTCATTGACAGACACTTTTCAGCCCCAATTGATCCAACATCCTTCCCAGTCAAGATGCTGAGAAGCATCCGCTATCTTCCGCTTCAAGCCCAAAGGGATCCTGCAAAAGGGGCTGCTTCAGCTCCAGCAGCCAAAGCTGCTCAAATGCATTCTCAGCCCTACAACAGAGGCTGCACGTGCCCAGGCCCAGGCCACTTTCCACATCCTTCTGCTTGAACAGCCCTGAGCAGAACATTTTGGTAAAAGCCGTGGCCTAGCCAAGCCACTGAATCCATTTCTAATCTAATTCAAGGCCCCCAAGCTACGCTCTAGACTCTGAACAAAAAGGCTCCTCTTACCTTTGATGTGAAAGACTTCGTAGTCATCGACATCAGGGGCGCTGACACAAAAATTTTGGCCCCAGACTCTCTCCTCAAGCTGTTAATAAATTGTCCTTGCTTGCCAATCAGACGTGTAACTATCACCTTGATGAAAGACAAGAAAGCAAGAGTCAAGGAGAGAAATGTAGCTCAAACACCACTGTGCCCTGGGCTCGTTTTGCCCATCTTCCTGGTTCCTGCAGCTGATTTGGAGGTTGGGTTTGGACAGGCAGCGGGAGCGTGACCCTCCTGCACAGGGGAAAGCACCACAGCTCATTCCCTGCTCTCAGGGACTGTGAACCCTCAAAGACTTCTGAGGGCTTTCAGAGCGCCACCCTGACACATCAGGGTGGAAGGTGCTGGAGAAAAAGGACTCCAGCAACCACCAGCCCTGGGTGTCTCCCTAACATGCCTCTTCTTTCCATCTCTGCACCTCTTCTTCCTTCCTATTGGGTCCCACGGTACCTGAAAGCATCTCCGCAGGGCAGGGCAGGAGGCACGAGCAGGACAGTGGCTGCTTACCTTTGGCACCTCTATTGCCCAGACAACCACTTTGGATTTTCCCCTTTGGCCGCGCTTCTTTCGGGTCACTGTCTGCCACTCGGGACCGTCTGTGTCCTCCGAGTCCTCGTCAGAGCCATTTACACCTGCAAGACAGGCGCACAGGTCAGCATTCAGACAGCCCACACAGTGCAGCTGCCACACAGCAGGCCAGGCAATGAGATCCTTTCCTAGAGAGGTGACACTAAGCACTTGCTACGCATTCCATGGGGATGCTCCTCCATCAGGTTCCCCAGGATGTCACGAAGGGTCAAATCCCATCACACAGCCTTGATGCCTGGGGAGAAACCAGCCCACCTCTGGCAATGCAACAGGAGCAGGCCCAAGGTCAGCAGCAGCCCCTCAAACACAGTGATCCCAGCAGCAGAGGCAAGACAGTCCTGTCCAAGTGCTGACCAAAACTGCCCCAAGTGGAGCAGCAGCCGTTTGTCGTGGCCCCAGCCCAGCCAGGTGCCGAGCAGCCCGGCACAGCCCTTCCCTGCCGCGCCACGCGCATGGCTGCCTGCCGCCAGCAGCCCCGCAGCATCCCTGCTGGCAGCCGTGTGCTCAGCCGCTGCCGCCGCCTCCGCCAGCCCCCGCTCAGGGGCAGCAGCGCCGGCCGCCTGCGGAGGGGCATCAGCTGGGGCGGCTGCAGCCGGGCAGAGCCCAGCGGGCACATCCCGCGCGGCACCCGGCAGCGCTTCCTCAGCCCGGGGCTCTGCCTGCGGGGATGGCGGCAGCGCAGCGGCGCTCTGGGCACTGCTGGGCTCCTGCCCGGTTCCTGTTGGTGCCAGCGCTGCTGACGGCCGCTGCTCTGCGTCACTGCCTGAGCCTGAGGCCTGTGCGGGGCTGGCTGCAGCGCTGTCGGGACACTCTGTGCTCTGCACGGGGACAGAAACAGCAGCAGGGACACTGCTTTCCCCTGCACATCCTGTTGTCTCTTGTCTCTCAGTGTCATCCTCCAAGGTGCTGGGCTGAAATGTCATCGCTGACACCTCTGGAAGGTCAGCCTCTGGCCATTCCTCTTCCAACGAGGAACACAGACTCTGAGGGACACAGGCTTCCGTCTGGGGCCACGATTCCTTCTCTGGGCCTCCTTCCTCCAGCACTTCCTCAGCAGCAGTGGCCGGTTCCTCATGGTCGCTGGCCTGCGCTTTTCGGGAGGAATAGAGCCACCAGCAGCCCAGCAGTGCCAGCGCTCCGGGCACGGCGTATGGGATCACGCTGCAGAAGCGCAGAGACATTGCACACAGCCTCAGCAGCATCTAGCAAGGACACACAGACAGCACGTTCAAATAGACACAGGGAAAGAAACAGGAAGGCAAAAGTTTCAGAAAAGCCTTGAGGCTTCTGTTTGGGCCCAAACCCTCCTCTGTAGCTCCCAGTGCCTCCTTTTTGGGCCACAATCAGAACTAGCACAGAGCAACACTACTCATAGCCCTGGCCAGCCTAGAGAGGTGCAAGAGTTCAGCCTAGAGATGGATCACGAGGTACAGAGTTGGATCATCCTTACCTTTGGAAGAGGTTGGAGAAGTGGGCAGCAAATGAGAGATGGTTGGAAGCAAGCAGGAAGGCGAGTAGCCAAAGAAGGAGCCGAGTCCTCCCGAGGGCAGCTCAGCCCAACTGGCTCTGGCTGTCCCGCTCCGAGGCTCTACAGCCCACCAAGTTATAACTTTCACATGATTCCACACACGTTCTTCAGCATCATTCCCCCTCTGAAGGTCTTTCATCAGTTTCAGATTTCCTTAAAAATGACCTTGATCTCGTAATTCCGGAGACAAAAACTGACCAATACTCACAAAAGCCACCAGTCTGCAGTCTGGGTGAAAGTCTCTCTGTGCTTTTACACGAGACAGACCAAAGAGGAGATGAAGACCATTTCTCTCACTGATATGCTCCAAAGTGCTTTGGGGTAATGCTTACCCCAAATCAGAACAGGGAGATGCAGAAAACCCAGCACCTACACCTTTTCACTTTCTCTCCTCCTCACGCCTGCCAGGAGGTGAACGGTGTCTTCACAGAGAAGATTTAGTCAAGAGACACCTGCTCCTGAGCAACTGCTGCCCCATTACAACTGTCAGCCAGCTCTCACCTCTGCCACACTGGAGCTACTCACCTACACAAGATTCCTAAGGCTGTCAATCCTAAAATCAACCCAGAGACAGATACATGAGCACATCCCACTAAAGGCTGATAAGAATGACTGGTCACCCAGAGCAGCTGCATTCAAAGCACTTGAGTGTTAACAGCCCATCGGAAAGGGAGGCAGTTGTGTGGAACAAGCGTGACCTGAACTGGCCACATTGTCTGTAAGGAGCTGTCAGCTTCTCTAACAACAGATCATGGCCTGGAGAAGCCAGTTGGGCCTCAGCCCATTGAGCCTTGCCTAAGGAGACCTCAGTGAACATTTCCTTCCCTTCCAACTGGCTTTTCCTCCTTCTTCCGAACCTAAGCTGCCCTGGGGAGAGGGAGGGTGGGGAAAGAGAAACATTAAAGACTGGGAAAGGAAAAGTCATCCTCTCAGACTAGTAAAATCCCTTTCTGACAGCTGGAAATGCATGGAATGAATCCCACCTCTGCTCTGGAAGAGGGTCAGTGCAAAATGCAGGCTCACGAGGAGTTTAGTCTCCGAGTCATCACATTTTAGAGAAGGAGGAAGTCTTTGTAACAGCTTCTGCAAAAGGAGCCCTATGACAGAAAACCACAAGTGCTCCCCATCCCTTTCTCAAACAGCCACTCTTGTCAGCACACAGCAGCACCTGCTCAGTTCAGAGCAACCGCACAACTTCAGCCGGTTTCACACGTGCCATCTGATCAAAGGCAGAGGAAATCTCCAGCCAGCAGCCAGTGGTGAAAGTTGACAAGAAGCCTTTGAAACTTAAACCAGAGGCAAAAGGAGCTTTCCAAGAGAAAGACTCCCCAGGAACAGCACTGAACTCTTGGTCAGAAATGCAGGTTCTGGGCACACTACAAGATGAAGCAACTTCCAGGGGCACCAACAGCAGGACTGCACTGTCTTCATCTTGGAACGGAGGACAGATGGGAAGGTTGAGATACATTGACACTGCTGCCTCCCTCACAAGGACAGATGCTGGCCCGTCTCTCTCTCACACACACACATGGTTCCTCTCGCTCACTCTCTGGCCAGTCCAATTAGCTCCCCACTTACGCGTTACTGGCTGGGATGGCGTCTTTCCCGTCGCTCGTCAGCATCGCGCCCTTCGTGTTGGGATCATCCACCTCCACCATGAAACTCCTGGGCATTCCAGTACTCCTTTTCATTCTGGGAACAGCATCACAAGGGATCAGAACTTCAAATGAAGCACTTGCAGCTAGACTCTAAAGCCTGAACATCAAAATGCTGTGTTCTCAGAGTCCAGTGACTGTGGAAATCTCTCTGTGCACAGACACTGCTCTCTCGTGGTACATTCAGTGCAGCTGAAAGGCTTTCAGCCCAAAGTCCTGGGACTCAGGAGCCCTGTAAAGAAAAACCAGAACAACTCATCAGGCTGCTGTCTTGAAAACCAGCAAGAACAAGCCCAAGCGCATCATCTGAAAGCTTCCCATTGCTGTGGTTTGCACCCTACGTCCCGGCAGGCCTAAAAGTGTAACTCTGCTGTGGGTCAGCTCCATTCACATCTACTCCATGGTAAGAAAAGCTAACAGCAGCTGGAAGGAGACAGACAGAATCTGAATGCCTCTGCAAACCAACAGCCAGGAAGAAAGGTGAACATACTGAAACCCCTCCCAAAGAACGTGATGTTTCTTGGATATTCACAGAGCAGACGTTTGGCTGGTGGCTTTAACTCCTGCAGGTGGCATTCTTCTGTCTATAACCGACGAGTTCTTAGGGATCAAGGCATTCTCATTGGTGTGTTCTGAAAGCAAAGGCAGCACAGAAAAAGCTGTCAGTCAGTTTGTGAGCAAGTGTCTGAATGTGGAGTGTCAGAGCCCTTCAGAGAACCCCGCTACAGACAGGACAGCCCGATGTTACATCTAACATCGTGCACTTCTCATCTCAACACACGAGCTGCAGGCTGCAAGACATCTTCAGGTCTGGGAATCAAACACAAGCAGCAAAACCTTCATTTGTCCCAAGAGATGAGCCCCAAAGAGCAGGGCCCTGAGGCCCCGCGCCCGCCGCCCCCAAAGCACTCACTAGAATAGAAAGAGAACAAAACTGCAACAGACCCAAAAGCCTCACACACCCACGTGTGGCAAGAGTAACTGACTGCAATCCCACTTAGAGGGGTGCACCCTAAACCAGACCTGCAATCGAACAGGTTGTTGTCATACAAACAGGTACTGAGGAGAATTGAACTGGACTAGAACTATGAGCTCCTTTCACAGATACTAAAGCACTGCTGTTGCACAGGAAAGGTCCCTCAGAACAGGAGATTACTGTCTTGTGCATTACCAACTGAAGAAGGGAAACCAAGAGCAAGCAGGTGTCTTGCTGAAGACAGCAGACCACATTACAAGGATCACAAGTGCATCTTGAGGACAACGGCTGGTAATGCATCTGTGACACCTCTGTCTCTGAGAGGAAAATCATGTCTTTGAAATCCTTAGGAAAAGCTCTCCAGAAACTCATTTCCACCATGGGTCAAATCCCTACTCCTGAAGCCCTGCATTTCATTCTAATGGTTTACACACACTGACTGAACACCCAGGAGCAGGAAAAGTAAAGAAAATAGCGTCCCTGTTTTAAATTCACCTTCATACAACAAGCTGACACAAGACATGCCAGGGGATTTAGATGCACTAGACAGAAAACAGCAAGGCTGCTGCTGACTTTGAGCTGAATGTCATGATGGCATTGAGCTAGATCTTTGCCTGGCATGGAGTGCTTCACCACCGAGGCACTCTCAGCAGAAACACTCTCTTTGTAGAGAAATGGAGAGAAGAGGCAATCACAAAAGGACAGCTGGAGACTGCCAACACACAAACAGTAACCCAAAAGTACTTCAGACTGCCGCTCAGTCATGGGCTTTGGAAGGCCTTTGCAGTAGTTCTCCACACAGTGCTCTGTATTACACCTTGGTAGTTTAGACTTGGCTCTGCAGATGAATTACCAGCCTGGCTAAGAGCTCCAGCTGCACTGTGCCTCACCACTACTACCTTGTCAAGTCTGGATGTTGGCTCACACACACAGGAACTGGACTGACCCAAAAACCACAACCTGGGCTCTGCAGCACCGATGATCCAAGTGAGTTCAGGTGGAAGCACATTTCTGAGCCATGCTCCTTTCTCCAAGACTATACGTCCCAGTCAGAGACAAACTCAAACAGGCTGTGCAAGCATCCCAGGAAGTCCATCCTACGAATACATCAAGCACTTCTGACTTGGCTGAATCTTACCTCCTTGTTTTAATTGTGGTTACTCACCTCTCCTGAGGTTTCCTCCACAAGCTCAATGGAACACAAACAAAACACTCCCAACAGAGCTGACTGAAATTCCCCAAGGTTAGGAAGAGACGCAGCACTACCAATGTCATGTCGAAAGGACGTGAACAGTGATCATGAGAAAAAGATCCAAAAAGGAACAACAGGAAAGTTGTAAAGATCATTTCCGAAAATCAACTGCTGATGCCTCTTATGACCGTGTTTACAAGGGCATGTGTCCCCCATCTCCCTTCCGCAAATGCACAGCTGGATTCCACACACCACACAGGAGAGTCACTGGGCTGCTGGGATCAGTCACACACATGACTGAGGGAAACGAAGGCACCCGAAGAAAGGGATTTGACCAAGGGAAACCAACACAGACAAAAACATCCCCTGTGTTGCTTTCACCAGCAAACAGAAACCATATTCTCTTTCTCTAGCGTGGTGGGAACAGCAGCTCAGCAGCTGCACCTCAGGGCAGCAGTCAGCACGGGCTGAACTGGAAATGTCTGCTGAAATCCCAACAACTGCCTATGAAAGGTCACATCAATCCCAGAGATACCAGAACAACAACCCCCAGCCAACACTACACTGTGTTTTTCACTCCTGAAGAACATCAGGTTGGCGTCACAGCCAGGGTCCCTACCTGGGTCTGTCAACTTGCCCCTCTGCAGCCAGCAAGGCAGAGCTTTTGTCCCCTCCTACCCCGCGGCGGCTGCCAAAGCAGCGGCACAGCCAGATCGGCGAGCTCCCGGCCGGGCTGTGCCTGCGAAACCTCTGGCCCAGCACCTGTGGGGAGAAGGGAAATGGAGTGAAAGCCCTGCCAGAGTGACCAGCACCACACACTGCTGCTGTCAGACTGAAATGCTGGGGCGGCTCCGGGGGCTCTGGCAGCTGGGGTACCCGGGGCCTGTGCCCGGGGCCTCTGACTCCATCTCCTGCCCCTCCCCAGCTCTCGGGTCACCCCCACGGCTGTCCCAGCCAGGCCCAGCTCCAGCTTGGAGGTCCCATCACCAGCCCTGGGTGGGCAGCAGGCAGGAGACACCCCACAGCTGCCCAAGGGCCTGGCTGGCCTGAGCCCTCACCTCAGCCAGGCCACAGCTGGAGCAGGAAAGGGATGGAGCTTAAGGAGACAGGGAGTGCAGGAGGAAAAAGAACACTAAAGAGCAGGAAAGAGGGACAGAGAGAGGATTGGAAGGGCAGAAAGGAGGACATGCGATACACAGACACAGGCAGGGAGAGGGACAGGGGGGCAGAGAGACAGAAAAGGCAGCAGGAGAGTGGAGTGCCAGAGAACTGGGACAGGGATTAGGACAGAAGGGAATAGGGAAGGACAGAGAAAGGGAGGGGAGGAAAAGCAAAGCATCCAGAGAGAGCAAGGACCAGAGGGATGTGGATCAGCAGAAGGAGGCGCAAGAGGGTGGAACAGCGATGGCCTGAGAGAGTCAGAGGAAGAGCTAAAAGGGGGTGAGGAGCAGGATGGAGGCCCGGAGAGAAGAGACAAGTTCCAGCCAGCTGAGCAAGAGAGATGGGGAGGAAAGTGGGGACAGGCTGTGGGGGGGAGAGGGAAAGTAAGGCCAGGAAGCACAACGTGGTGATAGAAAAAGGCAAAGGACAGGGAGCAGGAGAGGAGAAAGGAAAAACAGCAACAGGATGTAGGACACACAGGGAGGGGTTAGAAAATACAGACAAGGAGTCCTACAGAGAAAGAGAAAGAAAAAAACAGTGATGGGCTAAAGACCGAGAGGGAGGAGGTGAAAGATGAGGGCAGGGAGCCAGACCGAGTGACGGGGGGACACCAAAACTAGCAATTATGGACAAGTGCCCTCATTTCTTGAGCAGTGCCCAGGAACTGCACTAGCAGGAGCCTCCAGAAGTGTGGTGCCTGCAAAAGGCCTGTCCTGGGCCCAGCCCTGCACCCTGAGAGTGCTGCCGGCCATCACCTTGCAGAGTGGCCAGCACTGGGGAAGGGAAATCACCCAGCTGTTTCTTTGGGGTTTTATTGTGATGGTTTTGCTTTCAAAAAGCAACTGTGTATGCTCTAAATAGCACCTGCAAGGAAAAGGGAAGCAGGCTTCCCAGGCGGGACACCTTTAATGCCTGAACCAGGTACCAGACTTGAGAGATTTCACAGAATCATAGAATCGAATCAGAGAATGGTGGGGGTTGGAAGGGACCTTTAGAGATCATCCAGTCCAAGCCCCTGCAGAAGCAGCTCCCACCTAGATCAGGGCACACAGGAACATGTCCAGGTGGGTCTTGAAGACCTCCAAGGAAGGAGCCTCCCCACCCTCCCTGGGCAGCCTGGGCCAGGGCTCCCTCACCTCTCAGTAAAAGAGTTTTTTCTTTTGTTTCAATGGAACTTGTTGTGTTGCAGCTTCATCCCATTACCCCTTGTTCTGTTGCTAGCCACAACAGAGAAAAGAGACGGCCTGACCTCCTGACACCCACCCTTTAGATATTTGTCAATGTTAATAAGGTCTCCCTTCAGTCTCCTCTTCTCCAGACTAAACAGCCCCAGGTCCCGCAGCCTTTCCTCATGAGGAAGATGTTCCAGTTCCCTGATCATTTTGTGGTCCCTGTACTGGCCTCTCTGCAGAAGTTCCCTGGAGCTGAGGAGCCCAGACCTGGACACAGGACTCCAGATGAGGCCTCACCATGGCAGAGTAGAGGGGGAGCAGAACCTCCCTCGCCCTGCTGCCCACACTCTGCTTGATGCCCCCAGGATGCCATTGGCTTCTTCTCCACGAGGGCATGCTGCTGCCTCATATTCAGTTTCTTACCAGCCAGCACTGTCAGGTCTCTCTCTGCAGAGCTGCTCTCCAGCAGGTCAATCCTCAGCCTGATCTGGTGCAGGGGGTTGTTCCTTCCCAGCTACAGAACTCTGCACTTGTCCTTGTTGAACCTCAGGAGGTTCCTCTCTGCCCATCTCCGGGGAATCCGAAGGAAGGGATTTGACCAAGGGAACCCAAAACAGACAAACCCATTCCCTGTGTTGCTTTCACCAGCAAATAGAAATCATATTCTCTTTCTTGAGTGTGGTGGGAACAGCAGCTCAGCAGTGGATTTGTAGGCACAAATGTGACATGGACCAGCCAGCTTGAATAAAGATGGTAGGGACAAGTTAATGCAACTGGCAAGCTACTTCCAATTATCAGAAACAGCTGCTGCAAGGTTATCAATTGGGCCCTGGGTGATCACAGGGGTGAAAGCAGCATCTAAGGAAGTAGCTAGCAAAGGAAGGGTGGGTTTGAGTCAACACTGTTGGTGGCATTACATTGCCCGTGTATGTCTCTGCACGTGCATTACCTAGCTTCTCTACATCTTGGGATGAATGTTGCTTGCACTGTTACAACAGGCCTGGAGCAGCTGCCAGAGCTCCCAAGGCACAGCCAAGCCCCAGCTGTGTGCCCCCAGCCCCCAGTTCCCCTCACCCAGCTCCAGGCCCCCAGCACGGCTCCGGCCGGCTGCCCCTTGCTCACCATCGCGGGTTCGTGGCAGAGGGCGATGACGGCTCTGAGCACCAGGCACCGCATCACGCTGCTCTCGCTCCCCAGGTACCTCGGTTCCAGCTGCAGGGCGCGTTCATCACAGGGCTCATGTCAGGGCAGGCCAGGAACTGAAACACACCGAGTACTCACCCTCTGCCCCACTGACTGCTCTCCCCCCCATCTCCTCCCAGCAACCAGGCTCACCTCGACCAGGAACGCCGTGGCAGGGACCTCCCAGCAAGGCTGCTCCCTGCTCAGCAGATTCACCAGGCAGTGAATCAGTTTCTAACATGAGCCCCTCGCGGCACCACACATCTCTCTGGCAGGGGGTGGGGGGAAAAAGGGCACCACTAACCCCAAGCAAGGTGGGCAAGGCCCTGGACTGACTAGCTGAGGGCTGGACTTCTCAGGAGAAAGGTAGTGCCCAAGAGCAGCAAAAAGCACCCTTCCTGCCCCAAAGCCTCCTGACGACACTCTTTTGCTGCCCACGGGCCAGTCGTCCCCCCGGCTCTGTCTCTGGCCCTCGCTGCATCCTGCCTGGCCCTGGGACGGACGCCCCATCCCGAGCCCTCAGCCCAGGCCCCACGGGAGGGGACGCTGGTGCTTTGGGGGGTGTCTGCTCCTGGGCACCCGCCTCTGCCAGGCTTCTCCAGTCTGCTGGGCCAGCCCTCGGTGACAAGCCCCTCTCAGCCAGCACCAAGGGCATTTGCGGGGGTGTCCTGTTTGCAGGGGACAACTGTTGGAGGGAGCAGAGAGAAGGGGGCTCTCACCTGGCCAGCAGCCCCACGGCACTGTGCCAGCTCTCAGGGTCGAGCAGTGCTTCCCAGCCGTGCTCGCGCTCGAATTCGCGCACCTCGGCCTCATAAGCCAGGTAGTACAGCAGCTTCCTCAGGGTCCGCATCGCAAACCCGCGCCCAGGTCACACTGGGAGCCCCTGGCCTCAGCTCCAGAGCCGTGTCAGGGATGGCAGGACCGGCACGGGGCACCTGCCGGGGACGATGGGAGAGCGGCCTTCCTGCTGCCATTCTCAGGGCCCAAAGCGTCACGGGCAGCACCCAGCCCCTCGTGCCCCTGCACACAGCCTGCGCTTGAGGCCCAGCAGCCCCATGCTGAGGGTCCCAGCTGCCTGCTGCGGCCACAGGAGCCCTCAGAGCCCGACAACGGCTGCCCAGAGGGGAGCCAGAGCCCCGCACAGCCAATGGCAGCGCAGCAGGCGGGCACGGCCCTGATGGACGTGTGAGCGCAGCCAATCGGAGGCCGCGGCGCCTCAGGGAGGGCGGGCCCAGCGCAAGGCGGTGACAGGCCTGCAGCCAATCAGAGGCGGCGGAGCCTCAGGGCGGGCTCTGCAAAGCCCCTGAGCCACAGGCAGAGGCAGAGGCAGGGCGAGAGAGACGGGAGCTGCTGGACACAGGCCCCCAGGGGTGAGTGCTGAGGGGCCGGCACATGGCTGTGGGCAGCGAAGGCTGCGGCCCTGCAGAGGAGAAGGCTGAGCTCAGGGGGCCCTTGTCAGTGTGGAGGGCTCCCTGCAGGGCAGGGGGCGAGAGGCCGGGGCCGGCGTGTGCTGTGTGGTGGGCAGGGACGGGACGCGGGGTGCCGGGCACACGCTGACACAGGGGAAGCGCCGCTGGAACAGCAGGAGAAGCTTCGTGACTGTGACACAAGGCCCTGAGCTGTGGATGGGCACACTGAGCTAAGGACTGCACCTCAGCCAGCACCAGAGACCCCCAGAGACCCCCCCTCGAGCGGTTTGGGGCTATCGGGAGGCTCTGTGGGCTACTGGGAGGAACTGGGTGTTAGTGGGGGTGACTGGGAGTTACTGGGGGGGCTCTTTGGGAGGCGCAAGGGGCTACTAATGGGTGAACTGGGAGTCACTGGGCTGCCCTGGAGGCTACTGGGAAGTACTGGGTGTTACTGGAGGTGAAAAGACTTACTGGGGAGCTATTTGGGGCTACTAAGGGATGAACTGGAGGCTACTGGGAGGCACTGGGAAGTACTGGAAGTTACTGAGTGTGAACTGGGAAGTCCTGGGTGTTACTGGGGCCTATCTGGGGCTTCCGGAGGCTATTGGGAGGGACAAGGGGCTACAGAGAGGTGAACTGGGGGGAACTGGCGGCTACTGGAAGTGAACTGGGAAATACTGGGGAGCACTGGGAGTTTCTGGGGGAAAACTGGGAGCTACTGGGGAACTATTAGAGCCTTCTGGGGACTACTGAGAGAGACAAGCGACTCCTGAGGGGTCAACTAGGATCTTCTGGGAGGCACTGGGAGCTCCCGGGCTGGTTTGTGTGGGGAGGGGTCCCCTGTGTGACCCCCACGCACACTCTCTGCCCCCCCAGTCTCAGCACTATGGGACCATGTCCCTGGGCACTCGCCAGCCTTTCCGAGCTCTGAGTGCTCTCAGAGCGCTGCTGCCACTCGGACACGCCGCCTTGCGCATGGGAGGGGGCAGGTCTGGTGTGGCGAGGGGTCGGCTGGCTGGCCAAGACCCACCCCCTTAATGTAGGACCCCCCCAAGCCCAGGGTTGCTGTCCTGCTATCGTCCGGGGCTGCCCTGCACCCAGCAGCCCAACGGCAGCACCTTGAGCATCGGCTGCAGCAGCGGCAGCGTGAGGGGCTTCTTCAGCCAGGACCCGCTGATGGTGGGGAGGGGGCACAGCAGGGGAGGAACATGGAGGAGGATTTTGCCACAAGCATTTTGTGGTGTGGGGAGGGACTTCTGGGGCTTCATAAGCCAAAAAAAAACTGACAGGGGGAAGGAGGCATTTTGGGGTGTTTGCAAATATTGAGGAGTCTTGGTGGGTTTTGGGTCCCCTTCTAACCCTGAGCCCCTCCCCTGGTGTTAAACATGTCAGTGCCAGAGCAAACGCTCAGCTTTGAGTGGGGGTTTGGGGCCTTCTGAGTTGTTTTGAGACCCAGACGAGTCTTGGGGAGTGTTTTGGGGTGTCTAGTGGGGGTTTTAGGGTGCCCCCTGCCCTCAGTTTCCTCCCAAAATCTCGGTGCTGGAGCAGTGGTTGGTCGAGGCCCTGGAGCTGCAGGGTTTCGCCTTTGCTGCCGCCCGTTTCCATGGGCTGTTTGGTTTGGCCGTTCAGGCGGTGCCAGCCTGTGTCAACACGATGTGCCGGCGCCTCCTCAGCAGTAACGTCTTCACCTTCCGCCTCCAAGGTACGGAGGGGACCCCAAAATCCCCCCTCCTCCAGCAGGACACTCATGACTTGCTGCTGACAGGGGCAGCCCACGGTTGAGTGCTGTGGCCTGTCGTGCATCTACACCTGGTCTCAGCACTTTTGCAACTGCATCCTGACACAGATGGGCTCAGGAACAAGCGCTGCTGCGCTGCCCTGACATGGGGCCATTTTTATCCCACCTTCAGGGCCCTTTCAGTGGCACCAACCCCGGCAGCAGCAGCAGTGGGCAGGTTTGAGCCCTGCCAGTTCCCCATCCAGAAGCTGCTGGTTTCGTTAGTTGTGTCCAGCAGCTGCTGCAGGCTCTGATGGGAAAAGCGGCTGGAGCAGCAGGACTCTGCAGCAGAGCTGGGCTCTGCCCCTCTCCTTCACTGCAGGGTCTCAGCAGCAGTCATCAGGCAGCAGTGAGGAGCAGCCGCAGTTATAGCAGCGTGTCTTTGCCTCGTTGGACTGTGTAAGATTGACCAGAGGCTCCTGTTATGTTTTGCAGCTCTGGGGCCTCTGTACTGGTGCTGCACAACTGCAGTTTTACGTGTGCAATGGAACCTCTGCAATGGAATGCTGACATGAGCGCCTTTCTGTCAGGTTTAAATGCAACTAACATAGACTTGGAGGACACAGACGGTCCCAAGGGGCAGACAGTGAGTTGCCAGAACCGTCACCGAAGGAAAAAATACAGGCAGTCCAATGTCCTTGTGTGTGAAATAGAGGTGCCCAAGGTAAGCAGCCACTGTCCTGCTCGTGCCTCCTGCCCTGCCCTACACAGCCATCTCCTGCTTCTTCCATCTCAGGGCCACCCCAGGGAGATACAGAACCAGCCAACGAGGGTTTCAGCGTTAGGGCTACAGCCTGGGATGGTTGCTGGGGTCCTTTTTCTCCATCCCTTCCCACCCTGATCTGTCAGGGTGATGCTTTGAAAGCCTTCAGAAGGCTTTGAGGGTTCACAGTCCCTGAGAGCAGGGGATGAGTTGTGGTGCTTTCCCCTGTGCAGGAGGGTCACGTTCCAGCTGCCTGTCCAAACCCAACCTCCAAATCAGCCGCAGGAACCAGGAAGATGGGCAAAACGAGCCCCAGGGCACAGTGGTGTTTGATCTGCATTTCTCTCCTTGACTCTTGCTTTCTTGTCTTTCATCAAGGATACAGTTACACACTTGATAGGCAAACAAGGACAGTTTATTAACAGCTTGAGGAGAGAATCTGGGGCCAAAATTTCCCTCTCAGCACTCCATGATGTCGATGACTATGAAGTCTGTGGCATCAAAGGTAAGAGGAGCCTTTTTGTTCAGAGTCTAGAGCGTAGCTTGGGGGCCTTGAATTAGATTAGAAATGGATTCAGTGGCTTGGCTAGGCCACGGCTTTTACCAAAATGTTCTGCTCTGGGCTGTTCCAGCAGAGGGATGTGGCAAGGGGCCTGGGCCTGGGCACGTGCAGCCTCTGTTGTAGGGCTGAGAATGCATTTGAGCAGCTTTGGCTGCTGGAGCTGAAGCAGCCCCTTTTGCAGGATCCCTTTGGGCTTGAAGCAGCAGATAGGGGATGCTTCTCAGCATCTTGACTGGGAAGGATATTGGATCAATTGGGACTGAAAAGTATCTGCCAGCCAACTGGGTCCATGCTGGAGGCCAAAGCCATTCCAAGTGGGGCCTGGGGATCTGAGCTGCTCACGTTGGTTGGATATCAGGGTCTGTGTCCAATCTGTTCCAACTGAACTTTTCAATGCAGCTCAGGAGGCTTCTGGCAGCTGGCTTGCTTCCCATGGCAGGGCTGGAGGTGTCCTCAGCCTACCTGTGCTGCTGACCTTGGGTGGGATTCTTGTCTTCCAGGCCTCTCCCATGAAGTTGAAGGAGCGCTGAGCCTGATTGGCAGCAGATTCAAACACCTGTGTCTCGACAACATCTACCCTCTGCATCCCCCTGCACTGGTGACACGTCCTTCTGTCCCTAGGACTGCAAAGTCCCAGACACCTCAAGCACTTGCAGCAGAGAAAAAGAAGAGGAAATAGTAGGAAATGGTAGTAAATAGTAGTAACTGTAGTAAATACCCTACAAAATAAAGTCTAATGTTGCAAAGAAAAACACGGGAAACAAAGGAAACTTGACAGAAAGTAAAGTACAGGAACTTGAGGGAAAGCCAGAGCCCCAGGCAGCTGCTACCACCTGGACACAGGCTCTGCTGCCCAGGGCGGCCCCTAGTGCAGGGCTGGGCAGATGGCCAGGGAGCGGCCGAGGCACATGATGCTGAGAAGATAACACTCTCCTGAAATGAAAAGGAGACTCCTCGATGTGTGGGCAGCACGTCCCGAGTAGGAGATGTCCCAATGGTCCCAGCAGGAGTTAGCCATGGTTTTGGGGACCGTGGTGGAGATGGAGCCTATTAAACACAGCAAAGTGCAGAGAAAATAGAAGACAGACTCCTCTGAGCAAAGCCACTCCATTCTTCAGGTAATTACCCTCCCAATGAAATGCATTTCTCTGCTGTGCTGTGTGTTGTCTGTGAGGGGCAGGAGCTCTGCTCCCGTGCTGCTGAGGAGTCAGCTTTTCTGTGTCAGGGCTGCTCTTTTTTGCGATAGAACTCACTTTTATCACTGCAAATTGGAGGAACCTTGGCACAGGACGTGGAAAGGGCTCCTCTCTCTGTGCCTTAGTGCAGTCAGGAGAGCTGCAGTGCCCATTAGTCTTTTTCCTCTCTGCCCTGTGTTTTCCCTTGTGCTGCCTTGAAGATGACTTGATACACAAGTAACTCCTCAAAAAGCATCTGGTCCGTAAGTCAAGCAGGACAGTCCTGTTGCAAAGGGCCCTTCTGCAGACTGTGCTCTGTCCCACCCTGGAGATGGAGCTGTCCTGGACAAAGCAGGACACAAGGCCTGCTCCAGAGAAGCAAAGGGAACAGGATGACAACAATCAGAATATCAGACCAATCCAGGGCTGCGTCATGGGCTCGTCTTTATTGCAGGAGCCGTGGCGGCCAGGAGGCTCAGGCCCAGCGGCTGCGCGGCGGATAAGAGCCGGCCGGGCTCAGCCACGGCGGCGGCTGCGCGTCCCGCGGCGGCGGCGGCTCCTCAGGGGCCGCGGGCGCCTGGGCTGCCCGGCCCTGCGGGCTCTCTTGGCTCGGCGTGGGCCCCGGGAGCGGCGGCTCCTGCTGCGGTTCCTGCTGCGGCTCCTGCTGCGCGCTCTGCGGCTCCGGGCCCGGGCCATGCTGCCGCTGCCCGAGCGTGCTGCTCAGCCGCTGCCCGCACTGCCGGCTCCCTGCCCCCGGCCCGCTTTTATAGGGCTGCTGGGGCCGGGCCCTTTGTGACAGCGCCACCTTCTCTGGCCCATCCACGCTCTCGGGCACCTTCTCTCAGCACTGACGTCACCAGGGCTGCACCCGCCACGCTGCGCGTGGGCTCCAGCGCAACGATGGTGCTGACCACAGGGCATCCTACAGGGACCGCAGGGAAAAAACACCACGACACAGCCTGTTTGCTGTCAGGACTTGTGAGCCTGTGATGGATCCAGGCTGGAGCAGTCTGTCCCTGAAGGACTGCTCTCCTGATGCGTGACCCTCGCTGGGGCAGGGTGTGAGGAGCTGCCCCTGTGGCAGGCCCCAGGCTGGAGCAGTTGGGGAGGAGCTGCAGCCCACGGCAAGGAGCCACGCTGGAGCAGTTGGGGAGGGACTGTCTTTCGTGGGAGGGAGCCCACAGTGCAGCCGTGGCAAGTGTCAGGAGGCCTCCCCCTGAGAAGCAGCAGCATCAAAGTGCATCTGTAATGAACTGACCCCAACTCCCACTCCCCATCCCCTGCGCTGCTGGGGGGGGGAAGGAAGGAGAGTCCTGGGAAGAGGAGGGGTGGCAGGAGGTTTTTTTAAGATGGTTTTATTTCTCACCTCCCTGCTCTTATTGTTCCTTTAATAAATCACACCTTTTTCTCCCCAAGTTGTTTCTGTTCTGCCTGTGATGCTCATTGCTGAGTGATCTCTCCATCCTTATCTGAACTCACAAGCCATTTGTTATCTCTCTCTCTCTCTCTCCTGTCCAGTTTGGGACAGGCAGTGATTTTATGACTTGGTGGGCACCGGGCTAAACCACCACCCAATGCCTCTCAGTAATGAGTCACCCATCATGAGCACCCGTCGCTTCTTTCTACGGTGCCCATTACCTGTTGCTGGTGGAGCAGCTGATGGTGAATTGTTTGCTGGGGTTTCCCTTTCTGGAGCTTGCTCATCCAAGTCCCTTGCCACCAGTGCCTCACACTTATTTGTAGTTACACGGAATCTTAAGGGTCGGAAGGGACCTCGAAAGCTCATCCAGTCCAACTCCCCTGCCAGAGCAGGACTAACTAGAGTAGGTTACACAGGTGGGTTTGGAATGTCTCCAGAGAAGGAGCCTCCACAGCCCATCTGGGCAGCCCCTTCCAGTGCTCCCTCACCTCAACAGGGAAGAAGTTTTTCCTTGTGTCTCTTTGGAACCTCTTCTCTTCCGGTTTGTAGCCATTGCCCCTTGTCCTATCGTTGGTCATCACTGAGCACAGCCTGGCTCCATCCTCCTGACACTCACCCTTGATGGATTTGTAAACATTCCTGTGGTCACCTCTCAGTCTCCTCTCCTCCAAGCTGAAGACACCCAGCTCCCTCAGCCTTTCGTCACAAGGGAGATGCTCTACTCCCTTCATCATCTCTGTGGCCCTGTGCTGAACTCTCTCCAGCAGCTCCCTGTCCTTCTGGAACTGAGGGGCCCAGAGCAGATACAATATTCCAGATGTGGTCTCACAAGGGCAGAGGAGAGCGGGAGCAGAACCTCTCTCCAACTACTGCCCACAGCCCTTCTAATCCACCCCAACATGCCATTGGAATTCTTGGCCACGAGGGCCCATTGCTGGCTCATGCTCATCCTGATGCCCACTGGCACCCTCAGCACCCTTTCCCCTACACTTCTCTCCGAGTTCATTCCCCAACCTGTACTGGTACATGGGGTTGTTCTTGCCCAGATGCCAAACTCTACACTTGCCCTTGTTGAACTTCATGAGATTTTTCTCTGCCCAACCATCCAGCCTGTCCAGGTCTGCTTGAATGGCAGCACAGCCTCTGGGCTGGCAGCTACTGCCCCTAGTTTAGTATCGTCAGCAAACTTGCGGACAGTGCCTCTGTTCCCTCAGCAAGGTCATTAATGAAGAGACTGAACAGTACTGGTCCCAGCACCGACCCCTGCGGGAGTCACAGGCCTCCAACTAGATCCTGACCTGCTGATCACCACTCTCTGCCTTCTTCCCTTCAACCAGTTCACAACCCACCTCACCACCTGATCATCCAGCCCACACTGTCTCAGTTTTGCGGCCAGGATGCTGTGGGAGACGGTGTCAGATGCTGGACTGAAATCATTGCCTGCCCGTCCTCCCTGCTCGCCCTGCCTGTGCCGCCTGCCGCACAAGCTGCTGTGCCAGGCCCTGGCTGATGCCCAGGCTCTGTTTGCCCATCCTGGTCACTGAGCTCCCTGGGGAATGTTTAAAGCCCTGTGGTTGCAGCGGCTCCAGCGCTCACCAGGAGCATCCCCTCGTGAGACCTGCTGGCTCCTGGCGGGGCTCCTGGTTTCTCCTCCGTTCCCTGCGCTCCAGGAACACCCAGATACCCTCAACCGGCCGCTCAGCCGCAAAGAAACGAGCCTGGCACTGCCGCGTGTCCCTCTGATACAATGCCATCTCTGCCAGAGAAGTGTCATTGCTACATTCTTCCTCAATTCTTTCCAGTCATCATTGCACAGGGAGTGGTGGAACAACTTGGTAGGCACCAGGCAGCCAGTCAGGGCAAAACCATCACATGAGCCCAGAAGCCAAGCAAGTTGCAGCTGAGAAAGATGTGCTTGGTAGTGAGAGACACAAGAAAGGTCCCAGCCTCAGGTTTTCATCTCCTTAAGAGAGATCCCAGGGTTGCCTGTCAGCCAGCAAACCTTCCCAGCCCTACTGCTGTGGGAGCTCTCCTCAATGGTATGCAGGGAGTCTGCTTAACCCCGACTGAAAAAGCCAGGCTGCAGCTGAGAAAGAGATAGGATAGACGCCGAGGGACAGCAACAAGGCCCCAGCCTCAGGTATCCCACTCCTGTAGAGGGCAGCCGTTTTTCAGTCTGGGCTGAGCAGACTGAATGCATACGAATGAGGAGAGCTCCTACAGCAAGAGTAGGATGAAGGCGGAACTTTGCTGGCAAGACAGGCTGCCATGGAACCTCTGCAAAGTGTGAGAAAGCTGGGGCTGGGGGCTTTGGGGTGTCCCTCAGTGTCCACCCTGTCCCCTGAATCTCTCTTGGCTGCATCTGGGCTTTTTCAGTCTGGCCTGAGCAGCTTAGAAAGAAAACACAGGTGCCCTGCACAATCCTTTCTGTTGCTGTGTCGTGGTGTTTTTTCCCTGCGGTCCCTGTAGGATGCCCTGTGGTCAGCACCATCGTTGCGCTGGAGCCCACGCGCAGCGCGGCGGGTGCAGCCCTGGTGACGTCAGTGCTGAGAGAAGGTGCCCGAGAGCGTGGATGGGCCAGAGAAGGTGGCACTGTCACAAAGGGCCCGGCCCCAGCAGCCCTATAAAAGCGGGCCGGGGGCAGGGAGCCGGCAGTGCGGGCAGCGGCTGAGCAGCACGCTCGGGCAGCGGCAGCATGGCCCGGGCCTGGAGCCGCAGAGCAGCAGGAGCCGCAGCAGGAGCCGCCGCTCCCGGGGCCCACGCCGAGCCAAGAGAGCCCGCAGGGCCGGGCAGCCCAGGCGCCCGCGGCCCGTGAGGAGCCGCCGCCGCCGCGGGACGCGCAGCCGCCGCCGCGGGACGCACGGCCGCCGCCGTGGCTGAGCCCGGCCGGCTCTGATCCGCCGCGCGGACGCTGGGCCTGAGCCTCCCGGCCGCCACGGCTCCTGCAATAAAGACGAGCCCATGACGCAGCCCTGGGCTGGGTGTCCTTGGCGCTGGGGCTGGGCCAGGGGGGGACACGCCCTAGGGAAGAAGCCTGAAGCCGGCAGCTCGGCACTTTGGCACTTTGACAGTTGCATGGCAAGGGGATGGGGCGGGATGGGAGTGCCCAGGGAGAGCCCCAGGGCTGATGGACAAGAGCTGAACACAAGTAGTCTCACCGAAGGAAAAGCCTCTTTACTGGAAGGCTGAGGGAGCCCTGGCACAGGCTGCCCCAGGAGCCTGTGGAGGCTCCTGCTCTGCAGTTTCTCAGGCCCGGCCTGGACACCTTCCCGTGTGACCTGATCTAGTTGGGAGCTTTAGCAGAGGGCTTGCCTAGATGATCTCTAGAGGTCCCTTCCAGCTCCTACCACTCTGTGATTCTGTCACAGCTCCCACATCACAGGAGCTGGCAAGGGAGCACTTTGCTGGCTGACAGGCTCCCCTGGGACCTCTCTAGAGGAGTAGGAGAGCTGTGGCTGGGGGCTTTCTTCTGATCTGGGGCTCTTTAGTCTGGAGGGGACTGAGGGGGGATCTCATTGATAGTTACAAACGTCTATATGGTGGGTGTCAGGAGGCTGGGGTTTCCTTTTTTTCTGGTGTAGGCAGTGTCAGGACAAGAGGTCATGGAAAGAAGCTGGAACAACAAAAGTTCCATTGAAATGTAAGGAAAACAATGTTTCCCTGTGAGGTGAGGGAGCCCTGGCCCAGGCTGCCCAGGGAGGGTGTGGAGGCTCCTTCCTTGGAGCTCTCTGAACCTCTATGGACACGTTCCTGACAGAGATGGACCTGCTTTAGCAGGGGGGTTGGACTAGATGATCTCTGCAGGTCCCTTCCAACCCCACCATTCTGTGATTCCGTGATTCCCTGACCATGGCCAGCTTTGAAGAATGGCTTGTTCACGTCAAAGCTGGCATCACAAACCCAGTCACAAGGTGTCCATCCTACTCCTGTAGAGGGGTCCCACGGCAGCCTTTATTTGAGTCTGGGCTGAGCAGACTGACTGCACACGAATGAGGAGAGCTCCCACCTTCGTTTTTCCTGTAGAATAAGCGTTCCTACTCTCCTCTCTCGGTCAAGCACTGGAGTCTGTTTTGCTCAGGACCGTCACTGGCAGCGAGCCCTCCCTGCCCTTGTCTCCATCCACAACAACCTTGGTGATCTTTTTACTGCCATTTCGCTGGGGCCTCTGCCATCCTAACGAGGGTGGGGGTGGATGTGGGCACCGAGCAAGAGACTGTCGTGCTGCTGCTGGGCTGGTTGGGCCAAACCACCACACACCCCCCCCCCCACTGCTCTCACCAGTTGCCCCCAACAGAGAACACTAGACCTGACGACTTGTAGTTCCCACTCAGATGCATCTGTTCCTGTGTCAGCGTGTCCTGTGTCAGGACAACTCCCCTGACAGAGCCTTGTTTTTATTGATCACAACTCTTCTGAAAACTAAGCACAGCGCCATGTCAGGGCCAGATAAGAGTAAGAGGAACTGAGAGAGTTAGTTACTGAATCCAGAGGTCACAGCACTGAAACTATTAGAAGCTGTACTTTTCTAGATGAAATTCTAATCTTGATCAAGTTTGCAGAAAATGCTTATAATGATGAAGAACACCAGCGTGATCATCTCACTCAAGGATGAAATACCTTTTCTGGGAGACTGGAATAACTAGCTATTTGCAGCAACTCTTTTGTAATTTCTGATTTCAGATAAAATGAGTTTATTGTTAAAAGCCTCTGAAAACACAGCAGCTACTCTATAAGATACTGATTTTTATTTGGAAAGCACAAGCACGTAGTGAGTCAGGAGCAGATTAGGACAATATTCTGCAACTATTATAGGCATCTTTTCTGGGTGACTTTCCCGTGCGGGTAAGGAAGCTCCAGCTGCAGGAGCTCCTCAAGTAATGACATTTGTTACAGGAATCACTTAAGTGACACCATTTGCACTTTAGTTTTTCAGGTATGAAATACAGTATACTGTAAACTTCTGTTTGTTTATCTCAATCATCAATCAGTGGTCCTTATACTTAAAGAAGATTATTTATTGTTTGAGTTTGAGTTTTTCTTATTTTTACCTATAATGTTTTGTGCTTGTGGAGGGTTAACCCTGGCTGGCTGCCAGAAGCCCCTCAAACCAATCTCTCACTTGGTTTCCTCAACGGGACATAGGAATAAATTAAGATGAAAAAGCCTGTGGGTCAAGATAAAGACAGAGAAATCACTCACCTGTTACCAACATCAACAAAACAAACTCAACATAGGGAAGGTCACTTTAATTTATCGTCCATTTAAAAGTAAAGCAGGATGGTGAGAAACAAAGAGAAAACTAAAACCACCTTCCCCTCACTGCACACCCCCCCCTCCCTGGCCTCTTCTTCCAAAGCACTCCTTCATTACCAGCTCTTCTACATCCTTTCCCTGGCCCCAAGCAGAGCAGCAGAATGGAGTTGTGCTCACTCCGCAACACATCCTCTTTGCTACTCCTTCCTTCCCAGCGTTTTCCTTTGCTCCTGTGTGAGCCCTTCCCACAGGATATGGTACTTCAGTAATTGCTCTAATGTGGGTTCCCCCTGGGCCACAGGGCCTGCCAGAAAGCTTGTTCCTGCATGGGCTTTTCTCTTGCAGTGATACTACTCATTCGTGCACTCTCCACAGCCTGCAGTTTCCTTCAAGGCAAGTCCACCTGCTGTGACACAAGGTCCTAAGTGGCCTGCAAAGGATGCTCTGTTCCAGCATCTGGAGTACCTGCTCCTCCTCCTTTTCTGACCTTGGTTTCTACAGGGCTGTTTCTCTCACGTTTCTCAGTCTTCTCTCACAGCCGCTGCACATTTTTTACTCTTCCTTAAACACATTTCCACACAGGCACCACCAGCTTGGCTGAAGGGTTCAAATTTGAGCAGTGGTGGGTGGATTTTGGAGCCAGCTGGAAGCAGGTCTCTATGATGCAGAGGCTGCCGCCCACAGCACCTCTCCACCTCCCACTGTCAACACCTTGCCCCTAAACCCAATGCAGTAGCATTTGGTGCATTTCACCAGCAAGAAATCAGATCTTGGTTTGGTTGTAAGAGGGGAACTGCTCAGGAGTCAAGCTCTGAAAAACTCCTTCAGCTGAGTACAGCATGTACTTACTAGATAGAAGTGCACTAGAGTGATCACACACACATTATTCCTGACAAAGACTAAGTTAATCTTGAGCTACACAAACCTAAGATTTCACTAAACTAAATTCATATTTCCCTGCAATAAAATGTGTACTAATGTATCTGTGGGTAAAGAACTGTAAGGAGTTATCATCAGGCATTATAAATAGGTCTTTGATTCTTACAGTATTTAGCAAAAACCAGAGATTGCCCCTGCCTTCTATCTCCTGTACTCAGTAGTTTGTAGTCTTTTGAAGCTTTGGTAAAAGATGGAGGAAGGCATTCCTTTTGTATGAAAGGAAACGTAGTTTGCACAGTTTGATGCCAGAAAATGAGTCAGCAGTAAAGAGTTAAGAGCTGCAAAACAGTATCTAGTTACTTCACTGCCAAAGTCCAGCATTTGGAAACTGTCTGTGCAAGACCATAGATCCATTCACATTCATTATCATATCAGGAAGAAGTTATTCTGGAAATTAACAGAGACAACGTGCAAAGCTACCATTTGGTTTTTATTCATGGACATCGTTCCTTAAAATTGGCACCACACATCAGAAAACATTGCCATCACTAATACACATTCCTAACCCACCTCCATTTTCATAGTTAGACTACTGAGCTTGAAAACTGTGAAGTGGTGAAATACTACCTTTTCCCTTCAGCAAAACGGCAATCCTCATGTTCATAAACATCTTAACTGCATATATGACAACACAGGGCAGAGAAAGCAGTGATAAATTCTAAACTCCACAAGAGTACTTACTGATACATAACTGAAGTGGTATGTTAATGATATTAATACTTCCAGTAAAACTTGAGTCATCAACATACACCTTGTACTTTGGTTTAAAACTTTGTTTTTAATTAAAGAAGCTTGTGTCTTTAGTTCCAGTGCTATCTCAGGAAGATGTATGCTGAAATGATTTAGAGTTGTAATTCTGGTCAGTTAAATGTGATTATATGTAGTTATCTTCACAGTTCATGTTCAGAATTACCAACATTTCCTAAGTTGTGTACACCTACCTCTCTACTCAGGAAAAACCCTTACAGCTCAAAATCCTATTTTTCTTTCTTTTACTTTTCTGACCTACTTTTCTGTAGGAAGGCAATTTAGGATGTTTCCTAGACCATATTCCAAATGGTTTCAGGAATTTAGACCTTGCCTTTCTCCCTCCCCGTGGACAGAAGAGCTTGTAATTATTTCTCTCCTGAAAGAATAGGGAGGTGCAATAAAGCAACAACTTCCTTATGAAAGGAAGGAAATGAAGTAATGATAAATCACATACACAAAAAAGCTACTGGATTCTTCATTCTAGTCACAGAGAGAGCAACTTTTTTTTTGCCTGCAGAACATGAACAGTGCCTAAGTCAACAAGATCGAGTACTTCAGTGAAAATTCCCTTTTTGGTAACTAGAGTATGCCTTGGAGCGTTGCTACTAAGTCACGCAGAACAACAGGCAAAAGGGGCCAGTGCAAGCAAAAGGGCTAAATATGTTTCACACCTTCAACAAACCACTGCTGCCAGCCTTGACTGCAACAGTAACAAGTGCAGGTTAACTGAGTTTATGGAGAGAAAAATTAACGCTAAAAACGCCAAGCAGAATAGCAAGCTTCTTAACTACATACCTGCAGTTAAGAGCCTGTGCTTCTTTTTGTCTGTTACTAGATATTGTACAGGAAATGTATATAATTCTCTGAGAGGCAGATAATGCTGAAGTTATTCTTTGCTGTGTAGCACACACAGGTGAAGTAAAAGCTATGCCTCCTAAGCAGTCTGTAAAAAAAGCAAAAATCAAACCACTTCCAACTCAGAAAATGACAAACTACTTCAGTTTGACTCTAAGCCAAAACTTTATCTCTGTAAAGAAGCTGCTACAGCAGCAAATCTCATTCCCTAGGCCTGTGGCAAAACACAGAGCTGGAAGCAATGGAACAATTTCAGACACAACTTCCATGTTGTGTCTCCCATAATGAAAACATCAGAGCTGAGTTACTTTGTTCAGTTGTTTGCATTTTGAATTAGAGGGAGATGCTCTGAGATGGAGACTTCACAGCTCACAGGACCTGCAGCAGCTGAAGTTTTAAGCCTTAAGCTGTCAAAGCAGCAGCTGTTAACATTTTAACTGTTTAACTGTTACCAAGTTAAAGTTTTAGACAGAGCCACTGAAAACTACAGAATGCAGTTTTGAGACCTACACAGTTCAGACCTGCAAAAGTTTTTGTATTACAGATGTTGAAGAGGCAATTCACACAACACAATACTGAACTGTGCAAGTTAGCTGGGTTTACTGTTGCTTCTCCCATCATTAGCAACAAAAATATTCTTAGCAGCATTACATAGTTTGCTTTCAAGAGATGTGCTTGTTTTGAGAGAAAAAGTGGTGCTTAAAAACTAAAAGAATTCTTGACATGTCCTTGCACTCTATCAGTTAAACACAATTCCTTGAAAGGGGCAGAAAGACTTTGGCCAACCGTTACGGCAACAATCATTTGGGAGTGGGTGTGTGTCAAAACCAACACAGATTAAATATAAAGCTTCCATTTTAATATAACCTCTCTTATTACTCACAGAACAGTTTAATACTTTCTTCTGAAGGGAAACTGACAGTTCTGCAAGCTATAGGCTTTCTTCCCCACGAGAAATTAAGAAAGAATGAGTCCTCCTCTTGTCTGGAGCAGTGTGCCCACCCCGCTCCTCCAGCAAATACTCAGAAGTAGATGGGAAACAATAGAAACCAGGAAAATCCACACTTTTTCTTAGTGGTCAACTTATTTAGAATACCATTACTGAAGAAACGTGTGCAGAGACCTGCTGAACTTACATCCATCAGTTCCTTTAACATTTGGATTTAGGCTGCTTTTTATCGTAACAGTGATTTGAAAGATGCAGCTCAAAGATGGCTAAGTCACTTCCATAAAGTGAAGGTAAAAAATAAGCATATAAAGGTGAAATTTGCAGACAAAAGTGAGATCAATATTCCTACATTAGTGACATTTAAGTGAACAGACCCAGTTGACAGATGAGAAGAGATCTCATCAACCATGATGCTTGGTCTTTTCAGTCCAACTGATGCTCTTTTAGCAGAGCAGGTTTTCCTACAATTGATTAGTGCAGCTGATGCACACAGTTAATGGCATGTCTGCTGAGATAGGTATCCAAGCACTGTGGGGCCTACGCTGGTCTTTTTCCTCTTGCTCCCACTGCTTTTTTTTCCCCTGCCCTGCTTGTTTGGGTTTTGTCATCAGAGCTTCTCTTCCTAGGTGGCACCTACTGTCAGGTCAGACACATTTACCTGTATTTGTTGTTTCCTTAACAGCTTTCAGTCTTAAGCGAGAATATAACAACTTGCTAAAATTTTTCACAAGCAAGCAAATGAAAACCTCAAGAGCAACACCTATGAGCAACCAAAGTTGGGCTTTTTTCCTTCAGCAACGGGAGTTTGAATTTTGACACAAGATACCTAACATGGTTTGTTTTCCAGTCTCCTATGCTGTTTAGGAAAACCTTCCTGGAAGTTGGTCCTACTAACAGTTCTCTAAACTGAACAGAATACTACCGAGAATTCTACCTAAGGATTAAAAACTTTGCCCTTTAATACAGCTTGACTTGGGAGACTAAAAATCATGAATAACCAGTTTAAAGCATATATATACGTTACACAAGACTAGATAGTGTCCTGCTGCTCTCCCTGACCACAGGAACATCAAAATCCAGCATCTACATGCACCTCAAGTACATCTTGGGATGTAGCATCATCTTGTAACTGAACAGTAAACACTACAGAAGTGAAGGTTCAAATCTTGAAGGAAGCTTCAGCAGGTTGCCTGTAAGCCAGACTCAGGAAACCATAGCAAATAATTCATTACTTCAGGCAGAACTGAATACCAGACCCATTAAAGAAATAAATCCGATTCTTCAGTTGGTATGAGCTGAACAAATCTGAACTTTCTGTAGATTTGAAGGAAAATACAAGTAGTTAAAAGGAAACATTTTCCATTGTTTTAAGGAAAGTAAGGCTAAATTTTAAGCTTCTGCTTAGTAGCTGCACTTTCTCCAATTAGACTTCATGAGAGCAGGCAGTCACCGAACCAGGACTCAGTTTTATTGTGTAGTTCCATTGTTAGCAGGAGCAAAGCAGTACACTTCACCCTTTTGTATCTCTATGTGAGTCGGGCACTAATACCAGCACTGTTAAGGATTAAAAACAAGAAAAACCCACAGTGTCCACGTCCCCCACCTCAGTCTCTTCTGAAGGCCACTCAGATAGCCATGAAAAACCAATCCAACTATGTTTTGATCGGTGCAAGAAATTCCACTGGTTACAAAGCATGCAAGTTTCCAGGTAAACTTATTCTCCATTTTGAGTTACTGGGGCAAAAAAATTGCTCTCCCTCCTTTTGCTGAATTCACAGACATTAGGCACCCATTTTTCCTCTGTGTTAAGAGCCTGTGAACACCACACACTTATTTTATTACTAAGGCCTGCAAGCATTCCCAAATAGGAAAAAAAAGTTAGTTCCCATCAGTAGATATCCCCCCCTGCTGTAATTACAATCAAAACTGGGCAAGAGAATGTCTTTAAGCAAAAGGATCCGACATCCGAAGTGCAGCTGTGCTCACTACTCCCGCCTTGATCTTGTGCACGTGCCGTCTTCGTCGTATTCACCCATCAGCTGCAACATCTATGTTCCAGTATAGAGAAGAAACTGTCCAGCTATCTGTGCTGCATGGGACATTAGCTGAAGCACCTTCCTAGAAAGAAAACCGTTTGTTTAAAAAATAATCACCAACAGGATGACATTGCCCCTTTCCATTCCCACAAACAACCTTTAGGTTGAGTTAGGCAGATTTATTTAAGAACTCTCTCACTCCTTCTCACTTCTGAGAAGACAGTCATTTTTATACCAGCTTTAGAAAAAATACTTTTGTAGCCATTGATTAACAGAAAACTATTGCCATGGTATCTGAACTGGAAAACACTCTTGATAAAGCAGGCTGTTGTCCCGTTAGAGATTTTACAGGCCTCCTGCTGAGTCATCACTCAAACTACCAGAGAACCACTGGTTAAAACTTTGCCTGGGAGAGCCCAGCAGCATTCCTGCAGCCCGAATCCACTTCATGTCTCACCTTTAGGCCATTCACTAACACAACACTTCACGTGTCCCCAAGCTGCAGCTCAAATTCGATTAGCTCTGAAGCTGAGCAATCGCATTACAACGGGTACTCAACGGCAAAAAATGTGAAGCCAGGCAAATTAATGCTGTTCAAGCTGCAAGCCTTAAGAATTCTCAGTTAACAGCTATTCCATTTTTATTGAAGATTTTTAAAGTATTCACATTGAAATACGGAACACTGTTTGAGAATCCATACAGATCCATAAACTAAGATCAGGTAAGCAAAGGTATACGATATAAATTGCGGCTCACCACAGGATCACAGAGGAATAGAGACTGTAATATTTGAATAGTCACTTATTCAACTTGATTATAGCTGCATCTTTCTTCCATTCTCCAAGAAACAATAGGAACAGTACTAAGAGCTATATTCAAGCCTCATTCCCCAAAAGCTAAGTAGGCCCTCACAAGTATGAAGCTGAGGCATTGGGGAAGTGGTAGGCAAGAACTGGAACCATTCCAAAACTGGAAAGGGATCAGTTTTTGAAGACACAGAAATGAGCCTGGCCTTTGTCTTCTGTAAGAGATGAGGAAGACTTTCTGAGTTCCTGAGATAAACACAGCTGTGAACTCTCTGCTGCTGTTCCTTTCTCCTTTGAGCTCTAGCAAAGGAAACCAAGTCTTCTTGCTACAAATTCTCCTTTTCCTCACTGGGATTAAAGAAGGTTTGCAGTCAAAAGCCGATGCTTCCAAAGAGTAGAATACTCTGTACTTAGAGCCTGGGAAGCCTTTAGGAAAAAAAAAAAAGAAAGACCACTGTACCCTTACTCATGCTTTCCACACACACGTCATTTCAAGTGTGCCTTTCCCTCCACCAGATAACACAGGCCACGGAGCTTTACAGTTGTAAAGAAAGCTGCAGCTGGTACTGGGCTTTTGAGCAGCTGCAGTGTGTCACTTGCACACAAGACCAGTTGTCACTTAAGCCATGGAACAAGTTCTTTGTTGAACCGAACGTTTGATCCTTCAGTTGGACACTACAGGGAGAAACAGGGGAAATGCATTAATCAGATCTGGCATGCTTCGAGCCCCTCCCACTGAACAGCATTTTAAAGTTCTTTCCCCTTCACACTCTGCAGGTAGGCCACCTCACTGTTGTGTTCAAGAGTGCAGAAGGTTCTCTCTTCTGTCACCCCTATTCTTTGCTAGCAGACTGTTTTCCCACTGTGACGCTTATCATAGAATGATAGAATGTTAGGGTTGGAAGGGACCTTTAGAGATCATCTAGTCCAACCCCCCTGCAGAAGCAGGTCAGCCTAGATTGGGTCACATAGGAACATGTCCAGGCAGGCTTTGAAGACCTCCAAGGGAAGAGACTCCACACCCTCCCTGGGCAGCACTTCCCTTGCAGCTCAACTCTGTAACAAAACAGTGCTTCCAGAAGAACTCCACAGCTACTTCAGCTGTTTGCCAGTGTCATTTCTTCCTCATCAGCTGTACTGTGCCGGCAGGGAGGCAGAGCTGTCACTTCAAACTCTCCTTAGCAGTGCAAGTTCCAGTGCTGATACTTGCCTCCACAGCACACAGCCAGAAACAAAAGTTTGTTTCTGCCTCAAGAGACTTGACAAACACAGGAGCAGGAGGAGTGCAGCTGTTCAAGAGTAAACCTTTGCTTTGAAGAAACCCTGATGAAGCCATTGCTACAGCTGAATAATCACCACAGCACAGACAGAGTAATGAGTCTCATCTGCAGCCATGATAGTTGTGGCCTCAAAGATTAAAGGAGGGACCACCTAAATAGGGTGGGAGAGGTCAATCAGACTGAAAGACAAGCAGCAAGATTAGTATTACAAAGTTTAATAGCTTTATCATGAAACAAGGTACTACTTGAACACTTCAAACTAAAGACTACCTATTGCTCAGTGAAAGTGAAAACTCTATGGCATATAATCTGTTCTGTACAGAACAGATCTGGTCCTCAAGAAATGAAGCACAGCAACACTATACTGTTGTGTCTCAACCAGAATTTGAAAGGTCGGGTAGAGGAATTCAGGGCCGCAGCTTGAACATCTGTCCAAGTATGGCACCTCTGTAAAGGTGTCTGAACAGAGAAGAAGTTTTCCTCAACCAGGGCAGGACACAGCTGCTTTTGACAAGGCACCAGCTTTCACCACATTGTTGAGAGCAGTGGACAGAACAGGTATTATTTTGCCCCTACGTAAGCCAGTATTTCTCAAAAGCTAACTTTACTAAAATCACAACCCACCACAGTGTGGGTCGTGTCACAGTCCTGCAAGAGACAGCAGTCCTTGTAGAACCATTACAGTTGGAAAAGACCTTTAAGATCAGAGTCCAATTGTTAGCTTGCTTAGAGACCAGTTGGCTTAAAAACGGTGGCAGCATTTTGCAGATGGTCAATTCCCATTAAGACAGCAGAGAGTGTTCTATCTCTCCCATTTTCCTTTGAATCCATGTAGCTCACCTGGTGAATTCAGCAGCCAGGTATTGAAAAGCTTGGGCGAGCTATAAGACCTCTGCCATTAGATCTCAAATTCCTCTCATTTTGTGCTCTTAAAACCCCTCCTTTAAGCAGTCTGATTCTTCTTCCTAGGCCTCCTGCATTCTTCAAACAAATCAAAGAAGCCTGAGGAAATTCTCTCCAGAAACAGAGACTGTATCTAGAGCCTAGTAGTAAATACAAGCTGATAAGATTTTTGCTTTAGGGGAAATTTAAAATTCCACCATAAAAAGCTGTAGTAAGTTTTTACAAGTCAGCTATTCACCTTACAAAGAAAGATTCAGTGTATTGGCCAGTATGTGAGAATTAATACAAATACTACAGCTGCTTCCTGAGACCAGTAAGCAAGCACAGATTTTCCATTAACATGTAAACCTGATCAGGAGTGGGAACATACTTACCGCAATACACTTTTTGCTCCCATACGTTTGATGTCATACGAGATAGAGTACATCTCCTAGAACGCTGCCTTGATGTTGAAGCAGCCAATAACATCCTTAGGGTTCAGCTTGTACAGATCAAATGTGACGTCAGCTACTCCCATTTTCTTCTTTTGTCTCACAGCAACACCATTTTTTCTCTAATTTAAAAAAAGTGAGAGACGGTTTGTACCAGGAGCCAGGAAATTTCAGCAAGATAATAGTTAACAGTGTCGAGGAGTGGTTAAGGGAGAATGGACATGGATCCCGGGGTATAATGTTAGGCCCGACGGGGCAAGGCAATCTGAGTTCTAGTTATATGAATTTAATGCACAATCAAGACCAGAGTCAGAGCCATGGTTAAAGCAGTTGCTGTCACGTAGTCAGTGCAGACAGCAGGCCTCTTTCTGCTCCTTCAGGGTCAGGCTGTTTTCAGCTAACGAGCTAACAGCTCAAGGTCGGGCTGTTTTCAGCTAACAAGCTAACAGCTCAAGGTCGGGCTGTTTTCAGCTAACAAGCTAACAGCTCAAGGTCGGGCTGTTTTCAGCTATCGAGCTAACAGCTCAAGGTGGAAAACAACTTCGGAGAAAAACAAGATGGGAAAATGTGAGGGAGCTTGCTTATGGCAGAAACCGCAAGTAGGATGAACATGAGAATGTAATCTATTAGCTGCTGTTGCTGAGCTAGCTTTGAAGCTGCTGTGTATATAAGTTAGAGCCTGCTCTCAATAAAGAGAAGATTTCTGCTATCACTCACATTGAGTAGGACTGATTTCTTCCCACCCAGCTGAGAATCGGACCCTGGGTTGATCGCCGCATGAAGTAGGCTTGGAGCTGGTTGTTCAGGCTTCGAGCCTGGGTTTTTCAGGCTTTGAGCCTGGGTGTTTCAGACTTAGAGTCTGGTTTCAGACTTAGAGTCTGGTTTCAGGCTTCGAGCCTGGTTTCAGGCTTTGAGCCTGGGTTTTTCAGGCTTCGAGCCTGGTTTCCGGCTTTGAGCCTGGGTTTCAGGCTTTGAGCCTGGTTTCAGGCTTCGAGCCTGGGTTTTTCAGACTTAGAGTCTGGGTTGCAGACTTTGAGTCTGGTTTTTCAGGCCAAGAGCCGAAAACTTCGCGGCACATGGCGCCCGAACAGGGACCTCACTGGGTGTTACCGGGTAAGGAGCCTGCCTGCGGGGAGCTGAGACTTGAAAACCCAGAGGCAGAGGCAGTGGTCGGAGGAAGCCTGCCGGACCCCAAGCAGAGGTTGCTGTACCCGGGGGAGTGACTACAGGTTGCGGTGAGACGAGGAGCCGGCACCATGGATAAGGAGGCAGCACTCTCACTTTTACATCGCTTTTTAGAAAAGCCGGGGGTGGACTTTTAACTGACCGATTTGTCTGGTCTACTTGTACACGGTAATTGTAAAGGCTTTTGTAAGGACTCTGAGAAATATTTTGATGAGAAGGAGTGGAGAGCATATGGGACTTTTCTTTGGGACTTGGTTATAGACGAAGATAAGACTGCTCGGAAACTGATAAAACCGTGGAGAGAAGTAATTAAGTGTTTGAAAAAGTGTAAGTTGGAAAAGGATTTGGCCGCTGCTGTAACTCAGCGGCTTGATGTGCCTGAGACTGCAGCCGAGCCAACAGCTGGACGGTTTGGTATCGGGACTAATTATGTCTCACCTCCGTTTTCTGGTTGTCCTGGTTTAGGCCCATCAGGGAACAAAGATCAGGATTAGCCTCAAGTACGGAAGAGGCTGAGAATTGCTCAAGGGCAGGGAGAGCTTAATTGCTGCTTAAGGTTCAGGACAAAACAGACCAGGCTACTTGGTTTGGGGAAGAAAACAGAAAATAATTTAATGCAACATCAACTAAAACATACCCACAAAAACCCAAAACATAACCAAAACGAAACAACACAGAGGAATACGTCAATGAAGAGTCCAACCAGCCTTTTTAAGAACACCTTCCCGCCACACCTCCCCTCTTCCTGGGCTCAGAGCCCTGATCCCGGGGTTTTTACCTTGCCCCCCCCGAACGGTTCGGGGGAGCAGGCAGTGGGGGTCTCAGTTAGCCTGTTCCCGATAGCTTCTGCCGTTTGTCCCTCCTCAGGACGGGTGAACCCCACACCAGTCCTCCCTGCAAGTCCGTGGGGTAACTCACACACATGGCAGCCCTGCACGGGCTGCTCCGACGTGCACCCATTCCAAAGGCTGCGGCTCGTCTCTGCCTCTCGTGTGGGGCTGCTCTACGGCGTGCAGGCTCTCCAACATGGCCTGGGCCATGGCCGTCTCCCCACACAGTCCCTCGCCCGTCCGGGCTCACTCACATGGAGCTGCTGGAGCCAGTCCTGCCACGGATCTCCAAGGGTTGCAGGGGCACCGCTGCATTCTCGCCACGGCTTGCAGAAGGGTCTCCAGTCTACTGCTTCTCCTTCCTTCCTCCTTCTCTGGCTGAAGAGTCCACGTGGTCGCCTCCATCTTGTATCCCTCTTCCACCTCCTGACTCGCATTCCAAATTCCCGTCCCCTAAATAGTGATCGCAGAGGCGCCAGATTGGCCCAGGCGGGCCAGAGGTGGATGTGAACCCAGGAGCCGGGGGAGAGTCCGCAAACTCTTTACCGGGTCTTCACTGCAACCCGCTCCCCGTTACTAAGCCAAAAGCTGCTCCTTGCTAAACCAGAACACTGGTGAGCGGGGAGAAATTGGAAACCTTCTCTGGGAAGCCACTATTAGTGGTGATAAGGACAATAGTAAGATCAGTAAAGATCTAGGTCTCGTTTGGAGACACGTGCTAAATACTTTAAAAGAAATGCAAGCAGAGCAGCGAATGGCCATGGCTGCAGCCCAGGCGTTGACCCTTGCACCGAGACTGAAGGAGACAGACAAGGGAGCGGACAGGTTCCTGCAGGAAGTATTAAAGAAACTGGAGCGACAAGAGACCATGGAAGCACAGCCTGTCGCCACTGGAGGCCAGCCCGGTGCGCGGCCTGTACCGCTGTGACACAGCCCGGTGCGCGGCCTGTACCGCTGTGACACAGCCCGGTGCGCAGCCTGTACCGCTGTGACACAGCCCGGTGCGCAGCCTGTACCGCTATGACACAGCCCGGTGCGCGGCCTGTACCGCTGTGACACAGCCCGGTGCTGCAGCCTGTACCACTGTGACACAGCCCGGTGCCGCAGCCTGTACCGCTGTGACACAGCCCGGTGCGCGGCCTGTACCGCTGTGACACAGCCCGGTGCCGCAGCCTGTACCGCTGTGACACAGCCCGGTGCCGCAGTCTGTACCACTGTGACACAGCCCGGTGCGCGGCCTGTACCGCTGTAACACAGCCCGGTGCGCGGCCTGTACCGCTGTGACACAGCCCGGTGCGCAGCCTGTACCGCTGTGACACAGCCCGGTGCCGCAGCCTGTACCGCTGTGACACAGCCCGGTGCGCGGCCTGTACCGCTGTGACACAGCCCTGTGCCGCAGCCTGTACCGCTGTGACACAGCCCGGTGCGCGGCCTGTACCGCTGTGACACAGCCCGGTGCCGCAGCCTGTACCGCTGTGACACAGCCCGGTGCCGCAGCCTGTACCGCTGTGACACAGCCCGGTGCGCGGCCTGTACCGCTGTGACACAGCCCGGTGCCGCAGCCTGTACCGCTGTGACACAGCCCGGTGCCGCAGCCTGTACCGCTGTGACACAGCCCGGTGCCGCGGCCTGTACCGCTGTGACACAGCCCGGTGCCGCGGCCTGTACCGCTGTGACACAGCCTGGTGCCGCAGCCTGTACCGCTGTGACACAGCCCGGTGCCGCAGCCTGTACCGCTGTGACACAGCCCGGTGCCGCCCGGCGCTGAGTGGGGCGTGCTGAGAAAAAAAAGAAAAAAAAGAGTTCTTCTCTACACAGGAGTTTTTACAAAGTCAGAGAGGCGAAGGGGCTTCGGAGCAGAGCCCCCGCGGGAGAGCTGCTTCCCATTCGAGCCCAGCCAGCCGAGTTACCCCTGGGACGACTCGCAGGGCAATGCCGAGCGGGCGGAGTCGGGCCGGGGTGCGGCGCAGGATGATCAGAGGAGAGTGGGGGAGCACGACCCCGTGTTAGACTGGGCACCATCGGGCACGCGGGGGGAGACAAAGAAAACACAGGAGAGAGTAATAGCGGCTGCGCCGCCGGCGCCGGCACGGAGTGAGCCAGACCCCCCCGCCCCTTCCATCCGCAGCCGCCGCCGCGCAGCCGCTTCCCGCGCCCGGTCGGTGTCTCCGGTGCACCCCCACACACATCGCACCGACACGGCCGGCCCCGGCCCTCACGGACCGCTGGGCTCGTCCTTTCCATCCTCAGTCCCTTGCCTCAACGAGTGTAAAAACTGTTGGTCGTGACGTTATGCCTTTTGCTGTAAATGTGATAATGAATAGTGGTTTTCTTACAGTGGAAACTTTCTGAGGTGTTTTAGGTGTCAGGAACAGAACATTTTGGCATTGAGAAGCTAAAAGGTGGTTTGTGTTTTAGACTCAGTGGTGAAGGATTTTTTTTTATCAGAAGTAAAAAAAAAAAAGGATTTTGTCACACTGTTGATGCTTCAAATGATTGTGGTAAATGGTTTTAGGCAATTTCAGCAACCCAAGCAAAACATGTGGCTTACACTGGCCAAAGCAATCACTCAGTCTACAATATGTTTATCAATGGCCACTCCAGATAATCCTTTTTCTACCTGTTTGGTGGGAGTTCCATCAGATGTGGCACAATGGCCTGTACCAAATGCATTAAAAACAAATCCCTTCGTTAAGGGTAATGGCAAAGTTGACAGCTGGGATTTGATCATTTCACGGTTGCCAATAATGACAACAGAGCCACAGGAGTTAGAATTATTGGGATCTATAAAGATGGATTTTTGTGTTATGTTTAATTTTACCAGCAATACCAAAACATTTGGGACAGAATGTGGATCCCATCCTGGGCGTGTATAAGAGCACAACATCTTGCTGCAATTATACTTCACCAAAAAGACCCAGGTCTAGTCTTGTGCCTGTACAGTTACCAAAGGGAATGTTTCTGATCTGTGGGGACCAGGCATGGCCTGGGATACCCTCGAGATTACAAAGGGAACCACGCAGTTTGGGACAACTGACGATCTTGATGCCTAATCACACAATGATTTAGAAACATCATTGTCCAAAACAATTTGTGCATGCATTTACTGACAAATGTGATGACCGTGTTACCTTTGGTCTCCCTCAGCAATAATAGCAACTAGTGTATTTGCTCCAGGTGTAAGAGTATCTGCTTTATTAACTCAGCTATGCAAATTAGGATGCTGGCTTAGCAAACAAAGTAACCAAACCTCAATGACATTAGAAGGCTTGATTAGTGATGTAAGTAGTATTAGACATGCACTTGTGTATCATTGTATGCATGATATCCTCATTGCTCAGGAGGAGGCATTTACTGTAGATCAAGAGAGAGATCTAGAAACCATGTTATTTAGGGAAACTAACTTTGTTTGTTCCTCGACAGCAGGACTGGTTAAAAATTACCAAGTTACAGAAAACAAGAAACACCCACAACTTAAAAGGAGATTGTGATGGTAAAGTACAATTGTGGTCCATTACGGCGAATGTATTTGCTTCAGCATTTGTACCTGGGCTGGCTGCAGCCCAGGCCTTACGGCCGTTAGAAAAGCTAGTGTGTTGGTCGGAGCAGCAAGCTAATGCTACTACTGATGTTATTGAAAAATTGTTAGCAGACCAGAAAAGCCTTACACATGCCTGATTGCAAGATCGTGCAGCTATTGATTTTTTGCTATTGGCACAAGGGCACGGATGCCAAGACTTTGAAGGCATGTGTTGTTTTAATCTTTCTGATCATAGTGAATCTATTCACAAAGCTTTGGCATATTTAAAGGCTCACGCTAAGAATATTACGGTGGGTTATAACCCTTTTGATACTTGGCTTCAATCAGCTTTTGGGGGTTGTCACCTTGGTTGACTGTGTTAATCAAAGAAGGGTTAAGATGGATTTTGGTTATTTTGCTTTTGCTTGCAATGTTTAGAATAGTATATAGTTGTGTTATGAAGGCAGTACACACATTGACTGACTGTGTCTTGATCGTGCAAAAACAAAACGGGGGATTTGTGGAGGAGTGGTTAAGGGAGCATGGACATGGATCCCGGGGTATAATGTTAGACCTGTTGGGGCAAGGCAATCTGAGTTCTAGTTATATGAATTTAATGCACAATCAAGACCAGAGTCAGAGCCATGGTTAAAGCAGTTGCTGTCATGTAGACAGCAGGCCGCTTTCTGCTCCTTCAAGGTCGGGCTGTTTTCAGCTATCGAGCTAACAGCTCAAGGTCAGGCTGTTTTCAGCTATCGAGCTAACAGCCCAAGGTGGAAAACAACTACGGGGGAAAAACAAGATGGGAAAATGTGAGGGAGCTGGCTTATGGCAGAAACCGCAAGTAGGATGAACATGAGAATGTAATCTATTAGCTGCTGTTGCTGAGCTAGCTTTGAAGCTGCTGTGTATATAAGTTAGAGCCTGCTCTCAATAAGAGAAGAGGATTTCTGCTATCACTCACATTGAGTAGGACTGATTTCTTCCCACCCAGCTGAGAATCGGACCCTGGGTTGATCACCGCATGAAGTAGGCTTGGAGCTGGTTGTTCAGGCTTTGAGCCTGGTTTCAGGCTTCGAGCCTGGGTGTTTCAGACTTAGAGTCTGGGTGTTTCAGACTTTGAGCCTGGGTTTTTCAGACTTAGAGTCTGGGTTGCAGACTTCGAGTCTGGTTTTTCAGGCCAAGAGCCGAAAACTTTGCGGCACTTAGTTGTATTTAAACATT
Organism: Colius striatus; assembly: GCF_028858725.1. Classification (NCBI taxonomy): domain Eukaryota; kingdom Metazoa; phylum Chordata; class Aves; order Coliiformes; family Coliidae; genus Colius; species Colius striatus. The sequence continues at coordinate 760,466 of NC_084775.1, read as the reverse complement.
CTTCACACAGTCAATACTTCATATTTCTTGTGAAAAAAGCATCACACAGAATTTTATGTTATCGTCAGTAAAAAACGTTTTTCATTGCAAGAAATATATGTAAGATTATTTAAAAAAATATTTAGTTTGTATGTTCTAAGCAGATATTTCAACATGTTTACAAAGTCTACACATGCACTGTATAAAGTTAAAAACTTTTAACCAACTTACTTTTTTACTCATTCCTCTATTTAATTTGCATTCTTGCAAAAATTAAGTACCCTTTAACTATTTTTTTAAATAAGAATATAGAAGTCATTTAATCTCAACTGCTTTTCTGGACACACTTGTATATTCCATGTGCTCATAACTTAACAATTAATATGAACAGAAATGATCAACTGGGAATTAACACCAATGCTAGATACGAGGATGGACAGCAACTGTGTATTTAGGAAATGTATGTAACTGATTTTACACATTTCTCTAATCAAAAAGTGTGATTACGACTTTGTGAGAAAGGGCATGTGATTTACAACTTTTTTTCAAGTATATCTCATATTTTTAATAACTTGCCTGTAATTTGCCAAATCCTGCTGTTCTGCTCCAAGTTTCTCCAAAATCAACAGCTCCTTGATACTGTGCTCTATTCTGTTGGCCTACTATTGCGTGTTGTAATTAATATTGTGAACAACTCAGTGGAGTTGATATTCCTGGTTTTAACTACAATTACTCTATGGTAGTAAGAGTTCAAAGGTTTAAATATCTTACAGAGGCCTGTAGGACAGTATGGTTTATCCCAATGCAGAGGGATGAAGGGAAACAAGAACTACCTGGACAGTTTGTAAAATCATGACACGTTTTTCATGATCAGCTCTGTTATTTGCCATTTGGACAGCCCCCACCAAAACCACCTAAACAACCTATGCTCTTTACCTGAAAATAACTTCAAATATTAGCTTTCTTCTAAGCATTCTCTACATTGCTGTGAGCATCCAAGACACCGATATGTATATGTATACATGCATATACGTGTATAGGTGTGTATCTATACACACACACATACACACAGATATACATGGATGTACGTAAGTGTTGACTGACAGCTGTTTGAACATGATCCAGCAGTATGCCCAGGTGGCCAAGAAGGCTAATGGCACCTTGGCCTGTATCAGAAATAGTGTGGTCAGCAGGACCAGGGCAGTGATTGTCCCCTTGTACTCAGCACTGGTGAGGCTGCACCTCAACTACTGTGTTCAGCTCTGGGCCCCTCACTACAAGAAGGACATGGAGGTGCTGGAGTGTGTCCAGAGGCTGGCAATGAAGCTGGTGAAGCGTCTGGAGTACAAGTCTTATGAGGAGAGGCTGAAGGAGCTCGGGATGTTTAGCCTGGAGTAAACGCGTCTCAGGAGACATGATCACTCTCTACAACTACCTGAAAGGAAGTGGTAGTGAAGTCTGGGGGTTGGTCTCTTCTCCCAAGTAATGAGTGATAGGACAAGAGGAAAAGGCCTCAAGTTGCACCAGGGAAGGTTTAGATTGGATATTAGGAGAACCTTCTTCACTGACAGGCTAGTTAAACAACAGAACAGGTTGCCCAGGGAGGTGGTGGAGTTCCCATTCTTGGAGATATTTAAAAGATGTGTAGATGAGGGACGTGGTTTAGTGATGGGCTTGTCAGTGTGAAGTTAGTGGTTGGACTCCATGATCTTAAAAGACCTTTCCAACCAAAATGATTCTATGATATACATATATATGGATATATAGCTATGACAGTTAGGAAACAATAACGTCACTTTTATTGCGTTCTTAAGTATCACAGAACAAGGGTATTATAGGCACACATTCTCAACTACTTGTCCTTACTACAGTCCTAAAGCTCGTTTACCTGAGATCTGCATCTGTAAAAATAAAGTTCCATTTTTAGCTGCATGTTACAAAAGACTAAATATCAGCCCCACAGATATGAAATGATAACTTCATTTTGAGACTAATTTACTACAAGTAAAATATGCTATCTTATAAAAAAGATACTGCTGAAAGAGATACATATTCAAAAGGAAACAAGATTCTTAGAGGTTTAAAAATCTCCCTATGCCTTTCCACATAGTAATAAATTTATTAAAAATATTTGACACAGACAATCTCCACAGAAAGCATCCTGCTGAAATCACGTACCATTTAAGCCACCCATCTTGCAAAGGTTAACATAGTTTAGGAGAGTAGACTCCATAGCTAAGTATTTAGTTTTCATCATCCCGTCTGTAGTGAATGGTTTGTAATTCCTGAGCTGTGAACACAGCCATCTCTCTGGTGCCCGCAGCAATCACTCGGCAGGACATCAGATCCAGCGGTCCCCCTGAGAACAAGGGGATTCATGAGAACTGTCTTACATTATGTAAAAAGGCAATGTGTTCTGAAATAGAAACCATGTTGTCATTCAGGAGGTTCAGAAACACTGAAACAATTTCATACGTGGCTCTTTTTGGGGTGGGAAGGACAATCTTATTCAGCAACTCCTATCTGGAGTCACCAGTAAACAATTACTGTGAGATGTGTACTGTCTAAATGAGTAAAATAATAACCTGGAATCATCCTTTCTCAGGAGGATGTCTCCCCAAATCTGTTTGGAATCTGAATGCATCTACCATTCTCCTGGGCTAGTTCTTCACTGTAAATCTGATACTTTAAAGGAATTATTCAGTCATCAAAATAGAGTTTGACTCAGAAGATCTTGATGTGATGAAACCCTGGGCTGGAATTCCATCACTGTGTCATGAATAATCAGCCAGACTCTAGTGGAGAGTACAGACATTTCTACAGGATGCTGCTAGAAATGAGGTAGAGCCATAGGAAGACTGTATTGAGTTAACACAAGTTGCCCCAAAATAGCCACTCGGTCACCCAAAAGTCAACAGAGACAATGATATTTGACTCACCTGAAGTGTCTATCACGGTGCCACCTGCCTCTCTAATAATGACAGTGGCTGCTGCCAAGTCCCAGCAGTGTAACCCAAACTGGTAATAGGCGTCTGCAGCACCGGACGCCAAATGGCACAGGGCCAGGGTTGAGCTCCCGATCACACGGACCCCAAACCCCACGAGAAGGACACATGGTAATGGAAAGCAGAAAGGGCCTTTGATTTCAACCTATGTGTCAAGATTGCAAAACATGCCACATACTTGTCTGGGTTTTGCTTTCAGGGGGCGGGAGGGAGTGCTTTTAATGACTTTTGGTCACTAATGTGAGACATATATGGTAAAATATCTTACCCGTGTGCTTGGGCCTTGAGCAATCTCTCAATGTTTCCAAGGAACAATTTCAAAGTCGCAGGGTCACGTTTTGGACCAATTTCTGTTAAAATTAAGGCCTTCGAGATATCTGCAATGTAGGCAGTTGCTTCCAGTAATTCAACAGCTTCCAGGCAGATTCTAGAAATTTGTTTTTAAACACAACACTAATGGACTTTTCACAATAAAACAGTTTTCATGCCCAAATTTTATACCTCTAACTCTTTCATAGGATAAGTGACAGCTTTGCATAAAAATTCAAGCAAGACCAGATTTCTCATACCAAACAGTCTGATCTAAACAGATATTTTTAAAACCAGAACAGAAAGATTAAAAAGAAGTATGCCTTCTTACATTCCTTCTCTTTATACACACCATTTGATTTCATTGACCGGTCAGCTTTTGGCAAATGTACTAACATTAGCGGTCAACTAAAAATAAACGGGGGACCCAGCATAATAAAATAAACGAGGGATTAGCAATGATTTTAATCTAATTATATTTGAAAACAGGATTTCATGAATAGGGAACTTCAATGAAATTTGTTAATAAATTATTTGGGAATACAGTAAGAGCAAAGGAAACTTTCTACCTAAACCACCAGTCATTCAGTAATAGCTCCTCCTCATTCTGACATTTCAGAGACTGACGACACCTTATGACTGAGAAGAACCCTTACCTATTACAAATGAAAGCAGTATCTTAATTAATAAATACTAATATGAGTGTTATTTCTGTATTGCATTCAGCAAGGGCAATTCTGCCCCACAGCAGATGAGGATGTCAGCCTTGTGTACAGTCAAAGGAAAGACCCACAGTGACTTGCAAGGTGTTGAAGTCGTCCACCTCTGAGATCTGCATACTGCTAGTCTATAACAAGCGTATGCCAATGTAGATGGAGATGGTTCATCAAATGCCAAGTGTCTCTGCTTCTGTTGTGCCAGCTGAACTTGGAGGCATTAAAGGCATGACAAAACTCAAAGGTTTAGCCGTTCATTACTTAGTAACTAGGCTGTGTCCAAGTGTCAGCTGTCACCTCTACTGTGGGTTAAAGGCGAGGCATTCATTCCGCTAGAGAACGGCTGCCTGCTTATTACAGCTAATTGCCTAAGTTGAAAATTCTTAGCAGAAGTAGCAAGGGGGTTTTCAAACTCAAATTAGGCTGGAGACATCATTTAATTAAACAGGCTAACAATGAATTCAGTATTGCAGAAGTAGAGTATGGATTCTAGCAATGCGGTAAACGGTTGGTGAGCAACAGGTACGTCATTAGATTGAAAGATACAAGATATCACAAAGCATAACTGTAGGAACACAGATTTAACAATCACTTTTTAAATTATCGAATTCAAATACAGTAACACCCATCCAGGCACGCTGCAGGGTATTCATTGTTTAGCCATCAGTGAAAACTCTGGATGGTGAAAGCAATTTGCCTCAGATAATTTTGCATAACAGGCCCAAGTTATAATTACAGAATATCTAAAGCATGCCTCATTGCTGAAATGCACCAAGCATTCATACCACACCAGTCACAGTTAGGTCATGACTAAGTTGTTCTTCTGAGTTCTAAAATGAATTTCTAACAGATAAGTGGCTCTCTTCAGTTTTCATAAAGGCTATAGGTAGAAATTAGTTGAAGAGACTAAGAGGGAGGTCTCTTTAGGAAAATGAGCTGGCTGATCAAGTATCAGTGAGGTTTCACGAATTCAGGGTACAGGAGAAAATTTACAGGCTACTCCTTACATTAGTACAGGCCAGAAAAATAAGGAGGCTTGGTAGAAGAGATTTAATGGTGATACGGATAGATTTATGAGGAAAAGAACAATTCTGTTGACCACAGAAGCACATACAAGGCCTGACCTGAACCTAAGCATGAGAAGAAACACCATTCAAGATCAAAGGGAAGATGGATCCTTCATTTAGGTGCATCCTGATGCCTGGACTCCCATACCAGACCTCTACAAAATTTGGCATTGACAAAGAACAGTGTTTGCCTGGACTGTGATTTCAAATGATTACATGTGAATAATAAATGTATAGCGCAGATCAATGTTATCCAACAGTCACATTTCCTAGAAACAAAAGGCATGAAGTAACGTGACAGCCTAGACCTCCAACACATCATGCATTGCTGAAGGCTGCTTGACTTCCAGTGGTGGGCATAGGGAAACACACCCTCTCTTCCAGGGCTGGTTTATTTCACTGAAGCCACAGTCCTCACAGAAGAAGAGCAACTGTGATTTTATATACTTAAAACATCAAAAGAAGTGAGACTAAAGAAGATCCATCTTCACTAGTGAAACTGGCCACCACCAAATTATGTCTCTCAAAACAAAGGCAAATTTCAAAGCACTTGCAAGGGCAGAAGGTCCACTTCCTTGCTTTGTTCTAGATTTGGATGTCCAGAGAAAGGAAGACAAAGCGGCACGTGCCAAAACTGTTCCTTGCCCATCTGGAAACCAGAACTCTGACTGCAAAAAGGAGTGAGGCCATTTCAAAAGTGGCTCAGCCAGCCCAAATGGGAGCACATGTTTTTAGTCTCTGCCAGCACGGGCTTTTGTGGAACATGAGATATTCAAGCACTGAAAAAAAAGGTGTTATATAATCAAGGATTAAAATCTTAGGGGTCATTGACATTACAACTCTCCAAACAGGGAGATCCAGCTCATAATTAATCCAGGTGAATAGTTAAACTTCCCAAATTTCAGGGAAGTTTTGAGGGTCTGCTTGAGGCACTACAACAAGTCTGTATGTTCAATTGCTTGAATTTACTGTGTTTCAAATTCACGATATCTGGTCTTGGGATAAATTTTTTATCACCTCCTGTGTACAACGATGTACATTTTTGGCACATGTCTGCTTCTGTCTGTTCTCATCTGCATTTTGATTGATTAAAAGAAAACTTCACTACATACATGTGATTATTGTTATCTGTTATCCTTAGGCAAACAGATAGATCTGTAACATGGTTTACCAATAAAATAATTCCATGAAAATGTTGATGAAGTATTGCTAGCTATTTGCATATTGAAACATACCGCACACAAAAGCAAGCTGTTAAAGAACCCCTAATGAAGCACTCATCCTTTAGTTTACAGTTAGCATGTGTGCCTACAGACATAACACACTTCACAGCCGACACAGTACTCTGAATTTGATTCACCATTCCCATTGCATCTGGCAAGGGGTTTTTTTGAGGAAGACACTATTAATAGACTCTTTCCCTGAAGACATTTGCAGGAATTTCTTCAGTACCATTCAAGGCTTACATTCAGGTCAGTTCCCCTGTGTGTACTTTGGCTCCTTTTCAGCTTAATACTTTTTTCTGCTTTTCCCGTTTGTTTACTGAGGGAGATTTAACATCATTCTTTATTTTTGTTTCAGCTTTGTTCAGTTTACATAACCCAAATTATGCAGCATCAAAATCATGATGGTGTTCTAGAAAACATAAATATTAGAGAAAGCTGTCTGGTAATAATATGTAGTATTTAAAAGGATCTTTGGGAATGAACAAACTTCAGAAAAGCATGGAAGTGTTTCTCTGCAGATTCCATGTTTGAAAAGTCTAACTAGAGAAGTACAGAACATTGTGCTGTTTAAACCAGTAACAGGCACTAGCGCACCTGAAAACTATGTTGTTATTGCATGGAACTCTTGGTGGCTTCACTTACAGCTATACATGTATTTGAGATCATGCAATTAGTCTGAAAAAGGTACATTCCTTTGAATAGCTCCTTCTTCTGTATATATCAAACTGTAAGCTGACAACATACAGAGAAAAGGCAGTAGCGTGATCGGGTATAGCTAGGAGACTGAAAATGGCACATATGAAGGCTGGATACTTAACACACCCCCACCCCCCCGCCAATAATCAAGCTCTCGTGGGAAATACACTTATTCTCCATGTTAAGAAAACCATAAAGGTAGATTAAATTAACTAGGCCCATAAGTTCAGAGAGGTCTTAACAGAAATCAGTTCTGAATTGCCTCATAGCAGCAGTTAGCCTTCACAGATACCGCTTGTAGGAAAGAAGCAATAATGCTAATATAAGAACACTGGGAGATGTGTTTCAATTACAAATAGGCAACACTATTATTTAACTCACCACGGTTTTGTCTTACAAAACCTTGCCCACGTCAGTACTCTCTTTTTTCCCCACATAAATCCTATAATAATATTTATAATAATTTGTAAGAATTATCTTTCAATTGCCAGTTTGCACAAGTAGGTTTTGCAGGACTATCATTTTAGACTAGTAGAGTATGACCACATGAATTAAAAAAGGGTGGAAAAACCTGAGTAGTGGCTAGCTTCTTTCTAAAAGTATTTTATTGAAAGTTCCCATGTGATTTTGAGGGTTCTACCCACATCTCAGACACTCATCTCAAAGAACATACTTCATACCTCTTTGTTAACAGCAAATCCAATGCTCACTGCCACTGTCGGAAATCTGTGAAAAATAAGAAAAGACCCATCACTAATGAAAAATCTCTTGACTTACTCGTTATGCAACTCCCTCAGGCAAAAAAAACCCCACATAGAGCTCTGTGGTTTTACTTGTGTCAAAATGCTCCTGGCATTGTACTATTTCTCCTTTGTTGTCCTCTTTGTCAGTGTCGTTAAAACTGAATTTACTATTGGAGAAGGCAAGAAATAAGCACAGGAAGATACCAGGCTTTTTACACGAAACGCGTTGTATATTTTAGTGATCTTTTTGCCTTAGTGTAATTGAATTACCCAGTATAAAATCATCACTGTTGTTATAACAAGTCATCACTTTAAAGAGCACAATCTGTTCAAGTTCAAGCATCAGAGATAGCAATCCAGCTGCACAGATACCTTGCTGCTGACATCAACGTAAGGAGAAACCAGTTCCTCTACCCTCTCTTTCATCAGTCACCATCATGTATTTAATTTGCTCCTTTTGACTAAAGTATAATTATTACACTTTAAACAATGAAAGGAATTCGTTTCTTAAAAACAAGTTTTAAAAAGAGTTGTGAAGGCAAGGCTCAGGAAATATTGCTAGTAAGAGAAAATGTCACTTGAAGAAAAGCACATGACATCCCTCCACCTCCCCTTGAATTCTAGGGAATTGCACCAACAAGTTATTTTGTTCTCATTTAATGAAAACTGCAGTTATGTTACATCACAAAGTACAAGGCAGAACATATTTTAAGCAGAAGTATTACAAGCAGTCATTCATTTACAACTTCTAGGACTTAAATGATGAATTAAAGGTTTTGCACTTCTGTGAGAACGAGCCCTAGATTTACTTTTGCAGAGCAGTATTCTGTAAGTCTAAAAACAGTATCTATGTACAACTTTGTTTTTTCTACTTTACACATGTGCAAAGGTTGTACTTCTTAGGAAAACTGAAGCACTTGTATTTGAAAGGGAGAAAACGTCACCACTACAAGGAATAGGTAACAACCACATAAGGCGTTAGGCCAAATGTCATCATAGCACAGCCTTGTTCCTCCAGTTCAGCTCAAGCCTCTGCATGTTCATGTGCGGTTATATATAAACAAGCTGTGAGTCAAGAGCTGTGGGCCATTAAGCAATCAGCAGAAACTTTAGCTTACCTTTAGATAACAGTCTAGAGCTCTCCCCAGCACAAACACACACTCCCTCAGATACACTAAGGGAGCTACAAAAAGATAAAGGCATGACACCTACTTACAAGACAACGGAATAAATCTACCGTGGTAAAACATTTTCAAGAAGAAGAGAGGCTTTGTGAGAAGCTACATTTTGCTCTTTTATGTACTTCCCAGTTCACTGTCCACTTACCTGTGCACGAAGTTGCACGTTCCATCAACAGGATCAATAATCCAGGTCGGACTGTCAGTGAGGACACATTTTGAACCAGTAGCAGTGGACTCTTCTGCAATAAACCTGCATTTGGTGTGGAGTAAAACAAGTGTGGTTTAGAGATGTGACGTGAAAAGACAAATTCCATCTTTCTCTTTTTGAAGAGATACTTAATTTTTAATATCTGTATATTTTAATTAATTTTTATATATATATCTATATGTATAAACGTACATACTGCTTTTTCTTCTAGGAATAAGGAGCTTTCACAGAAACTTTGAAGGAGAGTTCTCAAATTCATAGCACACTATTTTGCATGGTAAAAAGGGACTCCATTTATGTTTCCCAAAATATAAAAAAGTCATGAAAATGAATACAACAATGGATCTAAACTGGCACCCCTGGAACTTTAGAAGGAGTTTTTTAATGCAGAATGTCATTTTATGGGTTAGGACTGTCTATTGCAGTAAGTAATATAAACTGCAAACTGTAGCTGCTTCTCTTCTGCAGCCAAATTCAGTCATTAGGAAATAACACACTCTTAGAAAATCCACAATCTCACTCCTACTTGAATTTTTTACAGTAGACTGACTCGAGAAATGAGGTTTACAAAGCTAAACTTTCTTTTTCCCGTGACCTAGAGAAAATCAACAAGTTATTGGTTTTTTGTTGTTTGGATGCAGAAGGCACAAATTGAAATCTGAGCTCATCTTCTGTTCTGTTGTTCTGTCCAAATTTCTTTCAGTAGATATCCTTTTCCTTCAGTAGATACCCTCCTTTTTCCCTGGGAAATGAACATCCAGTTCTGGTACACTTCCTGCTGACCTTAATTATCCCTGCTCTCCCATGAACTGCTCAGGGCCTGTTTCTTTAAGTGCTGTGCAGCTGTCACTCTCAACGATCTGAATTAAGTGCTGCATGTACAGAAGGTGCAGAATCAGACTGCTAGCACTCAATCTTGCTTTTGGTTTCTCATTCAAATAGCTGGTAGTGGTATTCAGAATCTCCTCCAAACAGTTGAAGATGAAAAAACTCCTCTTGATGACACAAAGAGAAAAAAAAAAACCCAATAAAATAAAATAGCTGCTTGCCCAGGGCTAGAGTAGCAGCTATTTTTTCTTGTGCTCTCAACAAGTGCTGCATGATGCCACATAGCACTTGCAATTGTGAGCTTAAAATGTTCCGCAGACAACACAGGAGGAGACTTTGTGAACTTTCCAAATGCTTTCCCTGAGTAAAAAAAGTACTATTTTGATGGCATTATAGGCCCCTAGTTGGTATGAAGAGGGAAGAAGGAAATGTTTACTAGGATTTTCATCTCTATTAAAGCTGAAGGAAAAGTCTTGGTGTGGAACTGAGAAATGAGAAAGACTAGAACAAGCGTTTGGAATTCTTTCAAACGTAACATTTTGCAGACTGTTTGCTGTAAATATTTCATTATTTTGTCATGGTGCTGTATAATTTTGACAAATGATACAAATTTTTTACAAATCTTGTAATTAGCATATAAACACTTGGCTTGAAATACTGGAGACAAAATGTTATGAACAGCTTGAGAAGCAGGAGGTATAGCCATGTTATCACAGTAGTTAATTTGACAGCCTATGAGCTCTCCTTAAATCTGGATTAAAGTTTTCTCCCACTGAAAATGAGTCCAGTGATTTTAGCCAACTCTCATCATACATCTGTTCTTACCATGGTGCCACTCTGAAACTCATTGTTGGAACAGCAGGGAAACCTGTAGCATAGTAAGTGCTGAAACCTGCAGCAAGAGTGTCATCCAGTAGAATGCAGGAGGTTCAAGCCAGGGCTGTCCCCTCACCTATCCCCGTAGGGAGGCCTGAGAGCAGAAGGCCAGGAAGCTAGTGCTGGATGTCACTCTCTATAATGACTGTGTCGTGGTTGTAATGTCTACAGGATTAAGGCCACAATTAAAACTGAAGATGACAACTTGTGTAACAATACAGCCTTTCAGGCTGTGCCTATCCACAATTCAAAGATCTATCGGAAAAATCCCCTTTTGAAAAAACTCACTTGAAGGACGTCAGAGTACCAAAGGGTGGTGAGAGATGAAAACTTGGATGAAGTGTGAATGAGGATGATACATATCACTGAACCAAGTGGAGAGAAGAAGAATGAAACGTGGGACAGAATTCTCTTTTTCACATGTTTTCCTAATACTTCTCTTTACTTCTGGGTACACTTCCAATATCTCAAGACTCATCACTGTCACAGTGCAAATGGCACAGATTCTCATGAGAACCCTTTTAAATTTTTAATGTATTGTAATTTTTTTTTACTTTTTAATGTTCCTCTTAAGGTACATTTGTTGATTCAGAGAACATAAGAATCAAGAGAGAAAAAGTAGCAGAATGCTTCCAATAGCAAGATTAAGTAACAGACTAAACAAAGTGTGTACGATCTTTTGAAGTTTTTCTTTTACTTGAATTTAAACCTTGATTGCTACTGTGGACTCCTCACTGCAAATGTTTTAATCTAGTCTAGTTAAATCTAGTTTAATGAATTGTTTAACATAAATGCATTTACTGTCTGAACAAACTCTAACCAAACCCAATAACCAACATCAGCAAAATACTGAAGAAATAGCAATTCCTTCATTTGCCTATAAAGTCAGAAGCTAACTGTACAGAGTTAATAAAGTCAGGGATTCTTCACTTTCTAGGTCTTACATTGACCTTAAAACTTTTGTTCCCATTCTGAGTTCACTTAAGCACTTCTGATGAATCTTATTTTATGTGTATGTTTTATGTTCTCTGGCAGACTGTTCAAGGCAAAAAAACCCCACAACACAGGAGTGGAGATGAGAAAGGAGCACAGGCAGCAACAGTCGAAGGAATATTACACAAATAATAGGCTCGTAAAGCCTGGCACTCTCTTGAGAATGGTGGCCAAGAACCACACATTGTGCTGCACAGTACTGCTTCAGGATGTGATCACACACAACACGTATTTAGAAAGCCATATTTAGTATACAATGTTTTTTCTGTTCCTTCTTATGGTGGGGTGTTGGGTTTCTTTTTCCTAGCAGCATTGTCGATAACCAGATTAGTAGCTGAGCCCTCCAGATTTTCATCTTTGTTGATTTCTGCACAGTGCTGGAGTGTAAGGCTCATCTCTGTCAGAGATGCACACAGTTAGAAAGAAGTCATACAGCATTTAAAGGATACACAGGCTCTGCACTGGCTCTGCAGGAAGATTCATTTTATCCATGTAGACTGAAGTCAAATGTTTGATGCAGACCCTCTGCATCAAACCAAACCCAGACAACTCATAGAATCTCTCTCTATTCTGCACAGGTGCTAGGAATGGTTATTTTTCAAATTGACCATAATAATTCAAGAGAAGCCAATAATTTGATCTCTTTTTAAAACCTTGGGTTGACACCCCATATACTAATTTATAATCTCTTCATGTACATGCATCAAATGATGACGATAAACAACTCTGCTCCTCACTCATTTTAGGATTCCATACAACACAGGGTGGATGTGATTAAATACGGTACTTGTCCTGATTTGGCAAATGCTTACCTATCATGGCAAAAGAAAGCAGAAGAAAGGTCTGTAGGACAGGACATTTGCTATCATTAATTTCAACTATATTTTAATAGATACCCTTGGAAGAATTCTTATACACTAGAGGATGGATCAGTGGAGATCCACATGGAACCTTTGTACATGATACCCCTAGAGGGGAAACACGACTATTCAATATATATCTTAAGAAACATAAAGATAATAAAATATAAAGTACTACGTATAGGGAAGTAATACTTCTTAAACAAAGGAGTCCTGTGAAAATGTCCAACAGCAATAGGTTAATATACATGAGAAATAGATACTTTTAAAATTCCCTTGAAGTGCCAGTCAGATATTTAGCTCTTAAAGGAAAAAAAAATCATTTCATAGGCACTCACCTGTGGGAAGGAAATTTCTCTTTCAGAACAGAAATAATTCAACTTTCCACAAAATGATCAGTTTCTGTTACAAGATCTGCAGCAGATGTCTTTGTGGACACTTGTTTTTCCTCTGTTAGAGCTTTCCTAATAATCTGAAACAGAAGTTCACAGACCATAGTTGTTGGCCATTCATCCAGTGCACACTAAAATAATATATTTACTGAAAAATTATACCTAATCCTGAAAAAACAACTGTAAGCCTAATTCTACCAGAGTGTGTTCTCATTCTTCTGACTTTTTAAAAAAGTCCTTCTGAGCTAATGAGTAGTCTTTGGAAACACACCATTTTGAATCATTCTGTGAGAACCACTCTTGACAGTTCAGAAAGGGACTGAGGAACGGAACGCAACTAAGAGAATAAAAGGATGATGGCAGTTGTAGTCAATTAGGAAATTACAAAAAATACATGTAAGATAAGAAAGAGCCTTAACACTCAGGAATTTTTCATGGAAACTCCCTCTGCTTCTTTTCTTTTCTTTAATTTACAGGGTCAATACCCCACTGCTCTCTTACTTTAAAAGACATGCAATAAGGCAAACCCCACTTGTTTATTTTATCTCAAGTATATGGGTTTTTGGAACTTCAAGAGCTGACCACCCACTAATTCCCAAAGAATTTCTATGTCTTTAATAAAACAAAAAACTTAAGACTTTTCCCTAGGTATGGAACCAGTGATCTAACCCTGGACTCTTCTAGAAAAGTCTTTCACATGTTTTTTAAGGATTTAGCTGTTATAAACTCAGAACTAAACCACATCAACTGCAAATGCACATATGGGAAAACAGTTAAAAGCTTTCTTCTAGTTTTCCCATCTTATTTCTGGTTTTTTTCTGTTCTTTCATTAAAATAAGAAGGCAGGATGCAAATGGAGCTGACTTATTTTTATAACCAGTGAAAACGATAAACTATTTGAAATTAGGAAAACAAAAAAAACTCCCAAACATTAAACACCTCTTATTTGTACAGAATTATATTAACTAAAACTGGCAGCAACAAGACCAATATTCCAAGTCCCTTCCAAAACTTTCAAATATTTCAATTGTTTAACTAATTTTCCACTATCCACTACTATTCAAATATCAAAGTAGTTTTAAAGTGTTGAGAAATGCTTGATGACCAAAGAAAACAGTTGTGCTGCATGGGAAGGGGAACCAGCAACTCCCAAATTTCAGTCTCGCCTCTTGGTTTTCATAGTAGAAAATACTGTGTTTGAAGAGTGTGCTGATTGTTCTGCCAAATAATGGATATGGCCAACTGTTGCTTTAGTACAGAAGGTGTCTAATGAAGGTATTCAAAACACTAGTTATGCCTATTTACTGAGCTTGTGAAGGCAGGTTAAAACTTTTCAGCTTGATGTCTTGCAGAGCTTCACTATTGTATATAAAAATATTAACTACACTTACTTCTTTTACTCCCCTCAATGCCCTCCATGGTTTTCTTGAAGGTTTTGCTGTAGGAGCATAAAAGCACAACTCTAGGAATGCCCTCGAGCTCCTCTTCAGTACAAAGTAAAATTCAAAACAATACAGCCATCTTGGTTGTGTATTCTAAAAAAATGCTACTCTGTTACAATTTAATTCTTCTTTACTTTTATACTGCCTGTACACAAGTAAATGCCCTGCTTAGAACTGGGCTCAGAACTCTGCATAGTGAAATAGATGAGGAATACGCTCCTTTTAATAGAGAAGATTTCAACAACTTCTTAGCAGTGCCATGGTTTTGACTTCTACTCAGTTTTAATATAAGATTAAGGAGATTTTTGTAGCCATTTAAATCAGTATGTGCTCAACGAGGGAGTGAGATCACACCTGAGCCTTGCTGCAAAAACAAGAGAGGTGCAAGCTCTCTGCTGTGGTTGTTCTCTGCAGTCAGTTGCTCTTCACCCTGTGATCCAGCACTTGATCTCTCCCTTTTTAACACAATCCTTTGCACCTCTCAGCACTGAATTTATTATTTTTCATTTCTGACCCTTTCTCCAATTGCTCCTGACCATTTTTAACTCTGTTTCTCTGTTGATCTGCACGTGCCAGCCTGAAGCTCCAGTCACTTTGGAGGTGGGACTTATGCAAGGGTGTGACTGATCAGAAGCAGTGTCTGATGGCCTTCTCACCTCTCTTCCTCTGCAGACCTGTGCTGAGGGGCTGTGACACACATTACCCAGTCCTACGATGTGCTGCTTCTCCCTGCCTCTTGTGTAACTGATGTGTCAAGGGAAGAGCAGAAGAAGGGAAGTCACAATGCTATGCTGAGGTCATCAGCTACATATGGGCACCATCTGCATCAGCTCACCTGTGGTGGTGCCATGGGATGGATTCATCCCTGATAATTCTCTGCATTCTAGGAAGGGTCTGACAAAAGGGACTCATATGCATTTGCATCAGCTTGTATAGGTATGCAATCCAAGCTAGTGTCCCCCACAAAGACCATATTCCCTGCATCACTGGGGAAACAGCTTTATTCTTCACAAATTCATCAAATAGCTCAGAGTAGTCCAGAATTCAGCTTATGTTGGATAATCCCTAAAAATCATCTACCTACAGAGTATTACAGCCCGGGGCCTCAGACTACTCCAACAACATCACTCAGCTCCTTTCCTTGCAGAAGCCTTACAACAAGGTTTGAAGACACCTACTGCAATTGCCTGGTCTTCCCAGCTGGGCGTGAAGCTCCAGAAAAGCTTCTCTCTTTCTAACAGACAATAGGTAAGTGAAAGATCTACAGGTGAAGAACTACAGGTTGATGAAATGAAAACTGCTGATTGTTCCTTATCACTATTGTACAACAAAACTGGCAACCAAGATGCTGTATTTTGTCTGTAAATGTCTTTTATACTCTATTATAGGTTGTATCTAGACTGGAAATTTTACAACAATTTCTAAGCAGCTGGTTTTTGGGAGTGTGGTTATTTACAGCAGAGCCACTTAACACTTATCCCATGCTGCCTTCCCTCTAACAAAGAATTGCCTAGATCTTATCCTAATACCCTGTCTGGGAGCATTTGGTGGGGGGGGTGTTATGCAAAGTGATGGGCATTTACATCAAGCAGTACATGCACGAAGACCACATCACAGAGCAAGAGCGAAGTTGTCCTTCTCCCTTCTTCATTTCCCACGGAGCAGGGGACAGTGCAGTCATGGTCCTGGACTTCTCCTTTCCTAACACCTTTGTGAAACTAATTCACACAAAGGAGAATGAAGAGGACAGAGGGAAAAGACGCCTTCTCCCCCAGTACCTGCCAGGACAGCCACCTCCAGTGAGGTCCTTGTGGTAAGTATTTTATCTCACCTTATCCTGGGAATTCCAAGTTGGTTTTACTTGCCTGCAACATTGTCCTGAAATATTTGCCCAAACACATAATTAAACATCTAGATAAAAAGGATAACTATCTGCAAACAATTTAGGAAATATCAATCCAGTTTGTTAAAAAAAACTGTCTGTGTTCCATAGACAACAGCCTAACAATATCCCTTGGGTGCAAATATGGGGGAAAAAGACTTTGGCTTTTTAGAATCAGCGGATATGCCTTTTTTTTCAGTGGGATTCTGTGAGGTCTCTTATGCCTCACAAAAATATCCTCTGAAAAAAAGAGTCAAAAAGTACTTAGTGTGGACTGAATGTGACGGCTTCCAGTCTGAGTTTCTTACCTTTTTTTCACCCATATGTACATCACTCATTTTGGTGAAGTTTCTCTGACTGTAATCTCAGAGAACTCTGCAAATATTACTCAGTGCTCTCAACAGCATCAAGGATGCTGTTTTTTTTTAAGCAAAAAGTCATATTAAACCAACAAGCACAGTCTCATGAATACAGCAAGCAGAGCATACTCATAGAAGACCTTGCAGAAGAATGGTTTGAAAAAGTGCAATTACATGTGGCCTCACAGAGCAGGTTTTGCATCATTTTAATGCAGGTCAATTACCAAGGTTACAAAACCATGGCCACTCTCATTATGAAAAAGCCATACGTATTAAATGAGAGTCTGTGATCATTCATAAAAATAATGAAACTAAGTAAGAGGATGGGCAAGAATGTCACAGTTTTAACCTGGGAATAGAAGTTATTCCAGCAACACAACTTTTGACAAATATTCAAGCAATCACTTCTTTAATGGCCTTTGAAGTTTAGAAGAAACTATACCAAAGCATAGATGTCGATCTATTGGAACGAAGATACATTTTACTCCAACTCATGAAATATAAACCAAACAGTCACGTTTGGGGACAAAAGGGGACACCAGGAAATTGTATTACCGTCTACATTTCCCTAAAAATTCAAAATCTTGACCTGCATGCCTTTCTTTAGGTTGGCCCCTGCACCAAGTCTCTTTTAGAAACTTTCTAATGATTCCAAGCCTTCCTAACCTGCCATGGTCCTGAAAAATGGAGGGCCTTAAAAGCAAGGCTAAAGTGGTGACATTTCAAGCAGGCATGGAAACAGGAGGCAGATCTGGGGAGAAAGAGTGCAAGCAGACTTCTAGCAATGGAGGCAAAAGTGGAGAGCTCTGAGGGGTGGGAAGAGAAGCAGAAGAACAAGATGAACATGACCAGCGGAATCGACTATTTTTGGTGACCCATTTGATCAGTCAATTTTCAACAAAAATCCAGTCCTATCAAACCTATATCACACTGCATTTTGTGTTCTTGTCTCTAGACTCTTTTGGGGACAGCTAGAAGTGGATTGACACTTAAATAAAAGATACAGCCCTATTTGCACCTTTTCCTCCACAAGAATCTCTGATGGTTTTTGGAACTAAAAACATACCTTAACATTACAAAGTTAATAAAGACCCGACACAGTTCCAAAGTCCTACTTAAACAATATCTTTGACTGGTTTAAATTTGGGCTGCCGATGAATTGGGCATTTCCTGCCAGTTGCACTGTAGCGATGGCAAATTGTGAGCTAAAAAGATACCAGGATGAATTTTCTGGCATGTTTATCTCTTCCAGGAAGAGGTACTCAGCTGTGGTCTTCTAGGCAATTTAAATGTCTGGAGATGGTTATGGCTGTGAGCAAGTCATGAGTTTCTCCTGTGAAATGGCTGGCAGAATGAGTATGCTGGAGACACTGCTGTTTGGAGAGCCTGTGAGAGCATGACCTGTCATCCCAATTTGGATTACCCACTTATTCCCTTGTATTACTAAAACAAGTCTCCTCTCCTCTGGCATTCTGTTCCATCTTTGTGTGTGTCTTTCTACTAAGGAGAAAATACATTTAATAACACACATTAAGGAAAAGTTACAGGTCCTAAACTCAAGATAGAAAAGGGAGGCTCTTAAATCATAGTGTACAGATACAACGTGAGTTTCAAAATAGAGCAGATGGAAGCAGAAGAGAAATACATGTTGCTGAGGTTTGTGTTTTACTCAGTTTCTCATCTGAACAATCTGCTGATCCCATTTCTTGGCTCTGGTAGAGTTGGTGCAATTTTTGCTGCTGCGCACAGTGCGGCCAGGATGTCTCCTGAGATGACCAACCTTCTGCTGTGTCAAAACACGGATCTTAACTAAGCTAACGGAGATCTTTGCAAGGCCACTGCCGATTTATCCCCAGCAAGTGAAATTCAGTTACTCTGAAGACACCGGTATGTAAAAGAAGAAGAAAAAGCCTCCCTGACACGGGCATTTTTTCTCTGCACGAGCTGCTCAAAACTAAATGCTGGTCCTGGAACGTGCACATACACAACATTCTGGATAAAGGCACCACAGCGTAAAGCTTCAGTTATACACAAATTCAACCTTAACATCACCACACACTTCAAAACGTGACAGTAATAGAATAAACGCTCGGTGTACATTTGAAAAAGTTACTAAAACCACCTTCACGCTGACAGTTCTTTCCACCGTATTATTGAAGTGAAATCAGAATACTTCCAGTTACAAAATAAACCAGCCTTCACTTGAAGGGGCTCCTCGTCCTTAGCTGGACGTGACCCCCGCGGCCGAAGGGGGCGGCCGAAGGGGGTGGCCGAAGGGGACGGCCGGGGTCTCCGGCAGCGGGGGCCTGGCCCGCTTGCCACCTACCCGCCAGCTCTGCCCCACCAGCCTAATGCCCACACGGCGCTTCCTCAAACCGCCCGCCTCTAGCACAATTCTTTCTTTCATTTCGAAGCGCAGCCGGTACGGCCGCCTGGGAGAAGGATGCTCCAGCCGCAGGGCAGCCTGCTCCGCACCCCCAGCCTCTCCGCGCCCCTGTCCCGCCGCCGGGCAGCGCTCCGCGGCGCGGGCGGGGAGCGATCCTCTCACCTGTCCGGCGCGGAGCGCCAGCTGCACCGCCGCCTCCGCGCACTCCTTCCAGGGGTCCCCGCCGCCGGCCACCGCCCCCACCTCCTCCTCCTCCTCCTCGCACGGCTTCCTAGCGGCGGCGACTCCGCTGTCCGGGCCGGGGCAGGGGGCCGCGGAGGGCCCGGCTCCTCGCCGAGGAGCGGCCGCGGAGGAGGGCGGCCGGCCCACGCACCGCCGCCCGCTCGCCCGCCCGCCCGGTGCGCCGCAGCCGCCGCTGTCACTCCGCGCCGTGGCGCCTCCCCGCTGGGGGGAGCGGGCCGGAGGGAGGCGGCCCGGCGGCTGCCGCCATCAATGGGAAAGGCGGGGCTACAACGCGGCGCCTGCCTGCTGGGCGCTGACTGGAGCTGAGCCCCGGGGCCGGAGAAGGGCCGGGAGAGGCGGGGAGGGGGCCTCCGAGAGGAGCGCCGAGGCCGCGCCGAGCCGCCGAGGGCAGGATGTGGCGGAGAGGCCGCCGGCCCGGCCTGCCCCGCACCGCCGCCATCAGCACTGTCGCCGCCACCGCCACCGCCATTGCCGTGGCCCAGCCGCCCCTCGCCCGACATGGCACAGCGGCCGTTACCGCCGGCCAGGCTGGGCTCCCCAGTCTGGGGCTGGGGCTGAGGCGTTAGTTTCCTCCGAGATAACGAGCCCCTCTTCCCGCAAGCCCGAGCGCCCCTCGGGGGTACCAGCGCCCCGTGGCTCCTGTGAGCCGGGCCCGGAAGGCCCGGGGCCCGCTGGTGTGCCGGGGCGAAGGGCGGTCCCAGGGAACGGCAGGCCGGGCGCCAGCGTTATCGCCGCTCGGAGGGAAGACCTGGCGGCTGGCATCGCCCATCGCGAGAATGAAGGGGAAAGGTGGGAAAAGTGGCCCGGGCAGCGGAAGGTGTGAGGAGAAGGAGACAGTGTAGCAAACTGTTAGGTTCAGCAGTTTATTGGTGCTTGGGAACGGAATCGGATGCTGACAAATACATTGCCCTTCAGATTATCCATTTCTCTTTGTATGACATTTTGGATTTGTCAATAAGAGAATTAAGAACCTATTGTTAAAACAAACACATAGCCAAATTATCATTAGTTGGAGCCAGCAGAGCAGGGGGGACCAGTGGCAGACAGCTGAGAGATTCTGAATCTACATCTGTTACGGACGAAAAAGTTGTCACATCTGTTTTCTTCTATAAAGGAATTTATTAATTAATGTTTAACATAAAATAAAGACATTTAGCAAGCGGCAAATGAGCAAAACAGCGCTGGGTGACCGGGGAAACACAGTAGTTCCGCCACGGCACACTTTGGCCTTCTATTTCCCGCCTTATATAAGATTTCAATGCTGTCCACACGCCTGAACATAGTCCATGATTGGGTTCCGAAATGTCCAGCTTTTACGTCGGAGATCTTCATTGGTCATCCTTAGGATTTAAAGTTCTTTTTCCTCTGCATTTGCTGTAGATGGGATGTCCTGATATTCCCAATTTGGTCCGTATTCCTCTGCATTTGCTGTAGATCGGATGTCCCGGTATTCCTAATTTGGGCATTTTTGGGGTCCAGCAGTACTCCTGTTCCCTCTCGATTACTTATTTTTAAGCACTATCACAGTGTCCCCATAGCCCATTTTCACGGTCCACCCCTAGATATCTATAAACAAACAGAACTGAGAGCTGACCTTATCTCTCTCTAAAACACTTATCTCTCTAAAACACTCCATATTAAGTTTGTCACACCTAACACATATTTTTCTTAAACTCTTATTATTTTAAATACTATATTTATTATGATCAATAAACACTCTATATTATGATCAATACACACTCTATATTATGATCAATACACACTCTGTATTATTTATTACACCAGCATGGCCGTGGCAACTCAGGATGGCTGCTGCTGCCTCGCGGATCTTGCCATGGGATGTGTAGGAAAGGACCAAACCAAGGCAAAGGGTGAGATCAGGTGGTTTCTGGAGGAGCAGAGGTGGGAAAACAGAGAGAAAAGGAGTTGAAAGAAGCAGGTCACACGTACACAGGGGGCTGATCAGTCCACTTCTGTAGCCTTGCCTTGCAGCTGATCACCACAGCCTGTCCTGCTTTCCCAATACCTGCACATCCAAGTGCTTTCTAGGGCAAGGGATCTCTCTGCTCTAGGTACAGATGGAGGTCCGAATGCCAGAGCATCTGAGTGGGAACTACAAGTCCTCAGGTTTAGTGTTCTCTGTTGGGGGCAACTGGTGAGAGCAGTGGGGGGGTGTGTGTGTGTGGTGGTTTGGCCCAACCAGCCCAGTAGCAGCACGACAGTCTCTTGCTCGGTGCCCACATCCACCCCCACCCTCGTTAGGATGGCAGAGGCCCCAGCAAAATGGCAGTAAAAAGATCACCAAGGTTGTTGTGGAT
This sequence comes from Colius striatus, assembly GCF_028858725.1. NCBI lineage: Eukaryota > Metazoa > Chordata > Aves > Coliiformes > Coliidae > Colius > Colius striatus. The sequence goes on along the minus strand of NC_084775.1, from coordinate 738,757 downwards.
GGAGACAAGGGCAGGGAGGGATCGCTGCCAGTGACGGTCCTGAGCAAAACAGACTCCAGTGCTTGACCGAGAGAGGAGAGTAGGAACGCTTATTCTACAGGAAAAACGAAGGTGGGAGCTCTCCTCATTCGTGTGCAGTCAGTCTGCTCAGCCCAGACTCAAATAAAGGCTGCCCTGGGACCCCTCTACAGGAGTAGGATGGACACCTTGTGACTGGGTTTGTGATGCCAGCTTTGACGTGAACAAGCCATTCTTCAAAGCTGGCCATGGTCAGGGAATCACGGAATCACAGAATGGTGGGGTTGGAAGGGACCTGAAGAGATCATCTAGTCCAACCCCCCTGCTAAAGCAGGTCCATCTCTGTCAGGAACGTGTCCATAGAGGTTCAGAGAGCTCCAAGGAAGGAGCCTCCACACCCTCCCTGGGCAGCCTGGGCCAGGGCTCCCTCACCTCACAGGGAAACATAGTTTTCCTTACATTTCAATGGAACTTTTGTTGTTCCAGCTTCTTTCCATGACCTCTTGTCCTGACACTGCCTACACCAGGAAAAAGGGAAAGCCCAGCCTCCTGACACCCACCATGTAGACGTTTGTAACAATCAATGAGATCCCCCCTCAGTCCCCTCCAGACTAAACAGCCCCAGATCAGAAGAAAGCCCCCAGCCACAGCTCTCCTACTCCTCTAGAGAGGTCCCAGGGGAGCCTGTCAGCAGCAAAGTGCTCCCTTGCCAGCTCCTGTGATGTGGGAGCTGTGACAGAATGACAGAGTGGTAGGAGCTGGAAGGGACCTCTAGAGATCATCTAGGCAAGCCCTCTGCTAAAGCTCCCAACTAGATCAGGTCACACGGGAAGGTGTCCAGGCCGGGCCTGAGAACCTGCAGAGCAGGAGCGTCCACAGGCTCCTGGGGCAGCCTGTGCCAGGGCTCCCTCAGCCTTCCTCTAAAGAGGCTTTTCCTTCGGTGAGACTACTTGTGTTGCAGCTCTTGTCCATCAGCCCTGGGGCTCTCCCTGGGCACTCCCATCCCGCCCCATCCCCTTGCCATGCAACTGTCAAAGTGCCAAAGTGCCGAGCTGCCGGCTTCAGGCTTCTTCCCTAGGGCGTGTCCCCCCCTGGCCCAGCCCCAGCGCCAAGGACACCCAGCCCAGGGCTGCGTCATGGGCTCGTCTTTATTGCAGGAGCCGTGGCGGCCAGGAGGCTCAGGCCCAGCAGCCGCGCGGCGGATCAGAGCCGGCCGGGCTCAGCCACGGCGGCGGCCGCGCGTCCCGCGGCGGCGGCTGCGCGTCCCGCGGCGGCGGCGGCTCCTCACGGGCCGCGGGCGCCTGGGCTGCCCGGCCCTGCGGGCTCTCTTGGCTCGGCGTGGGCCCCGGGAGCGGCGGCTCCTGCTGCGGCTCCTGCTGCGGCTCCTGCTGCGGCTCCTGCTGCGGCTCCTGCTGCGCGCTCTGCGGCTCCGGGCCCGGGCCATGCTGCCGCTGCCCGAGCGTGCTGCTCAGCCGCTGCCCGCACTGCCGGCTCCCTGCCCCCGGCCCGCTTTTATAGGGCTGCTGGGGCCGGGCCCTTTGTGACAGCGCCACCTTCTCTGGCCCATCCACGCTCTCGGGCACCTTCTCTCAGCACTGACGTCACCAGGGCTGCACCCGCCGCGCTGCGCGTGGGCTCCAGCGCAACGATGGTGCTGACCACAGGGCATCCTACAGGGACCGCAGGGAAAAGACACCACGACAGAGCCTGTTTGCTGTCAGGACTTGTGACCCTGTGATGGATCCGGGCTGGAGCAGTCTGTCCCTGAAGGACTGCTCTCCTGATGCGTGACCCTCGCTGGGGCAGGGAGTGAGGAGCTGCCCCTGTGGCAGGCCCCAGGCTGGAGCAGTTGGGGAGGAGCTGCAGCCCATGGCAAGGAGCCACGCTGGAGCAGTTGGGAAGGGACTGTCTCCCGTGGGAGGGAGCCCACAATGCAGCAGTGGCAAGTGTCAGGAGGCCTCCCCCTGAGAAGCAGCAGCATCAAAGTGCATCTATAATGAACTGACCCCAACTCCCACTCCCCATCCCCTGCGCTGCTGAGGGGGGAAGGAAGGAGAGTCCTGGGAAGAGGAGGGGTGGCAGGAGGGTTTTTTAAGATGGTTTTATTTCTCACCTCCCTGCTCTTATTGTTCCTTTAATAAATCACACCTTTTTCTCCCCAAGTTGTTTCTGTTCTGCCTGTGATGCTCATTGCTGAGTGATCTCTCCATCCTTATCTGAACTCACAAGCCATTTGTTATCTCTCTCTCTCTCTCTCCTGTCCAGTTTGGGACGGGCAGTGATTTTATGACTTGGTGGGCCCTGGGCTAAACCACCACCCAATGCCTCTCAGTAATGAGTCACCCATCATGAGCACCCGTCGCTTCTTTCTACGGTGCCCATTACCTGTTGCTGGTGGAGCAGCTGATGGTGAATTGTTTGCTGGGGTTTCGCTTTCTGGAGCTTGCTCATCCAAGTCCCTTGCCACCAGTGCCTCACACTTATTTGTAGTTACACGGAATCTTAAGGGTCGGAAGGGACCTCGAAAGCTCATCCAGTCCAACTCCCCCGCCAGAGCAGGACTAACTAGAGTAGGTTACACAGGTGGGTTTGGAATGTCTCCAGAGAAGGAGCCTCCACAGCCCATCTGGGCAGCCCCTTCCAGTGCTCCCTCACCTCAACGGGGAAGAAGTTTTTCCTTGTGTCTCTTTGGAACCTCTTCTCTTCCGGTTTGTAGCCATTGCCCCTTGTCCTATCGTTGGTCATCACTGAGCACAGCCTGGCTCCATCCTCCTGACACTCACCCTTGATGGATTTGTAAACATTCCTGTGGTCACCTCTCAGTCTCCTGTTCTCCAAGCTGAAGACACCCAGCTCCCTCAGCCTTTCGTCACAAGGGAGATGCTCTACTCCCTTCATAATCTCTGTGGCCCTGTGCTGAACTCTCTCCAGCAACTCCCTGTCCTTCTGGAACTGAGGGGCCCAGAGCAGATACAATATTCCAGATGTGGTCTCACAAGGGCAGAGGAGAGGGGGAGCAGAACCTCTCTCCAACTACTGCCCACAGCCCTTCTAATCCACCCCAACATGCCATTGGAATTCTTGGCCACGAGGGCCCATTGCTGGCTCATGCTCATCCTGATGCCCACTGGCACCCTCAGCACCCTTTCCCCTACACTTCTCTCTGAGTTCATTCCCCAACCTGTACTGGTACATGGGGTTGTTCTTGCCCAGATGCCAGACTCTACACTTGCCCTTGTTGAACTTCATGAGATTTTTCTCTGCCCAACCCTCCAGCCTGTCCAGGTCTGCTTGAATGGCAGCACAGCCTCTGGGCTGGCAGCTACTGCCCCTAGTTTAGTATCGTCAGCAAACTTGCTGACAGTGCCTCTGTTCCCTCAGCAAGGTCATTAATGAAGAGACTGAACAGTACTGGTCCCAGCACCGACCCCTGCGGGAGTCACAGGCCTCCAACTAGATCCTGACCTGCTGATCACCACTCTCTGCCTTCTTCCCTTCAACCAGTTCACAACCCACCTCACCACCTGATCATCCAGCCCACACTGTCTCAGTTTTGCAGCCAGGATGCTGTGGGAGACGGTGTCAGATGCTGGACTGAAATCGTTGCCTGCCCGTCCTCCCTGCTCGCCCTGCCTGTGCCGCCTGCCGCACAAGCTGCTGTGCCAGGCCCTGGCTGATGCCCAGGCTCTGTTTGCCCATCCTGGTCACTGAGCTCCCTGGAGAATGTTTAAAGCCCTGTGGTTGGGGCGGCTCCAGCACTCACCAGGAGCATCCCCTCGTGTCCCTCAGTGTCCACCCGGTCCCCTGAATCTCTCTTGGCTGCATCTGGGCTTTTTCAGTCTGGCCTGAGCAGCTTAGAAAGAAAAGACGGGTGCCCTGCACAATCCTTTCTGTTGCTGTGTCGTGGTGTTTTTTCCCTGCGGTCCCTGTAGGATGCCCTGTGGTCAGCACCATCATTGCGCTGGAGCCCACGCGCAGCGCGGCGGGTGCAGCCCTGGTGACGTCAGTGCTGAGAGAAGGTGCCCGAGAGCGTGGATGGGCCAGAGAAGGTGGCACTGTCACAAAGGGCCCGGCCCCAGCAGCCCTATAAAAGCGGGCCGGGGGCAGGGAGCCGGCAGTGCGGGCAGCGGCTGAGCAGCACGCTCGGGCAGCGGCAGCATGGCCCGGGCCCGGAGCCGCAGAGCGCGCAGCAGGAGCCGCAGCAGGAGCCGCCGCTCCCGGGGCCCACGCCGAGCCAAGAGAGCCCGCAGGGCCGGGCAGCCCAGGCGCCCGCGGCCCCTGAGGAGCCGCCGCCACGGGACGCGCAGCCGCCGCCGCAGAACGCGTGGCCGCCGCCGTGGCTGAGCCCGGCCGGCTCTGATCCACCGCGCGGCCGCTGGGCCTGAGCCTCCCGGCCGCCACGGCTCCTGCAATAAAGACGAGCCCATGACGCAGCCCTGGATTGGTCTGATATTCTGATTGTTGTCATCCTGTTCCCTTTGCTTCTCTGGAGCAGGACTTGTGTCCTGCTTTGTCCAGGACAGCTCCATCTCCAGGGTGGCACAGAGCACAGTCTGCAGAAGGGCCCTTTGCAACAGGACTGTCCTGCTTGACTTACGGCCCAGATGCTTTTTCAGGAGTTACTTGTGTGTCAAGTCATCTTCAAGGCAGCACAAGGGAAAACACAGGGCAGAGAGGAAAAAGACTAATGGGCACTGCAGCTCTCCTGACTGCACTAAGGCACAGAGAGAGGAGCCCTTTCCACGTCCTGTGCCAAGGTTCCTCCAATTTGCAGTGATAAAAGTGAGTTCTATCCCAAAAAAGAGCAGCCCTGACACAGAAAAGCTGACTCCTCAGCAGCACGGGAGCAGAGCTCTTGCCCCTCACAGACAACACACAGCACAGCAGAGAAATGCATTTCAGTGGGAGGGTAATTACCTGAAGAATGGACTGGCTTTGCTCAGAGGAGTCTGTCTTCTATTTTCTCTGCACTTTGCTGTTTTTAAAAGGCTCTCCTTCAAAGGAACAGCCAATGCCCAACATCAGCTGCAGCAGCCAGCTCCTGCTCCTGCCCTTCGCAGGCACGGGGGAGCTGCAGCTGCTGCACTTTGGGCTGTGCCTGGGCATCTCCCTGGCTGCCCTCCTGGCCAACGGCCTCGTCATCAGCACCGTAGCCTGTGACCACCCCGTCTACACTCCCATGGACTTCTTCCTCCTCAGCCTCTCCCTCTCGGACCTGGGCTCCATCTCCACCACGGTCCCCAAAACCATGGCCAACTCCTGCTGGGACCATTGAGACATCTCCTGCTCTGAACATGCTGCCCACACATTGAGGAGTCTCCTTTTCATTTCAGGAGAGTGTTATCTTCTCAGCATCATGTGCCTCGGCCGCTCCCTGGCCATCTGCCCAGCCCTGCACTAGGGGCTGCCCTGGGCAGCAGAGCCTGTGTCCAGGTGGCAGCAGCTGCCTGGGGCTCTGGCTTTCTCTCAAGTTCCTGTACTTTACTTTCTGTCAAGTTTCCTTTGTTTCCCGTGTTTTTCTTTGGCAACATTAGACTTTATTTTGTAGGGCATTTACTACAATTACTACTATTTACTACCATTTCCTACTATTTCCTCTTCTTTTTCTCTGCTGCAAGCGCTTGAGGCGTCTGGGACTTTGCAGTCCTAGGGACAGAAGGACGTGTCACCGGTGCAGGTGGATGCAGAGGGTAGATGTTGTCGAGACACAGGTGTTTGAACCTGCTGCCAATCAGGGTCAGCGCTCCTTCAACTTCATGGGAGAGGCCTGGAAGACAAGAATCCCACCCAAGGTCAGCAGCACAGGTAGGCTGTGTACACCTCCAGCCCTGCCATGGGAAGCAACCCAGCTGCCAGAAGCCTCCTGAGCTGCATTGACCCAACTCATTGACAGACACTTTTCAGCCCCAATTGATCCAACATCCTTCCCAGTCAAGATGCTGAGAAGCATCCGCTATCTTCCGCTTCAAGCCCAAAGGGATCCTGCAAAAGGGGCTGGTTCAGCTCCAGCAGCCAAAGCTGCTTAAATGCATTCTCAGCCCTACAACAGAGGCTGCATGTGCCCAGGCCCAGGCCACTTTCCACATCCTTCTGCTTGAACAGCCCTGAGCAGAACATTTTGGTAAAAGCCGTGGCCTAGCCAAGCCACTGAATCCATTTCTAATCTAATTCAAGGCCCCCAAGCTACGCTCTAGACTCTGAACAAAAAGGCTCCTCTTACCTTTGATGTGACAGACTTCGTAGTCATCGACATCAGGGGCGCTGACACAAAAATTTTGGCCCCAGACTCTCTCCTCAAGCTGTTAATAAATTGTCCTTGCTTGCCAATCAGACGTGTAACTATCACCTTGATGAAAGACAAGAAAGCAAGAGTCAAGGAGAGAAATGTAGCTCAAACACCACTGTGCCCTGGGCTCGTTTTGCCCATCTTCCTGGTTCCTGCAGCTGATTTGGAGGTTGGGTTTGGACAGGCAGCGGGAGCGTGACCCTCCTGCACAGGGGAAAGCACCAGAGCTCATTCCCTGCTCTCAGGGACTGTGAACCCTCAAAGACTTCTGAGGGCTTTCAGAGCGCCACCCTGACACATCAGGGTGGAAGGGATGGAGAAAAAGGACTCCAGCAACCACCAGCCCTGGGTGTCTCCCTAACATGCCTCTTCTTTCCATCTCTGCACCTCTTCTTCCTTCCTATTGGGTCCCACGGTACCTGAAAGCGTCTCCGCAGGGCAGGGCAGGAGGCACGAGCAGGACAGTGGCTGCTTACCTTTGGCACCTCTATTGCCCAGACAACCACTTTGGATTTTCCCCTTTGGCCGCGCTTCTTTCAGGTCACTGTCTGCCACTCGGGACTGTCTGTGTCCTCCGAGTCCTCGTCAGAGCCATTTACACCTGCAAGACAGGCGCACAGGTCAGCATTCAGTAGGCCCACACAGTGCAGCTGCCACACAGCAGGCCAGGCAATGAGATCCTTTCCTAGAGAGGTGACACTAAGCACTTGCTACGCATTCCATGGGGATGCTCCTCCATCAGGTTCCCCAGGATGTCACGAAGGGTCAAATCCCATCACACACCCTTGATGCCTGGGGAGAAACCAGCCCACCTCTGGCAATGCAACAGGAGCAGGCCCAAGGTCAGCAGCAGCCCCTCAAACACAGTGATCCCAGCAGCAGAGGCAAGACAGTCCTGTCCAAGTGCTGACCAAAACTGCCCCAAGTGGAGCAGCAGCCGTTTCTCTTGGCCCCAGCCCAGCCAGGTGCCGAGCAGCCCGGCACAGCCCTTCCCTGCCGCGCCACGCGCATGGCTGCCCGCCGCCAGCAGCCCCGCAGCATCCCTGCTGGCAGCCGTGTGCTCAGCCGCTGCCGCCGCCTCCGCCAGCCCCCGCTCAGGGGCAGCAGCGCTGGCCGCCTGCGGAGGGGCATCAGCTGGGGCGGCTGCAGCCGGGCAGAGCCCAGCGGGCACATCCCGCGCGGCACCCGGCAGCGCTTCCTCAGCCCGGGGCTCTGCCTGCGGGGATGGCGGCAGCGCAGCGGCGCTCTGGGCACTGCTCGGCTCCTGCCCGGTTCCTGTTGGTGCCAGCGCTGCTGCCGGCCGCTGCTCTGCGTCACTGCCTGAGCCTGAGGCCTGTGCGGGGCTGGCTGCAGCGCTGTCGGGACACTCTGTGCTCTGCACGGGGACAGAAACAGCAGCAGGGACGCTGCTTTCCCCTGCACATCCTGTTGTCTCTTGTCTCTCAGCGTCATCCTCCAAGGTGCTGGGCTGAAATGTCATCGCTGACACCTCTGGAAGGTCAGCCTCTGGCCATTCCTCTTCCAACGAGGAACACAGACTCTGAGGGACACAGGCTTCCGTCTGGGGCCACGATTCCTTCTCTGGGCCTCCTTCCTCCAGCGCTTCCTCAGCAGCAGTGGCCGGTTCCTCATGGTCGCTGGCCTGCGCTTTTCGGGAGGAATAGAGCCACCAGCAGCTCAGCAGTGCCAGCGCTCCGGGCACGGCGTATGGGATCACGCTGCAGAAGCGCAGAGACATTGCACACAGCCTCAGCAGCATCTAGCAAGGACACACAGACAGCACGTTCAAATAGACACAGGGAACGAAACAGGAAGGCAAAAGTTTCAGAAAAGCCTTGAGGCTTCTGTTTGGGCCCAAACCCTCCTCTGTAGCTCCCAGTGCCTCCTTTTTGGGCCACAATCAGAACTAGCACAGAGCAACACTACTCATAGCCCTGGCCAGCCTAGAGAGGTGCAAGAGTTCAGCCTAGAGATGGATCACAAGGTACAGAGTTGGATCATCCTTACCTTTGGAAGAGGTTGGAGAAGTGGGCAGCAAATGAGAGATGGTTGGAAGCAAGCAGGAAGGCGAGTAGCCAAAGAAGGAGCCGAGTCCTCCCGAGGGCAGCTCAGCCCAACTGGCTCTGGCTGTCCCGCTCCGAGGCTCTACAGCCCACCAAGTTATAACTTTCACATGATTCCACACACGTTCTTCAGCATCATTCCCCCTCTGAAGGTCTTTCATCAGTTTCAGATTTCCTTAAAAATGACCTTGATCTCGTAATTCCGGAGACAAAAACTGACCAATACTCACAAAAGCCACCAGTCTGCAGTCTGGGTGAAAGTCTCTCTGTGCTTTTACACGAGATAGACCAAAGAGGAGATGAAGACCATTTCTCTCACTGATATTCCTCAAAGTGCTTTGGGGTAATGGTTACTATCAGAACAGGGAGATGCAGAAAACCCAGCACCTACACCTTTTCACTTTCTCTCCTCCTCACGCCTGCCAGGAGGTGAACGGTGTCTTCACAGAGAAGATTTAGTCACGAGACACCTGCTCCTGAGCAACTGCTGCCCCATTACAACTGTCAGCCAGCTGTCACCTCTGCCACATTGGAGCTACTCACCTACACAAGATTCCCCTATCACTGCCCATCACCTTGGATCATCCCTCATGATCCAGGTGTGGAGTGGAACTCCTCCCGAGATCCCCACACAACCTGCTTCTCCACCACAGACGTGTCAGGCAGTTGGATAGCTTCTTTTCAGCCCTTCTGTATTCTATCAGTTCCTTTGCCAAATCCCTGCCACAGCAGGCACAGGTTCCCTCGCAGCCCAGCTGCCACAGATGCTGCACCAGGGCCCAACCATGGCAAAGCAGCAGCAGGCCAAGAAGCTGCAGAAGCTGGTGGGATGATGGGTGGATCCTGCTGGCTGGAACTGCTTGGCTGGAGAAGAGGCTGCAGGTTGTGTGTTCTCGCTTGTCTGAGGAGTGTGGCTGGAGGTGGAGGCAGCGGCAGCTGCTGCTGAATCTGCTGCTGAATCTGCTGACTGCAGCCAATGTCATTCCTGAAGTTGTTCACAATCTGGAGGCACAAACACTGTTAGAAAAAGGCACCATGAAACTTCAGGAGAGTCGGGAACAAAAGCCTCCACAGAGGGAAATGATGGCTGTCCCTGTAAGGGCTGTCAATCCTAAAATCAACCCAGACACAGATACATGAGCACATCCCACTAAAGGCTGATAAGAATGACTGGTCACCCAGGGCAGCTGCATTCAAAGCACTTGAGTGTTAACAGCCCATCGGAAAGGGAGGCAGTTGTGTGGAACAAGCGTGACCTGAACTGGCCACATTGTCTGTAAGGACCTGTCAGCTTCTCTAACAACAGATCATGGCCTGGAGAAGCCAGTTGGGCCTCAGCCCATTGAGCCTTGCCTAAGGAGACCTCAGTGAACATTTCCTTCCCTTCCAACTGGTTGCAAACAGACTTTCCTCACAAACTCTCTCCACCCAAGCCATGGGGCTACCTTGTGCAGGACTTGTTGGCCTCCAAAGAGTCAGGAGAAATGTCTGTCTGACGACACGTTGGGCACTGATGTTCCTCAGGTTCCAGCAGTGCTGTTCTAATACCTGTGATGAATTAGAACCATCAGAATAGCTCTGAGCCAAACTAAGGAAACGTTTAGGCTTCAAGTCAATGATAATCAATTACAAAAGCATGTGGGTTAAACGCCTGCCTGTCTGTCTGTGGCAGACCCCAGTAAGTCACTAGAGCTGGCTCTACAGTTTTGTGGGAGACAAAAGGGCTGTGGGCAGCCTAAATGCCTTCCATATCCAATCTGGAATTCACCTGCACCATTATGCTCTCTTCTCATACTCCACCTTCTGCCTGTAGAGATCATTTAAGCAGAGACGTTCCAAGGGAAAAAAGAGCTGGCTGCCTTTGGTTTCTGTCTTTAGCATGAGAAGAGCCCTTTGCTGTTCTGAGGGTACTTCAGTTTTCAGTAGAACAGGTAACAGAGTCGCTGTGTCATCTCCTCTTTCAGCTTTCACAAGATCAATGTGATGTTTGGAGTTAACAAACATGGCAGTAACACTTACAGTCCTCACAGTCACCGTTTTGACATCAGGGAATAACAGCTGCGTCCCTGATTAACTCTTTACACAGGGGACATAACAGCTCCTCAGGAACAGGAACATCTGAAGAGGAGGAGGAGGAGGATGGCTCCTGTGGCAAGAAGGGAGGCTTTTCCTTCTTCTTCGGAGCCTAAGCTGCCCTGGGGGGAGGGAGGGTGGGGAAAGAGAAACATTAAAGACTAGGAAAGGAAAAGTCATCCTCTCAGACTAGTAAAATCCCTTTCTGACAGCTGGAAATGCATGGAATGAATCCCACCTCTGCTCTGGAAGAGGGTCAGTGCAAAATGCAGGCTCACGAGGAGTTTAGTCTCCGAGTCATCACATTTTAGAGAAGGAGGAAGTCTTTGTAACAGCTTCTGCAAAAGGAGCCCTATGACAGAAAACCACAAGTGCTCCCCATCCCTTTCTCAAACAGCCACTCTTGTCAGCACACAGCAGTACCTGCTCAGTTCAGAGTAACAGCACAACTTCAGCCGGTTTCACACGTGCCATCTGATCAAAGGCAGAGGAAATCTCCAGCCAGCAGCCAGTGGTGAAAGTTGACAGGAAGCCTTTGAAACTTAAACCAGAGGCAAAAGGAGCTTTCCAAGAGAAAGACTTCCCAGGAACAGCACTGAACTCTTGGTCAGAAATGCAGGTTCTTGGCACACTACAAGATGAAGCAACTTCCAGGGGCACCAACAGCAAGACCGCACTGTCTTCATCTTGGAACGGAGGACAGATGGGAAGGTTGAGATACATTGACACTGCTGCCTCCCTCACAAGGACAGATGCTGGCCCGTCTCTCTCTCACACACACACATGGTTCCTCTCGCTCACTCTCTGGCCAGTCCAATTAGCTCCCCACTTACGCGTTACTGGCTGGGATGGCGTATTTCCCGTCGCTCGTCAGCATCACGCCCTTCGTGTTGGGATCATCCACCTCCACCACGAAACTCCTGGGCATTCCAGTGCTCCTTTTCATTCTGGGAACAGCATCACAAGGGATCAGAACTTCAAATGAAGCACTTGCAGCTAGACTCTAAAGCCTGAACATCAAAATGCTGTGTTCTCAGAGTCCAGTGACTGTGGAAATCTCTCTGTGCACAGACACTGCTCTCTCGTGGTACATTCAGTGCAGCTGAAAGGCTTTCAGCCCAAAGTCCTGGGACTCAGGAGCCCTGTAAAGAAAAACCAGAACAACTCATCAGGCTGCTGTCTTGAAAACCAGCAAGAACAAGCCCAAGCGCATCATCTGAAAGCTTCCCATTGCTGTGCTTTGCACCCTACGTCCCGGCAGGCCTAAAAGTGTAACTCTGCTGTGGGTCAGCTCCATTCACATCTACTCCATGGTAAGAAAAGCTAACAGCAGCTGGAAGGAGACAGACAGAATCTGAATGCCTCTGCAAACCAACAGCCAGGAAGAAAGGTGAACATACTGAAACCCCTCCCAAAGAACGTGATGTTTCTTGGATATTCACAGAGCAGACGTTTGGCTGGTGGCTTTAACTCCTGCAGGTGGCATTCTTCTGTCTATAACCGATGAGTTCTTAGGGATCAAGGCATTCTCATTGGTGTATTCTGAAAGCAAAGGCAGCACAGAAAAAGCTGTCAGTCAGTTTGTGAGCAAGTGTCTGAATGTGGAGTGTCAGAGCCCTTCAGAGAACCCCGCTACAGACAGGACAGCCCCATGTTACATGTAACATCGTGCACTTCTCATCTCAACACACGAGCTGCAGGCTGCAAGACATCTTCAGGTCTGGGAATCATACACAAGCAGCAAAACCTTCATTTGTCCCAAGAGATGAGTCCCAAAGAGCAGGGCCCTGAGGCCCCGCGCCCGCCGCCCCCAAAGCACTCACTAGAATAGAAAGAGAACAAAACTGCAACAGACCCAAAAGCCTCACACACCCACGTGTGGCAAGAGTAACGGACTGCAATCCCACTTAGAGGGGTGCACCCTAAACCAGACCTGCAATAGAACAGGTTGTTGTCATACAAACAGGTACTGAGGAGAATTGAACTGGACTAGAACTATGAGCTCCTTTCACAGATACTAAAGCACTGCTGTTGCACAGGAAAGGTCCCTCAGAACAGGAGATTACTGTCTTGTGCATTACCAACTGAAGAAGGGAAACCAAGAGCAAGCAGGTGTCTTGCTGAAGACAGCAGACCACATTACAAGGATCACAAGTGCATCTTGAGGACAACGGCTGGTAATGCCTCTGTGACACCTCTGTCTCTGAGAGGAAAATCATGTCTTTGAAATCCTTAGGAAAAGCTCTCCAGAAACTCATTTCCACCATGGGTCAAATCCCTACTCCTGAAGCCCTGCATTTCATTCTAATGGTTTACACACACTGACTAAACACCCAGGAGCAGGAAAAGTAAAGAAAATAGCGTCCCTGTTTTAAATTCACCTTCATACAACAAGCTGACACAAGACATGCCAGGGGATTTAGATGCACTAGACAGAAAACAGCAAGGCTGCTGCTGACTTTGAGCTGAATGTCATGACGGCATTGAGCTAGATCTTTGCCAGGCCCGGAGTGCTTCACCACCGAGGCACTGTCAGCAGAAACACTCTCTTTGTAGAGAAATGGAGAGAAGAGGCAATCACAAAAGGACAGCTGGAGACTGCCAACACACAAACAGTAACCCAAAAGTACTTCAGACTGCCGCTCAGTCATGGGCTTTGGAAGGCCTTTGCAGTAGTTCTCCACACAGTGCTCTGTATTACACCTTGGTAGTTTAGACTTGGCTCTGCAGATGAATTACCAGCCTGGCTAAGAGCTCCAGCTGCACTGTGCCTCACCACTACTACCTTGTCAAGTCTGGATGTTGGCTCACACACACAGGAACTGGACTGACCCAAAAACCACAACCTGGGCTCTGCAGCACCGATGATCCAAGTGAGTTCAGGTGGAAGCACATTTCTGAGCCATGCTCCTTTCTCCAAGACTATACGTCCCAGTCAGAGACAAACTCAAACAGGCTGTGCAAGCATCCCAGGAAGTCCATCCTACGAATACATCAAGCACTTCTGACTGTTTTAATTGTGGTAACTCACCTCTCCTTTCCTGAGCCATAGAAAAGAGCCAGAATGGCTGCTACAGTGAGTAGAAGCTACTAATTTGTTGTAGAAGTTGGAAATGTAATTATAGATGGTAATATGAAAAAAAAAAAAACACCTGAGATTTCCTGCACAAGCTCAATGGAACACAAACAAAACACTCCCAACAGAGCTGACTGAAATTCCCCAAGGTTAGGAAGAGACGCAGCACTACCAATGCCATGTCGAAAGGACATGAACAGTGATGATGAGAAAAAGATCCAAAAGGGAACAACAGGAAAGTTGTAAAGATCATTTCCGAAAATCAACTGCTGATGCCTCTTATGACCGTGTTTACAAGGGCATGAGTCCCCCATCTCCCTTCCGCAAATGCACAGCTGGATTCCACACCCCACACAGGAGAGTCACTGGGCTGCTGGGATCAGTCACACACATGACTGAGGGAAACGAAGGCACCCGAAGGAAGGGATTTGACCAAGGGAACCCAACACAGACAAAAACATCCCCTGTGTTGCTTTCACCAGCAAACAGAAACCATATTCTCTTTCTCTAGCATGGTGGGAACAGCAGCTCAGCAGCTGCACCTCAGGGCAGCAGTCAGCACGGGCTGAACTGGAAATGTCTGCTGAAATCCCAACAACTGCCTATGAAAGGTCACATCAATCCCAGAGATACATGAACAACAACCCCCAGCCAACACTACACTGTGTTTTTCACTCCTGAAGAACATCAGGTTGGCGTCACAGCCAGGGTCCCTACCTGGGTCTGTCAACTTGCCCCTCTGCAGCCAGCAAGGCAGAGCTTTTGTCCCCTCCTACCCTGCGGCGGCTGCCAAAGCAGCGGCACAGCCAGGACGGCGAGGTGCCGGCTGGGCTGTGCCTGCGAAACCTCTGGCCCAGCACCTGTGGGGAGAAGGGAAATGGAGTGAAAGCCCTGCCAGAGTGACCAGCACCACACACTGCTGCTGTCAGACTGAAATGCTGGGGCGGCTCCGGGGGCTCTGGCAGCTGGGGTACCCGGGGCCTGTGCCCGGGGCCTCTGACTCCATCTCCTGCCCCTCCCCAGCTCTCGGGTCACCCCCACGGCTGTCCCAGCCAGGCCCAGCTCCAGCTTGGAGCGCCCATCACCAGCCCTGGATGGGCAGCAGGCAGGAGACACCCCACAGCTGCCCAAGGGCCCGGCTGGCCTGAGCCCTCACCTCAGCCAGGCCACAGCTGGAGCAGGAAAGGGATGGAGCTTAAGGAGACGGGGAGTGCAGGAGGAAAAAGAACACTAAAGAGCAGGAAAGAGGGACAGAGAGAGGATTGGAAGGGCAGAAAGGAGGACATGCGATACACAGACACAGGCAGGGAGAGGGACAGGGGGGCAGAGAGACAGAAAAGGCAGCAGGAGAGTGGAGTGCCAGAGAATTGGGACAGGGATTAGGACAGAAGGGAATAGGGAAGGACAGAGAAAGGGAGGGGAGGAAAAGCAAAGCATCCAGAGAGAGCAAGGACCAGAGGGATGTGGATCAGCAGAAGGAGGCGCAAGAGGGTGGAACAGCGATGGCCTGAGAGAGTCAGTGGAAGAGCTAAAAGGGGGTGAGGAGCAGGATGGAGGCCCGGAGAGAAGAGACAAGTTCCAGCCAGCTGAGCAAGAGAGATGGGGAGGAAAGTGGGGACAGGCTGTGGGGGGGAGAGGGAAAGTAAGGCCAGGAAGCACAACGTGGTGATAGAAAAAGGCAAAGGACAGGGAGCAGGAGAGGAGAAAGGAAAAACAGCAAGAGGATGTAGGACACACAGGGAGGGGTTAGAAAATACAGACAAGGAGTCCTAAAGAGAAAGAGAAAGAAAAAAACAGTGATGGGCTAAAGACCAAGAGGGAGGAGGTGAAAGATGAGGGCAGGGAGCCAGACCGAGTGACGGGGGGAACACCAAAACTAGCAATTATGGACAACTGCCCTCATTTCTTGAGCAGTGCCCAGGAACTGCACTAGCAGGAGCCTCCAGAAGTGTGGTGCCTGCAAAAGGCCTGTCCTGGGCCCAGCCCTGCACCCTGAGAGTGCTGCCGGCCATCACCTTGCAGAGTGGCCAGCACTGGGCAAGGGAAATCACCCAGCTGTTTCTTTGGGGTTTTATTGTGATGGTTTTGCTTTCAAAAAGCAACTGTGTATGCTCTAAATAGCACCTGCAAGGAAAAGGGAAGCAGGCTTCCCAGGTGGGACACCTTTAATGCCTGAACCAGGTACCAGACTTGAGAGATTTCACAGAATCATAGAATCGAATCAGAGAATGGTGGGGGTTGGAAGGGACCTTTAGAGATCATCCAGTCCAAGCCCCTGCAGAAGCAGCTCCCACCTAGATCAGGGCACACAGGAACATGTCCAGGTGGGTCTTGAAGACCTCCAAGGAAGGAGCCTCCCCACCCTCCCTGGGCAGCCTGGGCCAGGGCTCCCTCACCTCTCAGTAAAAGAGTTTTTTCTTTTGTTTCAGTGGAACTTGTTGTGTTGCAGCTTCATCCCATTACCCCTTGTCCTGTTGCTAGCCACAACAGAGAAAAGAGACGGCCTGACCTCCTGACACCCACCTTTTAGACATTTATCAATGTTAATAAGGTCTCCCTTCAGTCTCCTCTTCTCCAGACTAAACAGCCCCAGGTCCTGCAGCCTTTCCTCATGAGGAAGATGTTCCAGTTCCCTGATCATTTTGTGGTCCCTGTACTGGCCTCTCTGCAGAAGTTCCCTGGAGCTGAGGAGCCCAGACCTGGACACAAGACTCCAGATGAGGCCTCACCATGGCAGAGTAGAGGGGGAGCAGAACCTCCCTCGCCCTGCTGCCCACACTCTGCTTGATGCCCCCAGGATGCCATTGGCTTCTTCTCTACAAGGGCATGCTGCTGCCTCATATTCAGTTTCTTACCAGCCAGCACTGTCAGGTCTGTCTCTGCAGAGCTGCTCTCCAGCAGGTCAATCCTCAGCCTGATCTGGTGCAGGGGGTTGTTCCTTCCCAGCTACAGAACTCTGCACTTGTCCTTGTTGAACCTCAGGAGGTTCCTCTCTGCCCAACTCCAGGGAATCCGAAGGAAGGGATTTGACCAAGGGAACCCAACACAGACAAACCCATTCCCTGTGTTGCTTTCACCAGCAAATAGAAATCATATTCTCTTTCTTTAGCGTGGTGGGAACAGCAGCTCAGCAGCGGCTTTGTAGGCACAAATGTGACATGGACCAGCCAGCTTGAATAAAGATGGTAGGGACAAGTTAATGCAGCTGGCAAGCTACTTCCAATTATCAGAAACAGCTGCTGCAAGGCAATCAACTGGGCCCTGGGTGATCACAGGGGTGAAAGCAGCATCTAAGGAAGTAGCTAGCAAAGGAAGGGTGGGTTTGAGTCAACACTGTTGGTGGCATTACATTGCCCGTGTATGTCTCTGCACGTGCATTACCTAGCTTCTCTACATCTTGGGATGAATGTTGCTTGCACCGTTACAACAGGCCTGGAGCAGCTGCCAGAGCTCCCAAGGCACAGTCAAGCCCCAGCTGTGTGTCCCCAGCTCCCCTCACCCAGCTCCAGGCCCCCAGCACGGCTCCGGCCGGCTGCCCCTTGCTCACCATCGCGGGTTCGTGGCAGAGGGCGATGACGGCTCTGAGCACCAGGCACCGCATCACGCTGCTCTCGCTCCCCAGGTACCTCGGTTCCAGCTGCAGGGCGCGTTCATCACAGGGCTCATGTCAGGGCAGGCCAGGAACTGAAACACACCGAGTACTCACCCTCTGCCCCACTGACTGCTCTCCCCCCCTATCTCCTCCCAGCAACCAGGCTCACCTCGACCAGGAACGCCGTGGCAGGGACCTCCCAGCAAGGCTGCTCCCTGCTCAGCAGATTCACCAGGCAGTGAATCAGTTTCTAACATGAGCCCCTCGCGGCACCACACATCTCTCTGGCAGGGGGTGGGGGGAAAAAGGGCACCACTAACCCCAAGCAAGGTGGGCAAGGCCCTGGACTGACTAGCTGAGGGCTGGACTTCTCAGGAGAAAGGCAGTGCCCAAGACCAGCAAAAAGCACCCTTCCTGCCCCAAAGCCTCCTGACGACACTCTTTTGCTGCCCACGGGCCAGTCGTCCCCCCGGCTCTGTCTCTGGCCCTCGCTGCATCCTGCCTGGCCCTGGGACGGACGCCCCATCCCGAGCCCTCAGCCCAGGCCCCACGGGAGGGGACGCTGGTGCTTTGGGGGGTGTCTGCTCCTGGGCACCCGCCTCTGCCAGGCTTCTCCAGTCTGCTGGGCCAGCCCTTGGTGACAAGCCCCTCTCAGCCAGCACCAAGGGCATTTGCGGGGGTGTCCTGTTTGCAGGGGACAAATGTTGGAGGGAGCAGAGAGAAGGGGGCTCTCACCTGGCCAGCAGCCCCACGGCACTGTGCCGGCTCTCAGGGTTGAGCAGTGCTTCCCAGCCGTGCTCGCGCTCGAATTCGCGCACCTCGGCCTCATAAGCCAGGTAGTACAGCAGCTTCCTCAGGGTCTGCATCGCAAACCCGCGCCCAGGTCACACTGGGAGCCCCTGGCCTCAGCTCCAGAGCCGTGTCAGGGATGGCAGGACCGGCACGGGGCACCTGCCGGGGACGATGGGAGAGCGGCCTTCCTGCTGCCATTCTCAGGGCCCAAAGCGTCACGGGCAGCACCCAGCCCCTCGTGCCCCTGCACACAGCCTGCGCTTGAGGCCCAGCAGCCCCATGCTGAGGGTCCCAGCCGCCTGCTGCGGCCACAGGAGCCCTCAGAGCCCGACAACGGCTGCCCAGAGGGGAGCCAGAGCCCCGCACAGCCAATGGCAGCGCAGCAGGCGGGCACGGCCCTGATGGACGTGTGAGCGCAGCCAATCGGAGGCCGCGGCGCCTCAGGGAGGGCGGGCCCAGCGCAAGGCGGTGACAGGCCTGCAGCCAATCAGAGGCGGCGGAGCCTCAGGGCGGGCTCTGCAGAGCCCCTGAGCCACAGGCAGAGGCAGAGCGAGAGAGACGGGAGCTGCTGGACACAGGCCCCCAGGGGTGAGTGCTGAGGGGCCGGCACATGGCTGTGGGCAGCGAAGGCTGCGGCCCTGCAGAGGAGAAGGCTGAGCTCAGGGGGCCCTTGTCAGTGCGGAGGGCTCCCTGCAGGGCAGGGGGCGAGAGGCCGGGGCCGGCGTGTGCTGTGTGGTGGGCAGGGACGGGACGCGGGGTGCCGGGCACACGCTGACACAGGGGAAGCGCCGCTGGAACAGCAGGAGAAGCTTCGTGACTGTGACACAAGGCCCTGAGCTGTGGATGGGCACACTGAGCTAAGGACTGCGCCTCAGCCAGCACCAGAGACCCCCAGAGACCCCCCCTCGAGCGGTTTGGGGCTATCGGGAGGCTCTGTGGGCTACTGGGAGGAACTGGGTGTTAGTGGGGGTGACTGGGAGTTACTGGGGGGGCTCTTTGGGAGGCGCAAGGGGCTACTAATGAGTGAACTGGGAGTCACTGGGCTGCCCTGGAGGCTACTGGGAAGTACTGGGTGTTACTGGAGGTGAACAGACTTACTGGGGAGCTATTTGGGGCTACTAAGGGATGAACTGGAGGCTACTGGGAGGCACTGGGAAGTACTGGAAGTTACGGAGTGTGAACTGGGAAGCCCTGGGTGTTACTGGGGCCTATCTAGGGCTTGCGGAGGCTATTGGGAGGGACAAGGGGCTACAGAGAGGTGAACTGGGGGGAACTGGCGGCTACTGGAAGTGAACTGGGAAATACTGGGGAGCACTGGGAGTTTCTGGGGGAAAACTGGGAGCTACTGGGGAACTATTAGAGCCTTCTGGGGACTACCGAGAGGGACAAGCGACTCCTGAGGGATCAACTAGGATCTTCTGGGAGGCACTGGGAGCTCCCGGGCTGGTTTGTGTGGGGAGGGGTTCCCTGTGTGACCCCCACGCACACTCTCTGCCCCCCCAGTCTCAGCACTATGGGACCATGTCCCTGGGCACTCGCCAGCCTTTCCGAGCTCTGAGTGCTCTCAGAGCGCTGCTGCCACTCGGACACGCCGCCTTGCGCATGGGAGGGAGCAGGTCTGGCGTGGCGAGGGATCAGCTGGCTGGCCAAGACCCCCCCCTTAATGTAGGACCCCCCCAAGCCCAGGGTTGCTGTCCTGCTATCGGCCGGGGCTGCCCCGCACCCAGCAGCCCAACGGCAGCACCTTGAGCATCGGCTGCAGCAGCGGCAGCGTGAGGGGCTTCCTCAGCCAGGACCCGCTGATGGTGGGGAGGGGGCACAGCAGGGGAGGAACATGGAGGAGGATTTTGCCACAAGCATTTTGTGGCGTGGGGAGGGACTTCTGGGGCTTCATAAGCCAGAAAAAACTGACAGGGGGAAGGAGGCATTTTGGGGTGTTTGGAAATATTGAGGAGTCTTGGTGGGTTTTGAGTCCCCTTCTCACCCTGAGCCCCTCCCCTGGGATCCCATCCCCCGAACCCAGAGGGACAGGCTGACCCCCCCCAAGAGGGTTTTCTCAGCAGCACGACCCCAGGGAGCCCCCCTGATGCTGAGGTGACAGCAGAGGCCTCCTCCTCACAAGAGAGAGAGAGAGAGAGACCTGTTTGGAGCTGTGTGAGGACAGAGATGTTACAGTCAGCTCAGCGCAGTGACCAGATGCCCGTTTGCCATCATAGAACTCCAGTAACAGAGCCCGTGCAGCTGCTCTCCATTGCCTTTGTCCAGCTGCTGTGTGTGTTGCACTTCTGCCACTGAAGCAGGAGCCTTGTAATGCCTCGGACCCAAAAACTCTGGCTTCTGTCTGATGCTGTGGCCCAGTCATATGCCAGGGGTCTCAGGAGACGGTATCATCTACAACTGTTCCTTCTCATTGCAGGGGATGTCCTCACCTAGCAGGGGGCAATTGTGCATCTTCAATCAGAGTCTTTGGGAGGCCTCAAAGGCTTCTTATTTCTGTTTGGTCCCCTGCCCAACAACCTTCTTCCTAATCAGTTTCTGCAAAGGGCACGTCAACACTGCCAGGTGTGGGGTCAAAGCCTTCCAATGCCCTAAAAGTCCCCAGAAGGTCTGTACTGGCTTCACTGTCCTTGGCACAAGAAAGCACTGAACTGTGTGCTACACTTTATTTGGTGTTGCTCTAGTCTGGCCATGACAGCCTGTTCCCCAGAACTCCCCAGGAATACCAGGGCCCTGTGTTCTCTTTGGATTCATTGCCCAACCTCAGCCCTGTGAGTATGTTTTTGGTGATCCCGCAGCTATGGCAGCTTCTGGCTGTGAGTCTGACATCATCAGTAGATCATCAGTGTAACAGTCACCCTGATGGTGCCCAAGCCTAGAGCTGCATCCTTTGGTGTTGACTGGTGGCAAAGGGGAGGAACTGTGTGAGTGGCCCTGAGCCAATACCTGGGAAGTCTATTGCTTTTGCTGCCAGGTAAAGGCAAACTGATGCTGTCTTTCTGAAGCAATTGCAGGCAAGACAAGAGCTCTCATAGACAGGAGGGAAGCGGAGCAGGAGATGAGCAGTGCCCAGAGCGCTCCCGGGGAAGCGGCCACAGGCGCTGAGGAAGCGCAGGAGGAACGAGGGCTAGAGGAGGAATCCTGCCCCAAAGCAGCAGCCGCTGTCCCTGCTGGCTGTTCTGTCCTCCTGCTTCCTGAGAGCACAGTGTCCCAGGCAGGGCTGAGGCTGAGGTGCCAACCCAGCCCCGCGGCCGGCAGCAGCGCCGGCAGCGCCACAAGCGTGTGCGGGACCCCGCTGGAGCCGAGCAGTGCCCAGAGCGCTGCTGCGCTGCCGCCATCCCCGCAGGCAGAGCCCCGGGCTGCGAGCGGGGCCGTTGCCGGCTGTGGCACACGCAGCCCCTTCCCTACCGCTCAGCACACGGCTGCCAGGAGGGATGCTGGCGGCTGGATGCCGGCGGGCAGCCAAGTGGATGACACGGCAGGTGTGGGACGCTCGGCCCCATTGGTCTCTTTGGCTTTTGGCTTCAGGATCCTAGATGGTGTGTGCTGGAGAAGGGCTCACTGTGTGTGAAGGGCTGCTGCTGAACTCGGGCCTCCTGTGGTGGCATTCCCAGAGCTGGGCTGGATGGTCCCCAGTCGTCAAGGGAAGCTTTCAGTGGGCTCTGTGTGATGGGACTTGACCCTTTCTGACATCCTGATGCAGGAGCATCCCAACAGAATGCGCAGCGAGTGCTCGATGGCATCTCTCTACAAAAGGATCTCTTCTCCTGGGCTGGTGTGTGGGAGCTGCGTTGTGTGGGCTGTCTGAATGCTGACATGAGTGCCTTTCTGTCAGGTTTAAATGCAACTACCATAGACTTGGAGGACACAGACGGTCCCAAGGGGCAGACAGTGAGTTGCCAGAACCGTCACCGAAGGAAAAAATCCAGGCAGTCCAATGTCCTTGTGTGTGAAATAGAGGTGCCCAAGGTAAGCAGCCACTGTCCTGCTCGTGCCTCCTGCCCTGCCCTACACAGCCATCTCCTGCTTCTTCCATCTCAGGGCCACCCCAGGGAGATACAGAACCAGCCAACGAGGGTTTCAGCGTTAGGGCTACAGCCTGGGATGGTTGCTGGGGTCCTTTTTCTCCATCCCTTCCCACCCTGATCTGTCAGGGTGATGCTTTGAAAGCCTTCAGAAGGCTTTGAGGGTTCACAGTCCCTGAGAGCAGGGAATGAGTTGTGGTGCTTTCCCCTGTGCAGGAGGGTCATGTCCCAGCTGCCTGTCCAAACCCAACCTCCAAATCAGCTGCAGGAACCAGGAAGATGGGCAAAACGAGCCCCAGGGCACAGTGGTGTTTGAGCTACATTTCTCTCCTTGACTCTTGCTTTCTTGTCTTTCATCAAGGATACAGTTACACACTTT
This sequence comes from Colius striatus, assembly GCF_028858725.1. Lineage (NCBI taxonomy): Eukaryota > Metazoa > Chordata > Aves > Coliiformes > Coliidae > Colius > Colius striatus. The sequence continues at coordinate 716,456 of NC_084775.1, read as the reverse complement.
ATAGGCAAACAAGGACAGTTTATTAACAGCTTGAGGAGAGAATCTGGGGCCAAAATTTCCCTCTCAGCACTCCATGATGTCGATGACTACGAAGTCTCTGGCATCGAAGGTAAGAGGAGCCTTTTTGTTCAGAGTCTAGAGCGTAGCTTGGGGGCCTTGAATTAGATTAGAAATGGATTCAGTGGCTTGGCTAGGCCACGGCTTTTACCAAAATGTTCTGCTCAGGGCTGTTCAAGCAGAAGGATGTGGAAAGTGGCCTGGGCCTGCGCACGTGCAGCCTCTGTTGTAGGGCTGAGAATGCATTTGAGCAGCTTTGGCTGCTGGAGCTGAAGCAGCCCCTTTTGCAGGATCCCTTTGGGCTTGAAGCAGCAGATAGGGGATGCTTCTCAGCATCTTGACTGGGAAGGATATTGGATCAATTGGGACTGAAAAGTATCTGCCAGCCAACTGGGTCCATGCTGGAGCCCAAAGCCATTCCAAGTGCGGCCTGGGGCTCTGAGCTGCTCACGTTGGTTGGATATCAGGGTCTGTGTCCAATCTGTTCCAACTGAACTTTTCAATGCAGCTCAGGAGGCTTCTGGCAGCTGGGTTGCTTCCCATGGCAGGGCTGGAGGTGTCCTCAGCCTACCTGTGCTGCTGACCTTGGGTGGGATTCTTGTCTTCCAGGCCTCTCCCATGAAGTTGAAGGAGCGCTGAGCCTGATTGGCAGCAGGTTCAAACACCTGTGTCTCGACAACATCTACCCTCTGCATCCCCCTGCACCGGAGACACGTCCTTCTGTCCCTAGGACTGCAAAGTCCCAGACGCCTCAAGCACTTGCAGCAGAGAAAAAAAAGAGGAAATAGTAGGAAATGGTAGTAAATAGTAGTAATTGTAGTAAATGCCCTACAAAATAAAGTCTAATGTTGCCAAAGAAAAACACGGGAAACAAAGGAAACTTGACAGAAAGTAAAGTACAGGAACTTGAGGGAAAGCCAGAGCCCCAGGCAGCTGCTGCCACCTGGACACAGGCTCTGCTGCCCAGGGCGGCCCCTAGTGCAGGGCTGGGCAGATGGCCAGGGAGCGGCCGAGGCACATGATGCTGAGAAGATAACACTCTCCTGAAATGAAAAGGAGACTCCTCAATGTGTGGGCAGCATGTTCAGAGCAGGAGATGTCTCAATGGTCCCAGCAGGAGTTGGCCATGGTTTTGGGGACCGTGGTGGAGATGGAGCCCAGGTCCGAGAGGGAGAGGCTGAGGAGGAAGAAGTCCATGGGAGTGTAGACGGGGTGGTCACAGGCTACGGTGCTGATGACGAGGCCGTTGGCCAGGAGGGCAGCCAGGGAGATGCCCAGGCACAGCCCAAAGTGCAGCAGCTGCAGCTCCCCCGTGCCTGCGAAGGGCAGGAGCAGGAGCTGGCTGCTGCAGCTGATGTTGGGCATTGGCTGTTCCTTTGAAGGAGAGCCTTTTAAAAACAGCAAAGTGCAGAGAAAATAGAAGACAGACTCCTCTGAGCAAAGCCAGTCCATTCTTCAGGTAATTACCCTCCCACTGAAATGCATTTCTCTGCTGTGCTGTGTGTTGTCTGTGAGGGGCAAGAGCTCTGCTCCCGTGCTGCTGAGGAGTCAGCTTTTCTGTGTCAGGGCTGCTCTTTTTTGGGATAGAACTCACTTTTATCACTGCAAATTGGAGGAACCTTGGCACAGGACGTGGAAAGGGCTCCTCTCTCTGTGCCTTAGTGCAGTCAGGAGAGCTGCAGTGCCCATTAGTCTTTTTCCTCTCTGCCCTGTGTTTTCCCTTGTGCTGCCTTGAAGATGACTTGACACACAAGTAACTCCTGAAAAAGCATCTGGGCCGTAAGTCAAGCAGGACAGTCCTGTTGCAAAGGGCCCTTCTGCAGACTGTGCTCTGTGCCACCCTGGAGATGGAGCTGTCCTGGAGAAAGCAGGACACAAGTCCTGCTCCAGAGAAGCAAAGGGAACAGGATGACAACAATCAGAATATCAGACCAATCCAGGGCTGCGTCATGGGCTCGTCTTTATTGCAGGAGCCGTGGCGGCCGGGAGGCTCAGGCCCAGCGGCCGCGCGGTGGATCAGAGCCGGCCGGGCTCAGCCACGGCGGCGGCCACGCGTCCTGCGGCGGCGGCTGCACGTCCCGCGGCGGCGGCTCCTCAGGGGCCGCGGGCGCCTGGGCTGCCCGGCCCTGCGGGCTCTCTTGGCTCGGCGTGGGCCCCGGGAGCGGCGGCTCCTGCTGCGGCTCCTGCTGCGGCTCCTGCTGCGCGCTCTGCGGCTCCGGGCCCGGGCCATGCTGCCGCTGCCCGGGCGTGCTGCTCAGCCGCTGCCCGCACTGCCGGCTCCCTGCCCCCGGCCCGCTTTTATAGGGCTGCTGGGGCCGGGCCCTTTGTGACAGCGCCACCTTCTCTGGCCCATCCACGCTCTCGGGCACCTTCTCTCAGCACTGACGTCACCAGGGCTGCACCCGCCGCGCTGCGCGTGGGCTCCAGCGCAACGATGGTGCTGACCACAGGGCATCCTACAGGGACCGCAGGGAAAAAACACCACGACACAGCAACAGAAAGGATTGTGCAGGGCACCCGTCTTTTCTTTCTAAGCTGCTCAGGCCAGACTGAAAAAGCCCAGATGCAGCCAAGAGAGATTCAGGGGACCGGGTGGACACTGAGGGACACGAGGGGATGCTCCTGGTGAGTGCTGGAGCCGCCCCAACCACAGGGCTTTAAACATTCCCCAGGGAGCTCAGTGACCAGGATGGGCAAACAGAGCCTGGGCATCAGCCAGGGCCTGGCACAGCAGCTTGTGCGGCAGGCGGCACAGGCAGGGCGAGCAGGGAGGACGGGCAGGCAACGATTTCAGTCCAGCATCTGACACCGTCTCCCACAGCATCCTGGCCGCAAAACTGAGACAGTGTGGGCTGGATGATCCGGTGGTGAGGTGGGTTGTGAACTGGTTGAAGGGAAGAAGGCAGAGAGTGGTGATCAGCAGGTCAGGATCTAGTTGGAGGCCTGTGACTCCCGCAGGGGTCGGTGCTGGGACCAGTACTGTTCAGTCTCTTCATTAATGACCTTGCTGAGGGAACAGAGGCACTGTCAGCAAGTTTGCTGATGATACTAAACTAGGGGCAGTAGCTGCCAGCCCAGAGGCTGTGCTGCCATTCAAGCAGACCTGGACAGGCTGGAGGGTTGGGCAGAGAAAAATCTCATGAAGTTCAACAAGGGCAAGTGTAGAGTCTGGCATCTGGGCAAGAACAACCCCATGTAGCAGTACAGGTTGGGGAATGAACTCGGAGAGAAGTGTAGGGGAAAGGGTGCTGAGGGTGCCAGTGGGCATCAGGATGAGCATGAGCCAGCAATGGGCCCTCGTGGCCAAGAATTCCAATGGCATGTTGGGGTGGATTAGAAGGGCTGTGGGCAGTAGTTGGAGAGAGGTTCTGCTCCCCCTCTCCTCTGCCCTTGTGAGACCACATCTGGAATATTGTATCTGCTCTGGGCCCCTCAGTTCCAGAAGGACAGGGAGCTGCTGGAGAGAGTTCAGCACAGGGCCACAGAGATGATGAAGGGAGTAGAGCATCTCCCTTGTGACGAAAGGCTGAGGGAGCTGGGTGTCTTCAGCTTGGAGGAGAGGAGACTGAGAGGTGACCACAGGAATGTTTACAAATCCATCAAGGGTGAGTGTCAGGAGGATGGAGCCAGGCTGTGCTCAGTGATGACCAACGATAGGACAAGGGGCAATGGCTACAAACCGGAAGAGAAGAGGTTCCAAAGAGACACAAGGAAAAACTTCTTCCCTGTTGAGGTGAGGGAGCACTGGAAGGGGCTGCCCAGATGGGCTGTGGAGGCTCCTTCTCTGGAGACATTCCAAACCCACCTGTGTAACCTACTCTAGTTAGTCCTGCTCTGGCAGGGGAGTTGGACTGGATGAGCTTTCGAGGTCCCTTCCAACCCTTAAGATTCCGTGTAACTACAAATAAGTGTGAGGCACTGGTGGCAAGGGACTTGGATGAGCAAGCTCCAGAAAGCGAAACCCCAGCAAACAATTCACCATCAGCTGCTCCACCAGCAACAGGTAATGGGCACCATAGAAAGAAGCGACGGGTGCTCATGATGGGTGACTCATTACTAAGAGGCATTGGGTGGTGGTTTAGCCCGGTGCCCACCAAGTCATAAAATCACTGCCTGTCCCAAACTGGACAGGAGAGAGAGAGAGAGAGATAACAAATGGCTTGTGAGTTCAGATAAGGATGGAGAGATCACTCAGCAATGAGCATCACAGGCAGAACAGAAACAACTTGGGGAGAAAAAGGTGTGATTTATTAAAGGAACAATAAGAGCAGGGAGGTGAGAAATAAAAGTGTCTTAAAAAAACTTCCTGCCACCCCTCCTCTTCCCAGGACTCTCCTTCCTTCCTCCCCCAGCAGCGCAGGGGATGGGGAGTGGGAGTTGGGGTCAGTTCATTATAGATGCACTTTGATGCTGCTGCTTCTCAGGGGGAGGCCTCCTGACACTTGCCACTGCTGCATTGTGGGCTCCCTCCCACGGGAGACAGTCCCTCCCCAACTGCTCCAGCGTGGCTCCTTGCCGTGGGCTGCAGCTCCTCCCCAACTGCTCCAGCCTGGGGCCTGCCACAGGGGCAGCTCCTCACACCCTGCCCCAGCGAGGGTCACGCATCAGGAGAGCAGTCCTTCAGGGACAGACTGCTCCAGCCCGGATCCATCACAAGGTCACAAGTCCTGACAGCAAACAGGCTGTGTCGTGGTGTTTTTTCCCTGCGGTCCCTGTAGGATGCCCTGTGGTCAGCACCATCGTTGCGCTGGAGCCCACGCGCAGCGCGGCGGGTGCAGCCCTGGTGACGTCAGTGCTGAGAGAAGGTGCCCGAGAGCGTGGATGGGCCAGAGAAGGTGGCGCTGTCACAAAGGGCCCGGCCCCAGCAGCCCTATAAAAGCGGGCCGGGGGCAGGGAGCCGGCAGTGCGGGCAGCGGCTGAGCAGCACGCTCGGGCAGCGGCAGCATGGCCCGGGCCCGGAGCCGCAGAGCGCGCAGCAGGAGCCGCAGCAGGAGCCGCAGCAGGAGCCGCAGCAGGAGCCGCAGCAGGAGCCGCCGCTCCCGGGGCCCACGCCGAGCCAAGAGAGCCCGCAGGGCCGGGCAGCCCAGGCGCCCGCGGCCCGTGAGGAGCCGCCGCCGCCGCGGGACGCGCAGCCGCCGCCGCGGGACGCGCGGCCGCCGCCGTGGCTGAGCCCGGCCGGCTCTGATCCGCCGCGCGGCTGCTGGGCCTGAGCCTCCTGGCCGCCACGGCTCCTGCAATAAAGACGAGCCCATGACGCAGCCCTGGGCTGGGTGTCCTTGGCGCTGGGGCTGGGCCAGGGGGGGACACGCCCTAGGGAAGAAGCCTGAAGCCGGCAGCTCGGCACTTTGGCACTTTGACAGTTGCATGGCAAGGGGATGGGGCGGGATGGGAGTGCCCAGGGAGAGCCCCAGGGCTGATGGACAAGAGCTGCAACACAAGTAGTCTCACCGAAGGAAAAGCCTCTTTAGAGGAAGGCTGAGGGAGCCCTGGCACAGGCTGCCCCAGGAGCCTGTGGACGCTCCTGCTCTGCAGGTTCTCAGGCCCGGCCTGGACACCTTCCCGTGTGACCTGATCTAGTTGGGAGCTTTAGCAGAGGGCTTGCCTAGATGATCTCTAGAGGTCCCTTCCAGCTCCTACCACTCTGTGATTCTGTCACAGCTCCCACATCACAGGAGCTGGCAAGGGAGCACTTTGCTGCTGACAGGCTCCCCTGGGACCTCTCTAGAGGAGTAGGAGAGCTGTGGCTGGGGGCTTTCTTCTGATCTGGGGCTGTTTAGTCTGGAGGGGACTGAGGGGGGATCTCATTGATTGTTACAAACGTCTACATGGTGGGTGTCAGGAGGCTGGGCTTTCCCTTTTTCCTGGTGTAGGCAGTGTCAGGACAAGAGGTCATGGAAAGAAGCTGGAACAACAAAAGTTCCATTGAAATGTAAGGAAAACAATGTTTCCCTGTGAGGTGAGGGAGCCCTGGCCCAGGCTGCCCAGGGAGGGTGTGGAGGCTCCTTCCTTGGAGCTCTCTGAACCTCTATGGACACGTTCCTGACAGAGATGGACCTGCTTTAGCAGGGGGGTTGGACTAGATGATCTCTGCAGGTCCCTTCCAACCCCACCATTCTGTGATTCCGTGATTCCCTGACCATGGCCAGCTTTGAAGAATGGCTTGTTCACGTCAAAGCTGGCATCACAAACCCAGTCACAAGGTGTCCATCCTACTCCTGTAGAGGGGTCCCAGGGCAGCCTTTATTTGAGTCTGGGCTGAGCAGACTGACTGCACACGAATGAGGAGAGCTCCCACCTTCGTTTTTCCTGTAGAATAAGCGTTCCTACTCTCCTCTCTCGATCAAGCACTGGAGTCTGTTTTGCTCAGGACCGTCACTGGCAGCGAGCCCTCCCTGCCCTTGTCTCCATCCACAACAACCTTGGTGATCTTTTTACTGCCATTTCGCTGGGGCCTCTGCCATCCTAACGAGGGTGGGGGTGGATGTGGGCACCGAGCAAGAGACTGTCGTGCTGCTGCTGGGCTGGTTGGGCCAAACCACCACACACCCCCCCCCCCCACTGCTCTCACCAGTTGCCCCCAACAGAGAACACTAGACCTGACGACTTGTAGTTCCCACTCAGATGCATCTGTTCCTGTGTCAGCGTGTCCTGTGTCAGGACAACTCCCCTGACAGAGCCTTGTTTTTATTGATCACAACTCTTCTGAAAACTAAGCACAGCGCCATGTCAGGGCCAGATAAGAGTAAGAGGAACTGAGAGAATTAGTTACTGAATCCAGAGGTCACAGCACTGAAACTATTAGAAGCTGTACTTTTCTAGATGAAATTCTAATCTTGATCAAGTTTGCAGAAAATGCTTATAATGATGAAGAACACCAGCGTGATCATCTCACTCAAGGATGAAATACCTTTTCTGGGAGACTGGAATAACTAGCTATTTGCAGCAACTCTTTTGTAATTTCTGATTTCAGATAAAATGAGTTTATTGTTAAAAGCCTCTGAAAACACAGCAGCTACTCTATAAGATACTGATTTTTATTTGGAAAGCACAAGCACGTAGTGAGTCAGGAGCAGATTAGGACAATATTCTGCAACTATTATAGGCATCTTTTCTGGGTGACTTTCCCGTGCGGGTAAGGAAGCTCCAGCTGCAGGAGCTCCTCAAGTAATGACATTTGTTACAGGAATCACTTAAGTGACACCATTTGCACTTTAGTTTTTCAGGTATGAAATACAGTATACTGTAAACTTCTGTTTGTTTATCTCAATCATCAATCAGTGGTCCTTATACTTAAAGAAGATTATTTATTGTTTGAGTTTGAGTTTTTCTTATTTTTACCTATAATGTTTTGTGCTTGTGGAGGGTTAACCCTGGCTGGCTGCCAGAAGCCCCTCAAACCAATCTCTCACTTGGTTTCCTCAACGGGACATAGGAATAAATTAAGATGAAAAAGCCTGTGGGTCAAGATAAAGACAGAGAAATCACTCACCTGTTACCAACATCAACAAAACAAACTCAACATAGGGAAGGTCACTTTAATTTATCGTCCATTTAAAAGTAAAGCAGGATGGTGAGAAACAAAGAGAAAACTAAAACCACCTTCCCCTCACTGCACACCCCCCCCTCCCTGGCCTCTTCTTCCAAAGCACTCCTTCATTACCAGCTCTTCTACATCCTTTCCCTGGCCCCAAGCAGAGCAGCAGAATGGAGTTGTGCTCACTCCGCAACACATCCTCTTTGCTACTCCTTCCTTCCCAGCGTTTTCCTTTGCTCCTGTGTGAGCCCTTCCCACAGGATATGGTACTTCAGTAATTGCTCCAATGTGGGTTCCCCCTGGGCCACAGGGCCTGCCAGAAAGCTTGTTCCTGCATGGGCTTTTCTCTTGCAGTGATACTACTCATTCGTGCACTCTCCACAGCCTGCAGTTTCCTTCAAGGCAAGTCCACCTGCTGTGACACAAGGTCCTAAGTGGCCTGCAAAGGATGCTCTGTTCCAGCATCTGGAGTACCTGCTCCTCCTCCTTTTCTGACCTTGGTTTCTACAGGGCTGTTTCTCTCACGTTTCTCAGTCTTCTCTCACAGCCGCTGCACATTTTTTACTCTTCCTTAAACACATTTCCACACAGGCACCACCAGCTTGGCTGAAGGGTTCAAATTTGAGCAGTGGTGGGTGGATTTTGGAGCCAGCTGGAAGCAGGTCTCTATGATGCAGAGGCTGCCGCCCACAGCACCTCTCCACCTCCCACTGTCAACACCTTGCCCCTAAACCCAATGCAGTAGCATTTGGTGCATTTCACCAGCAAGAAATCAGATCTTGGTTTGGTTGTAAGAGGGGAACTGCTCAGGAGTCAAGCTCTGAAAAACTCCTTCAGCTGAGTACAGCATGTACTTACTAGATAGAAGTGCACTAGAGTGATCACACACACATTATTCCTGACAAAGACTAAGTTAATCTTGAGCTACACAAACCTAAGATTTCACTAAACTAAATTCATATTTCCCTGCAATAAAATGTGTACTAATGTATCTGTGGGTAAAGAACTGTAAGGAGTTATCATGAGGCATTATAAATAGGTCTTTGATTCTTACAGTATTTAGCAAAAACCAGAGATTGCCCCTGCCTTCTATCTCCTGTACTCAGTAGTTTGTAGTCTTTTGAAGCTTTGGTAAAAGATGGAGGAAGGCATTCCTTTTGTATGAAAGGAAACATAGTTTGCACAGTTTGATGCCAGAAAATGAGTCAGCAGTAAAGAGTTAAGAGCTGCAAAACAGTATCTAGTTACTTCACTGCCAAAGTCCAGCATTTGGAAACTGTCTGTGCAAGACCATAGATCCATTCACATTCATTATCATATCAGGAAGAAGTTATTCTGGAAATTAACAGAGACAACGTGCAAAGCTACCATTTGGTTTTTATTCATGGACATCGTTCCTTAAAATTGGCACCACACATCAGAAAACGTTGCCATCACTAATACACATTCCTAACCCACCTCCATTTTCATAGTTAGACTACTGAGCTTGAAAACTTTGAAGTGGTGAAATACTACCTTTTCCCTTCAGCAAAACGGCAATCCTCATGTTCATAAACATCTTAACTGCATATATGACAACACAGGGCAGAGAAAGCAGTGATAAATTCTAAACTCCACAAGAGTATTTACTGATACATAACTGAAGTGGTATGTTAATGATATTAATACTTCCAGTAAAACTTGAGTCATCAACATACACCTTGTACTTTGGTTTAAAACTTTGTTTTTAATTAAAGAAGCTTGTGTCTTTAGTTCCAGTGCTATCTCAGGAAGATGTATGTTGAAATGATTTAGAGTTGTAATTCTGGTCAGTTAAATGTGATAATATGTAGTTATCTTCACAGTTCATGTTCAGAATTACCAACATTTCCTAAGTTGTGTACACCTACCTCTCTACTCAGGAAAAACCCTTACAGCTCAAAATCCTATTTTTCTTTCTTTTACTTTTCTGACCTACTTTTCTGTAGGAAGGCAATTTAGGATGTTTCCTAGACCATATTCCAAATGGTTTCAGGAATTTAGACCTTGCCTTTCTCCCTCCCCGTGGACAGAAGAGCTTGTAATTATTTCTCTCCTGAAAGAATAGGGAGGTGCAATAAAGCAACAACTTCCTTATGAAAGGAAGGAAATGAAGTAATGATAAATCACATACACAAAAAAGCTACTGGAGTCTTCATTCTAGTCACAAAGAGAGCAACTTTTTTTTTGCCTGCAGAACATGAACAGTGCCTAAGTCAACAAGATCGAGTACTTCAGTGAAAATTCCCTTTTTGGTAACTAGAGTATGCCTTGGAGCGTTGCTACTAAGTCACGCAGAACAACAGGCAAAAGGGGCCAGTGCAAGCAAAAGGGCTAAATATGTTTCACACCTTCAACAAACCACTGCTGCCAGCCTTGACTGCAACAGTAACAAGTGCAGGTTAACTGAGTTTATGGAGAGAAAAATTAACGCTAAAAACACCAAGCAGAATAACAAGCTTCTTAACTACATACCTGCAGTTAAGAGCCTGTGCTTCTTTTTGTCTGTTGCTAGATATTGTACAGGAAATGTATATAATTCTCTGAGAGGCAGATAATGCTGAAGTTATTCTTTGCTGTGTAGCACACACAGGTGAAGTAAAAGCTATGCCTCCTAAGCAGTCTGTAAAAAAAGCAAAAATCAAACCACTTCCAACTCAGAAAATGACAAACTACTTCAGTTTGACTCTAAGCCAAAACTTTATCTCTGTAAAGAAGCTGCTACAGCAGCAAATCTCATTCCCTAGGCCTGTGGCAAAACACAGAGCTGGAAGCAATGGAACAATTTCAGACACAACTTCCATGTTGTGTCTCCCATAATGAAAACATCAGAGCTGAGTTACTTTGTTCAGTTGTTTGCATTTTGAATTAGAGGGAGATGCTCTGAGGTGGAGACTTCACAGCTCACAGGACCTGCAGCAGCTGAAGTTTTAAGCCTTAAGCTGTCAAAGCAGCAGCTGTTAACATTTTAACTGTTTAACTGTTACCAAGTTAAAGTTTTAGACAGAGCCGCTGAAAACTACAGAATGCAGTTTTGAGACCTACACAGTTCAGACCTGCAAAAGTTTTTGTATTACAGATGTTGAAGAGGCAATTCACACAACACAATACTGAACTGTGCAAGTTAGCTGGGTTTACTGTTGCTTCTCCCATCATTAGCAACAAAAATATTCTTAGCAGCATTACATAGTTTGCTTTCAAGAGATGTGCTTGTTTTGAGAGAAAAAGTGGTGCTTAAAAACTAAAAGAATTCTTGACATGTCCTTGCACTCTATCAGTTAAACACAATTCCTTGAAAGGGGCAGAAAGACTTTGGCCAACCGTTACGGCAACAATCATTTGGGAGTGGGTGTGTGTCAAAACCAACACAGATTAAATATAAAGCTTCCATTTTAATATAACCTCTCTTATTACTCACAGAACAGTTTAATACTTTCTTCTGAAGGGAAACTGACAGTTCTGCAAGCTATAGGCTTTCTTCCCCACGAGAAATTAAGAAAGAATGAGTCCTCCTCTTGTCTGGAGCAGTGTGCCCACCCCGCTCCTCCAGCAAATACTCAGAAGTAGATGGGAAACAATAGAAACCAGGAAAATCCACACTTTTTCTTAGTGGTCAACTTATTTAGAATACCATTACTGAAGAAACGTGTGCAGAGACCTGCTGAACTTACATCCATCAGTTCCTTTAACATTTGGATTTAGGCTGCTTTTTATCGTAACAGTGATTTGAAAGATGCAGCTCAAAGATGGCTAAGTCACTTCCATAAAGTGAAGGTAAAAAATAAGCATATAAAGGTGAAATTTGCAGACAAAAGTGAGATCAATATTCCTACATTAGTGACATTTAAGTGAACAGACCCAGTTGACAGATGAGAAGAGATCTCATCAACCATGATGCTTGGTCTTTTCAGTCCAACTGATGCTCTTTTAGCAGAGCAGGTTTTCCTACAATTGATTAGTGCAGCTGATGCACACAGTTAATGGCATGTCTGCTGAGATAGGTATCCAAGCACTGTGGGGCCTACGCTGGTCTTTTTCCTCTTGCTCCCACTGCTTTTTTTTCCCCTGCCCTGCTTGTTTGGGTTTTGTCATCAGAGCTTCTCTTCCTAGGTGGCACCTACTGTCAGGTCAGACACATTTACCTGTATTTGTTGTTTCCTTAACAGCTTTCAGTCTTAAGCGAGAATATAACAACTTGCTAAAATTTTTCACAAGCAAGCAAATGAAAACCTCAAGAGCAACACCTATGAGCAACCAAAGTTGGGCTTTTTTCCTTCAGCAACGGGAGTTTGAATTTTGACACAAGATACCTAACATGGTTTGTTTTCCAGTCTCCTATGCTGTTTAGGAAAACCTTCCTGGAAGTTGGTCCTACTAACAGTTCTCTAAACTGAACAGAATACTACCGAGAATTCTACCTAAGGATTAAAAACTTTGCCCTTTAATACAGCTTGACTTGGGAGACTAAAAATCATGAATAACCAGTTTAAAGCATATATATACGTTACACAAGACTAGATAGTGTCCTGCTGCTCTCCCTGACCACAGGAACATCAAAATCCAGCATCTACAAGCACCTCAAGTACATCTTGGGATGTAGCGTCATCTTGTAGCTGAACAGTAAACACTACAGAAGTGAAGGTTCAAATCTTGAAGGAAGCTTCAGCAGGTTGCCTGTAAGCCAGACTCAGGAAACCATAGCAAATAATTCATTACTTCAGGCAGAACTGAATACCAGACCCATTAAAGAAATAAATCCGATTCTTCAGTTGGTATGAGCTGAACAAATCTGAACTTTCTGTAGATTTGAAGGAAAATACAAGTAGTTAAAAGGAAACATTTTTTCATTGTTTTAAGGAAAGTAAGGCTAAATTTTAAGCTTCTGCTTAGTAGCTGCACTTTCTCCAATTAGACTTCATGAGAGCAGGCAGTCACCGAACCAGGACTCAATTGTATTGTGTAGTTCCATTGTTAGCAGGAGCAAAGCAGTACACTTCACCCTTTTGTATCTCTATGTGAGTCGGGCACTAATACCAGCACTGTTAAGGATTAAAAACAAGAAAAACCCACAGTGTCCACGTCCCCCACCTCAGTCTCTTCTGAAGGCCACTCAGATAGCCATGAAAAACCAATCCAACTATGTTTTGATCGGTGCAAGAAATTCCACTGGTTACAAAGCATGCAAGTTTCCAGGTAAACTTATTCTCCATTTTGAGTTACTGGGGCAAAAAAATTGCTCTCCCTCCTTTTGCTGAATTCACAGACATTAGGCACCCATTTTTCCTCTGTGTTAAGAGCCTGTGAACACCACACACTTATTTTATTACTAAGGCCTGCAAGCATTCCCAAATAGGAAAAAAAAGTTAGTTCCCATCAGTAGATATCCCCCCCTGCTGTAATTACAATCAAAACTGGGCAAGAGAATGTCTTTAAGCAAAAGGATCCGACATCCGAAGTGCAGCTGTGCTCACTACTCCCGCCTTGATCTCGTGCACGTGCCGTCTTCGTCGTATTCACCCATCAGCTGCAACATCTATGTTCCAGTATAGAGAAGAAACTGTCCAGCTATCTGTGCTGCATGGGACATTAGCTGAAGCACCTTCC